>NC_142045.1:57314216-57939216 GCF_982192425.1 Myodes glareolus
TAAAATAAGACTTAAAAAATTAAAATAAAATAAAAGAGAGTGAGAGAATGCTTTTGTCTGTGAGAGAATTACAGGGCATATGTGGGACTATGCCTAGCAGACAGTTCCTATGTAAAGCCATTCTCCTTGCTCAAATCCAGGATCTTCTTGTGAAGCACATCCAATGCAGAGGCCTGCAAGAAAGCAGCGAGTCCTTCTTAAAGGGACACCAAAGAACAAATGTAAGGGCTAATGTATGAAAATGTCAAAATGAAGCCCATTAATTTTATGCTAAACTAAAATTCAATCATAAAATGAAGACTATTAAAAAATAACACATGTTCATTATCTAAAAAAAAAAACAGGTGGGGGAGACTCCAAGATGTGCCATGAGCCACTTCCTCAACTTGAAAGTCTGAATAAACAAGAGAAACTGCAAGTTTTGATCTGAAAATGAGTTTTCAGTAAAAAAAATCACTTATCACACTCAAAAACAATTGAGATATGGGGCATTTAAATCTGTCATTCTTTTTTGGGGGAGGACAAACAGATCCTAAATCATCACCACTCTTCCCTGTGATTTCTAGCTTATGCTTCCAACGAATGCTGACGTCATGAGTGGAAGCTTGTAGGCGAACTTAGTTTGACTAAAACATTTAAAGAAATTAAATTTTATTTTCAAATGACACTTTCAAGCCAAAAGTAATATACAATAACACGCTCCATATAAGGTTGACTATAAGCAGAAAGGGCCACAACTTGCTATAAATAGTAATGTTTTACTTATAGTAATATTTTGATATTTTAATGCTTGAGATTGAATCAACACCACAGATTAACCTTTTCAAAAGAAATTACTACACTTTTAATCTTGATAAAATCACTTTTTATATGGTATTTCTTCATTTTTGTTGATAACCACATAGTTGTCCATGTACCTTAGCAAAATAAAATAAAATTGAGAATGGGAGAAAAATCACATTAATGCCACCTGACATTTCTTCATTCTTGGTCCTGTCATGATCCATGATGAATAAGATGGTCCCAGAGTGGGCCTAGGAAGAGCACATCAGCCTTAGGAAGTAGTGCAAATGAAATTTTGTCCTGTTTTTCTCCCCAGAACTGTGTTTGCTTTGGTAGGTGAACTCCGTGGCTTTTCTACAAACATATCCCCATAAATGCATCACAACAGGTGCTCAGATGCACATAATTTTACTGTCTAAACAATCGTTTGACAGCACTTAAGCAGTAAAATTAAACTCTGAAATGAATATTATAATGGCATAATTATATTCACAAATGACTTAGTGTAATCATGTTGTGTTTGATACAAAGCTCCATAGTAAGCAGGGGAAAGGGCAGATTCCTTGGCTCTAAATAGAAATGAACCATTGTCCTTACTTTATAGTTTGTGAATACCATGCCCATCTCCTGGAAACAAAGTTTTAGACAGAAAGTAATGGGTGCCTGTTGTTTTTTTCTACAAAAATTCTTAATAAGAATTGCTTAAGAAACACTTTAAGAAAAACAGCAATTTAAAATCATGCCTTCCTGTCCTCAACATACAAATGTGTTGTTTCATTGTATGTATTGTTGGGGGTAAGAATAACAGTCAACTATTTGTTTTTGCAGATATTCGGGACAGTGGGGGTCCCAAGCCAGTGATGGTGTACATCCATGGTGGCTCTTACATGGAAGGTACTGGAAATCTATATGATGGGAGTGTCTTGGCAAGCTATGGCAACGTGATCGTCATCACAGTCAACTATCGGCTTGGGGTACTTGGTAAGATATCTCTTACATCTTTCACCATGCGTCATAAAGTACGTCATAACTTTGTTTTGCTATCTTCTTTGCTTCCTAGTGGAATTTTTTGAACTAAAGTTTTGAATGGTTCTATGCGCTCATTAAATGTTTCCACAATAAGTACAGGCAACTTGGGAAAAATTCAAATTTGTGGTAGAAAGGTAATAGAGGCATTGATTGTTTAGATGTACATCGTGGTTTGACTACACAGAAGCATGAAAGCTGGGAAAGGCAAAAGTCTTCAAAATGAGAAAAAACAAGTGTCTGAACAAATATTTACTTTGGTTGTTCTTTTGTGGAGCAGTGTTAAAAATATGCTTGAGGTTGCTTTTAGATATAAGTTTAAACTTCCTTCTAGAATCATATGTGAACTAACTTGGGGAAGTTACTATTTACCATTGTCATGTAGACATTTCCTTGCTTCTATTTATTTGCGGTTCCAAATTAAGTAAGAATATTTTCTCTAGGTATATTTCTATTGAATGACTTATTTTGGAAAAGCATACAGTCATTGCTTAAGCTAACAGTCAGTTCAATTCAGTATACCACATTGTTTCCAGATGGAAGATAGAGTCTAAGCCGAGATCCTTCATTTTGAATAAAAATATAGAGAGATTTTACTCTTAGTAAAGTATCTTCATTTAATATTCAAGTTCGAAAAAATAGCTTGCTGTTCTACGAATTTAGGAAGTAGGTCACATTATTGGCAATGATGAAGAAAATAGTATTTAATCAAAACTATCTGTTTTATATTAATGTAACATGATTAAAAATAAAATGTATCTGCAAAATATTTCACTTTTAAATCTTAGTTGTTCTAAAACTTTTACCACAACTTCAAGACTCAGAATCATTGTGTGTAGATAAAGGGATATTCTACTGCTAATTTTTCTGTTCTAAATTTAGGAGAAATGCTAAGTTGTATACTATTTTATATCATTTTAATATTATACATATGTTTTTGCCATGTTGAGAATAAGGGCTTTTTACTTTCTCATCTTAGATATTTTGAGAATGTGGTGGAGTCAAGTGGATGATGCTATCATGGGCATACTTTATCAGGGGAGGTAGAGCATCTTTCTGCAGCCCAGTGCACAGGTGCATTTTGCTGACCAGAGTGTATAATTGTGCATTCTTCAGTTAGAATCATTTTGTTGGGTTAGAATATGCTACTAACCACTGGAAACTCTGCTTATTAGGAGACAAAGAAGGAAGAGTTCATAATTATTCCTAAGTATCTTAATCTTCTTATTTTATTCTTAAAAAGCATTTTCATATGACGGCTTTTGATGCCTTAACACTTTTATTTTCTAGTATTTATATTTTATAATATTTCTATAATTCAGTCACTTTAATAACTATCATTCTCATTGTTTTCCAAATTTCTCCAATTGAAAATTCCATGCAGTGACATGTTTGTAGACTAAAAAATTTAACAGAAATTCCAAGTCTGGAGTTCGTTCCTGAAGCTACGGCATACAGCGTTTTGGCTGACAGTTAGTGTGTTACAACACAACTTTCTATGATGAGCTTTGTGATGAAGCTAAAAGAAATTTTACCCCAGGTTTCCTGTTTCCTTTTAAAAGTGTTATTTTCTTCTCTTATTGTGTCTTTAGTAAGGACTTCACATTGATCTGATTTGAATCCTCCATGCATGGTCAATTCTTGGGTTAACAAAGGACATTGTGGTTGGGCTTCAGCAGAACAGATCAAGCAGCTAAAGGAAAAAAGTACTCACTCATCTCACGTTCTGCCTGACTCAGAGTCAGCGCTGCTGCTGAGGAGGATGGGACTTTCCAGGTTTAGTCTGCTCTATCTGAATCCCAACGTTCAGCCTTTAGTTGGTTCTTTTATTCCTTAAGCAGTAAACATATTTAGTCTGTGGGTGCTTTTTATTAATCTCTTAACATGAAAAATAATCAAGATTTGTTGACGAAATTGTGTAAAGGAATGGTTCTCAATCCAGGGGTCACAAACCCTTTCTTTGCACAAACCTTTCTTCGGACCTAAGACCACTGGAATACACAGTGGTTCATAAAAGTAGCAGCAAAAAAGTTTGACTGCAGTCAGCACTACATTAGGAGCTGTGTGCCTCAGGAAAACGCTGCAGCCTCAGGAAGGCTGAGAACCACTGCTCTAACACGTAGTTTGAAGTATTAATCCTAGAATTAGTTGGATTTTGACCATAGTTTTATTTTCAAAATAAAGCTGTTGGGATTGTCTTAAAATGAGGTAATCAAAGAGAAAGGAGTTATCAAACATTTGTTATAGCATTCTTCTCACATGTGTCACACTAAACCAGATCAACAGTCACTGTGTTGAGCCATGACAATGAAGACTGTGGATATTTCGTGTCTTTGTTGTGTATATTTATCTAACAACAAGGTCAGCCAAGGATTCTTAGGCGTGGGTTCCAAAAGAACGGTGGTCAAGTTTGCTGTGAGGAAAATGCCGAAAATTAGGTCTAAAGTAAGAGTTGATTTTGTATTAGAGAATATCCTACGCTGTCTTTGGATTCTGGTGTTTTGTTGTGAAGATGAATTTGGGAAACCAGTGAGATCTAGCTAATTATAGTTCTGTTGCTCTGTGGCAGTTGGCAGGCAAGCCAGTGTTTGGAGCACTTTTTTGCCTCTTTGAATTTATCATATTTGTTTTGTTTTTGCTTTTTGTGGTTAGTAGTGAAGTAAAAATGATTCAGGTATAAGATTCATATGACTATCTGGTAACCAAGGTTCTAGAATTAAATCGTCTTGTGTGAAAAAGTATTTTGTGCATTACCAATTAGGAGCAGCATGGAGAAAAACTAAACATGTCAGTTCATTCAGGGAGTCGATGGTTGGCCTAACTCCCTGAACTAAGAAGCTTCTGTGGTGTCCTTGGATGAGAGGCACGGACCCTCACTGAAGACTACTGCACACAGCCTTTCCCACTGAGCTACTCAGCTGTGTTTGAGAACGTTAACGGCCCCGTAAGGTTGACAAGCCAGACAAAGGGAGGCGGTAGGACTCTGGTTCTCCACTCACTGTCTCAGATCAACTATCAGTTCCTGGGGACCGTGTATCAGACAATTGGCATCCAGACAGGAGCTTGATCCTGCTCACAGTTTTGTACTCCTGCAGTTGTGGTGTGGCTGGCTGTGTTTCTGCTTCGTTTAGCATCTACCCTTTAAAGCACTATTCCATAGATCTTGGAATTGAGTATATAATAATTTTTACTGGGTTGCATTTTAATATTTTAATTTACGGTTACTAAAATTAACTGACTTGGTTACTTGAAAAATGCTTTGGTTATGTTTTGTTGTAGGAGAAAATAATCTATTTAAAATACTTAGATTGACAAAAATTGAAAATTATGATGAAATAAGTTGTTTACTGTGTAAGATGTAGTACACTCACATTCTTTTGAAAATGGAAACACTAAAATGGTAATGTGTCTTTAAATCTCACAAAATACAAAATATTGCAAGCAATTTAATATTTCAATGAGTTTCAACGCTTTGAAAATTGCAATAAATTTATGTTGCTTTTAGTATAAAATGAATGATTCAATGCAATCATTTAAATTATTTAAATTAAGTATATGTAAAATTTGTCATCTGATGGAAAAAGCTACGTTTGTCTGGTAAGGACCTGTTCCAGGCAGTTGTGCAATTCTTTATTCTAGCCAGTGTTATTAATTTTTATATTTATTTTTGTTATTTTTTGAACACATGAAGTGCTTTGATCCTTTTCCACCTCTAACACTTTTTCAACTCAATCCCCTTACCTAACCATATAACTTGTATCCTTTCCCCGTTATTTCTGTCTTTTCTTTTCTCGATGTCTCAAGTCCAGTTAATTTATATCGCCTAAGTGTTAGTGAATGTGTGGTTTTCCGCTGTGCGTGGTTGACTTAGCAAGTGGTAGACTCTTAGGGAAAGCTGTCTCTCCCTCTCCTGACAGCTAGCTGTCGCCAATAGTTCTGTGCCTTGTGGTGGAATAGTGTGCTCTATCCCTCTCTATGCTGAGATTTGGTATGCTTAGGATTTTTACAGGATGTATGCTCTCATGACTGCTGTGAGCTTATATGTATAGCTACCCTGCTGGATCCAGAAGACAATCTTCCCTTGGAGTCATTCATCAGCCCAGAATCTTACATGTTTTATGCTGCCTTCTGTAATGGGAGAGGCTGTGTTTGGTATATATATGTTCCCTTTAGGTCTAAGCATTTTACACTCTTATTCACTGAACCTTGGCCAGTTGTGAGATGCCATTAGCTACAAAAAGGGATATCTCAGATTAATTGTGAGATGAATAGTCTATGGAAGCAATGACAAACACTCAGAGCTGTTTACTATCTCTGATTAGCATCATAATAGCAGTAGTTTCTCTCCTATGATTTAGGAACCGCCTAGCTATAAGTTCTAGAACAACAACAAAATGTTGCTAGGTATAAATTTTGACCATGTAGCATATCTTAAAATCAGTAGTTTTTACTTTCTTGACATTCATGCCACTATTGTACTAGTGCACACACATTCCTGGCTGGTCGATCATGATTGTACCATTGCAAACACATCCCTGGCTGGTCGATCATGCTTGTACCATTGCGCTCACGTCCCAGCTGGTTGATCATGGTTGTACCATTGCGTACACATCCCTGGGTAGTCAATCCTTGTTGTACCATTGAGCACACTTCCAAGGATGGTCGATCCTCATTGTACCATTGTGCAGACCTCCTAGGCTGGTCGATCCTGAGTGTACCAGTGTGCACACCTCCCAGACTGGTGGATCCTGGGTGTACCAGCGCACACACATCCCAGGCTGGTCGATGCTGATTGCACCAGTGTGCACACCTCCCAGCATGGTGGATCCTGTAGTTTTCAGGACTGATAGGCAGGTGTGACCAAGTGGTGACTGAGAGGCAGGTGTGAGCGAGTGATGACTGATAGGCAGGTGTGACAGAGTGATGACTGTCTTTCTTCTCCAATATCTTACAAGGAGTTTCTAGCAATATGAAAGCTTAGCCTGGAGGACTGAAGCATCCAGGATTCATTACTCCCAAAATTTGTCTGAAATTAAACAAATTTTGGGAAAATATCTGATTAAATATTTTACTTTGAAATATATATTTTGCATAAGCCATTACAGTAAAAAATATTAAAGTAAATTATATCTAATTGTATTAAATAATTATAATTAGTTTATCATGCTACTAAAGACTATATAGTTCAAAACAATTTTTCTTAACTCCTTGCAAACCAATTTTAATAAACTTTGTTTATATTCTGTTCAGTCTGGTTACTGATAGTTGATGATTCTTATAACTAACCACGTATTTGACACGATAGTAAGGCTTAAAATACTATAAAATAGAAGGCATACCTACCTATTGCTTTTGTGTGGTCAGCTGTCACCAACACCAATCAAGTTAATAATATTCATTGTTATGAAGAATGAAAAGTAGTCACAACATTGTCATTTAAAAAAGTTTTATTAATGGGAAGGTGAACTGAATGATAGGTGAACTGAATGAACTGAGGATAGTAATTTATATACTTTATTGTGATAACATCTAACTTAATTTCTATTTTGAAGGCATGGTATATATAAAACTAAAAGCCTGAACTTTAAAAAAATAGAAATAAAATGTATATGATGGGTAATGAGGACATGCTCAAAAGGATCTGTATCTGAACTCTAGGAGATTCTGGTCAAGGGGATTCACTGAGTCTGTGGTATAATGTACATTCACATATTTGTAAGCAACAACGATTAATGAAAAAGTGGCCATGAATTTGAACAAGAACAAGGGGAGCATATGGGAGGATTTGGAGGAAGACAGGGAAATTGTAGTCTCAAAAATAAAAGAAAAAAAGTAAGCGAACGATTTTCAAACTTTGCACTTTGAATTTTTTAGAGAAATGCTTGTCTTTTCTGTCATTCCCATCTGCCTCAATTAAAAACAACTCTCTAAAACCAAAATAATAAAAATAGGCACATATGCAAAAATAATATATAATAACATGCCAAATTTTCTATGTTGTTGATTTCCTACTTTGTATCCGTGTATGTTATTGGATCACACAAAGGAAATTACTCTGCTCTTCACCTCAGATTCTCTTCATGGATTCCTAGTTTTTGGACAAGACCCTGAATTTACTGATAAGAAGAAAGCATACCATCATTTCTTTATTGTTTATTTTTTCCACATTGTTCTTGCCTTGAAAAACTGAAGAAATTTGTAACAAATGGAGACATAACAAATAGGCTGTAATTTATACTTGGAAAATTAAACACTTAAAAAGAATTGTGTGCCCCATTATTCAAAAAGCATTTCAAAGGGCAAGGCTTTGCTTGTCTTAATCACCACTGTCATGCAAAGGTATGGTGCATAATAATCAAATGATACACTAGTAATTTTTCTCACATTATACTACCGGGAAATTTATCATATGAGCTGTATTATTTTTTTTTGCAACATAGAGTAATACTAGATTTGAGTGGAAATTATGTTACTAGAAAATGTAGAACTATATTCAGTTCAGTATAGTTCTTGTGTCAATTTTCAATAAATCCAAAAGCTTAGCAGTAAATGCTCGGATTTCTACAAGGCCATTCAACAAAGTGCAAACCAAACCCAGTAAGTCAATATAAGCCAATTTGGTGATTTTAGTTATAAAAGGTGAAACCAAAAATGAAATTCAGGAAAGCAAAAATTTATGGTGATCATAGATTTGTCCTGGAACATAGCAGTTGTTTCAGCTGAGTGTAATAAAGTGTAGGTGGGAATCAATTTTGATTGAGTGCTAGAATGAACACCCTGGAGGAGAGAGATTGTTTATTCGGGGAAAACTTAACAAAAATCTAGCTAACTGAAACTTTGAACAATAAGCTGTATGTTTGTTATTTTTATTCTACATACTACCTACAATGTGTTTGATGTAGGTTAGAGAATTGTCAGCATGTCCCAAATGCCATACGTTAGAAATGACAAAGCAGTAATTGTCAGTTAGTGTAGCTATGAGGAGAGTTTCTGTCAGACATGTTTCAGGTATCTCTGTTGAGTTATCCACTGTAAACTGTTTAGTGGTCTGCACAGAGTTCTGTTCACTGCTGAGGGCTTTATAAACATTCCATCTGCAGCCGTAAGGGATGTGTGGGATGCAGCAGCTAAATGGAAATCAGCATACGATGTTCACGAGATAGCAGCTTAGTGCATCTTCAACTTCTGAGTTAGACATGGTTCTAGAAGAGAAATGTCCTCGAGACCAGATGCTCTGTGGGGCCCCGGATAGGTGACCCCTAGGGACGCATCACTGCCTTGCCAATACCATGTGTCTCTTCTACAATAGGAAAGACTTACATTAAAGCCTAGAAAATTCTATATACTCCTGTCAGTCATTCTCTTGGGTTGGTCTCTACTGAATCTCTCCCACTCAACATGGCTGATGTGTATGGAATTTTCAGGTTTCTTCATTTCATGTTGACAACTAGCTTAGACTGGTAGTTGTAGCAACAGCAATAATAATCACAGTCGTGTTTGCTAGGGACCAGCTGAACCCTTGTGTATTCAGGGGGAATTAAAAATCTTTCTTTTATACACACTGACAAAGATTTTATCAAATTTGTCAATGTTTTAATGATGAGATTAATCAAAACCTCACTATAATTTAACATTCAAGTTATAATTTGAAGACTTTAGGACTCAGTATAATTATATTGATTATATAAGATTATATATAACAATATAAGTTTATATAATAATCTTACATTGTTTTTTACTCACCAATATGGTCACATGTAGGCTCTGACCTTTTTAAAAGAATGTACTTTGTTTTATTAATCCTCAAAAAAATGTTCAAATACTGATAATAAGTGAAGTATGTGACTTATAAGTTTCTTATTTATTAAGATCAATGATTTATAAATAACAATGTTGAATGTAGATTCCCCCACTCCTAGGCAAGGCTTTTCTGGGGCTAGAATGTAGTAGCTAGTCCCCATTTCCACAGTTGGTAGCCGCTCTCTTAATTAATCCATTCATCTGTTCACTCATGAGCTCCACACACATCTGTAAAGGGCCCTCAAAAATCTCTTATTACGTGGTCACAAACATGGATAAATCAGACTGAATACGACCTCTTTCCAGGTCATGGTAAGAAAGGGAGAAAGGCGTTTAATGTTGATATGTTCACAATTTTGAGAAGTTGTGTTTCTGAAAAAGCAATGGAGTGCTGAGACAATAATTCATCTCTGCAGCTGTCTGTGGAGGCAAACTACATATAAAGAGAACGACATCATTTTGTCTCTCATGGTCCGGATTTTCTAATGCGTTCAAAAAGGTAAAGATTTAGAGTCAGGGAAAAATATTCCAAAACAGTTCTAAGAGCATTAAAGGTTTAAATTCTTAGGTTTAAAGAAGCAGATAGAAATGTGGAAGTATTAGCAATTAGACTCACCACAAACAATACATCTCAAAACAAATCAATTTAAGAAACTACACTACTACTGCTGTTTAAAAATGATATTAGTCTTTTCCTAAGATAGCTCTTTCTGTATTCCAAACACACAAGAACTTGGATCCTGAGTACTGCAGTTTTGCTGGACTTTTGAATTGCGCTTTTTTCCTTCTGTAGCCCCTGCTTACCCTAACCTGAGGACCTGGCTTCCTTTCCTCCCTTTCATTGGTTTGCATTAGAAATAGACGATCTCATTTGCACGCACATGTAGTTCTGCTGTCCCGGCTGTCCCCAGTCTTCCCGTGGACTACCTACTATGCAAACATCTGGGCATGTCTCCAAGTCTTCCTGTGTACTACCGACTCTGCAGATATCTGGGTACTCCTCCTCCTGTCATTGTCTTCTTATTCTGAATTATCCCACTTTATTTTTGTTTTATTAAAGACAGTGGTACTAGAGCCTTTCTTTGAGCCGTGCTTCCGCATCTTGGGTTTTCCAGATGACCCCAAATCATCCAGTTCCAAACTCACATGCAATTCTGTCACACATTCCAGCCTGGCAGAGTCCCTTAAAACAGTGTTCTCTCTCTCTCTCTCTCTCTCTCTCTCTCTCTCTCTCTCTCTCTCTCTCTCTCTTTCTCTCTTTCTTTTTTTCCCAGTTCTTCTCTCTCAACAGTTAACACAATTTCTTGAGTCCATTCCATAGGGGCTTTTGTTGTTTGCTTTTCCTGCAATTTTCAAGTCTGTTAAAGAATATTGCTATTTTATAAGCAGAGATTGCCCTCTATGTAGGTCATTTTCCTGCTTCCATGACAAACTACCTGGATAAATCAACATCATCTTGGAGCTTTCAGTTTATATGTTCTTGGCATCATTACTTTGATCTACCTGTGGATGAATCAACATCATTGATGAGAGTACAAGAACCTACAGAGAATAATGCTCATAGAGTGTAGGTATTAGAGAAAAGGCAGAATACCAATATTCCCTTCAGTGACAAACCCCATTACCAAAATTAGAAGCAATTAGTTATGACAGAAAAAGATATGTAGTTGCATAATGCATTAAATTATTCAAGAATTTTTAAGTTTTTGACTCTGTGAAAATAAGCTTTAAAAAGACATATTATTTCATTTTTGCAGTTATTAATTTCACTGCTGTATTGTGTATGCAAGGAAAGAGGGGTGTGAGGCTCTGAGTGTGCATGTCATGTGTGTCTGTTCAGGTCACAGGACAAGACATAGAGTTGAGTCATTTCTCTCCTTCCACCATGTGGGTCCTTAGACATGTACTAACTTCCCTCCCTTGAGCCCTACTTCCTGAAGGTTTCACTGTTTCCTAGTGACACCACAAGGGGGGACAAACCTTTTAACGTATGGGCATTGGGGTACATTTAAGATCCAAACTATAACCAGTTCTGCAGGCCTTTAAAGAAGTGTCATCCACTCAAGACAGGCCATGCATCTTGTATTCTGTCGTGGCTATTTTAACTTGCTACATGCTCCCCACTTCTCAGTCATCAGGGTCAAGTTCATCCTGTTGGAGATCATTCAGATCAAGGTGGCTCTTGTCTTCCCTCTGCTCCCATAGCTCAGCCAGCCTGTTCGTCATAGTGGTTAGTGGTATTGTTGTGTACATTAACAGTTCCAGGGGTATAAGTTCTAATCTACAAGTTAAAATATAATTCCAACATCTTACCAAATTTCCTAAACCCTCAAAGCCTGGAAGAGTATTTTGCATGCATAACAAAGTCTTCACTAACCCTGTAATTGAATGCACTGTGCTTTTCCTACGGTAGGTGCACAGGGAATAAAGAACTGGGGCTGATGGTGAGACTGTTGGCAGGAAAGAGCAGCAACCACATGTAAAAGGCACATTTTATATTCCTTGTAAATGAGATGGAGCTTTTTAAAGATAAACACAGTGTGCTCCATTAGCAGAGGCAAAAAAGCTCCCTGGATATCTAGATCCAAATGTTTCCTATCCTAGAACTATTATTCATGAAAGCTATAACTGAGTAAAACTCATGAGTTTTTTTCTCTATTGCCATGAACTTATCGCATGTGTTCTTCAGATACTTGCTCTATGTTTGAGGTGATGGAAAACACTGATACTAAAGAACCTGAAGAGAGCAGTAAATATTGATCCTTGAAATCTGATAGGTGCAGTATCACAGAAAAATAACTCTTGTATTTACAGATACAAAAAACTGCAGATCTTAAAAACGTGGTGAACTTTGCTGAGGGTGTGTGCAGGTAGAAATTACACAGATAGTCTTCTCTGAAAGCCCTCCTACACACACAGCTCCAGGACCAGTTAGTGGCATGAGGCCCAGAGATTTACTGTAAGAAAATACCTGAAATGCATATGAAGCAATGCTTCTGAAGGGATTTCTACATTTGTATAGCACAGAGGAAAGCCCTCAGATGAAATGTGTCCGAGAGATATTAATTTTTGTGTCATAGATCTTGGATTACTGTGTTTGATCTTGGGAAAATGGCATCTTGTAAAGAAAATTTCTTTTTTTCTTAGTGAATTCAACACACTCAAATTGACTTGAGCCATTGAAAAGAATTCTTTGTGGTAACACTGCCATAATTAGCAGCAATTATTTCTGACAGAAAAAGAGATGTAGTGATTTTATATTATTTTATTCATGCTACAAATCTTTAGGTTTTTTGACTTTATATGAAGATAAACTTTAGGAGAGTTTGATTCTTTCCTTTTAATATAAAAATCTGTTTTGTTAGAGAGTTTTCCCACGAGACATGACACCCTGTTCTCTCCTAAATCACAAGGAGCCTGCTTTCTAGCATATATATGAAACTTAGTTGTTGCTGATGTTTGGAAATTAATCTGTGACATTGACTAAACTAGATGGTTATGAATGGCTCAGAATGGGTTTATTTTCAATTTGAAGTGTTTAGAAGGGTCACAGGCAGGCTGTGATTATATACTAATTTGTATTAAATTAGAAAAACATCGACTTACTCCCTTACATCTCTTAGTAACAATTCCCTCTAACTCATGCATATTCTTCTTTGGGGAATTAATTTATTAAGTGAATCCTTCATTTAAAAACATCACGAACCCTTTTCATGGACCTTCCTAGCCACGGTTTTGTAGGAATCTGTGCGTTGAGAAGGTGGCCACTTGTGAATAACACGTGCCAAGAGACGAGAAGGCGCTGAAAACTAAATGTCTGAAAACATTTCCAGAGGTGATTAATTTCAGCTAAATTCTACCAGCAATTCTTCCTCTTTCTTAGCTTTTGTATATTTATTTAATTAATTGTGTATGTGTGTGTGTGTGTGCGTGCGTGTGCATGTGTTCATGTGTGTGTGTGTGTGTGTGTGTCTGCGTGGCATGTAGCGGTCAGAGAGACCTCTGAGAACAACTTGCAGGGAAGGATTCTTTCCTTCCACCACCTGATCGCAGGCACCAGAGTCAGGTCCTCTGGTTTTTTCAGCAAGTACCTTTACCCAGTGGTCTGTCTTGCCAACAAGTACTGATTCCTTGAGATCAGAAGGGATGTGAACCTCCTAGCCAGTCACCAGAAAAATCAAGTATATTCTAAACTGTGAAAATGCTCCGTCATGCTTAGGGCTTTAAAGTCGACAAAGTTCAGACGTGGACTTAGCTTCCCAGTGTCCATTCTCCCATGAGCTCCGAGCCGATTTTGTTCCTCTATCTGTTCCCATAGGCTGATTCCAGAAGGGGCTGACCAAGACTGTCCTGGCCCAGAATCTCGGCAAGGGAGGGTAACAAATTTAGTTATCTCCTACTAAAGGATACGTTTTAAAAAAATACATACATGAAACCGTATAGAGACTAAGCAGGTCACACACATGTGGATGTAACAACAAATGGAGAAAATGGCCATGAATCTGAACAAGAGTAAGCACGAGGACTCACAAGGAGGGTTGGAAAGAGAAAGAGAAGGGAGTAATTAGATTTTATTATCAAAAATAAAAGAAAGAATTGAAAAAAAAGCGTTAGATTGGGGTGGTTTCTCTGTGAGCTTTATATAAGTAATTGCTCTCAGTAGTATTGATTTTGGCGAAGATGACAACTGACTGTCACTTTGCTAATGTGGGCAGACAAGAGGGTCAGTCTCTCTCGGTTAGCCCAGTGTGTCTATAGCAAGAACAGTTTGCTTAGCTTTGGAAATATGGCATTGTATGAAGGAGAAATCAAGGTTTTTCTCCTCTTCTACTCAGGTCTACTTGCTCTGCTTTACTTTTAATACTGGTTTCTAACTTTGTTGTTCTAGTTTAAATCACTTACAGGTCTTACGGTTTTCAATAGAATTAAAATTTGATGATGATGTTCAGTGCTCCGAGTAGTTATTTTCTTTTAGCTCAGTTGTTACTCATTAGACATTAGCAGAAATTCTTAATTGCCTTAAGATCAACACGTTTCAATTAAAATTGTCTTGAGTTTTGTTTTAAACTTTGTATGTGTGCAAATTTTGTTCTTGACAAATAGATATAAACAAATTTTCTAGTTTCCAGTCTTCATAAGTTCTGCAAATTCTCCTCTTGTAAATGGTGTGGCAAGAATCAACTGCAATTCACACATGCAGTCTTAAACTGCCCAGTAGCCACTGAAAAGACATTAAAAGAAGCAACTAGAACTTATTTCACTTATCCTAGTACCCCTGAATATTTCTAACTTGCATCAATGTCAAATTGTTAATATTTTCAATTGTTTTGAAACTTAAGAGTGTTTCAATTCAAACACCAACTTTATAGTAGATAAAATAATTCATAATAATTTATAATTCTATGAAACAATAAAGGCATATTCAACAGATAACATTAGTGTTGGGGTTGATTTTGAATGTTTAAGTAAATTACAATAAAGTACATCAGTAATTTGAGCCAAATGCCAAGTGCCAGTAGTCTCCTGAAGCCAGTGACTACCAACATGGACAGCATGTCTTTGTATACTTATAGTAAACCTTACATAATTGTTAAAAGGAATAGTCAAAGTAAGAACTCCTCATTCAAAGATCCATTAATCTTATTCATTTGTATATTTATTGTGATATAATAGCATATATAGTTAA
Source organism: Myodes glareolus (assembly GCF_982192425.1). NCBI lineage: Eukaryota > Metazoa > Chordata > Mammalia > Rodentia > Cricetidae > Myodes > Myodes glareolus. The sequence goes on from NC_142045.1 coordinate 57,329,512, forward strand.
ATGCATAGACGATATAAGCTGGGAACTATATTGCATCCAAGGCTTGGGGATCAGAGGAAGGGGCAACACAAGTACTTCAGGGAGACCTCATCTTAGACAAACAAACCCCATTTCATACCAAAGAGAAGGACGAGAATAAAGCACATATTAACATTTGTTATTTTATCACTAATTTTCAAAATGAAACAAAACAGATCTCTTAAAATACATGTGTTAGATAATCCTTGCTGCTTCTTAAGCATTCATATTCCATTTTTTCCATTTTTCATCCAGGGGTTTGGAGGCCTCAGGTCAGATTTAATGCCTGGTTTTAATGTCTGTTGCAGCAAAAAAAAAAAAAAAGAAGACTCACAAACACAACGGTGCAATAACACAGTTAAGGAACAGTGCGTTGTTAATCACTGCATAGTTAAAGCTACATAATTGTCTTGATAATTCTGAGGGCTGAATACTTGTCAAACAGGACTAAATCGTCATGGTTTCTACTTTGTGACATCGTTGGCTACAAGCTTATTCTCAAGAGCAGAAAGAAAGGAAAACCTGTCAGCTTTGCCATTTTTCTGTGACTCTGGTCGTCATAAAATCTTCATTCTCTGGCTTATCTGCAAGCTTCCTTTGAAACTGCCTGTCCCTTGTAAGTGCCAGTTTTAATAAATTAGGCAACATAGACAGTAAATCCACTTAGCTAGGTTTACAGCTTTGCAATATGCCTTGCCACAAAGAAAGTAGGCCAGAACTTTAATGGGCAAAGTCCCCTCTGTCCTCAGAGACCTCCTGCACCAGGAATAAGATTTGTGTGTTCTGGGGGTGGGGAAACTGGCAAATGATGTTTTTTATTTGCATATGCAGACAAGACTTCAATATTATATACATATATATGTGTGTATATATATGCATATATATGTATGTATGAATATACTTTGTAAGATAATATATTTTTCAGTAAGTGCAATTGCAGATATTGCTATTTTTCCACTTTGGCACTACCCCCATAGGCATGCCAGTATTACTGACACAGGCTGTGCATTATCATGTGTATTTCAATTAATTGATCAACGTGGTGCACTGATAATCCCAATGCCGTGGTGCGAGGACGTCCCTCTCAGTCACTATTGCAGTCCGTGTGTCTCATTTTCCCACCCGTAGGCTTGGATTTATGTGCCCTTTTCAGCTCTCTGACTATCTCACACCTGACAGGCACTGAGTGGCCCGTGACTCTCTAGACGGCTTGGAAGTGTGCACAGGAGGACAGCACAGAGCCGTGACACAGAGCACGGTGCGGAGATTAAGGGCCCTGTTTAAAACTCTCCTTCAGTCAGCATTAACTTCCTACACAGTTAGAGCTGTGGCCTCGCATGTCTTTAATTCGGGGGTCTGGAAAGTATTGGAAACACCAGTCAAGAAAAGTTAGCATCTTAATGGGTGTTTTAAGGTGTTGGTTTCATGGCAGGGCTTTATTTTAAAAAAATAAAAATAAAATTATGTCTGTCTTTTCTTTTTATCACATTTTATTTATTTGTGTATTATTATTTGTGTGTGTGTGTGTCTGTGTGTGTGTGTGTGTGTGTGTGTGTGTGTGTGTGTGTGTGTAGGCCAGAGGAAAACTTCCTGGAATTGGTTCGGAAGCATGATTTCCAAAGATCAAATTCAAGTGTTTAGTATTTGCCTTTACCCTTGCAGCCTTCTTGCTGGTCTTCCTTCACTTTTTCAGTATTAGGATTGAAGCCAGGGCCTTGGGCATAGATGACCAGAGCAATACCCTCTCCTGTCTCAACCTTAGCCCCACCCCTTCTTTTTATATAAAAATCATGAGCCAGTGAAAAGGAGCATTGCATTCCCACTCCACGCTGAGGAGAAACTTTGAATGTTGGCCATTTGCTTCCATCCCAGCGGGTGGCAGCTAAGTGTCTGGCAACATAAGGAGAGGGTTTTCTTACTAGTTTGCCTTTTGTTCTATTTCGCTAACATATAAGGTCCTTTAGTATTGAAAACTAATTGATGTTTACGCCCTGTTCTCAAAAGCTCAAGAAGTTCCTGGACACATTAACTGGATTCTGGTCCATGTCTAACATGATTTTTATTTACATGACGTTCTGTGCTCTTTTGCACTAATGAGAAGGGGAACTTGGAGGATTAGGTCTAAGAAATAGAAAATTAAAATCTCCACACTCTGCAATTTTATCTTTCATAACTTGTCCTGGAATGCTTAGGTTTCCCAAGTGAATGTTTGTTAATCTTTTAGTGCAGAACATGTTTTGTCAAATAGGCAAGAGTCTAGTCTCCAACTGTGATTTCTGGTATTCAGACATTTCTTACAGTTGAGCCAGACAGAACTTGTCCAGAGTGACTACAGAGGAATAGACAGGATCAATTATAAAGGTTGCGAACATCCTAGTTTTCTTAATACAGCCCTAGGAGTCCATATTAATTCAAAACCTGACAAATTAATGTGATTTAAGACTGAATAAAAATGTTGCTAATATTTAGATGGTCTCCCTATTCCCACTATGCCTTCATTTCTTGGGGATGTAGTATACTCTGTGCTGTTGGAAGAATTAAAATTATCTTTAAAAGTTTGGGTTCAGTGAGGTATTCTCGGGGCCTCTTCGGAATGGTACTTTCCTTCTTATTGGATCCTGAATTAGTTCTTTGGAGAATGTGGTAAGACCCATAGCCTGAACAGTGAATTGTCCTCTGGCTTCCTGTATAGCTGTTACTCACTTCCTCAGGCCTGTATCCCTAGAATACGGTTTCCATCACAACAGGGCTAGTGTCATAGATTTTTGCCTTCAGAACTATGTGAACTAAGTGAGCACCCCACTTTCTTTTGTAAAGTTGAATGACCTCAGGTAGGTTGTTACAGAAAAGAGACTAATATGTGTATGGTGCATGCTTAAAACATAAAATATATTTGTAATTTCATTTGTTAGTATGTGTATGGTGTTGTGTCTATCTTTCTGTCTGTGTGTCTCTCCCTTTCCATTCCGTTTCTCTCTGTGAGTTTGTGTGTGTGTGTGTGAGAGAGAGAGAGAGACAGAGAGAGACAGAGAGAGACATACACACACACACACACACACACACACAGAGAGAGAGAGAGAGAGAGAGAGAGAGAGAGAAAACTACTATAGTAAATGACCACCAACTTGTTTACTGAAGCTAAGTCTACCATGTGTGAGCCAGATAAACATGAATGCTGCTGGTACAGTTCGGTCTGAGTCTCACGGCTAGTTAGCCAGGAATGCTGAAGTCCAAGACCGAAAGAGAGAAGACACAGCTGGAAGAGCTGTTTTTGCCTATTTATTTTATGCAAGTCTTAAAATTATCTGATATGAAGTGGCTAGCCCTGAAATCATATACTTATAAGGGACACTAAACAAATTTAGCAAATTGTATTTAGATATTATATGTTTGTATGTTTATCTAACAGTAGCAATTAAGGAAAAAAAGAGACCATGATTTTGAGAGGTAACAAAGGAGCATGGGATGGATTGGAAGGAAGAATGAGAAGAGGTGGGATCCTATAATCATGTGATTATATTATAATTTTTTTAAATAAATATTTTTATAAATCTGAAGAGACATTAGAAGATGCTGATCAGAACAGAGAGGGCAGAATTTTTCTCCCTGAATGTACTGATCAAATACAAATGTCTTCTAGGTGTAAGGTCACAGAAACACCTAGAAATATTTTATCACTTATCTGGGTATCAATTAACCCAGTTATACTGGTAGGTAAAATACACTAAAACAAATCAATATATTGTTTTCTTAAAGGAAAGAAGATTAAAAGATTCATTAAATCTTGAGTTTGCAAACATAATGGGGTTGATTCTTATACTTTAAATACTGTATTCATAAAATACATAATTGTAAAGAACAGGAAACAAGCATATGATGTGGATATTTATTTATCTACGCATTTGCTTTGCAGGCTTTCTTTTATTTTGTAAATCCTGCAAAGTATCTCTTGGTGTAAATAAGTTTACAGGTACTCTAAAAACATAGGAGAATTTTTAAATAGTAGAATTGAAGTGTATGCCCAGATTTGGGGATTACATTCTAAGTGATTAAAGGACAAAATGTTGAGAACTGTCCTAGGTATTTGGTGTCCTTTAATAGTTATCCTAAAAGATATTTAGGGAATATCTTACTAGGGTAGGTCCTGTTTAGTGTGGTCTTCCTCCAGAAGTCTTACAAGTTAAATACATGGTTCAACTCAAGTAGTGCTACTGAAAGGCGGTTGGAATGTGATGACAGTGGCGTTAGCAGTGGGTGCATTCATGATTAAAGAAAATATTAGAGAGCATAAGCTGATAGGATGGAGTAGAACACTTGGGCATGCCGGATCCTGATCCTGTTCTCTCTTTCTGCATCTCACTTCATCCTGACCACTGTACATTGATCTTCTGTGTCTTACTATGTGCCTCTCTCCATGATGATCGTGTTTTCTATCAAGCTGACCACAATAGCAGCTATCAGTGAAGCTCATTGATGCATTGAATGTCTCAAACCACAAGACATTCAATTCAAGACAACCTAACACATCTTCCTTTAAGTATCTATTTAAGTTTGCATATTAAGTGTCCTACACCCTAGTAGGCAGAGGGAACTGACTGCAGTGGCTTGAATGAAATGTTGCCTACATGAGGTTTAATGTGGGGTACCCAGCTGTCACTGCTGTTTGTGAGATTGTGAAAGATTTGCAAGTGGAGACTAGTGGTGAAAATGAGATTGTGGATCTGCTAATTTATGAGAATGAAAATTATACTATGACCTTATTTTTGGCAAAAGCTTCTATCTCTTTATTTGCTGAGATTTCAGGAAGCTGTCTCACAGTTTTGCCACACTTGATCACCTCACTACACCATCCCAATGGGTTGGAACGACTTGCCTCCAGAACTACCCCACCTTGATGGACTGTCACTCCTTCCACAACTTTTTAAGCTATTTCTTCTCAGGTATTTGTTCACAGGAATGACGACATTAATTAGTACAAAATATTGATACTGACACTGGGGTTTGTTGTTGTGATTAAATTCCCCAGATGTTTCACAAATTGTATTAATTGATTTGTGGAAGGAGTGTGAATGAGTTTAGAGTGGGTACTAAAAGTGCACTAATATGCCCTAAGTAGAGTTTGACAGGCAGAAGTTTGACTGGCTCAAATGTTGATAGGAACGTAGACAGTGCATGCAAGGCCAATTGCGTGTCAGAAAGCCTTAGCATTCATCCGTATCATCTAGATTTTTATTATGTGTATAATGGTTTTAAAATTTACCTGTGTTATTTTTCTTCCTCACAGTAAATAGGTAATTGATCCCACAATGCTTTTCTCAGTGGTTATTGCTATTGTATTACCTATTTGTGAAATCCCAGCCAGTTATAGAATTACTGGAAATATGAAATACGATTAAAACATGGCTTTAAATTCAATCAGTTTACCAATATTTTTCCATGTATTTAAATTATGTTTATCAGGCTTTACTTCTATGTGTTAAAGAAATACTTACACAGTCATCTATTCACACAGCCCAAACTGTATTTGTGGATTTTTATACCTCTCTAATTTCATAGATCACCTAATAGGATTCCCACTCAGCTCCCAGAATGTCATGAGATAATGGCATTCACATTTTGATATAGTCTTAGTCAAGGGAGGTCATGTAGCCAGTGAAGCAGAGCGAGGAATGAAGACTGCCATTCTTGAATCTTTTCCATCAAAATGGCAAAATGGATCTGTAATAAACAATAGCTTAGTGGCTTGGGAAGCCTGCTGCATCCACTGCAGCACACAGACAGCGAGTTCTTTATGAAATGGGCTCCCATTTCTATGTCCTGACCAGCAAAATGGATTGTCACTATGCATTTCCTTAAAGCAAATGATTGCTTTATTATTTTTGAAATATGATGACACCATATAAGTAGGAAATATTATCAAAATCCAGTCTATTTAAGAAATGCAAAATAGCTGTTTTTAAAATATTATTTAATCATTTCAGATTTTTGAAGTTTATAAAAATAATATAGTGTTATAGAAATCAAAACATTCTGGAATTATTTAAATATTGTACTTTATATGCAAAATAGCACTAATTACAAATTGACTGCATGTAAATGTTGGTCAATATTTCTGCATGTTCTACTTGTAACTTCTGCATGTTTACGTTGTATTTACAACCAGAATCTTTAATAACTCAGAATTCCTACGGAGGATTGCTTCAGAATTTTCAGAGACTAACACAAGTTACTATCAATGCATAATAAATACATGCCTTCTGTAGCAAGAATAGCCGTCTCTTTCCAAGGTAACGAAGAATTGTGTTGCCTTCCAAAGAGACATCTTGTAATTACCACACTTGTCCTAGAGAGGTGTTATTTCACATTGCACTGCCTAATATAAGTCACAAATTTCAGCCTAATTTCGTATTTTAAAGTTAAAAGAAACAAAGAAAGAAACATTAGAAATACAGGTTGAAAGTACAAGTTTTCTATAACGGTTTTGTCCTAAGACAGCGCTGCAGGGTTGGGCAGGGCAGGCAGACACTGTGGCTCTGAGTTGGAGGCTCAGATCAATATTGGCATTGCCACTGGATACCGTCAGCATCTGAAAAATTAAATGTCTTGATACAATTTGAAATAATATAAACACAAAATTTGATGGAGAAAAATAAACAAAAACAAAAAAAACTAGACCAAACACAAAATTTCTAACTCATACACAGTGTTGGATATTCGCTGCATTAAAGGAAACTATTATTTCTTGGAACGCTGAATTTATCTAATTTTAAGGGCAATCTTGTGTATTTTCAGTTTTTCTAACTATTTCTATCAATTGCTAATATTCTCACAATTTTGAACCCTTGATGACTTCATTATTATTTTACCAGACCAGGGCTTTCTTTAGCTCTGCTTACCCTTGCATTTTCATCCTTAAAGTTCAGTGTCTGGACTGCAGGTGAATGCTTGCAGAGTTTACAAGGATATCAAGATCAAATTGTCAGCTCTAAAGTACTCCCTTCAAGGACTAGGTTTCTTCAAGTTATAAAAGTTTGCCACTGGGTGTCAATCTATTTTCTTAGTTACTCAATTTTATTATTATATTAAAAAGTACAAAGCTATTTTTAGCTCATATTAAGACATATTATTTTATTCAATCTGGTTCTAATATTAAAAGTCATGCCAGTGCTAGTAAAAATAAGCCAGAGGTAATGAGGTCTCAAAAAGAGCTCCAACGAAACTTGGGCTCCTCCTTCCCTGTATGTTCCCAGGACTTTCCAGGAAAAATTTGGGTTGCTTTTGCTTGCTTTTTTTCTTTCCACAAATTTCTTACACTAATAATGGCTGTGAAATGTTCTTGAATGAAGCATAGTTAAGGTTATTCCATCTCCCACAGCAGTAAGAGGTTATGATACTGGATAATTGTCACATAACAAGCACTCCTGAATAATACCATTTAGAAGTGGAATTATATGATGTCAGAAACAAGCAAAGAAAACTCACATTTCCTGGGAGTGGAACTCACAAAGCACATGTTTCTGACTGGGATACACAACAATACTTTGCCTAAAAGTTTGTTTGATTTTCATTTTAACGATGAAAAGTAATAGGTCTACATAAAATTTAGAATGATTTTTTGTGACCTACTGTTTATAATTTTGGTCCATTTTTAAAAATACCTATTAATATTTAAAACATAAAAATACATTGTATTCAATAGCTCTTAGTCTCATTGAAACATGCCACAAACCTTTGTAATTTGTTCTCTTTCAATGTTTATGACATATAAAATTTGAAATAATATTTTTTTTCAATCTGAAGTTAAGATTACTATAACTTCTCAAATAACTTTGTAATTATTTTCTGAATCTTAATCATTTTGGGCCCTTTTATTTTTGTAACTAAGTACAAGTGTTCTAAGATTTATTTTGTGACTAGGAATAAGAGAGATTGTGTCCAGGAACAAGTTTCATCTTAATTCCAAGTTTTCCTGGTGGTTGTCATTTACTTATTAGCTCATGTATTGCCTACATTGGAAATATTGTAATTTTAAATCTATAATAAGCTCACGTGCACTGTCTTCTGGAAGGCTGCTCTGCCTTTTAGGTTATCTGGGGTTCACATACCTACTTGAAGCTTATATAATGTAACTTGGTTATATTACACAATCGTTTGATACAGAGTATGAGGCTCTCTGTAACTCTTTGGTTTTTTTTTTTTCAGAAATCTGTGATGTTTATAAAAATCAGTTCACCGAGTTATAAACTATTAACACATTTTATTGGGATTTCATTAAACATTTACTTGGGAAGGAAATGACTTTCATAATTTTGCTACATAGAAAAGCAGACATTTTAACCACTTGATTTCAGAAAGACTATTTAGTGGCTTTTTGCCCTGACAAGGAATTCTTTTATATTCTCTAATGTGATGATGGCAACCGTGGGAGACCAGTGTCCTTTCTGGTGACTCTGCCACAGTGTTCTCCATGTCACCGCATTTGATCCTGACACCACAAGCAGGCAAACAGGGAAAGCCTGTCAGAAGCATTAGGGAGAGCTTATTCAAGCTACAAAAGTATTGTTTCCTTTTAATCACCCTTTTCATGATGTGGTAGGGCAGTATTTATAAAGTCAAGCAGGTGATGCAGCAAACTTACATAGTGCAGACACTCCTCATAGGTGTCTCAATAAGAGGCATAGCTCTACACTTCATCAGAGAGAAAAAAATCCTGAAAAGACCTCCGTGTTTTGAACCATGAACTTGCATCAGATACCTAATTCTGTGAGGCTAACCCAAATTTATGATAAATAATAATTTCTAAATATATCACAACAGACACTGTTTCAGAGCAGCATATTGAACATTCCCCATCATCCTTGTCATTTGTATAATCACAATTTATTTTGGACTTGTCAATAAACTTTGCAGCTGACAATGGACATTGCAAATATTTATCTAAAAATTTATAAACTTTAAAAAGATATTGCTTTAAGACATTAATTTATAATATGTGTTGCACCTTCTCATGCAATTATTGTCCCATTTTTGTGTTTTATAAGAGATTTTAAACCTTGATATTTTGTAGAGAAGAATGAAAAAGGAGAGTTGAGATTAAAATAAAAGCATTATTTAGCATAGTGGATAAAATGTTCTTTGTTAAAATTTTCCTGGTGAAGCCTTTCGAAGAAGTAGTAACAGCCAATATTTGACAAATTACTACATATAATAGAAAAAGATGGAACATTGCCAAATTCATTTATGATTCCACAGTCACTCTGACACCCAAGCCGCATAAAGATTAAACAAAAAAAGAGAGATTACAGACCAATTTATCTCATGAACATTGATGCAAAAAATACTTAATATAATACTTACAAACTGGATCTAAGAACACATTAAAAACATCATCTACCATGACCAAGTAGAATAGAAACAGGAATAGTTCAATGTATAAAAATCAAGGCATGTAACCCAATTTTCAAAGGAAAGAAAATTTCACATAAGCATTTAATTTGATGTCAAAAAAGCCTTTGAAAAAGTCCAACAAGATTTTGATAAAAGTTTTGGAGAAAGTATGGACACAAGGAACATAACTGAGTGTAATAAACACAATTTACAGCACCTTATAGCCAACAACAAATTAAATGGGGAGAAACTCAAAGCAAGTCCACTAAAATCAGGAAGAAGACAGGACTGTTCAGTACTTGAAATTTTAGCTAGAGCAATAAGACAACTGAAGATAATCAGGGGATATATCGGAAATGAAGAAACCAAGTCTCACTATTTGCAAATAATATGACAATATACATAAATGACCCCAAAAATTCTACCAGGGGACTCATACAGATGATAAATACTTTCAGCATGGTAACTGGATAAAAATAAAAATCAGTAGTTCTATATACTAATGACAAATGCCTGAGAAAGAAATCAGGTAAAGAACATCCTTCACTATAGTCACAAATAATATAAAATATCTTGAGGTAACGGGGTAACTTCTAACCAAACAAGTGAAAGTCTTGTATGACAAAATCTTCAAGGGTTTGGAGAAAAAAAATTGAAAAGTTATCAGAAGATCTCCCAAGCCCATGAATCAATAGAGTTAACATAGTAAAATTGGCAGTCTTACCAAAAGCAATCTATGGATTCAAGAATTCCTCATCCAAGTTCCAACACAATTCTTTACAGATTTTGAAATGATAATACTCAATTCATATGGAAAAACATACCTGAAAGCAATCCTGAAAAATAATAGAACTTCCAGAAGTATCTACATCCCTGACTTCAAGTTTTACTATAGCACTATAGTAATAAAACCTGCAAGTTATTGATATAAAACAGACATATTAATTAATAAAATTGAATCAAAGACCCAGATGCAAATCCATACACCTGTGGACACCTGATATTTTTATACTGAAGCCAGAAATACATAATGGAAAAAAGAAACAGCTTCAACAAATAGTGTTGTTCTAACCGGATGTCTGCATGTAGAAAAACGGGAAATAGATCTTTACTTATCACTCTGCACAAAAAGTCAAATGAACATGAGAGAAGACAAAGAGGGGAATATCCTGGATGACTGGCAAAAGAGAAAATGATCTAACCAGAACTCTGAATTCATGGGCACTAAGATCAACAACTGATAAATAGGAATTCATGAAACTTAAAAGCTTCTAGAAGGCAAAGGACACCATCAGTAGGACAAAATAGCAGACCACATAATAGGAAAAAATACTTTCTAAATCCACATAAAATAGAGGGCATATCCAAACTATATGCAGAACTCAAAAAACTAGAAATTTATAAACCAAACAATCCAATTTAAAAATGGAGTACATATCTAAACAGAGAATTCTCAATACAGGAATTCCAAATTGCTGAGAGACACTTAAAGAAATGTTTGTCATCCTTAGGAATCAGGGAAATGCAAATCAAAACTACTTTGAAAGTTTATCTTGCATCCATCAGAAAGGTTAAGATCAATAACACAAGTGATAGCTCATGCTGGTGAGGATGTGGAGCAAGGGAAACACTTCTTCATTGCTGATGAAAATGCAAACTTGGCAGTCAATATGGAAATCAATATGATGGATTGTCAGAAAACTGGGAATTGATCTATCTCAAGACCTGGCTATACCACTCCTGGGCATAGACCCAAAGGACACTCCATTCAACCTCAAGGACTTGTTTTCAGCTATGTTCAAAGCAGCTTTATTTATAGTAGGCAGAAACTGGGAGCAACCTAGATGCCTCTCAGCTGAACAATGGATAAAGAAATTGTAAATTGTGGTACATTTATACAGTGGGGTATTGCTCAGCAATTTTGAAAAAATGACATCATGAAATTTGCAGGCAACTGGATGGAACTAGAAAAAACAATTATTCTGAGTGAGGTAACCAGGACCCAGAAAGACAAAGATGGTAAGTACTCACAACTGGATAGTAGATGTTAAGTAAAAATAATTATGCATAATCCACAGACCCAAAGAAGCCAAGTAACAAGGGGGACTCTAGGAGAATGCATGGACTTCCCTGGGAAGTGAAAATAAAAATGATTTTGAGGGTGGACTGGTGGAGATGGGAATATAAGGTACCAGATTGTAAGGGGTGGTAGGTGGAGAAGAAAGGAGAGTAGAGGTAATTGAAACTGGGGGTTATTTGGGGGGCATTGTGGAAACCTACTGCAGTAGAAACTCCCTGAAATCTACAGGGACAGCCCTAGTCCTGGAGGCTATGGAGCCTGAACTGTCTGTCCGTCTGCTATAACCAGACAAGGCTCCCAGTGGTGAGACTGGGACACCAGCCCAGCCACGACACCTCCCACCTGCTGCCTTCCCTGCCTGCAAGGCATGCTTGGACAACGAAGAAGCAGACCTTTTGGAATAAGGCCAGCCAATGGTTGGTCTAATCTGAGGCTCACACCATGAGATGGAGTCCATTCCTGATACTGTCTGGATGGCGCGTGACAGGAAGGTGGAGAGATCTGTGCCTGCAGTCCAGTCATCGGAGACTCTCCTTCAACAGCTGATGGGAGCAGATGCAGATAACCATAGCCAAACATCAGCCAGAGAGAGAGAGAGAGAGGGAGAGTGCAGGCTGAGGTCCCCATTAGGCCTCTTCCCTTGGAGCTCAGGAAAATCCGCTGAGGAGAGAAGAAGTTGTGGGAGCCAGAGGGGTGGGGAACGCCAGGAGAGCAATGCCCACCTAATCAACTAAGCAAGGGTCATGGGGCTCACAGAGACGGAAGATGCCATCATGGGTCTGCTCTAGGTCCTCTGCATTTTTGGTAAGGTTGCTGAATTGGTGTTTTGGGGGGACTCATGAATGTGGGAGCAGGATGTCTCTGACTTTTTCCTGCTGTTGATATTCTTTTTCTCCTACTGACTTACCTTCCAAGCCTTGATGTTATGGCATGTGTCTGATCTCATTGCATCTTGTGTGGTGTTCACATGATGTCCCAGGGAGACCTGCTTTTTTCTGGGTGGAGACTGTGGGTGGAGTAGATCTGGAGGAGATGGGATGTGGAGAAGGAACTTGGAGGAGTGAAGAGAGAGGAAGCTGCAGTCACCAGATATTATTTAAGAGAAGAATAAATAAAATAAAAAATTTAAAAATTTCCTAGTGTAATAATTTCATTATAAATTTTGAAATATTTTCTTTGAAATATACATTATTTTTAGTAAACTAAGCCAAATTAAAATATTAACAAATTGAAAAATATTACTATGTGTGGATACAGTATATTCAAAACTATCATATTAGTTGTCTCTCTCTATTTCTTTCTCTGATGCTCATGTCCCCACCTCCACACACACAGAGGAATGCAAACCACGTTTCCTCTAAGAGATACAAAATGGCATATGTATACAATATATACACAAAATTCAATTTTATTACTGAATTAAAATTATTGATCACTATTTAGGAATGCTTTATTTCTCCCCGAGGGAGACACTTCATGCTATGAACTGTTGAATGCTTAAATAATGTGAAATTCTATACTTGTAAGACTGAAGAAGTCTGGATGCTGTGCTGGGTACAGTAAGGTGATCTATAAGGAAAAGTGGGGGAGGAAAAGATTGATGGGGACTAATTAGAAAACTGCTTATGTATTTACATATCACATTGGCTTTTCAGAACGGTTTTCTCGGTTCTTGTTTTATCTGACATCCACAAAATCACGTGTGACCTTGGTGAGGTTAGTGCAAATCATCTCATTTTGAGTACAAAATCTTGGGGACCCAGTGATGTTTGCTAAGTTGGCAGCCAGCTAGTACTACAGGCCAGGGCCAGAGTACTGAGGCATGTACACTCTCTAGGAAGAATGAATGTAAGCTTAACTTAACACGAATCTGTAACTCATCATCACTGCCACAGACGCTTGAATGCTTCGGAGCAAGCATGGCTCTCTCATCTCTCAACCGTGATGCCTCTGCAATGGTCTCAGGGTCCTGCGAAATCACCGCTTTCCACAGTGCTTCTCGCAAGGAGTTGCTACTGGTGCAGGTTTTAGAGCCGGTTTTGAAACAGCAATAGTTTAGGGATTAATAGATTCCATCTCATGAACTGTAAGATCAGTGTTTAATTTTACTTTTATTAGACAATATTTCACATTTGTCTATTTTTATGTCTCTGTGTGCATGCATTATTGCCATGACACATATGTTGAAGACAAATGAGGATATTTGTGGGAGCTGGGGATGAAACTGAAGTCATCAGAGAGGACAGCATCTTTAATTGCGGAGTTGTCACTCTAGCCTCAGGAAGACAGGCTTTGGTGACCAGTACTCAAACCTGGGCTGTCTAACTGCTGAATGCTAAGCTCTTGACCACCAACCAGGAAACACCTAAACTTATTTTCTAAGGACATAATATGTTGAATGCTGGTAATCTGTTTAAATAGATTGAAAGTATAAATTTAGAAAAAATTTAAAACTTCTTGAAATTTAACTTTAAAAAAATTATTTTACTATTCATTCTAGGTAACATAAACATAAATGGTTGTTTGTTTCACACTTTAAAGTGATAATATGATATATTTAAAAACTTCTTGGACATTTGAAATCAACTTCCATCTTTTTTGTTACTGAGAAAGAAAAGTTTTTAGAACCTCTTCAGCATTCATGTGTCATAAATTCCCTACAGTCAGACAATAAGACTCAATACCATTTATGGAATCAAAAGTTATTAAGGTTTATTTCATACAACTTCAAGTTAAAATGAACAGTTCTGGTTTTGATTTTTCTAAGGCCATCAAGAAAATGATAGTGCACACATGAGAATATGGTACTTGAATATATAATTACTTGCTAAATTGATCTAAAGTCTCCATATTGATCTACTGGGTACCATGATATTCATTTCTGAAAAACAATATAAAATGTGTTATGAAAATCATCTAAAATATATTTACAAAATAGATGTTAATATGTCTTTAGTAACTTCAGAATCCCTCTTATGTGTTTACATAATGGACTGAATAATTCTTAAATTCTTTGTTAAAGAAACAATTTTCTTCTTCTCTCCCAAACTCAGCATAAAAATGCTGAGGAGAGGAAATTAAGAATATCTTGTTCATTTTCCATTCATCATCTCATTGCATCCCCATGTAGTCGCTTTTTTACAAGTCAAAAGATGCTTCTAAATTTCCTTTATACATAAAACAGTAAAAAAAAATCATGCTCATCTTTCAGAGTAGCATCCCCATTAATTTATAACGCTGTTTATCTATGTTTAAGTGCAGTAACCATAGTAATTATAGAAAAGTAAAAAGATTGTTTAGGATGGCGACATAAACAAGCCTTTGCTTTGATGTGGCACTTTGAATATTAAAACAACATCTATTATAAGAGTGTTGAAGGACTCTGAAAAGCCTTTTGTTCCATAATGATACTCACTAATATGCAGTAATTGAGAAGAGGGAATACAGGACAAGTGTAGATTCTCTGGACATGAGTTTTAACAGAGAAAAAAAAAACTTAGGTTACCCTATATCCCATTTTCCTCATTGGTATCCATATACTGAGCTACTAATTATCACTTTGTGCCACACAGTGTTTTCTACACATTTCATCATAAATTGTTTTGAAGTGCTACGAACTATTAAAACTATAGGGAATACAAACCAGGCAATATGTGTGTTCCATGGACTATGACAGGAACCTCTGCAGGGTAAGCAAATGAATGGCAAAGCAGAGAGACTAGCTCAAGACAAGAAGGAGCTCTTCCAGCTATTCAGGTCTAAAATGTGCACCCAGTTTCAATATCCATAAAATCAGCGTGGATTTTTGAAAATTTACAACAGGGATTTTTAGAGAGGAAGAAAAAGAATTTAGCTAGCTTAACTTTGATTTAGTAACATAGGAAGTTGTTGCATAGGTTGGTGGAAGCACCTTGTTGCATAATTGGGTCTAGGAAAATCTTAGAAGGGTATGCACATCAGTACTGTTTCCTTTATATTGTTGGCTGATATTCCTAGGTATTCTACCTTGCTTCAAAACTAAACTCTGTGCATCATGGTCTACCTGCTGCTTTGACCAGGGACATTGAAAACAATAATTAGGCAATAACTAAGAGTAAAATTTTATCTTTATCTGTTCTAACACTAGATTTATCTTAATCTTATAAAATACTGATCCCCAAACTTGGGGTAATTTATATTTACAAATTTATATAGCTTGTACTTTTACAAGCTGCAGTATTGCTAAAGTGTTTTACACCAAAAATTCAATGTTTATTGACTAACTTAGGTTACCATATTTATCAACCAATAATAATTTATAGGAAAATGTGAATTATGTTTTAGTACAAAAAGCAGCTTATTGAACTAAGTATTATTTTCATAATAATTAAGGATATTGCTTACTATGTTGGATTATTTATTTATTTGGTTCTTTTCTCCATGCTGTTTGAGAGCCTTGCTACAAATATTTTGAACTGAATGAATGGATCATTGTTGTTCTTTCGGCTTTTAGGTTCCAGTCTTAATTTTTTTAAAATTGAGGGCAATAATGTTTATATAGCTGAAATGATTTAAGAGAGAGAGATTAAGAGAGAGAGAAGACTGAGAGGAAGAAAGAACAAACCAACTGCAGCTCATATTGTTAAGACGATACATTCTGTCCTCACAGAGTGAAAAGGCCTCTGTGTTAGGAATCTTAGAAACTGAGAATAAAGTAGGTTATTTCCTAATTTTCTAAGAAATTGCCTTACTGATATCCAGTGCAGCTGTACCAGTTCGTACTCCCACCAACAATGGAGAAGTGTTCCTTTTATCCCATATCTTCTGCAGCATGAATTGTCATCAATGTTTTTGATCTTGGCTATTCTTATAGGTGTAAAATGGAATCTTAGAGTTGTTTTGATTTGCATTTTGCTTATGGTTAATGAGGCTGAGCATTTCCTTAAGTGTCTTTCAGGCATTTAAGAGTCCTCTGTTGAGAGTTCTCTGTTTAGGTCTGTACCCGCGTATTTTATTAGATTATTTGTTCTTTTGATGAACAGTTTCTTGAGTTTTTTGTATATTTTGGAGATCAACCAATGTGGAGTTGGGGAAGATCTTTTCCCATTCTGTAGGCTGCCATACTGTCTTGTTGATCGTGTCCTTTACAAAGGCTTCTCAGTTCCATGAGTTCCCATTTACTAATTGTTGGTCTCCGCCCTCAGTGTTTATGCTACTGGGGTAATAATTAGGAAGTGGTCTCCTGTGCCAATGCATTCAAGTGTACATCACACTTACTCTTCCATGAGGTTCAATGTAGTTGGTCTTATGTTGAGGTCTTTGACTCTTATGGACTTGAGTTTTGTGCATGGCTGTAGATATAAACCTGTTTTCATTCTTCTACATTTTGATATCCTTTTATGTCAGTGCCATTTAACCAGAACCTAGAAACAACATAAATATCCCTCTACTGAAGAATGGAGAAGGAACATATGGTACATTTCCACAATGGGGTAATACACAGCAGAAAAAATTATGACATCAGGAAATGAGCTAGATAACATCATATTGAGTGAGGTAACCCAGACCCAGAAAGACAATTATTATATATACTCATTCATAAGTGGCTTTTAGACATAAAGCAAAGAAAACCAGCCCACCAATCACAATCCCTGAGAACTTAGACAACAATGAGGACCCCAAGAGAGACATACACGGATCTAATCTACATGGGAAGTAGAAAAAGACAGTATCTCCTGATTAAATTGCGAGCCTGGGGAGCATGGGAGAAAGTAGAAGGGGAGGGGAAAGAAAGGGAGGAGAGCAGAAAAAAATGTATAGTTCAATAAAATCTATAAAAGAAATTTTAAAAAGATATGAGATCAAAGAATGCTTCAGGGTATAAGAAAGTCATTTGTATGTAGTT
Source organism: Myodes glareolus (assembly GCF_982192425.1). Taxonomy (NCBI): domain Eukaryota; kingdom Metazoa; phylum Chordata; class Mammalia; order Rodentia; family Cricetidae; genus Myodes; species Myodes glareolus. Next base: position 57,346,881 of record NC_142045.1, read on the forward strand.
GTGGAACATTTGTAAGGTTGACCTGGTTTATACATTTAAATTAATTTATTTGATCTTTGACAGTTCTATACATGGCTGGATACAATATATTTTGGTCATAGCCCTGCAAACTCTTCTCCTCGATCTACTCATGGATCACCTCCTCCATCCTCCCCAAATTCAGATCTTCTTTTTGTCTCTTTTATAATGCACTGAGTCCAATCAGTGCTGCTTCTTGTGCATGTGTGTTAGAAGGCATCCTATGAGGACCAAAAGTAGCAAACTGACTCTTTCTCAGCCAGAGGTGTCAATTCCCAATGTCTTTCAGAAAGACATGGGCTGCTTGAGTTTCTTGCATCTCCATACTGCCATGAAGACTAAATTGTATTTCTCGGAAGGTGAATTGTGATTGCAGTCTATGCCAGTGTGTAGCTCTGCCTTCCATGTGTCACACTAGTTCATTTCTTTGCCCTCTTTGTGAAATTTTTCCTATAAGAGCTGAGTAAGAAGTGAATAATATTGCTTTTAGGTTTAATATAACCCAGAAGTCACTGTAGTAAATTTTTATTTATTTCAAATATCAGTAGTTGAATTTTCAAAGTCTTCCTAGCCAGTGTTGGCCTTGTTTCCTACTATTCTATAAAGACATGAAAAAATAAAATTAAATCACCCAGGGTTCTTTGTAATAAAACATTGGCTAAAGGTGCATCATTTGCATGTATTCTTTTATCTGATGAAATGTTTGAAGGGCCACTGCTTAATAGAGTAAGATAGTCAGTCACACATATCCTGGCCTTGAAAGTATAGTGCAGTGATGAGGTTGTTTAAAAGGTGTTCAGATTGCATGCAAGATGACAACTGACCTAAGTTTTGTGTTGTGTTCTCTCTCAACTCTTTGTATTGTTCTCATCTCTCAAATCATTTTTCTCACTACTTAAAGATACTAATATTCTTAAAAATATTATTTTCCAAATACAAATTAAACAAAAAGAGTAAAATAAGTTCTCAATTCTCCGAATAACTATTGACTACTACTTTACAATTTTCAGGCTTAATGAGAAGCTTTCCAAAAGCTTCAGGACTCCACTATCTTTAAGCATTCCTAAAAATGTCTGTCCATATCCATAAATAACAACATATACTATGAAATTTATTAAATGATGGAATTCTGCTTCTTCCAATGTGTTCTAGCATATCTACAATCCTTTACATCATACAGTTGGCTTTGGGAGTCTATTATAAGCAGATAATAATAAATTCAACTTTAGCACTCATTGCCCTTAAGAGTAATTCCCATTTTCTTTCATCCCGTTAATGACAAGATAGCAGAAAATTTTATATTCCATGCTAACTATATTTTAATTGAATAAAAATCCATTGATAATTGTAGGAAATTAGGTGAATACAACATCAAATCGATTAATAAAAGTGTTTCAAAGGACAAAAAAATTAATGGTTGCTGTTGTCAGAAACTTAAAAGTTTTATGTAGGAAGAAATGGTTCAATGATGTTGACCATACACTGCCTGACCCAAGTTGAGCTCCTAGAATCCTCCTGGAGAACTCACAATGCTCTCTCTCGTCTTCACAGGCACTGCATGTCCGTGTTGACCTTAACACACATGCAGGCAAAACATTCATAAAATATACAAGTTAAGTATGGCTTTGAAAAGTCTTCTCTACCAGGAAAGAAGCTAAGAAGAGTTTGTCACTATATTAGTTGTTCTTCTGCTGGGCATTTCCTCTTTGACATCTTTTGGTAATGACCATGAACGATTTCTAGACTTGTATGACCAGAGTTCAGGTTACAGATTCTCCAATTACTAACTGTGAATGTTACTTAACCTCTATTTCTTTTTCTGTTAAATTGCTTTAATTACAGCAGCTAATATAGTATGATAATTTAATTAACTGACAAGGGTAAAGATCCTAAAAGAGTGCTTGGCACACACTAAGTATGAAATCAATATAAGCTATTAATAACTCAAATGCCTGTCCTGAATTCACGAGGGAGGCTTTGAAATCTCTTGCAGACAATGGATCATAGGGGAAAGCAGAGTTATTTTTCCACATAGAGGGCACGGACAGGATTTGTTCCTATTCAAATCAACACTCTGTAGTCTAACCTCTTCCAGCAGGGCTTCAAGGTAGTTTTAATATTCAGAGAGCTTCATGCCATTTATCTTATAAGGTAGTAATAATGAAGATGCTCTTACTTTTCCTAATGTCATCATTCCATTGTGAATGTCAAAAATTCTATTGTTTTCTAGCATTTTAAAGACACCAACTTAATGCCCTTCTAAGAAAAGAAGAAAGGAAGCATTTAAAATATGTATTGGTCCTTTTTAGTGTTGGTCTGTGTTACTGAAGCAGGAACAATCATATTGCAATTTGAATGCTTTGTTAATTTTTTCAACTAAATTTTTATTTAATCTATTTGTGATCTGATTTGCTGTTTCTTGAATTTTAAGGGTTGTGAGCTGTTATATTTAATCTTTATGTAAACTGATTTCCCATCTACGAGATTTTAAGAAGATGTGAGCTGTTTTCTTGCTATATAATTAAATGGAATCTATCAAAATTAATAATTAACTCTAATTACCTGCCACATATTCCATTTTTAAACAAAACTTAAAAGGAACCAGAAAGTAATTTTCTAGGCATAAGATATATTCCATAAGAGCAGAGTTCTAGATATGCAATGAGGAATGAATTCAAACTTCGTAGTCTTTCTAAAGTGTGTTACAGATGGAGAATATATTAATGATATTATATACAACTTATAATAATTTTTCTTGATCTACATGTATTATTTTTAAAATACACAATTCTATTGAGCCCAGATGAGGGTGACAGATTCCCTGAGACCAAACGGAGATGGCTGTGACTCACCAGAGTCAGTGCTGGGAACTGAACAAAGAACTCCAGCCTCCAGAATTCAAAACTTTTAAAATACCAACATGGAACTACATTTAAAAATTATATACCTGATTTCATAAAATTGCTGCAGTTAAAATTTGATATGCCAGAAATATTGCATAAATCTACCTTTAGGCTGTGTGTATACAGTCTATATGAAATTGAACCTGGCAAAATTGTGTCATTATGCATTCTTCAAAGTAAGCCCCAAGCAATAGATTTTAAAATGCTTCTTGTCCCAAGGATATATTTTATTAAGATATTGTTTGGTATTTCCTATTAATTTTTATTTACATGCATTGTGACATTTTAGTATATTTGCATCATGATATCTTTTCACATTTGCCTCCAATCTTCCCATCTTCCTTTATCTCTAGTGTTGTTCTCTGTTTTTTCCCAAATTGCCTCCTATCTGTTTTCATGTCAAATGATAGACAGATGTTAGATAAATGATAGGCAGACAAACAATATATAGGTGCATCAGTAAAGAGTCAACTCTAGATTTCACAGAGCAGAGAAAGCAGGAGATATCTTGTCTTTCTCCATTACCCTCTCTTGCCCCTTTCCCTTCCGATTTGAACTTTACTGGCCCTCTACTTTCATGTAACCGCTATCATACTCATCTATCTAGAAGTACATATTGATGAGAAAACCCATGTAATATTTGTTTTATGAATATGGCTTATTTGCTTTTCAGGATGATATTTTGCTTCCATTCATTTTTCTACAATGACATATTTTTATTATTTACTGCTGAATAAAATCACACTGTGTATATAAACCAAATTACATTTATCCATTTCTTTGATGATGGAATCTTGGTTCCCTTTCCTGGCTATTATGGATGCAGTTGCCATCAACGTGGAGGATTGTCTCTGTGATGTGCTCATGTAGACACTTCTAGGCGTACACCTCATGGTTTATCAGAGGTATAAGGTAATTTTTGCTTTGGTTATTTATATCCCCACCAGAATGATTGCTGTGATGAACTCTTTAGTTCATACACCCATCAGCAGTGTAGAAGGGTCCTTTTTTTCCCACTTCACCTTTGTGCAGTGATGTTAATTTTTCTTGTTGATAGCCATTATCACTAGGGTGAGATGGAATGAAGGTTTAATTTTCATTTGCTGATGCCTCAGGATGTTAAACATCTCATGTATTCTCAATAAATGACTCTCAAACTATCTTGTATCCTCTGTGAGGTAAATAGAGCATAAAGAAGAAAGATGTGATTGTGCAGGAGAAAGGAAAATCTTTGCTTCAGTTGGTAGACATTTGGTCTGAGTTACCCTTCGGCACGATGTGATGCCAGGTAGGTTTTCACTCCATTTTGATTCATATTCATTAGGTACGTCTATGACTCTACTAAAAATCAAGACATTAAAGAACACAAGAGTTAATGAACTCCCTTATGAGCAGACACACTGAAAAATCAAACTTCCGCGAGAAGCCATCAATCTAAAATTTGCAAATGAACTAACAAAAGTAATAGAGGGCAGTATCTGAATATGTTTGTGTGCCTGGTAAACACGACAGTCCATTGTTTGGTATGTATTTCTGAATTTTTTCATCTCATTCTTTCTGTGCTTTCATGGGGCTAGGGCTGGACCCAGAGCCCTGTGCAGTCTATTTAAGTGCTATGCCCACACTCACTGTCTTAATTCCCAGAGACCTTCTACCTTGTTCTGTAAAGTCTTTGGTATGTGAAATGCTATTCTTAGCATTAATAGTTCTATCATTTATGTAAGAGTCCTATGATTTCTTAAAATATTATTTAAGCCAATTGTAGTTACTGCTTGAGCCAATGGTAGGCACTTTCTGAGCCATTTGGTCATTACTTTTCCCTGTCCAAAGATAAAGAGACAATGGTGGGAACTTTGCAAGAAAATTGTAATGCAGAGAAAGGACAGTTTGGAAGCTCTGTACTGCTTCAGCCTTAACTGAGAACCTCGGTAAGTTACACTGTCTAGGACTAAAACTTAGCAAATAAAACTGTTACTTCATGTTTCTCCACTATGATGTAATTCTCTAATATTATATGTATTAAAATACCAAACATTTAATACATTCTTTTGTAAGTATGATTTATCAATTATAAACAGTTGTTTCTTGAGTTTAAATATACTAGCTTACGCACTAAAATAAAATGTACTTGTATGTTTTCTCTTAATCTAATTGCTTTAATTACTTACACATATGCATGTTCCCTATAAAATATGATACATAAATAATAAATAATTCAAAAGAAAATGAAGTTTCAAAAAGTCCATAAGTAGTATTGCCTCTGATAAACAGCCACTATGAAAAGTTTCATGGAAATTCTTCAATGAAGCAATCCTTGAATTCATGCATACAAAGGTATAGTTCTTATAAAACTACATTGTACACATGTATGAGCGCATATTTGTTGAGAATCGAGGCATTTTTCTCCAGTAATGTTTATTCCTTATACCACAAAATAAAGCTACTATGACAAATCTCTGATGCAAAGTTCTATCCACTTGTAAGACTATTTGTAATGTGCCTTCTGGGCTATAATTAGATCTTCTTCACCATGTAATTAAAACATGTTTATACAAAGCTTCTAGGAATTCCTTTGTAGGCTTTGTCTGTATAGGTGTATGACAAGACAGTGTTTAATTATAATTAACTGTAGGTCAATATACTGGCTGAACAGAGATGAAATACAATACTTGAAAGACAAATAAAGGCTTGTATCAACATGATCACTCACCATAATCAAGTTGGCTTTATCCCTTATGATCCAACATAAGTAAGTCAATAGTTGTGGAGCTGGATAGATGGTCCAATGGTCAAGATCACTAGCTACTCTTCAAGTAAACCTGGGTTTGAATTCCAGCGCCTGCATGGTAGTTCACAGCCATATGCAACTCCAGTTTGTAGAAGTTGAATCCCTCTTCTGGTCTCCACAGGCACCAGGTAAACAGATGCATATTCAGGCAAAACAACAAAATTTGTCAAATAATATAAATTTTAGAAGATGAGTAATAAATATAGAAGGTCATATAAATGTCTGCAATGCAAAATTCACATGTCAACACAATAAAAGCAGAAAAAGCATTTGAGAAGATTCAGCATGTCTTCATTATAAATACCCTAGAGAGTATTGAACCAGAAGAAATAAACTCCAGTGTGATTAATACTATGTGTATCAAATCCATAGCGACCATTATCCTAAATAGAAAAACTTGAACCAATCACATTAAAATCAGGAATGTGGCAGGACTATTTACTATTCCACTCTCTTTAAATATAGTAATTGAAGTCCAAGCTATAGCAATAAGACCAAAAAAGGGAATTCAAGGTATACAAATAAGGAAAGGAAACCAAAAATAAATCTGTTTGCAGATTATATATTATACAGAAGAGATACCAAAGACTTCACCAGGAAAATTCTACAAATGATCACCACTTTCAGCAAAGGGCCATGACAGAAAGAAAATTTAATGACATGGATCAGTAGACTTTCTATATACCAATAACAACCCCATTGAAGTAGAATCCTATAAATTCTCCCATTCTCAACGGCTTTTAAGAAATTAATAAAATATCCAGGAAAACATGTCAAAGGAAGTAAAAGACCTGTACAATGAGAATTTAAATCTCTGAAAAAGGTGTTTGAGAAAGACACTAAAATATGAAAATACTCCCTATGCTAATGCAGTGGTAGGTTAATTTTGTGAAAGTGGCCATCCCACCCAAAGCAAGTAGAGACCAAATGTAATCCCATGACATTCTTCACAGACTCTACTTGGGATTGAGAAAGTAGAGTCAGAGAATCCCAATGCAAATAAATGGACCATTAGCTCATCTTCTGTTGATTCAAAACTTATCTCAAAAATTCCTGTACAGAATTCAAATATTCCTATGAGCTACATCTTAAATGTAATGTTTACTCTTACTTGTGTCTATTCCCTGATCTCCTTTTCTAGTGTGTTTCTTTCAATGTTGCTCATAGTGGGATATTTTGATTCAGTTTTACAGTGGCAGTTTAATATCTAGTGACTCACTGGTACTTCCCATGTAGGTATTATGTTTGTCATAGCAATTTTTAATATTTATTCTTGGGATAAATTTTAAAATCTTCAGCCAAATTCATCTTTCTATGAATCATGCTAGTATTATCTAATTGTGTAGTAGACATATACATCAATGATGATAATTTTTCAGCATTAATTCATCATCTGGAAGACAATTCCTCCTGAAGTTTCGAGTCTCATAAATGTTTCAGTGCCATTCTATGGGCTAGCCTGGGCTGTGAGACCATTTCAATAAAGAACCCAGGAAACAACTAAGGTATTTAAACATATTATAAATGTTACCATTTTCTCTTGAGTGGAAACCTTGCAGAGTCCAGAAAAAGGCTTGCTGTGTGGTTAGTGTTATCTACTTTACATGGAGATGCCCAAAAGATCTCAGATAAGAATTCAGATCACATGCAGTGATGATTGCTTAGCTATTTAATTAGGGAGGGGCAGCCTTCCTTCAACTGGCTCACAAAATGCCTGAAGGGTCCCTTTGTTAAACATCAGTGCTTGGGTAACAACACTAACACCACACAGTGAAATATTAAAGAACTGCCATTCTATTTCTTACATTCTCAGATTCTTATTAAAAAGAGCTTTCAATTTAATGATATGCAACTTTGATGTCATTTTTTTCTTTTCACATATTATCATAGTAGATAAGACAGTTTCCAGGGACCTGCACTAATACAATTTGAAAAATAGCCTTTTTTGATAAAAAATTATGAATATAAATTGTGATTAAAAGTGGTTATATTTAGAATAGGACATATAAGCTGCCAATGAAGGGCTTAGGAGAATGAAAAAAAAATATACCAACTTCAGAGCATGGCAACCTCAGAATCATGGCACACATTTTCGTCAATTTTAAAAAACATTTGAAGACCTAACTAGTCTTGCATACTAGTTTGTCCTGAAATACTAATTATTAACTGCCTTATAGACAAACAATATTGCATATCCAGCTATATATATTATATATTTAACAGTATTATACAACTAACAAAATTCTATTTTAACAGTACTCTTACACTTTTTGTGTTACTAACCTATTTCCCAACTGCATTTATAAAACCTTTTTAAACCGAATATTTCCTTTGCTTTCCTACTTTTTCTGTATTCCAATTATGCCGAATTGTCTTACGTACATGTATAAAATGTTTACATTTTTGAAGTTATCAACAGTAACTTCATAAGACAGAATGAAGGATCTTCTTAAGTAGGAATAATATCACTTTGCTTTGAAGTCAGCTGTGCTGTCCTGTTATGGAGCTGATTGAAGATAAAGATGCTTTCTGACAGTTTATTGTTGTCTTGAGATCTACTTCCAGGTGGCACTGGACACAGACTTTGGAGAAGCACACTAAATAGATACACATTGATATTCTTCTCTCCTGTATGGACACCACATAAACATTGCTTTCATCCTTTCCCATTAGATAATCTAGACTGCTTAAATCTGTGTGAAAGCGTACAACAAGGTGGTGACAGACATAAGGAGATATTTTTGCAAAAATAACAGGTAGTGTTTGTGTAAGAAATATAGAGAAATATCTCCCTTTTATGTACTGGTATTGTTTCTACTATTGATAGTCCAGAATGTTTAAAGAGAGGAATCATATCTTTTGAGATTACAATTTGATTTTAATGTTTCTCCCTTTGCTTTCACCCCCCCATATCTTCCCAGTACATCTCTTCTTGCTCTTTCAAATCCATTTCCTTATTTCATTAATTGGTAATACATGCATGCATATATTTGTTTACACATATATTTCTAAATATAACCTGTTGATTCCACAAAGTGTTATTTGTGTGTATGTTTTCAGGGCTGATAGTTGGACACAGAACAACCAGTGTATGCTCTTCCGTGGGCAGGGCCACATCTCCTGCTCCCAGTTTTTCTTAGTTGTCTGTAGTACTTTGTGTATGGTTGAGGCCTCCTGCGCTTGCCTTCATCCAGTTTGGTTGGATTGAGGTGTCTTCTGGCTACAGCTCACATTTGGGCAGCTATGTTTATGAAGGTTTAAGGGTGTAGCTTCTGATGTTACTAGGGGATGCAATCCTAACCAATAAGTTACGAAAACAGCATAATCTCTTCATCAATCTATAAATATTTGACCTTATAACCACACTTATAACTTAAAAGTGTGGTTATAAGTGTGGTTATAACCATAAGAATAAGTTTTGGTGTGGTGTAAAGTTTCTATGTTTTAAATTAATTACTAATTAATTTTTGTGGTTCTGCCCAATAAGGTTCATGCCTCAAGCTTGCCAGGAAAATGCTCTTCATCCCAGCCTTTGTTTTGCCTCTTACGAAAATCTTCAGTACATCTGATAATAAGGCATTGTAAGTTAATCCTGTATTCACACAATGTTGTTACTGAGTGGGATAGGGTATTTCAGTCCTTTTTTCTTACCTCCCCCCAACTCTAATCTTGTCCTGATACAAGGTTTGTATTCTTGTTAAGCATTAGGTACAATATACAAATAAATAAAGCTAGTAGAGTGTCCAAATGTCAGCAACTGTGTGAAAATAGCATAAATGTATTGTGATGTAATGAGTGGTAAATTTCACATGTAGTTTGAATTAAACAAGAACAGAATTTCTTGTAACATTCACAGAAGCAGTTTTTATATACTAATTTTGACTTTGACCTTGTTTTTCAGCAAGTTAGTGTGCTATAAGAACTGGGATTTCTGTATGAAAGCATCGTGTTTCCAAGGTTTTCCTGTGCTTTACAGAAAGTCCAGATTCAAAACAGAATAATGGTTCATAGAGATACAAAGTTGTCATCATTTGAAAAGTTTATTTTAATGACTTTGTGGCATGGTTAGTTTCTTGCAGGGTCTCATGTCATTGCTCAGGCTGACCAGTAACTCAGTCTTCTCCTATATCAGCTGCCTAAAGGTGGAGAAATAGGTTTACACCACCTTGACCAGAATTCTTTGAGTTTTAATTAAAATTAGCAAGTCAATATTTTTACAAAGCACGTGTGTGTGTGTGTGTGTGTGTATGTGTGTGTGTGTGTGTGTGTGTGTATGTGTGTGTGTGTGTGTGTGTGTGTGTTGTTGACACAGGGTTTTATGTGACCCAAGTTGACCTCAAACTCACTGTATACCTAAGGATGACTGTAAATTTCTGCTTCTCCTTTCTCCATTTCCTGTGGGCTAGGATTTCAAGGCTGTGACATCATACTTTGAAAAATATATATGTTTTTATTACCACCTCTCCCTCTTTCCTTTATTCCTTTTTTCTTCCTTCCTTCCTTCCTTCCTTTCTTTCTTTCTTTCTTTCTTTCTTTCTTTCTTTCTTTCTTTCTTTCTCTCTTTCTTTCTTTTCTTTCTACTTCTCTTTATTTCTTTCTTTTTCCCTCTGTCCTTCCTTCTCTCCTCCCTCCCTCCTTCCCTCCCTCCCTCCCTTCCTTCCTTTTTATTTGTAAGGGAAGATTCTGGTCTAGCCTAGTGCCAGCTCAAATGAGGAATCCACATGAATTCTTCACCTTGCATCCTATTTTCTTCCAGTATCTAAGAGATGTGAGCTAGGGTATATCCATAGGGAGAGACACCATGATAATGCCCCATGTGACCTGGATCTACCTTCTGAAGCAAAGACAGGAAGTGACACACAGCGCTTGAGAGTACAGAGCAGACTGGAACACTGAAACTCTGTCTGCCCTTAGGAGAGACAGCAGGCAAATTAGCTCTCTTCTATGCAATTAATATTGTCCCACTTATGAAGTTATCACTGTATGTTTAGTGCATCTGTGAAAGCTAATAACAAAACACTGAGTCATTTAAGAAATATGAAAAAATTAACAAAATGTATAAACATGAAGAGAAAGATTGTTTATTCTTATAAAATTTTACTATAGAACTTTATATTTATTTTTAAAATAACATTCATTGATAGAAAAAGTCTTGTCTATAATTCAAATAACTATTTTCCTTGCAAAGAACTTCAATGAAACTTTAAAAAATGGTAGCTACTTAGGAATTCATTTGAATTAAAATAATCATTTATTTTGCTATCTAAATTAAATGCTTTATAACTATTATTCGATTTGAGTATATAAAATAATAAACGAATATAAACTATAAGCTTCAATTCTTTCAAGCTTTTACGGGGGTAGCTATTTTCTTTCAGACCCTTAAGAAATAATAAAAAAGAGGAGAAATTCCATATGTATCTGTTCTTACCTTTCTGTGGCTTAGGCTTCTAACATCCCTCTCAAAAAAACCAGAAGAGACATCTAACTTTTTATCTTCAAGATAACAAATAACTCATTTAAGTATCACTTAACCACATTTTATTAATTCTTTGAGAGTCATCCATACATACAGTCATTTTCATATTGTTTTTCCTCTCCTAGTTCCCTCTAATTAGTTCCAGATCCGCCCTTAGATTCCCCTTCTAACTTCACACACATGCACATGCGCGAGCACACACACACACATACACGGACACACACCACCACCACCACGTTTATGAAGTAACATATCAAGTCTGAGTTGTACTCTCCATGGTCCCTCTAGTCATGGGCATCCACTGCATGTGGTTAACTATGAGTGACCACAGACCTAAAGAACACTTCCTTTCTCCCAGCATCTGTCAGTCTTTAGTAATTTCTCAGTCAGGTACAGGCTTGTGAGCACCCACTCCTCCCTGTTGCAGTGTTGATTGGTTTGATGGACTGTAAATCTTGTAGAGGTTCCCAGAACCAGTATTGCATTCGCAAGTGTTACAGTCTGTTAGCTTGAGAAGACAGGGTCTCTCTGATGCTCATCTGCTTCAACACTGCACCATTTAAAGGAAGGAGTAGTGGGTGTGTTTATGATAACTTTAGCGTCTTTAAAAATGTCAAGTCTTGCCAGGACATCGGTGAATTCTTTTAAGACCATTAAGAATTACCTTTTACGTTGATAAAGGTAGTGGTGGCTGCAGTTTATATTTCAGCCTTACTTCTGTCATCGTCAGTTATTGACCCGTACTGAGTCCTTTCAAGGATTTCTGCAGAACCATGAATGCCTGAGCGTTTCCTGCGCATGTGCTGTTTTCTCTGCATGTCTGCATAGAGTCAACAAAATGTCTACACCTAAATAAAACTATATTTGAAATTACTCATCCAAATATTTAATATTTGTGATAATTGGATGTTAATCTGGTAAACTAACTAAATGCTTTCTTTTAAACTTTAATGTCTTTGAGACGATGCACTGGGTAGAAATGTTTCATAGCATTGAATCCCACACGGATAAATCAGAACTTTTAGCTGCTTTGATGAAAGCATAATATATCCTTCTGCCTTCCAAGAAGAGCCACATTTGTGTTTTATCTTAAAAATTACAAGCCAAGGGCAAAGTAGAAAATGACCATGGCTGTTTTCCAGCCATCCACACTAGCTCCCTTTCACACTTTCGTTGCTCACATGCGTGATTTGAAAATCAAGCCGTTTTTAACTGATGGTCCCCATGCGATTGAAAGGTATGCACGAAAGCATATGCTTCATCCCAGCTGAGGGAAATCAGCGCAGAACTTCAGCTCTGTTAGAGATATGGCAAGCCTTTTGTAGTTTTACCTTGTCTCCTGCCTGGGGCGCGGGCGGTCGCACATGCAGAGCATGTCAGGGTCCCTGCTCGGGTTGTATGTGACAATAGTAGTTTGTCTCTCAGAATCTTCCCTCTGCTGGATGCTCCTCGCCAGATCTTACTTTTGCCCTAAGAGCAGGAGGCAAAGAAGCTATTTCTGTGGCCGGAGAGCCGGCTTCTAAACGGTGGGGACTGTGTCACATACACTGCACCCTTTCTCCTGCAGATCCAATACAGACGCCACTCTCTGAATGCTATAGGCTTTTCTTCTAGGAACCAATGTTGTAACCGTGCCAGTAACTGCAGTCCTAGCGACAGTATTACCAGGAAAATAATTCCGCTCCTTTATCACGTGTTAGTTCTTAGGCTGTGTACTTTGCCGGAGGTGTCTCATTTAAACTTTTACATATCCTGTGGTTTGAATGATATTACCCTTTTTTGGCGGGGGGGAGGGTGTCAGCACAGTAGGCCTTTAAAGAAGTTTAGGGAGTCTCTATGAGTAATTCCAAGTTAAAAACTCATAGTTGAAGGAGGAAGGAAATATAGACGTCTCAGGTAACATGGGCTATGGATAACAGACTTCCAGTTAACAGCCGTGGTGGTGAGAGGTAGACAGAACCACAAAGGCACATGACCTTCCTTCAAGAACGTCCTTCCTCACCATGAGGAACTGGCCGGCTAAAGCAACAGTGGCAGTGTTTGTTGTGGGCATAACAGCTGGGTCCAAGTTGGGATTAGTTAATTTTTACGAAGGAAAGGATGCCACCAATCTTCAACTCCTCTCTAAGTGCTGTTCTTAGAGTAAGAGGTGGTCCTTGCAAACTACTAATCCATTCTTACAAAGTTCCTGAGAGGCCAGGAACTGTCCTTAAGTCAAACTGCGAAGCAAAGAGGGGGCCTTTTTTAGACCCAAAGTTACCGTTTCTATGCTGTCTTTCTTTAAAACAAAAAAATTCATGTGTGTGAGTGTTTTGCCTATTTGCCACCTGTGTGCCTGGTGTTTACCGAGAGCAGAAAAGAGCTGCAGTCTCCGGGAACTGCGCTGCAAACAGTTCTGAGCTGCGGTGTGAGCGCTGATCTCACCACTGGTTGCTCATCCCTGCCTTGGCCTCTCACGCTCAGCGTTGAAATCCCAAAAGTCTAGATTGCTTGGTATTTTCTCTATGCCCTAAATAGCTGCTCTTAGTGCTTATAATTTTTTTTGGCTGAAAACATGTTCATAAAATCTTTGTAATTTTAATATTTTTGTTTTTTTCTTTCAAAGCCCAATTGATTTTCAATCACCTCAACTAATCTGTCGTCAATATTTCTGCCACCTACTTATCCTGTGCTGTAGACATGTTGTTTCTGCCCCCTCCCATTTCTGTGCTGTGGACAAGGAATAAATACTTTTGCAATGACAATAGCTAAAAAAGCTTGGAGAATTCATTTGTGAGTACATATGCATAATTCACATAGTAGCACCATGTGAAAAGAAAACAGTACAGAGTATTGCTTTAAATGGTGATGGTTGGAGCTGGAGAAATAGCTCCGTGGTTAAGAGCAGGGGTTGCTCTTCCAAAGGCTCTGGTTTCAATCGCAAGCACATACATGATGGCTCACAATCCTCTGTAACTCCAATCTTCAGAGATCTAATCATCTCTTCTGGCCTTCATGGGCATGACATATATGTGTTACACAAGCATACATGCGGGCAAAAAAAACCCACACGCATATTAATAAATAACAAAAATTTGAAAAGTGATGACTGCTGAGAGAGCCACTGTTTAAGCTGCAATGAATATCCTTATGAGGCCAGTAGTACATTATTTAATTTCCTAAGAAGTTTAGAACAATTTTACTCTTTGACTGAAGCACACATTTCTTTAAAGAACACACTCATCAGCCATGACCAAGAGCTAACAACTAAAGCACAAAGAAGTTTTGTTTTTATCTCAGCATTTGACTGTATTAAAAGCCTTCTTTACCAGAGCTATTTTTCCCTTGCCATCTAAACGTCCTTCTTCTTGCCTTCTCTTCATGTTGTTACCCTCACGTGCACAGCGAGTCTGGAAGAGACTTCCTGCCCATCCTTTTCCATTCTGAATTCTCAGTGTACAATACTTTGCAAGGCTGTAAAAGATGCATGAGTGAAGAAAAATGAGCTCTCGTAGACGTCTCTGCCTTCCACTGAGTCATATATTTCTCTCCGGCTACACACCAGACAAAAGAGAAGGGCAGAATCATCTGTCACTTCCTGCTCTGAGTTGCTTAATTTCAGACACCATTCCCAAGATCTAAAAGCACAGCTGCCTTCTGTTTTAGAATTATAATCTAATAATCAGATGCTGGGGTTGAGCAATCTTCAGAAGCACTGCATTGTGGGTAAGTTCTCTGTTTCTGAATTCTTTTACTCATCACAGTCCTTGATTAAAATGTGTCACAATTCTGTCATTGGTTATCACACACTAAACATACAACTTCAATATCAGAAAGAGTCGGCAAATTGTCCCTCTGATAATTGCTAACTCACATACCATTTGCCTTCAGTTCATTTGGAATGTCAGTTTTAACCCTTAAGAGCTATGCGCAAATGAAAATCTTATATGAGACTCCTTATTCATTATTAGGACTAAATTGCATGGGTGGTTCATACAGGAAGCTGTAGATTTATCATTACTCCCACTTTCATGAAAAATGCTTTCCTTTGTTCAGACAATATTCTTAAAATCATTTATTCTCGTCTTCTCCACCATGGAAACCAGTGATGTCAGTGCTTAGTTGAAATCACGGATCATGCTGGAGTTTGAAAATGTCTGTACAGCTTTTCTCTAAAATCAGGGTTTCCACAGTTTTAGACCTGTGGAGGTCTTTGCATAAATTCTTGCTTTGCCTTTCTTCACTAAAACTGTATATGGGATACTATTGCAGAATGAATAATGTTTCTCCTCACCATCATTTTATGTGGCAACAAAGTCAGAAACACTTTTGAGAAAGTAAATCAAAGAGAAAGAAGAACAGAAGCTCTCCCGACTAAGGGCTTTAGCAATGAGCATGCAGTCTACTGGTGAGTTAGAGAAGTGCTTTCAGCATTGCCCTAATAACTAACTCACATCACAACTTATCATCCAGTATGCTTGCACAAACTTCCATTGTCTTCCTCTCTAAATGGTGACACTGATGGACAGACAGAACTGTGACGATGGACGTGTGCTGGTGCAGTTGATGCTCTGAGGTTTCCATGTGCAGGTAGCACCCAGGGTCTTCAGAGAATCCGGTACTGTCTCTAGAGATCACAGACAGAAGCCCCCTGGGAATCTTCCTTCATGAAAGGGGTGTTTGGAGAATAGTCTTTGAACTTACTGATATTATAAATAAAATCAGTTAAACAAAACAGAGTTTCTTCACATTGTAAAAGTGATTTTTCCTCCAGGCTTCAGTTTTCAGTGCAGTTTCATTGCACACAGTTTCAGTGTGCAATGAGAAGAATCAGGTGCTCTTGGCATGTACCGTCTTCATCTACAAACTTAAAATCTTCTTTGATGTGTGTACAGCACGCAACCAGACATGCATATTATGGTGGGAAATTTCTGGCACAAAAATTGTCCAGTTCCTCAAATTGTGAAATCTTTACTAATCTGTTACTATTTCAGTTATATTTCCTCCCTGAATGTTCATTTATATTTCTCTTCATTGTCTTTCTGATTATTATTTGAGATTTAGTTAGTATGTCATGTTTTTGGTATTCTACAATTTGTTTTAGAACTTTTAAGTTGTCATTTTTAATTATCTATTTAGAAAATTATTCATTTGTTGTTGATGCTGTTGCTGGTGTGTGTCTGTGTGTGTGTTTGTGTGTGTGTGTGTGTGTGTGTGTGTGTGTGTGTGTACATGAGCAAGTGCATTAACAACAATGTGCAGCTACTCTCTTGCACAGGTATGGAGGACAAAGGATCCCGAGAGAGTAGTCCTTTTCTCCTACCATGAAGAGACTGGCATCAAGCTCAGGTTACAGAGCTCGCTGGCAAGTTCCTTTACTTACTGAACCATCCTGCCATCCTGTTTCTTGTTTTTCAACATAGAGTTTGACAATATAGATCTTTCCTAAGCGTTGTTTACATATAGGCCATATATTTTGTAGGCAATATCTATTTGTTGTTTAGGTCTGTGTATATAGAGGCATCTCTTATTGAATCTTCTGAAAGTGTGTTTTGGTGTTTAGAGGCATTTTTTAATTTATGAATTTTTTGACTATTTAAAAATTTCTAAATATAAGGTGGGCAGTGTGGTTGTACACCTTCAATCCTAGCACTCAGGGGCCAGAGACAGGCAGATATCAGAGTTCAGGCAAATCTGATCTACAGAGAAAGTTCCAGGACAGTCAGGGCTACAAAGAAAAGCCCTGTATTTAAATCCTCCAATTCAATTATGCTGTTTCATAAAAATTATAGACTAAAACTAGCAACATATTCATTTATATTTTTTATAAGCTAGTTGTAGTTAGGGAAAAGATTACTTATTTTACTCTGTGAGTCAAAAATGATTTCTAAAGTTAATGAATCAAGATTTAGATATAAGTATTATAAAAGAAAATGTGAAGCCGGAGACAATCAGGTGAAGCATGTTTTGAAGAGCAAAGATGTTTCCCTAATGAACAATGAGTTGCTTTTGATTCGTGAAAGAATTGAGAAGACAGGGCCTTTGGGCCTCAGCTTCTATTCCGCATAAATGGTTGCTCTCTTACAAAGTAAAATGCAAAAATTTAAGTCCACCACATCTTCGTTAGTTATGCATACTTTCTGCCTCTGTGTATTTTATATTAACAGATTGATATAGAGACTGCCCATAGACAAGTCTATGCACTCCTCTGTCTAAAGGTGATATTGAGAAATATCCTGTTGAGGTAAGGACTTAGGATTGGGAGCAGAATCCATGCCAGTGGTGTATACCAAAGCTTCTGAAACTTCTTCCATTTGAAATCCCTTCTTGTCCTGTAAATTTTAAGCAACCTGGAGAACACAGACATAATTTAAAAAGTGTACAGGGCAAGCATTTACTGTTAGTTACTCATAAAGAACTTACTTTAAAATAACCCTTTTACAAAGGTATGAATATATAAACATTATTTATAATTTACCATTATTAAAGATGAAAGAAAATCTTCATACAAATGATTTTAGATTTGTCAATGATGACAGTATCAGTTTGCATAAATGCACAACATTAAACAGCAAAAGTGAGTTTAGGGACATATCCAAGCTTTTCGAAATTCTGTTTTCATCTAAAGCCAAAGTTCATTTAAAGATATTTATGATAATCTAGTCAGAAGGTCAAAGGTCATTTTTTTCTCATTAAAAATTCTAATAGAGTATAATCCACAGATAAACTAATTTTCAACTTACATGCTGAGGATTGATCAAGGAATATATTTTTAGACGTTTATTTTCAATAAATAGCTCATTTTTCCAAGACCGGAAAACATCACTTCTCCAAGAAAATACCAACACGCAGCTGTTGCAAAGTTGCATGGAGGTGTGTCCATGCGTTTGTGGGTGCTGTGTGCTATGATGCACATGCGGTAATAGAGTATGCACGTTTCTTTTGGGATCAAGTCAGTAGTGAAACTGGGCCACCAATATAGCAAACACTGCTGGGAATAGCCAGATTTGATTTCAAATTACCTTACGGTGGTCACAGGTCAGATAACCTTCAGTTGGTAGCAGACCTTTTATGGCTCCTATTTTCAGGCAAGGAATGTAAAATGAGCTTATTGGCTTTTAGTTTATTCTCAGTTATATGACTTAGACGATTTCATATTGTCAGATTTTACATACATGCAGTGCACATTGACAGCATAAAAGCAGCAATTGCATGGCTAACAGAATTGGATGGTGGAGAGAGTATGAGACTGGAAAGAAATAAAGAAAAGATACACTTTTAACTTTCTTTCCTCTCTATCCTCTCAAGTCATACTTAGTAAAGCAGAAAAATGGATGAAATAAGAAACAAAGTCCTATATTTACAATTTTAAAATTTAAAAATAAAAATGATAAAGCAAAATAAACACAGATTAGATTTGGAGAGTTTGAAGAAATATAAAATTTATTCTAAATTTTTCACTGTTCCTACTGGTAATGAATGGTATTAGCAGGTGATAATGAAAAGAATTGCAGCAACAGTGTACATATACAGCAAATGAATACATTTATCAATGGAACCATTAAAAATAGAAAATCTTCACAGAGTAATGGTGGGATATGAGAATGGGCTTCTGAATTTTTAAGTTTATATTTCTGTCCATGTTAGAAAACATTTAGTATAGCAAAAACTTACAGTTCAGGAAAAGATAGGGTGTTCAAACAAATGACTGACATTATCTGTATATATTGATAGGAAAATATCCTATATCTACATATATTATAAGCCATGTAAGT
The DNA here is from genome assembly GCF_982192425.1 of Myodes glareolus. Lineage (NCBI taxonomy): Eukaryota > Metazoa > Chordata > Mammalia > Rodentia > Cricetidae > Myodes > Myodes glareolus. The sequence goes on from NC_142045.1 coordinate 57,365,823, forward strand.
CATCCCAGTGCATCCACCTACATGCTGCTGCATTAATCAGTGCATGGAAACAGCCTTAAATAGGAATTCTTTAAATATGTCTCATAATAAATACACCTGAATCAGTCTGTAGAATCTTACTTGGACAAATGTTTTCAGGGCTCACCACTTGGTGCTGGACAGCAGCTGGTATGCTCTTGAATTGCTTAAACATTACATTTTTTAAAAAAGTAAATGACTATTAATAAAAGTGACTCCAGATGCTTTTTTGGCTCACAATTAGAGAAGACCATTCTCTTGTAAACATTTTATTTGTTGTTTTTAGAGTGTGTACCTTCCTTGCTTTATGATTTATAATTACTCTGAATTTCTACAAAATGCATATCAAATTCCTGAGTTTTTCCAATATCATTGTTCATATCAGCAAAGCAACCACAGAAATCTGTGCTTACTTTCAGGGTTCAGAATTTTAATAAGCAATGGGGATGGCTTCTACAGATCCATGTACAACACGTCCCTGCAGCATACACCTGTGTATAATGGTATTTACTTCCTTGATTCAACCCAATTGTCAAAGAACTCATCCTATTATTAACCGACAATGTTCTTGAGTCAAGAGACTGCTTTGATATGCAATTCTGGTTACTTTCCATTTCCCACAGGGTTTTCAATAAACAGAAAAAAAAAGAAAATTAAAAATATTTGTGTTCCCTCCCTGTTCTGACAGGCATTGCAAATCATTTGTGCTGTTGGTAGAAATATCTTTATAAAAGTGATGGTATCTGCAATCTGGAACCTGAGAAGTGGGTTATGGAGGAGTTGCCGTAAGAGAGAGCTTGGTCAGCAGTCAGTAGTATTTCATCTCAATTCCACCAAAAGAAAGAGACATTCTCTCCCTATGAACACAGCCAACTCACTGTAGAAAGCCATTGCACACTTCTCAAAAGCCTGCTATTTGAGTGTGATCTCCTGAACACAGGTAAAGATAAATGGGGAGAACTAGCTCCTCAGTGCTTTCACCTGAGAGTCACACATGCATGTACACTACCACATACATGCACAAAGCCTCACACATTGTGCACACATACCCAATAAGAAAAGAAAGCCAGACACTCCTCTGTGTGACCTGATATAGCAGTGCCCAGTATCAAGTATGCTGGTGAGAGGAAAATAGGAGGAGAAAACGGGCTCTATTGGAATATTTATGATCAAGTTAAAAAAATGATTTGCTTTATTATAAATAAAATTTTCAACTCACTAGTAGGTAGTTGAGTGGCTTTTTTAAATGCAAAACTCAAGTACAGAATTCAAGAATTATGACAACACACCCCTTAGTTTCCCAAGCATAATGACAGTAAAAAAAAACCCTCCATATCACTTTGAAAAATGAAATATAAGTAACAGCTCTGAGTTTTTCTGGCCCATGGATATGACAGTTAATAGATGGTAGATATTGGCACTTTGCTTAGGACATTGTCATTTACTGTCATTATTTTAATTAGAATATGATCTTCTATATTTTTCAATCTATTTACATCATGGGTGACTAATTTCTTCCCTTAAAAAATCTTTATTTATCATAAGGCAGTTTTTATCAAGACAGCATCTGAAGGAGGGGGAGCATATTTGTACTCATTTAACTATTGGACTCTTGGAGAACTTGACATACTACAAGAAAATAACAGAAAAGCAAAACAGCTCTAAGTGGCTGATACTTTCAAATTTATCTTCCCAAACACCCTTACCTTTGCATTCATCTTAACTATCAGGTAATTTGGACATACAATTTGGATTCACACTGAGTAAAGTTTGGATAGATTAGTTTTGTGTACCTCTGGACTCTTGAGTGCAGGGTGGGGATAAACTCGCTCTGTTAGTCCTTCCTGCGATCCCACCACAGTCATAGGAAGCTCTTTCCATGCAGTTCAAACAACTGATTCTATAAAAAGAAGTATTTTTGGGGGAAAGAACTTTGTGGGAGTTTCTGTTATGGAGACAGGGGCAGAGGAAGTTCACAAGAGCTGCACTGCCTCACAGCTGAAACTGTGTGAATTATTTCTGAATAGACTCCACTGAAGCGGAATATGGGAGACAATGATTTTAGCGCCAGTGGATGATGCAGTCTGGTGCATTGCTCATCAGAAGAGATTGCCATCCCATAGTGCATGACAGCTCAGCATGGTTGCAAAAATTCAGAATGGAGTAACTAACCTTGCTTGGGTTCTTTCTTCACATTCATTCCTTGTTTTTTTTTTTTTGTCTCCAAGCCCATTTGCTTAAAAATCTTAATTTTGAACCCAACTCTGCTTTTAATTTCCATCTATCTTAAAGTCAATATACATTGTGTAATCATATAGCTATTCCCAAACTTCAGTTATTTTAGGATAATTTCTTCACCTCCAATATACTTTGTGATTTTCCTTAAGTCTTACATATAAGTGGTAAGAGCTAAAGCATTTGGAGCAGAGTATACTATAGGAACGCTTTTCCATATAGCAGGAGTGTGATTCACTCCTCAGCACAGGACAAACATTCCCTTGCTTTCTGAATCACACGAGCTAAAGACAGAGATGCTTGACCAAGGCAACTTTCCTAAAAGAAGAGACAGTGGGGTTTCCATCCAGGTGGCATCGTGACACTCCCTGGCATGCCACTATGATACATTATGTCTGCTTCACAGTAAGTGACATTCAAAAACTATTTGGAAACTTTTAGGCCTGCTATGGAAGATAAATGGCTCTGTTAAGTGAACCTAGGCAACAAATAAACAAACAAAAAGATGTAAATACAGAAGATTCCTACTTCATAATTTTCACTTAAAAAATAAGATGAAACTGTCATCTGTGAGCCATGTAACCTTGGGTCTGAAGCTTAGGGGACTTCATGCCCTCCACTCCAAGTGCTTCTTAGCTTAGAGCAGCGCGCCTGCACAGCTGGAGTCTGCTCAAACCAACACCTGTGCAGATATTTACTTCCTTCCTGAGGTCTGAGATCTAGCCATTGTAACTGCTGTAGCTTGAGAATATCGAGTTCTGAGAATATCTTTGCAGAACACCTTACAAGAATGGATAAAGGCAGCTATTACCTAGAACATTCCTGGGCAGGAAAGTATTTGCAAACAATAGTGGAAGTACTTACAGAGCAGATGGCTCCTTCTGCCATCGCTTAGGTGGAGGGCTATGTCTCTGTGAATGAATGAATAACAGAAAACTAATAGCATTTTGATGAATAATTATCCATATGTCTTACTGTAGTCTATTCTGAGTAAAACTACATCAGAAATTGAATTTTTGACAGCTGACTCATATACAGTTAATTTTGTATTTTCAGTTAAGTTTCAGTCAATATCAAATTTGGACATCAATAGCATACAATTGATTAGTTGGTTTTAGACAAGAAGGGATCTCATAGAAATTGTGTATATAACACACACTTACTTGGGAGACTGCTTTTCAATATATTTGTGTTTTCTGATTCAAGAATATATATATTCTTGCTAGTAGGGAATTATATGGTGGTTCTAATTTCATCCCCAAACTTCTGAACATAGCTGCTCTTCTATTACTCTGTTTAAATTAGTTCATAAATATGTGTGATATTTCTGATGGGTTGGTACAATGAGTGTTATAAAGACAGGGGAGATATTTCAAAATTAGGATACTATTCAGTACTTTACAATAGAATACATTTTGTTAGTTATTTGGGAATTTCATACAATGGACCCTAACCACACTTGACTTGCTTCTCATTCCTCCCACATCCACCCTCCCCTCCTTATCCTTAAAAAAAACCAAGTTAAATTTGTATTGCCCTTATACTCATTAGACCATGGTCACACTCCCAGTGTCCCTTAAAGAAACCTGAGTCCGTCCCACTCTGTCACAAGAAGTCATCAACTGTGAAGAACAACCCTTCAGCATCTTTATCACAATTTTAAGGACACTTGTTAATAGCTTTCTGTTTAGACTGCTTCTTTTTTGTAAGGGCAGAGAAGAGCGGTTGTCTCAGAAACCATTAATATTTCTCATTCTCATTTGTGATTCTGAGTCATTGATACCACTGCAAAAACAAACAAACAAAGCAAAATAAAACAACAGCAACAAAAACACTTCCTTGCCCATATCAGCATGCCACCACATAGATCATGGACATCAACATGGTTTCCAGTCACAGCTCAGATCATGGACACCACTCTGCCGTCGGTGACATTGGCTCTTCTACTCGTACCCAGGCATGATCATAGTGCTTTCAGCTTGCAGGCAACCATGGCATGAACCTCTCCATTTTACCATTTTCCCTCACTCCAAAATTTCATGAAACCACTTTTTAAATGCATCTTCCCCAAAGACCTGCCTTTTTAAATTGTTGCAGAGATACTAGGCACTCTGTAGACTCCTCCCCAGCGTCAGCATCTCTCTGAGAAGCCTCCATGGGTCTCTCAGACTCCATGGAGCATCCTACAACTCCAAGGTAGCCACCATCTTGAATTTTGCCCCATAACCAGAATTTTCAATTTATAGTTCTTGTTTGTTTGCATTGTAAGTAACACCATGAAGCTTGTTTTCCCTGCTTGTAATTTATCAGTAATATATTGGGATTCATTTCTCTAGCCAATTAATCTTTCTTTTTATTTTTATCTATAATTTTGATCACATTTGTTTATTGTATGCACGTGCGTGTGTGCCGGCATATCTTCATGTGTACTCATGTGTGTTATAGCATGTGGAGGTCAGATGATAATTGTGGGAGTTTGTCTCTTACCATGTGGGTTTCAAGACTCAAGCTTAAGGCTTCGGCCTTGGTGACCAGTGCCATTAACCACTGAGACATCTTGAAACCCCAATTAAAAATTCTTACAACCATTTTCTTATTCCCTTTTCGATTGTTATAATGGATATTGTTATTAATGTTCTTTTTTTTTTCACTGTGGTGAGCAAGCCTCAGTCTTTATACCATTATAGGAAAAAGCTCGCCACTTTCCTGCATTGCAAAAACTGATTTCTGTAAACATATTATATAAAATTTTAAATAACCACCTAACTACAGTTAACAGAGTTGCTATCAGATCTAATCATGGTAATCAACACTGTCTCCTAAATGTAGTTTAACTCAATAGCAAATGATTTTCCTGCCCTGAAGCAGAGCAATTTTGATCTAAAGCTTGGTTTCATCCATCCAGTAAACTAACCATAAAGAACAAAGCATTTTTTTTTCTTTTTGTAAGTCGAATTCCTCGCACAGGTTAATTTACCAAGTTGCTTGCACTACAACTTTGTGTCACTTATAAAATGGCCTTGGCATTTGTGCATCTTCAACAAATAATTTGAGTTGTATGATAATTTGTTTTATGAAGACTTTTTTATGTCTCAATAATGAAGACGTATTTTCATATGTCAAATAAAGCTATAAGTACTTAAAGAAATATGTGTGTTATGTTTTCATCTTATAGAGTTTAGTAAATTAAAATATTAGTTAATGTTAGTGCTAGACAACTTATGATAAATAATAAAACTTCACAAAGCTGTCCATTATTATTGTGTGATGGTATGAAGAACATTTCTTTTGTGTTCACTTGTAATAAAGTGATTTTAATTTCTAGAAAAATTGTTTAAATATGTAAAGTAATGGAAACAAAAAAAGGTTGAGGAATTTTAAGTCCACTTAGTAAGAATAGCACACACATACACACACACACACACACACACACACACACAAACACACAACAGACTATGACTGAGAGTTAAACCAGACACAGCCTCTGTCTCTAAGAACCAAACCAATATAAGTGTGTGTGTGTGTGTGTGTACACATGTGTGTATGCATGTTCATGTGTGTACAGTATTTATTAAGAATACCTTACAGGCTCTGCTGGGTAGTCAGTAGACAATAGTTCTGTACATCTCCCTAGTGTATTTCAAAGAAGCCCTGAAGGATGATTTTGAGATGTATCACATTCACTGTGGTTTAGTGACCCCATTTTCTCCTAATTCATGATGATCTTAGTTTCCCTTTTAGGGGATTTCTTCTCATGATTCTATATAGAAGGCAATGGAGGAGTCTCAAAAACATAATATCAGTGGTAGTAAATTTCAGCTGAGGTCTTTCACTAGTGCACATGTGTGCAGAAATATCCTGGTCTTCATATTTGATAGACCAGGAACAAATTACATATAACTCCAGTGCAGCTAAAGTTGAAAGAGGCTCTCCCATCACAGGTGGGAAGAGGAGAGGTCAGACAAAAGAGAGACATACAGGAAAAAGAAACGAGGGAGAAACAGCAGGAAGTGCAGAGCCTTGAAGTGTCCTTACACCAAAAGCAAAAGCTGTCAAAAGAGCCACCACGAGGACAAAGCACTGGCTCTTCTCTACTGAAATGTCACTTACCATATTCAGGGTATATTTTTACTAAGTGATATTTCAGACTTCTGAGGAGCGTAGCAATGGATTGCTGAAAGTTAACTCCAGCAGCAGAGGGTCACATTCAGCTGCGCCATTATTGTTTGAGGGGCGAGTAAACGGTGAATGGTGCTCTATCTGAACTTTGTGCTTTAAATGGCAGAATCGTTCTCTGCTGTCGAGATTGCTATCAGATGTAGGGAGAATAAAAGTAACTCCTTTCCATTATCATTTGCTTATATTTAAGTTTTTATTCAATGTGAAAATCAATAATGCATTCACGATAAACTCCACAAAGAAAATATTAACAAAATCTGTAAACACAATGAGCCTTAGTATCTTTAGCATAGTGTAATCATAACGCAGGGAGCTATGTATGTGGTTGTCTAAAGGCCTGTGGGAAAGTTACTTCTCTTTCCCAAATGCCATGAACATTATTTTTCATTGGAATAAACAATGAAGTGTCTTTTAAAATGAGAATCCGAGAATTAACATATAAAAAACCTATTTTTTAAAATAGGAAATATATGAAAACAACTATTTATAGAAAGCTACGTGTGCTGCTGGTGATTAATGCACACGGTGCAAACAAAGGACCTGGAACTTTGATATAGAAATTCTCAAAGGAGATACATGGCATGAACAGGAGCACAGGACGTTTCAGTACTCGCTGACTTTTACTGGAATTGATATACATGTATATTCTATATGTTGTTATAAATAAATCTATAATATTTGAACTTGAACATCACAAATGAGCATATAAACAAGGCTTCCGATTCATTTTCTCTTTGGCTGGTAGTTCTGTTATGTTTGAATGAGATAATATTATATCTAGAGGCTATATCAAGAATCCCAACCACCAGAAACATCCAGTTCAGATAAATTGTACAAACATTTTAAAGAAAGTCTTTTATTCTATAAATCTCTGGTTTTCTTGATAGTTTTAATATTTTGAAAATTAATCTGGAAGCTGGAGGGGAAGAAAAATTAACCAGGATAAATGTAGCACTGTGTATGGGAAAGGAAAAGTTATCAAAAAGAATAGTCTGAATATCTGTCCATGGTTTCAACACAGATTCTGATGTTGTTCAACAGTTACTAAGTGATTAATGGGCCTGTTACAATTTATCTCTTCAGACATTCCATTGTAAATTTGTATTTTGTCAGAATCTTGTTATTTTAAATTATAGATTTTAATTTGATTAACCTTGTGTATTTGTCCCTGGATCAACATTTTAAAACTATAAAATTCACGAGCATATGCCCTCATCTTTACAAAGACACAACAAGGGATACATCATTCAGAAGGTAGAAATGATTGTGGAAAAAGGGAACATTCTTAGATTAGCTTTACAATGTATCTTCTCAAATTGAGTTATCTGATATTACAATGAGAAACTTAATGTTGGATTCTTTTAATTCTTCCTCAAAAAATGAAACTTGGATGAGAGATGAATGTGACCTGAATTCAGCAATGTATAAAACAAAAATAAAGTTGAAAACACAGGATTTCTAAAAGCCCAGTAAAAAATCTCCATTCTTCTTGTGTTAGCCATCAGTAAGAGAATGCGTGAAACTAAATGTTTACCCAGTCAAGATTTTTCAATAAGAATCCCGAAAAAGTAAAAGAATCTCTTGTTTTTTGCTCTCCCTGGACTCACCAAAATACCCATCACACAAGAGAAGTTCAGCAGCTGTTTTTCCATTGAAATTCAATTAAAATGTCTCAATTATAAAATGAATTGCAGATGGGTCACTATTCTCAATCCTCCAAATGATAGCCTGGTTCTACTAGTGACTGAGAACAAACAGAAATGGAATATGAAAAAAACAAACAAACAGTAACACCGAAAATAGAATGGTGACTGCAACTATGGAAATCAACTCCCACTTGTTGGAAACTGGTTCTGCAGCCCTGTTTCTGTTACTTCATGTAGCAGGACTACAGAGACCAAGGCCATAAGAGCTTTAGGTAATACTGAGGTTGTCTGTCCATTGCCTTCATACTTCCAGGATCACATAGGATGTTACTTAGCTTATGAAAACTTGGTGGCATTCAAACACAATATAAAGCATTTATTATTCATAGATCAGTCCATTTCAAGCAAACAGCATTTAAATAGAATTCATGAGAAATGAATTATTGAATGACACCTTCAATTTATAACTCAAATAAATGATGGATCCATTGTCCTAGTTAGGGTCCAGATAGGTGGGTAAAATGGTAGGAAGTTTCCATAGAATTAGTGCGGTGGTCAATGTTATGCCTTGGTCTTTGTTTTTTGGCTGACCTGTATCTAAGTTAGGCAGGACAGGAGATTTGATAGCACTCTGGCCAAGTGATTATGCATGTAGTGTAAACTGGGTGTGTAGGCAATGGGAGGACCGCTAGTATGACTCCAGTGCTAGCACTGAGAGAGTGTGACCGACATCGGTCTACTTGTTTTTGAATTAGAACAGAAAAACAGAGCAGAGACACAGACAGCCTCTCTGACAATCATCCTTAATATAGTCAGCCACAAGGAAAATGATTCACGCTGGATTTATCAAAGCTGTCCCAACAAATTTCCTTTAAGGAAATTTGCATTTTTGCTGTTCTTACATTTAAAAAAATTCTTTCTAAAATTAAAAAGAAGACCAAGAGAGAATAAATCTAGGTGACAAAGAGAGAATAGGGGGTGAAAAAGAACACATGAAACATGAAAGAGAAAAAGACTGTGTCTGGAAAGGCAACAAGGAAGTAATGGGTACACCAGGAAATTATAGGAGAGAAATGAGAATACATGTTAGCACCCTTAAAAACACCTTAATAATATCTAATACTACTTAGATATTAATTAATTTAACTAAAATATTAAAATCTAAACTGAAAAATAATCTTCCTTGTCTGTGCATGTTTATCCATGCATGCCTCCTTCTGCATCAAGGTGTCCAGGGGCTAACCAGAGGCTACATTTCATGAGATTATTCAGTGTAAGGCAAGTCACAGTACCCTCAGAGTTATTGCAACAAGATGGGAGCTTCCTTCCTCACTGAGGCCCTGAAGCTTGCCTCAAACAATTTGAAGTCAGTTTCTCTTTGATTTAACAAAATGCACAGTTTTGAAATGAGCTTTAAATCTTTTACTCTTACTATCTATAGTTATTGCTCAACATAATAGATTTGATTTGAATAATATCCACTGCTCCCACCTCATTTTTCTGGTTCTTGGTTACCTTTGCTTTATACTGTCTGTCCATCACATGGGGAGGCTCTAAGGGGATGTTTTAAATGTGATATAAAGGAAGATAGAGGTCTTTGAGCTTGATAATGCTGTGTGAGCACATTGACTTTGATGGGAAATGTGTCCAACACCTGAACTTAAATAGCGCTTGACGATGCAGTGTGAGCACATTGCGTTTGGTATAAAGTGTTTCCAACGCCTGAGCCAACAGAGGTTGGCATAAAAAAAAAGAAATCAAGGGTATACAAATTGGAAAAGAAGAAGTCAAACTCTCACTATTTGCTGATGATATGATAGTTTACATAACTGACCTCAAATATTCTACCAAAGAACAATTCCTAAACACCGTCAGCAGTGTAGTAAGATACAAAATTAACTAAAAAAGAAATCAGTAACCCTCATTTATATAGATGATAAATGGGAAGAGAAAGAAATCAGAGAAACATCACCTTTCACAATAGGTGATTCACAATAATAAATAGGTTATTTCACAAATAACACAAAATATCTTGAAGTAACTCTTACTAAACAAGTGGAAGACCCGTATGACAAGAGCTTTAAATCTCAAGAAAGAAATTGAAGAAAACACTAGAAAATGGAAAGATCTCACATGCTCTGGGGTAGGCAGAATTAACATAGTAAAAATGACAATCTTACCGAAAGCAACCTACAGATTTAATGCAATGTCCATCAAAATCTCAGCAAAATTCTTTACCGACCTTGAAAGAACAGTATTCAACTTCATATGGAAAAACAAACAAAAAACCCAGCATAGCCAAAACAATTCTGTACAATAAAGGAACTTGTGGAGACATCACAATCCCTGACTTCAAACTCTACTATAGAGCTATGGTAATGAAAACAGCTTGGTATTGGCATAAAAACGAACAGAAGGACCAATGGAACCAAATAGAAGACCAGATATCAATCCACACATCTAGGAACACCTGATTTTTGACAAAGAAGCAAAAAATATAAAATGGAAAAAAGAAAGCTTATTCCGCAAATGGTGCAGGAATGACTGGTTATCAACATATAGAAGAATGAAAATAGATCCATATCTATTGTCATGCACAAAATTCAAGTCCAAATGGATCAAAGACATCAACATACAACCAACCACACTGAACCTCATAGAAAAAAAAGTGGAATGTATACTTGAACATATTGGCACAGGAGATCACTTCCTAAATATAACCTCAATAGCACAGACAATGAGATCAACAATTACTAAATGGGGGAACTCCTGAAACTGAAAAGCTTCTGTAAAGCAAAGGAAATAGTCAATAAGATAAAATGGCACCATACCGAATGGGAAAAGATCTTCACCAACCCCACGTTGACTGATCTCCAAAATATACAAAAAAAACTCAAGAAACTTCATAAAAAGAAAAATAATCCAATAAAATACGGCAGTTTAGACCTAAACATAAAACTCTCAACAGATGAATCTAAAATGGCTGAAAGACACTTAAGGAAATGCTCAATCTCCTTAGCCATCAGAGAAATGCAATCAAAACAACTCTGAGATTCCATCTTACCAGTAAGAATGGCAAACATAGAAAAAAAAAACCTTAAAACAGCTTATACTGGAGAGGATCTGGGGTGAAGGGAATACCACTTCATTGCTTTGGAAATCAGTATGGTGATTTCTTAGAAAATTAGGAAGCATCCTACCTTAAGACACCAGCAATACCACATTTGGCTATATACCCAAAGAATGCTCAATCATACCACAAGTACATGTGCTCAACTATGTTCATAGTAGCATTATTTGTAATTGCCCGAACCTGATAACCAAATAAATGCCGCTTGACCAAAGAATGGATTAAAAAAATGTGGTACATTTACACAATGGAATACTACACATTGAAAAAAAATATAACGACATCTTGAAATTTGCTGGCAAATGGATGGATCTAGAAAACACCATATTGAGTGAGGTAACCCAGAACCAGAAAGACAAATATCATATTACTCACTCATAAGTGGTTTTTAGACATAAAACAAAGAAAACCAGTCTACAATTCACAATCCCAAAGAACCTAAACAATAATGAGGATCCTAACAGAGGCATACATGGACTAATATACATGGGAAGTAGAAAAAGATAAGATCTCCTGAGTAAATTGGGAGCGTGGGGTCCAGGGGCAAGGGTTGAAGGGGAGGTGAGAGGAAGGGAGAGGAGCAGAGAAAAATGCATAGCTCAATAAAATCAACTGAATGAATGAATGAATAAGAAAGAAAAGAAAACTGAGCAAGCCAGGGAGAGTGAGGCCAGGGAGGGTGAGCCTTCTTGGTTTTACTGCTTCAGTTTCTTCATCTAGCTTTTCACTAGGCTTGAGTTCTTGCCTTAGTTTCTTTTAATTATTGACTGGGATCAGGACATGTAAAGCCAAAAAAAAAAAAAAAAAACACCTAACCTGCCCCCCATAAAAATGAATAGTGTTTTACTAAATGTAGAGATATTTTAAGACATTTTACTTTCAAGCTCTGAATATGATTTTTCAATAAAATAAAATTAAATAGTTTGATGGCTAGGGAGATGAACCAGGTGTCAGACTTTCTTACTGTACAAGTCTGACAACCTAAGTACAATCTCTGAAACCAGATAAAGAGCTGAATGTGAATGCAGTAGCCTGCATTTGTATTCCCACATGTCCTACAAGGAAGTGTGGATTGGGAAGAGGAGAATTAGCTTACTAGCTAATGCCTGGAGGACACAGCACATGTCCTGTGACAAAGACAAGACAGGATCCTGCTGGAACACGGCACAAGGAAAAAACTTACCTGAAAGTCATCCTCCAACATCCACAGGTACTCCATAGCACATATGTCCCTATATTCATACACGTACACACACACACACACACACACACACACTCACACACACTCACACACACACACACATACATGCATATGCACACACATACACACATATATGCATATGTACACATATACACACATATACACACATACACATGCATACATACACACACACACATACACACAGAGACAGATAGACAAACAGAGAGACAGAGAAAAGGAGATAGATAGACAGATAAAAAGATTGAGAACAAAAATGAAAGAAAATAAAACAGCTTCGGTATATATGAAGAAAAAAACCTACTAATGAAATCGATGGTTCATACCCAGCAGGAAGATATTCTTAATTCTGTCACTAGAAGGAAGATTAAGACTCAAAAGTAGCTGGGCAGTGGTGGTGCACACTTTTAATGCCAGCACTATGGAGGCAGAAGCAGGTGGATCTCTGTGAGTTTGAGGCCAGCCTGGTCTATGAGAGCTAGTTCCAGTTCAGGATCCAAAGCTACAGAGAAACCCTGTCTTGGGGAAAAAAAAACCCTCAAGAGTAGACTGTACAGTGGGAAACATTCTAAAACAAAGAAGATTTTTTTTTTACAAAAGGAATTAAAAGGGGGAGGAAGATGAAAAGAAAGCAGAAATAAAGGTTAACTAACAGTTATTTAACCTTTACATACAAAGCTAGATAATTTGGAAATCTAGAGGGTTTGCTCCTTAAGTACAAGAATTATCAATATGTACAGTATTCTACTTGTAATGGATAATATAGTATGCCATAGTTTTTGGATAGTTAAAAGGGTTTTGTCATCTACTAAAGCTTGTAACTTGCTTATCATCACCTGGCTTCAGTGAATGCAATCAGATGAAAACTCCAAGAGAAAGCCTTACATGCCACCTCCACTGAGAATACTTTGTTCATGACCATGGCAGATCCAGGAACATGACAGTTTATTGTGCTCCTTAAGCCCATGGACTTGACCTTGGTGTAGCAATACAGTGACCAGTTCTAGTACTAGACAATCAGATTAAGTTCCCACATGACATCACTGACAACTCTGCTTTTTTTTTTAAACTGAATTCTGAATGAATCTTGTGAATAGACAGTCTTGGCCAGGCTGATAAATTTGGTATATCCCTTCCTAGAATGTCATTTCAAGTACACAAAATTTATATATATAATCAGTGATATGAGATACATCATTTCCATAAAAGATGTAAGATGATGTGGACATCATTATGGATATAGTAAACCCTAACACCTAGTAAACAGGCTTAATGTCAAAGGAGTGTTGAGTGAACTTAGAAGTTTTCCTCATCCAAGTTTAAGAGCAGAAATTCAGAATCACAGGCTCAAAGAAATAAAAATAATGCATGGTTTCCAAGCCTAAGATGTTAGACCCCAAGCAGGCTATGCTGTGGGGGCCACAGATTTGTTCATTTCTTCTTAAACAGATCCTTTTCTGAATAGCATGATTATTATTTTTTTTTTGCAGAGTGTTCATAGGAGTGAATAACCCATAGTCAAAGGTAGGAAGCCTAACTTGAGCCCCTATGTTCACTGGAACTAATTTGGTTTCTAGCCATCCAGGAAAGATGTGTGCCGCAGGTATACAACTACCTATCAGGGGCTCCAGAGACATCTTTTCGTTTTCCAAAGCAAGCCAGCAATACAGACTGTAAAGCACATGCCTTGTTACCCCTATGGCAGAGTAAGTTTTTGTTCTTGTTGTTTTGTTGTGTTTGTTTGTTTTTCATTGTTGCTTCCTGCCTGTCACCCCCATACAAGCCTCTCGCTGCCTGAGAGATTTTGTGATCCAGAGAATGGCCACTGCAAAGAACAGCGTAAAGGTTGCCAAACGCAGCTGTCACAGTCTGTGTTTCTGCTGGGTCGGTATAGTAACCGGTGAAGCCATGGAATTTGACAGCTTTACACTGGACGTGGCTTTCCAGTTCCTCTTCATACCCTCCCAACCCCAGTGCTCAGGCAAGACCTGAGTCAGGAGTTCATAAGGTTTGTATTTGAGTTTTGACACTGCTGCTTCACGGAGAATTTCTTTCAGTCTTACCCTATTCATTTATAAAATAAACATGATAGAAATAGTTCTTTTCCTTTAAAAAATCTTGTGTATGGTGTGGTTTTGTGTGTGTGTGTTTGTGTGTGTGTGTGTGTGTATGTTGTGTCCATGCTTCTTTGTGTGAATAAGGACACATGATGGATGCAAATGCAGAGGCCTGATGGCGGTCCTTACTTTCCATCCTGTTTGAAACAGGGTATCCTGTAAAAGACCTCTGCATCCTGCATGCTAGCCTCCACCTCAGGACCCTCTGCATCCTTCACACTGACGTCCAGCTTGCAAGGATTCTCTGCTTCCCAAATGCCTTACACACACTGGGATTACAAGCAAGCTATTGCCTATGGCTTTACGTAGGCTTCAAACTCAAGTCCTCATGCTTAAAACTGAGGGCTCTTCCCAGCTCTGTTTTACTTACTAAAAAGCCTTTTCAATCATCAAATGTATAAAAGTCATTAAATACAAGCCCTGAAACACAAAGCAAACAGTCAGTAGAGTAATAGTAAAAGTAAACACTGGATCTTGTGCCAGCCACTGGAAATTAATGTTCCCAAGACATCCTATTTATTCAAAGCATTTCTTAAACAAAAGCCAAGCCTAATTTTTGGAACGAGAAAGTATTCTACTTTTAAACCTTTGAATCATTCCTAATAATGCCATGCTTTTATATAGAGTTGTATTTTCAAATGTTTTTCTCTTCTCATCATATTCAGAGGATAAAGACCCTGAGAGGTTTCTTCATGTTAGTTCTAAGAGTTCAGTACTTCAACTGAATATTTTATCTAATCTAATGGCATATTTTTATCTTTATGTGATTAGGAAGCAAAACCTAAGAAATGACTTAGCGAATGAAGTCTGACTACTCAGTAAGAACTTGGGAATTACCTACAAAGACGTCCCGGCAGGTCCATCCACGGCAGATAAGAGTTTTAAAAGCTTAACATAAACATTAAATGCTTCTTGAGAAAATCCTTGAGAAAACTTAAAACTGAAGATAGTAATTGATGAAGATGATAAAATTCTAAATATAGCACGCTAATAAAGAATGGAAACCATATCAAATTGATTTGCTGTGGAGGCAGGAACTTCCCAAAAATATTCTGTTTATGGGCATCCTAGAGAAGCAGGAAGTATAACCACAGGAAGTATAACCTTTTGACTGTGGCTATGACCACTGAGGAGGCAATAATTTTGACAGTGGTATTGCAGTGGCTCAAACTCCAAACAGGTCAATTAGCTTTATTTAACGAAATTCTTTTTCACCTCTGAATGAATTTAACCACTGAATATTTATATAATCATAGTTTCAAATTTTGGTTATGCTTCAGTTTATCTTAAAAATTTAGCAGGGATTCATTAATTCTAATTAATTAAAATAATGTTCAGGGATTTGTTTGCATGCTGTCATTAAATTAAATCAACCCCTTGAAATTCAAAATAATTAGCGAAGAAGATCCAGAGTGATGAGATACTTTTGAAAGGGCATTGTTAGTTTATGTTGCTATGAGAGAAATATAGAACACTTTAGAACAGTATAATTTTGGTCTCTGGTTTTAATATTCTAGATCTGGAACAGGAAAATGGAAAATAATGGAACTTTATGTTATTTTAGGAAATGAAAGCATATTACAAAAATCGGGCATATCAAAAAGTTTTACGAGTTCTCAATGGCCACATTTTTAATAACTGTATAAAAATAAAAAAATACTTTTAATTATGTCTATGAATATATTGATACAAAAGTAGGTTAAAACTGTGTAATTAGAACTGAGGTGACAATATCCTTTGGAGACTAGGGACACAGGTGCTCCCACTGACACAGCAGTGAGGGCCTCGACTCTAGTGACCGAGGACTGACGTTGACGAGCGAGAGCACGCAGAGAAAAAGAGCGTTTACATGATGTCAACGTGTCCTCTCTCCAAAGGCACGTTCTCACTCAAGCCATTCGCCTCTGCATACCCAGTCCCGTCAGTAAAACTTTGACCAAATGATATGAATTAATGTGGCCAGCCTCTTTGGTGAACTATATGGATGATCTAATATTCCTCAGGTTTCCTTCTCATTAAAACCTCAGACTGCTCACATTTCAACCAAAGATTAGACTCACAGCACAAGGCCGTCTATGAAAACCTGACCATCAGTTTCCCTAAGGACTGAGGCCATAGCAGGCAGCGGAAACGGATAGAGTATCCAAAATTGACACTGAGGAAGAAGGAAGAAATTAAAGGTGACATTGGAGCAGGGGTAAAAGCAGGCGGAGACTGCTTGTTCGTTTCCCAGTAGCCCAGTCCAGAATAATGACACAGAAACTATATTAATTACAATACTGTTTAACCAATAGCTTTGGCATATTTTTAGCTAACTCTTATATCTTAAATTAACCCATTTCTATTAATCTGTCTATAGCCATGAGATGGTGGCCTACAGGTAAGGTCCTGTCTGGCAGCCGGCATCTTTCTCCTTTGGCAGCTACATGGTGACTCCCTGACTCAACCTACTTTCCCTCTATATCTCTGTTCGGATTTCCCACCTGGCTTTACTCTACTAAGTCATTGGCTGAAACAGCTTCTTTAATACCCAATGGTAATAAAACATTCATAGCAGACAGAGGGGAATCCCATATCAGGTAAAGCCCTAGACCAGAAGCTTCTGGGATAAGAATGGCTCCTTACTCCAACTTGCTTACCATGCTGCACTGTGGCTCAGGGTGCTGCCCTGATGGACTTCGAGGTTTTGATAAGTGGTTCTAGAAGGAGATCACACAAAAGAAAGCTGGATGAAGGATACTTGAGAACTTTGTAAGTTTAGATCTCGTCTATAAAATCTAAAATTAATACAAAATGTTATCAAATGACAGTTCTCATAATAAAATAAAAATATCTGCAAGACAGTGGCTGACATTTAACCAGCAATGTGTACCATGAGTTTTTGTTTGTTTGTTTGTTTTTAATGCCTTCACATTTACTTAAATATGCCATTTTTACAAATTAATACTTAGAAGTTTTTCTTTTATTATTTTGTTTATTTTTTATTTTATTTACTTATTTATATTCTTTTATTATTTTCTTCTATTATATTATCACTGTGTGGATAAGGAACTGAGGAGAAGAATAGGTGAGTTAGCCCTGAGGTCTCCAAGCAGTTAGCCATGGTGCTGGGACTTTGCTATATGACAGTAGAACAATAATTATATTCTTTTCTTCCTTTTATTGAAATAGGTACTTTTTTCCTCTTGTAAATATCTGTATATGGTTTCCCATGCCTCCTCTCCTCCAAGTTCTTCCCCACTTCCCTTTCTAATTATCTCTTATTTGAAAACCAGTCTTCTATGTGACAGTAATTGAATACAACAAAAGAATATGTGAGAAGTAAAGACAAACTGTCCCACTGGATTGGACAAGACAAGCAAACAGAAGAAAAAGTCAAGATGATTGTCTTTCTTTGCCCATAAAAACTCATTTCTACCACTTTTGTTATAAACAGTTCTGGGACTTCATATAGTCATGTAGTTCCAGCGGGGTACATTAGGCTTAATTTTCTTGGGAGCAATATTTTTCTATCATCTTTATATATGTAGTTAATTTCCTGTTGGTGTACATTAGGTTTAATTTTTTTGGAAACAATATTGTTCGATGATCTTTATATATGTATTATTCTGTCAGTTCCCACTACTTATAAATTTATTACATTCATATATATCATGTACACACACACACACACACACACACACATTCATGCTGGTGTGTGTCATACATTGTTTTACCTGCTTTGAAAATAAATGTTATCCCTTCTCCTCTGCTGCTTTATTTCTTAGGATGAATTCCTGAAACAGGAGTTGCCAAGTCACTACTTAAATGCATTTTTATACATCTTAACTTACAACATTGTCATGTAAATTGATGGCAGCTAATGGTCCATCAGAAATGAGTGGAGCTACCTAGACAATTGTTCTTTAGTATTTGTCTTATATTCCTACAATTAAGTAATTATTAGTGTGCTATCTCCAAATTCACAAAGTACAGTGCATCTCTAGTCTGTTGTCAATCTTATTCCGCAAAACTTCAGACTTTTAAATGTCTGTTTAAAGAGTTTTTTGTTGAGAAGGTTTCTATTTATTTCTCATCTTACATACACTATTGAAGCCATGCTTAGCACCATCCCATCCATCCTTGAGTAGGGCTATCATACATGTTTAAATACTTGCTCTACTAATTTGAACTTATGGCTCACTTTAAAATGAGTTTTTACTAAGTGAATATCAGTCTTATTTTATTAATGTTTCAATGGAGGATGGCTAGATTCTGGCCATCACAATGACGTTTTGAAAAACCAAAGATTCTTTCATAATCTTTAATAGCATATTTCTCCTCTGGATTCTGCCTGTTTGGAGTTTTTGTCTAGAGTCTTCACATAGTCTGTGTATTTTATAGTTCTGTAGATGTTGGTTCATGGACAGTTGCTCCCTTTGATGTCACATACCATAAGGAAAAGCGTACCTTTATATAAGGTGACAACTGCTGAAGATGTTTCTCCAAGAGTTGATTTGCAGATAATGCATAATAATCTGTATAACAGCTTATAAATTCTTAGTTTTTACTTAATTTTATTATCTTTTATGTATATCCTATAAGTGAATATAGATTTTTTCCTTCCTATTGTAGAAAAATTCTTTTACTTTTAATTGCACATACACGTGGTGTTGGTATATGGATATGTGCAGATGTGAGTGCAGATGTGAGTGCAGATGTGAGTGCAGATGCTTATGAAGGCCAGCACAGAGTGTTTGAGCTCTGAGAACTGGGGCAACTGATGATTTAATTGACCTGATATGAGTGTTGGAAACTGAATTCAGGTTCTCTACAAAGGTGGGAAGGACCCAGAACTGCTGAACCATCTCTCTCCCACCTTCTCAGTTTTAAGCTATCAGTGTGTATATAACAACTCAAATATTTTCGTCCTTGTGAAATTCAAATATTAAAAAAATAATTTAGATAAATGACTAATAAATTGAATATTAGAAATGTTTAATTAAGGAGATCATAACTAAAGAAACCTAGAGATTATTCGTCGATTTTGTGAAGGTTTTTCTTTTAATCAGCATTGTGATTCTGAGCCCAGGTTTTCTCCATATTAGGTTAGTGCTCTAACACTGAGCCACACCCTCAGGCTCCTCAGTGTCTTACAATCTAAATGTTAAAATTAATTGTAGACATTATCATTTTCTATTTCTTAAATTTTTTTGAATAATACAAATTGTGTACATTGTCAGTATACAGTATATGCTACAAATACACATACATTTTGTCATCCTATTTCTGATTTAAATTTCTATATTTTGTGTATTTACTTGCAATTTCTCACATTAATATTGAAGATAATAATATTGTCATAATAATTCTTTCCCTGATTTTGGGTAAAAGAAAGAAAAATACAATTATATTACACTTAAGAAGAAAAGTCATTTCTCATAATAAAGAAAATGGAGACACAAGCACATTGATAATTTAGAACGAGGAAAAACATTTGAGGGTGTCTCTTTCTTTGGATGACAACATCCAATAAAATGAGCCATTTCCCCTTTGCCCTTAGGGCAAAGAAAACTTAACATTTCTTATTAACATTTTCTTTTAATCAGTAGAATCATTAGCCACTCAATCATCTCAGTGTTGCTTGCCCTTCAGAATCCTAACCCCAGACTCCATGTGATGCCTCACTAACTCCCATTGCTTTTGAAAGGAGTTCTGTGCTCATAATTGACAGGAATTCTCTCAGGGAATTGAAACCATAAATAGATGCTTTAAATTTTTACAGTAAGACAGAAATATCAGATGGAAGACATCAGTGGCAATTCCTAGCTATATGCCTTGGCATCTCATTTCTATTTCAGGACCAGTTTAAATAAACATCTTGTCCTGGTGCTAAAGTATTATTCACTGGTGATACTTCGAATGAGGCACAGAAAAAATTTAGGCAGTTCCAGATTCATGAGGTGCCCTACATCTGTTCAAAATGATCATCAAACAAAGAATAAATGCAATTCCTTCGGTAGTCTGCTAAATCACTGTTGACAGTGAGTGATGGGTCCTGTTGATTCCAGTTCCTGGTAATGACCCATACACTTGGCGATCAGGTGAAACTTTAGCATTGACATTAACCTATAATGCAAGGAGGAAGTTCATTTTATGTCCACATATGCAAGTCCCCAAAGTCTGTCTATACTAATTTTATCTTAGTTAAATTCAGAGGAATAAATATAACCCATCAGTAATATAGTTCAAATTTCTCCCAGAACATACCACACACTGCATGACTGATGAGCAAGAGAAACATACTTCTTCCATGTTTGAACACTGCAAATTCAAAGATCACACATTTAGAATCTGATGAAGACTGGTTTCTCTTGAAAGATGGCTGCCATCTTCTGTCAAGGACACAATTGTGACCTCAGTGAAGAGAAGAGAGAGGGATAGAAGGATTTTTCTCAGAATTTTATTTTAAGCTGTAAGTTCATCATAGCTGAGGTGTCTTCCTATTAATTTCAGCACATTGATATACTTAGTCAACATGTTCATACTGGAGGATACATTCTGACCATAGTAGTGTAGAAAGATTCACCTGAGTGTCACTATTTCTACAGATCTATATGTTATTTCCTGGGAAATCAATCAAATATTAACCCATGACTGTAAAAGTATAATGTGTGCTGCATTGCTATCCCTGCATTTGTCACCTTGTGTGTTTTTATAATGAGATATTCACAATTTAGAAGACAAACTAGGTGTTGTGTCCTGTTGCTTTTTAGCACATTGTATTTGTATGGCTCATCCAAAGGACTCCATTAAATTCAAACTTAAAATGCATTTGCTTTATGGCAAGGATGGTTGAGATATAAAAAGAATTCCTTTTGAATCACTTACTGGCATTACCATATTATATAAAGACCAGAAAAATACAGTAAGATCCTGGAAAAATATAATACTTAAAATAGCAAGTGTGAACTGGATAGGCTAAAGATGACTATTGTCATGTAAATTTGATATATTAATACATAAAATACAAAGCAAAGTAAATTATTAATAATGCACAAACAGAATGTTATTCAATAGGTAGCTAATGAATAAGTATCTAAAGGAAACAAAATTTATGATGTCAACATTATTTTTTGTAAGGCGTTCAGCTAGACACAATATTTTTAGTGTACTAAACACCAACACTCAATAGAAATGGGGGAAATAGTAGAAGAGACAAATTAAAAGAAAGAAAATTTAGCTTGTCATTGTATTAGGCAAGGGAAAATAAGACATTTTATAGCCTAAAACATTCTTAAATCCCCAAAACTAGTTGTAAACAACAACAACAAAACAAAAATCAGATATAACATGAAGTGATATTAATTGGAAAAAACACTGTAAATAAACAAATATGCAAAATATTGAAATTCTCTTGAATTACAAAGTGTAAATTGAGGTTCCACTCAATATTTTTCATCCTGAAATATATACTAATTAAAATAATTTTATATGTTTAAATGCCTTTTGATTGGCAAAAAATTATATTAATTGTAGATATGTATTAGGAAGCATGTCCTTGATAAAATTATGACATGCATATTTTCTTGACATTTTAATAAAAGAATCGGAACCATAAAGAATGCTTATCACAGGTTATTTGTATCGGTTGCTCTAAAAACACACATATCCCATGCTGGCCTTGTGATAGAAATTCTTAGATAACTTACATTGCATATATGCAGAATCTTGTGCATATACAATGGTGCTATGCACAAAAAACACAGTTATATACTGTTATTATTAGTTATACACTGAAGTGGAAATTCCATTTTAAACCTTGAGAAACAATGTGCACAGATGTATAAGACATGTCCAAAATGAAAATGAAAGTGTATACTTCAAGAACGTAAGATGAGTTGCATTGTGAAAGTTGATCAATAATTTTCTTATTTATGTTTGTCTCAAATTTACTACTTTTGGAAAATTCTTTTAAATTTCTCAGCGGGTAAAGAATCATAAAAATGAAGTAAAGTTTCTAACAGCATAAAATGCTCGGTAGTCTATATTTTAGTCAATATTCCTCTCGGTTTGTTTTGTAACATTTTTTTTCCTTATGGTTGGAACAACAAGGGGAAGCTGCTCTGCTTCTGGTGTCTGTGGTTCTAAGGCATGAACAGTGTCTATGCTGGTTTGTACAGCATTTATAAACTGAAATATTTTAAGGCAAAATAATTCTAACATGGCATTTTGGTAATAAATTTATACTAAAATTAAATAGAAACCAACACTATCATTGACAAATATTACACTTTTATAAATATTATTTTTCTGTTCTTACTTGGGCAATTCTTTGTTTACAAAAAGTCTTCTCCTGACTCAGTAGGGGAAAAAGTGTGCATGAGCAGAGACTACCAAAGGCAGTAAACATAACGCAGCACATTATTCCACAATTGCTCTACATAATGTTTGTCTTGTACTGGATGATACTACATACAGAATTTGATGAAAAATGTATCTTGAAAAATGGTTCTCATTGGCTGGATTTCACAATGCATCAACAGCAGAATGGGTCTATATTTCATTGCCATTACTTGACTTGTTTTGTGTGATATGAAAGTAAAAATTCAGCACTCAGTGTTTATCACAGTCATTGATGACTTAATTTACTTCGTAGCATTTCCATTCCTACTGAGATAAAGTGTGTGTCTCGCTTGACCTCTGTTATCCTGAAGTCCTATTTCTTTTGAAAATGTTAGAAATGGTATTCAAAAGTAGAGATGGTTCTCTCTATCTCAAGATATGGTAAATTTTATTCTAAATGTCAAATAATTGTTTTAAAGGCTAGGATTATAACACTAACTTTTACTTTGTGTATCAGTCATATATTAAAATATTTTGTCAGATTTACACGAGGCCCCCCTTTAATTGGAGGCTGAGTTCTGCAGGAAAGCACCAGTGTGTTAGATTCATTTACTATGTTTTATCAGTGGAGCATTTTGTTTCTTATAGTATCCTTATCACTAATTTTTTATTGTTAGTTTTAAAATGTAGTTTTTATATTTTTTAGTGAAACATCTTTATTTCCCCAAAGATGACCATCACTGATGAATGTCTCCAGATTTTCCTATAGTTTAATAACTTTTTAAAAGAAATCAAGTCCTCTTTGGGAGACTTCAATCAGAAGAGTTAACCAAGACACAGTATTAAGGAAAGTCACTTTGACCACCACAAGTTTATTAAAAGAGAATTCACATGCTAGTAACAAACATATTTATAGTGGTTGAAATTTTATAAACCAGTTTTAGCTGATTTTCTAATTATATCTAATCTTTAAATAATACAGGTGTATCCTGAAGAAAGGCTCACGGCATATGATAGTGAGGCAGATAGATAGGAAATCTTAAACACCCTTCTTTTTTTCTGTTCCCAGGGCTCTTAGAGGCAGGGCAGAATTTCCTAGCTAAATAACAATTGACTCAATAATAGATAAACTAAAACACAATAAGATGCTCAACAAAATGAGCTTGAAAGCATCATAAGCTAAATGTTTGATCAGGTTTTTATACTGTGCTCATTTTATTATATACTAATCTTTTGATTAGATAGTGGCTTATATTATAGCATTTAATCAATATAAATACTATTCCAAATAAATTTTGTTTCAAGTTATATATGTTATTAGTATGAATAACTGAATCTTTAAGCTTTTGAAAACTACAGGTATTCATATAATTATTCTGTATGCATGTGTGTGGGTAAGGGGAAGGAAGAGGGAAACGTGTGTGCTGGGTACACGTGCGGAGGTCAGTTGGTAACCCCATGAGTCAATTCTTTCCTTCTATCATACTTGTCCAAAGGATCAAACTCAGGTTGTCAGAATTGACTATGTTAAACACCTTTGCCGGAATAATTTTTGTCTAAATATAGATTAGGGAAATATTCACTCTTGAATTATGTGCCCACACATATTTTGTTTTAACTGCTAATGGAATTATTAAGTGTTTTAGCAGTATTTCAGGATGCAAGGTTCCAATTAAAATCAAAGCTCAGAGGTTATCCTCCTTGTCATTTGAATATGAACTATTGGCATACATAGTTTACAAGACATGTGCAAAGGCAGGGTTGTCATGACGTCGTCGTTAATTAACTGATCTGCCTGGAAACGTTCCGTTATCAAGATAGAAGGCTGCATTTCAAACCAACTATACAATTTTGGTGTTTGTATTCAGTATTTGCATGCAGAATGATTTTGAGATGAAAATTGAAGGCTTCTAATTTTGTGCTGAATGACAGCTATGTATTTCCATAAATGTATGAGCATTTTGACATGAAACTGTTATTTCTCTTCTGAAGTCATAATTGCTCAGTGTGAAAGTAGGCCATGGGAAGGAATAATAATAATAATTTTCCTTTTTGAGATCATGGCAATAATAAGCATAATTTCCCAAGCTTCATATAAGCAAGCAGAGCCTGGCTTATCAGCAATCTGACAAGACCATTGCTGAGTCGGGAGAGCACAGATAAATTAGCTAGTCATTGCAGCCATCTTGTCTTTCAGATCTGTCTTCCTTAACAGTGGCCACTGAGTTAGCTTCTTGCTACTTCTACACTGGGGACTCGGACAAAGAGAGCAAAAGGGAGGTCAGGGGCAGCATCCCGAGGGTTTGCTGCCTTTCATCGTGAAGCCTTCAACCTGACTAATCGCAACATGTTGTTTTTAGAGCAGCCTGTCTGCTTTGAGAAGAATCTGTTTCTCTGGGTTGTCAAGAAACAAAAGTGTCTTGTTGTTCTTGTTAAATGTTTTAAAAATTGGATCAAATCTATGCTGAAAAAGGAGCCTTGGACGGTGACAATTGAAAGGCACTGGTACATATAAGGGAGTAAAAGAGCACAGCTAACAGGTTTGGGATACACATAAGGGAGTAAAAGAGCACAGCAAACAGGTTTGGGGTACATATGAGGTAGTCAAAGAGCACAGCAAACAGGTTTGGCAGCTGCAGAGGGATGTTTGGCTGCTCAGAGCAACAGGAAGTACTAGCTGTACTGGGCAAGAAGCCGTTGAATTGAGACGCATCCAATAAAACACATATCCTGCAAAGGAAATATGGTACAAAAAGTTTAAAAAGCACCACCGTCAAATGCTCTGTGAGGTGGCTCAGCAGGTAAAGGTGCTAGCTGCTGATCCTGATGTTGGATTCCATCGCCAGGAGCCACTAGGCAACAGGGGGAGAACCTATTCCTGTGAATTGTCCCTGGTGTATACTTTGCCGTACACACTGGGATTTATTCTTGTGCCTGCACAGACAGAAGCACGATACATAGATGATAGATAGATAGATAGATAGATAGATAGATAGATAGATAGATAGATGATGGACAGACAGACGGACGGACGGACGGACAGACAGACAGACAGACAGATAGATAGATAGATAGTAGATAGATAGAGATAGATAATAGATAAATAGATGAGTGATGTTAAGATTATTTTTCTAAAAATTCACTATTACCAACTCTAATCATGAATGACTCAGAAAAAAGAACAGAAAAAACATTCAAATTCTTCAACTTTATGGGTAAAAATGTAACAACTTGTAGAAAGAGGTAGCTATTTCTCAAAAAATGAGGAGGTGTGTGTGTGTTTGTGTGTGTGTGTGTGTGTGTGTGTGTGTGTGTGTGTGTGTGTGTGGTGATATAAAGTCACTTGAGTCCACCTAGGCCTTGCAGGATTTTCTGGAGAGAGAAATAGTTTTTATTACCCCAAATAAGTGTGAGAGCTGTCTATTGGGAATCTGAAACCAAAGGTATCCAAGTTTCTTAATGTACTAGTTATATGGAGAATTTCCTTCCTGAATACCAATTTCCCCATTTCTCGGGAAGTCATCTCTTCTCTGTTCAGACCTCCATACTGATGCTCATTCCCCTGACTTGCCCTTCACACCTTCCATTTTCTAGTGGGATGATTGGTAGGAGGCAACCTCTCACACCTGTGCAGTGCACTGGTGGCCAATGGAATCTGTGTGTGAAAAGGCTGCTTCTCTGTGCGAGAAGCCGCTGCCTTGGCCCCACAGATTCTTCTCCGTGTCGAGCCTAACTGTCCTTTATGGATATTGCATTAGCATTGTGCACAAATGTTCAACTGCCTTTCTCTTGAACCTTTTTCCCTGACCCAAAGCAGATGCTTTTTCTAGATAAAAATGTGTGAAAGGTGGTCATTTATATATACTGGAGAAATACAAGCAGATAGCATTGGGAGAAAATTGTTATTGCACTTTGATCTTGAGGGAAAATTGATTTATTATTATGAAATAACAAAGTACTCTTAAAGCTAAAACCTTTTTTGCCCTACTTCAACCTGACGAAAAGGTTTACTTCCAAGTTATAAACCCATTCCAACTCTGGCTTCTAATGGAAACCCTGAGTGCCTGCTCACATGTGGCAATAGAAGCCATTGCTCAGGTAAAATGCTTCATTAAATATGGTTGGAGTCTGTGTGCTCTGGCAATTTTCAGCTACAAAATAAGAGATGATTGCACCTCTAATTAAAGTTCAATGAAGTGATCTTGGGGAAAAAAGCTAGAAGGAAATTAAATAGTGAGCCCTTCATCGTTGAATGTTGTCTTGAAGGGAATAATGTATAGATCGAAGGAGAGAATAGTGGAGATCAAGTAGGCACGATCTTGCCATGCTTAGTCTTGGAAGAAATGCAGTCCTATTCCAGTCAAGGAAATTTGTCCAGAATAAACCCTGTGATGGAACAGAAAGATACAAGGCTACAGATGCTGCATTATACAGAGAGATCCTGAAGGTTGGCAGGCCATGCCCGCAAATGAATACAAACTCCAAAGACAACTGTAACATTACAGTCGTAGCGTGGTGCCTTGACTGTTATTTAAATTCTCTTTTGTGTGAAGTTGCCCTCATAATCAAAAGTCACTTTAAGTTCCCAGTTGGAAGTCTTGTGGCTTTGATAACAGTATCTCCTCAGAGGTTCCTTAATTTGTTGTGGTCTCAGTGTTAATTTTATAGTTCTCTTCATAGTCAGAAGATGTTTTGATATTTATAAAGTCAAGGGTTTTCAAATCTCTTCAAAGAATTTATTTTAGTCAAATTATAATTCTAAAATTGTTGAACTTTTTCCCACAGGTTATGAATGTTTTCAGGACACTAGTCTCCCCATATGCTGACCTTAACCTGCATGTTTGTCTCTATAATTTCTAAATCCATCTCCTTGCCATGGATGCCCACCAGCCTTGAACCATAAGGATAATATTGCTGCCATGCCTGGAGGCATTTGTCAACTCTAGTCTTAGAATAACCAGGACAGTCAGTGTGTGGGAACCTCCTTAGTCCTCATCTCAAAGTTTATTCCGATTTAAAAAGGCTGAGTCTTGCTCACCATGTGACTCAAAGGAAACCTAATTATACTTCTCCGAAATGCACCCAGCAGCTCTATCCTCATCCAGGCACAACAATACCCATCATTCAGAAAAGACAAAATTGCTTCTAGCGCAATTCCTCGCACCTTGCTGTGAGTAATAAATACTTGATGAACGACTATGCCAGAAGTGACCTAAATGGCAGAAAGCTCATCTGCAGACAAGGTCAGAGTAACTGTGCATCAGGACGAGGCGGCCATCTCCTGAATCACCATTCTAAGTCCATGAATGAATATGAAGGCCGCATTACTGGTGGGCCCAGCTGAGGCGCCTCTGCTCTTTCATCCAGAGGGCTAAAATATAATAGCTTACACAGATTTGCTAATGTAAGATGTGATTTCACTCAGAGAAAAGCCAAAACACACTGTCAAGGCAAGCAGCAGCTGCATGAGTGACCGTACTCAAAGCCTGCTCCTTCCCAGCTTCCTCCCACGGAGTCAAGGGAAAGAGGACTTTGTATACTAAGGGGCACGGTTTAGGTGGTTCTCCATCTGCACTGACAGATCAAATTATACATAAAACCTTATTTTGTTCTGTGATTCTCACTTCCCATAATCCATCTTCTGTAATCATTTATCTAGGTATAAAGCAGCGAATGAGAGATTCTTCCTGCAAGGTCATTTGGCAGCACTGTTCTGCCTTCCTCATTGGCAGGCATCAACGTCTATCCTTGGCAGGACGGCTCCTTCTACCCTCCTCCCTAGACTTCCCGACTGCCCTGAGACAACTGTGTGTGCAGATGAATGTGCAGGAGCAGGGCATGTCCTGGGTTTCCAAAATTTTTCTGGGTATGACTCAAAGAAGGGTGTGTGAACAGACAAGTGGAGGCCCAGGTTTCTAAGTTATTCTTATTCTTGTCTACCTCAGTGGTATTTATAAAGGAAACCTCATAATGATGAGAAATCACCTATCTTTCTAGCATTTACTTCTCTAAAGTATGTTTAATGTCAAAACATTGAGCTCTGGGCATGTGTATTTAAGTGTATCTTATTATTTTACTTTTAGTGTGTCTAGTTTAGTTTCTTTCCTTTCCCTTTTAATTGAAAACAGATTGTTTTCACATACAATGACTCCCCAGCACAGTTTCTCCTCCCTCCACTGTTCCCAACGCCCCCCCCCCGCCTTCCCCTCTCACTCAGATCCTTCCCCACTCTGTTTCCTCTTCAGAAATGATTCCTCCTCCAACAAAGAGCCAAACAGGAGAAAACAAGGCACAATATGAGAAGGCAAAATCCTCATGTGGAAGCTGGACAAGGCCACCCAACAGGAGCAAAGAGTCTCAAGAGCAGGCAAAGGAGTCAGAGACACTCCTGCTCCCACTGTTGGGGTCCCACAATGAAACCCCAAGCTATCAGCCCTACCATATAAGCAGAAAACCTGGTGTAGATCCATGCGGGTCCCGTGGTTTGTGGCTATTGCTTTTGTCTCCAGGAGCCCATATGAGCCCCGATTCAGGGCTCTCCTTGATTTAATTGTTCATGTTCTCCTAGTGTCTTCCATCCCTCCCGACTCCTACAATCTTTCCTCATCCTCTTCCCTGAGGTAGAGACATGATGGAGACCTCCAATTTATTCTCTCTCTCTCTCTCTCTCTCTCTCTCTCTCTCTCTCTCTCTCTCTCTCTCTCTCTCTCTCCAATGTCTGGATGTCTCATTTGGTCCCATTAGCTGCCCGGGAAATCTTCTTTGATGTTGACTGGACAAGGCAATGATCTATGAGTTTAACACAGTACCGTAAGGAGTATCATTAGAAATCATTGCACTCATCTGTTTTGTTTCTTTGTGTCTTGGCAGTTTTATTTGGTTCTACCTTAGGTCTCTGGGCTATACAGTCTCTAGTACTTGGCCATCCAGGTAGTGTATGGCATGGACTCCCTTTCATGGCATGGGTCTTAAGTTAAAGAAAATGTTGGTGGCAACTCCCACAGGTTCTGGTGTCACCATTTTCTGGTGCGTTGTGCAGGCACGGAAGCATGGATCTCCCGGGGTAGGTGAGTGGGGAAACAGGAGTTTCCATGGAAGCAGGAAGGAGAGAATTATGGGAGAGACAACTGGAATTTGGGGACATGGGGAGTGGTATGGAAACCCAGTGCAGTGAAAACTTCCTGAAATCTCTAAGAGTGACCGGAGTTTGGACACCTAATAATAGAGGATACTGAGTCTGAACTGGCTATATTTTGTACCCAGGCAAGTCTCCCAGTGTTTGGACTGGGTTATATTCTGATGAGTTGTTCATAGAAAAGGCCCCATGGAGATGACTAAACAATCCAGGCTAATGATAGAAGGTTACTCTCTAAAAAACTTTCCCTGACAACTCTCTGTCATTCCCTGCAGCTTCCTGCCATCTCTGTTCTCTGTTTCTTTCATTTTCTGTAGCTTGTTATGTAGCCTAGGCTGCCTTGAATGCCTAGTCTTCTTGCCTCCACTACTTTAATGCTAGAATCATAGGCAATGCATCTAGTTTATAAGTTACCAGGAACTGAACCCAGCTCTTCACATATGCCACTCTAGACTACTAATCAAACATCTTAAGCTTCATTTCATGCATCTTCTTAGTCATCTTCTTATTCAGGTGTATTATATTATATCCTTTATAAATGTTAGCTGAGACGAAGAAAACATTTTAAAGATTCCCTTGCATAAGTTTTATATTTGCATTCTCTTTTGAATGGCAGAAGAACACTGTAAGATAACACCAGTCATTCTAGTTTACACATGAGCAACTGAATCACCGCAGTGTGTTACTTCCCAAAATTCAGTAAATGCCAGGTCTATACTCAGAGCCAGAGAAAACCAAACCATTGGCAGGTAAGGAACAGAGACTAAGAGATCTGCTATCCAATTTATAGAACGTGGCAGAGTTCCTGGCCAGCTCTGGATCCTAACTCTGGCACAAAGGATATACAGGAGAAATGGAGGCAGAGCTCTGCAGCAGGTAGAGGGAAGTGTGAAGGCAGGAATAGGGGCATATTTCAAAGCCCCACAGCGGTTACAAGCTGTCTTGGAAGATGTATTTTCCTTGGCAACAATTACAGTAGGTGGCGATATTGCATTACCTTGAAGAATGGGAGACACTTTTCTTCCCCCTTTAAATCTAAAATTAATCTGCATAATAGCTTTGATTTGCCTCTCCTCTGTCTCTTACATGCTTTCTAGTTACAGAAACTTTGGGCTCAGCATGAGAAAGAGACAAGAGACAGTATCTCCTACCTTTCAAAGTCAGACCCACGATACCAGGAACTTTTGGCCTACTGAGATGTCTCATAGGTCTCTGAGTTTTCCACATTAAAGATATTTTTACCCTCTGGCTACTCATCTCTCTGTCTAGAACTTTCTAATGAAACTTACCTTACTCAAGCAGCAAAAACCTTGGCTTAAACTTGGAGAGTCAGTGGACATGTCTTTAGGAGGAAGTAGATTATCCTCTCCTTCAAAAATCTTGCAGTGTGGGTTCAGCTCAATGGACATCCAGGCTCCTTGGATTTTTGAAGATTTAGTTGAGCATATTTTGTCAGCGTCATAGCTACAACAGTCGTCTTGCCTTCGTAGTTATGTGCTGAATGTCACCATCCAAACAAGAACAGCCTTTGTCTTAGCAGTACTAGAGTACTAAGACTCAGCACAAACTACTGGTGGAGATGACCATAATGTCTAGGAATGACCTTTGACCTTTTTCCGCAACTATTGCTCCCCTAAAAGTTCATCCATCTGACACATTCTTTCTAAGAACTTTGAATCTTCACCTTATATCTAACATGTTGCCTGAAGCCTTAATTAATTTTTGTATAATTATTACTCTGTGGGCTTGGAGCCTGTTTCTTTACCTCTGCTTAGCCTTCCTCCTTTTGTCCTTCGTGTCATTCAGGAAGGAGAAATGCAGTTTTAGTTTCCTCTGCCTAAAAAATCTGCAACAACATACTGATAATTTACAAATCCTGTGCTCCTTTTAACGCCCCAGCCTTTCCTGCCTGCTATGCCACCTAGTAATATCATTGCCCGCCCCCCCCCCCCCCCGCTACTTCCTTTGTTATTTCAAGATGTGGGAAAATTCCGGTCTCTTCATTTCTTCATGCCGTCGTGTTTTCATATCTGTCTGAAATGTCCCT
The DNA here is from genome assembly GCF_982192425.1 of Myodes glareolus. Classification (NCBI taxonomy): domain Eukaryota; kingdom Metazoa; phylum Chordata; class Mammalia; order Rodentia; family Cricetidae; genus Myodes; species Myodes glareolus. Next base: position 57,397,874 of record NC_142045.1, read on the forward strand.
TCAGTCTTCCAAATTTTAAATTTGTTTTTACCATTTGCAATCCCAGAAACCATCACTTTTGCCTCTTTCCTTATGTACCATGGGTGACATAGTTACTTTCTATTTCCTACATTTTTACCCTTGGTAAAGATTTAATAAAGCTTTTAATGCAAAATATCTGTTACTACCATTATCATCATCTCATTTGTTAATCCTACATAGCTAGGTTAATCCTACTGGATGACTAATCTTGGCAGCCTCAGGGGAGCCAATGGAAAAAGAATAAAAGGGAAACACATTAATCATCACCAACCATATTTGATCTTCAGACACTCAACTATATAGGAAGCAGACATTTTGGAAACTGGCATTTCTCTCCTTGATCTTTGCTGTATATGCACTCTTTTAGATGCTGCAGGGTCTGACAATGAATGGGTTTTCAATTGTTGTTGGGAACTTGCAACTTAAGATAGCCCTCATTTGTTGTCTTATAGTAGAGTACTGAAAACTCTGAAGTAACTTACTAGGCTGTGATTGAAATCGCATTATGCTGGACTGTGATGTGTCTGTTCCACCATTCTGGAGAAATGTTTATCAAATTCAGTGTTTCTCCAGTATTGGACTAAGGGTTCATCCCAGCTTGTAGATCACTTCCTGGGAATGCATTCTGTCTGCTCCTTTCTCGTGCCTCTTGTTCGCCACAACCCATTCAGGACTCAAGCAATTACATGGGCTGTACCCAGATACCCCATTTGGCTAAGTGTTTCTTGCCACATGAGGTCCTGTGGATACTCACAGGTACACAGGATAATGTCACGCCTATTTTAAGAAGGAATTTTCCTGCCAAATTATTTCTACCTAGCTGGAAGAGGAAGGGTCCCGAGATTAGACGCACACCTGCTGATTCTGGGAGTCAAGTATATTGTTTTAGATCAAGTCATTTGAGTGTCTTGCTGTGAGATATCTTAAAAGACCAATAATAGACTTTCATTTAGTCTAACAAACTACTTGAGGTTTGTTTACAATGTGAGATATCCTGTTGAGATGACACTTTAGCCCCTTTTATATTTAGGGACTTTTGTTATTTTAAAGGGAAACATCATCTATTATTAAATATGAACATCTAGGGCCAAGGATGCCCCATTCGCCTATATTCCCTAACTTGACTTCAGCCTCATTTCCCTCCCAGTCCATCCTCTCCTGCCCTCCTGCTTACGTACGGACATGGATGTGCTTTGCAAGTGAGACATCATCTGGCCAGAAATCCCCAGCTCTCAGCGTCTTTACAGCATCCTTCTCAGTTCTTTTCCCCATACCATCAATTCCACACTCAACTAGAGATCATTGTTGTCAACCTTTATTTCATTCAATCACAAGCTCTTTCCTTGACCAAACTTCCTGCTTCTGATCATTGAATTTTGTCTGTCAATTAGTAATCTCAAAATGACTCTGTTCTAAACTGTATGACTAAATACAACCTGTCAACCCCCTTACTATAAACTCTTCTTACTTCCTACCCAATTTACATTGAAGGTCCGCTAACAATGTCTTGGTCAAATGTAACTGTTTTATCCAGGAGTATCTTAATTCCTTTTCACTTCTGGTGACTTCTACTCTAGAACCTCATGAATATTGACTCATCTGGATTCAACACATTTGTGAACAACTCATTGTTTTGTTTTTTATTATTGTTGTTAGGTTTTTGTTTTGTTTATTCCTCTTTGTTTTACAGTATGATTCTTCACAATTAACTTTCAGTGTTTTCCCTTCTGTGAAATTCTGATAGTGATCATTACCAAAATGGATGCCTTGGCAAGAGAACCACGAACACCCACTGCCTTCCTAAATAACCACCTAATCCATGCAAGGTAGTGAAATTTAATAACTTCTCTCATAACATATGCTTCCATATTGCTGCTGCCCTCTGTTGCCCCTGAAAATCTGCTGATCTGCTGCCAATAGATGCTCAAGAGACTTCTAGAACTTTCAAGAGCTCAGCAATAAAATTACTGAAGGTGGGGTGAGTTGTTGGGTTTCTAGACATTAGCCCATTCAGGCAGACTTCTTCTTAATAATTTTATTTCAGCAGTTTCTAGCTCCAGTCTACTGGACATGTACATGCTGGTTTCACTCTATCCAGGTTAGGCAGGAGTCTATAACATAGTATTTTGAATACAAAACAAAGCATCTTCTCTAAGTAGTGAAAGAAAAATAGACATAAATATAAAAGTCTGTTCATTGAAGTAATGAGCATTAGAGCATAGTTCTGCAAGTGAGCACATGGATTTCTTTTTCCTGGCCATGAACATACAACACTCTTGAAACAAATCAATGCTAATAGGATAGCATGGTGTTCTTACCCCCTGGGGTACATGAATCATTGCAATCAATTGGATTTGCATTCAAAAAAACCACAGTGCACAACAAAAGTGAATACTGGGAAAAATTAAAAGCCACACATAAAGGAAATGAATTTCAAGATATTATTTAAATTGCTATGTTCGAGTAGAAAAATAAAATAGCTAGTTAAAGTTATGTCTTAAAATCAGTTTTCACTGACCCTTAGAAATGATTATTTCTTTCCTAGATTTCACCTTTATTGAAAAAACAATTCTACATTTTGCTGATTTCACAAAATATATTAATAGGTTCTTGTAAATATGAATGTAATTCAGTGTTTTGCAATATTTCTCATTTTGATTGCCAATTTGTCTTTTAGATATCAGCAGAAAAGTCACAACAGTTTCTCTATCTAGTACTGTGGCAGTGAAATTCTGCACCAAGTCATACATCTTAAAAGAAACCAAAACATGTACCTCCTCCTTTTCTCTTCTGTATTAGAGACATCACACTTACAACTCCCAGAATTTCTGGCGAGATAACTCACACAGCTGTAACCAGTAAAGGCCACAGCAGCGCCTTAGTCTGCATCCTGCCCTAATAATGTGTCTTGGCTGCTGTAATTACTGCATTTACTCTTCATTGAAGAATTCAGCCGTTTTCTGAACATATTTCTGCTGGAAGACTCTAGTTGGTTCTAGCTTGGAGAATCTAGTAGGATTCCTGTTTTGACTCCTGCTGTTCCTGTTGGATATTTGTGTATGCTTTACAGTTAATTAGTGTCTAACAAATTCTGCAATAAACCTGCCACTGTAAATGTGGGGTTTTTAGTATTATGGTTGAATACTACTTTGACAAAGCACTAACCACAGATATTCATTATAATAAATGGACTAACAGATACAGAATTAACACTCTTAGAGAGCTAAAACAAAATTCCCACAATAGTTTTAAACAGATAAAACTTTAAGTGAAAAATGAAATTGTCCTATGGCCCAGTCAGGTAGAGTTGCAAGAAAGCTTTGTAAGTAACAGAAGTAATGGAATCAGGTTTAATCAAAGGAGTATAGAGAGTTGTCTCCAAAAAGATTCAAGTATTATAAGCTATTCTGTCAAAATAGTTCATCTTTCAGAGACAATAATACATGCCAACCTCTGAGACTTTTCTTGTCGCTATGAGAAGTTTCAGTGGCAGGCCCTATCTGCTCTGCTGCTATGGGCCCACATCTCTCAAACGACAGTCCTATTTGCTAGCCAGGGAACAGACATCTTTAGCAGTTTGGGAATGCATAACTTTAAATAATACAATCAAATTGTCAGATAATAGAAACCTTGGCAAATTTAATGTAGACTCTGAACAGTATCTGTATTGAGCATTTTAACCAATAAAATATATATAATTAAAAAAATTTAACCTGCCATTTTCAAAATGTCAGAATGGCTACATAATTAGACTAAGCTAGGTTATTAAGAAATAAAGTCAATCTTGAAACATCTATGTTTTTATGAAAGCTTTTGTTAGAAACAATTGAATTTTGAATTTTAAGTTTTTTCATCTGAATCATATTTTCCACGAATCTATTTAAACTGCATTATCTTGCAAAAATAGGATAGAATAAAATTTCCCACAGAATAAATCTAGCTAATACCTGATCTATGTGTCCCTCGATAAAAATGCTGCTTATATTTTAAGTGGTTGGGTAAACTGAGATAAACATATCTGGGGATGTGTGAGAATCATGAAAGTAAACTTGACGGGAACAGAGCCTCTGCCCCCTTCCGCAGGCTGCCCGTCCACCGCAGCTTTCAGGCCATGGGTGACCTGAGCCCAGAGGCACTGCTGCCTGTGAAGCCTGCATCAGCCCCTGCTTGTTCCCTCAAACACTTAGATATTCATCCACAAAACCACACTCTTGTATAATTCACAGTTTAATTCTATGCCTTTGACTTGATCAAATTCAGGACATCTTTATTTATAGATATCAAATGTCTACACAAGTTAATTATGAAGCACATAACCAAGGGAAGGAAAGAACAATACAGCTGCATGTTACCGAGTTCCTACAGGATTACCTGGTCCGTCCCTGCTCTTTTTCTCAGTCTTCTCCTGAAAGACTCAGGAGCCCCCTGTGAACCTTCTGCTCTTTTCACCAGCACAAAAGGACAATTATTTAGAACTATTCAAAAAAGTTTGGAGAATAACATTCAAGACATGGAAAACAAAAAGGAAACTTCATGATTATATCGTGTATTCTACTTTGAGTCCAAAAAATATTAGCTGTCAAATTTAGACTTTTTAAATAACCCAGCTTTTCTCAGCTCTCTGCGGCATGATTTGTCCTGTAGAATGCAGTGTCTCAGATGTCAAGAGTTAACAGGACCTGGGTAGGGCCTGTCTCTGGTTCTGAATGTATATGATACCATGGAGGTGTGAGCATGCCCTCCTGCTAATACCATGCTTATACAGAGATGCATGTGACCAACAAGAAGGAAAAACAATTATCCAAAGATTAGGATTTGAACATGAATTTGAGAATTTATGAATTTTTCCACAGATCTTTTCTATTTCTTTGATATACCTCTATTTCTAACTTATGTAGATTTTTTTTTACCATGAAGACTCACAGAAAAAAAAAAGAATAATTTAATTCCCCTCTTCTAAAAGCAATTATTTAACTGGAATTATTACTTCAAATTCCAAAATATCTTGGGGGTTTCCAAGGAAAAACAATCTTAAAATGGGGATTGTAGCCAATGATCCGATGGCAGTGTCCACTTTAACCAGCAGGACAATCCTATAGCATGAGCAAACGGCACAGTTAGTTGTCAATCATTTGGCTTTTACCTCTGTAGGAGCTCTCTTGGAGAAGTAGGTGTTTTTTTTCCCCCCAAGTTGCTACAAACAAAACTTGGTGAATATTAACTAGCTTCTCCAGGACAACACAAGTGACTAATGCAGCCTTGTTTTAGGGGCAGATATCATGGCTCTGGACTTAGAGCCCTGGGGACAAATCCTCAAGAAAACAGCACCAATCTCAAGAAAAATTACATATAATTTCTCTAGGACTTAGAAAAATTTAAACTCCAATTTAAAGTATACTCATTTAAAGAATTTGATTTATCAAAATTAAAATAAATCGAGACTTATTTTTGGTACCGTCCTTTCCTGTATTAAGTGAAGAGAATGTTATAAAAATGCATTAGCAGTTGACATGCCTGTGGTCTTCCTAGTATGCATGTGTGTTCCTAGTATGAGCAGCCAGTTGCAGTAAAGAAACTCAATGCACTCAGCTGTTTTTAAAAATCCTTAATCAAAAAGCATAGGAATATAGATAAACACAATGTTTAGAAGTGAATTTTTTCTATGGGCATTTTGTTAAATTTTAAGATATATTTTCTCTCTGTAGCTCAGCGTATGTGTCTATTTTGAATTAGATATAAATAATGGGGAAATTATGCTCAATCAGTGCTCACTATCTGTTACAAAACCATTTCTTATTTTGCTTTCTCAGGATTTGTGTTCTGTGTGTAAAACTTAGGTGTATATTTCCCTCATCTCCAGATTCCCTGTAAGTAACAAACCATCTGACTGTGTGCTGGGAAATGCTCATGTCCTTCCCAGGTCTCCACACATTCTGATCTGATTATTTCATATGGAAATGGGAAATGAACTAAATTTACACATAGGGTTTAATTGAGTGTGGGGTGTGGGTGTGTGAGTGTGTGAGAGAGAGACAGACAGACAGACAGAGACAGAGAGAAACAGAGACAGAAAGAGAGCTAGAGAGACAAAGAGATAGACTGAAAGAGAGCAGAGGGAGAGAGAGAGAAAGAGAGAGAGAGAGAGAGAGAGAGAGAGAGAGAGAGAGAGAGAGAGAACTGGTGCTGTGGAATTCTATTGATTTACACAGAGAATCACCGCACTGCCCTTCAGGACGTATGAATTGAAAGAATGCACTACAGTGGATCTCATCAGAGTAGAAGCCTTTTGGTTCAGAATATTACACACTTTGTATTGGGATTTCATATGTTTTTGCTTGTTATTCAACTTCTATACTTAAATTCTGATGAAAAGCTGGTAAAATCAAAAGATCAGATATCTCCATATGTGATATATTATAGCAAATACATGCTCAGTCTGTCACCAAAATGTGACTTCTTACACACAAAGTCTTTGAAGGGAGAGTGTGCTTCAGAGGTACGAAGCAGTGTCCACACTTCTTCAAGAAAACTGTTGGTCTGCCACACTTTCCTCTAATCCCAGTGTTTTCAAATTTTTCAGCTTGGGTAGTTTCTCACGTTTCTAAATCTTGGGGCTATCCTGAGTGTTGGAGGTAAGACCTGAGAATAACTAAGCCCACACAGGTTATTGTCTTTGCGTGGGATGTCTGGATCTCCCCGTCAGGAGGAACACACATGTGCAGTCAGTGTCTTCACGCTTCTCTTCTGCTGCTGATTTGGGAACAGCTGCCTTGGGTCCTGGAAAGATTGTTCTTGAGAGAACGCATGTGAGAATAAAGAAAAATGTGAGAAATCAAGTTTCAGGACAGCCTAGTGACATCTCATAATGTCACCTTTTCTCCAGTATATTTTCTCTGTAAGACTGAATAATTGAAGATTGTTTGTGATCACAGATGAATTTTGAACAAGCTAAACCAGGTTTAAAGCTGGCAAGCCTACGTCAATCATATTGGAATATTAGATCCTAAAATCCCTTCAACAGACTATCAATCTTCCTCTTTTTTAGTACTTGAGCATAACCTTCAAATAGGTCAGGGTTAGTGCATATCGACTTGTGCCTGGGCCAAGAGAGGACAGGATTGCCATTATATGAAACTCTTAACCATTTTGTGAGTTTACAGCATTAAGCCAAATGATGATATCAGAGCATATGTTTCGCAAAGTTACATTTTCTGGCAATAAGCCAGACACTGTTGAAAGGTTGAACAAAGAGACTGAGTGATATAAAGTGGTTTAGAGAAGCAGGTGGAGGCAGCAGTGACAGAGTGGAATGATCAGCTGTGCTGAAACTGGAGGGAGCTTTGGGCTTAACACCTCACTAAGCCCTTGGTTTCAAGGGATGATGTTTCATGTACACAGTACGCACAAAGATCTCCACAAGTTTTGTGAAGAGAAATGAGTTGTGAAGCAAAAAGTGAACAGGTCAAGGAGCGGCATTGTGTGTTCTACTTGTAGTTCATACTAGGATCAGGGAAACTACCACTGGGCTTTCAGGAATGCTCGGCACTGGTCATTCAGATCTGTAGTATTTCTGAATCATTTTGATAGCATCCAAGAAAGAGAACCCAGAATGAGACGGAGCAGAGGCTTTAGACAGTGAACAAACTGAGTTTTGCTATGACTGAAAATGGCGATGAGTCTGGATAGCTAAGTTTACAGTGGCAAAGACAGCTAGATTGTCTATTTCTATCCATATGTGTTCATAGGAAGGAACTTCAGTCCCGTAAAGATCTGTTCATTGTCCTTTGATATTATATGTTAATTGGCATACAGTACATATTCATAATATTCAGTAAGAAGAGGTTTATCGCGTTCTTCCCAGGTAAGCTTTCTGTTTCTAGATTTCTGTGTGTTTAGTGAAGGGGTCAGTGGCTGCCTCTGATGAGGAGAGTTTCTTCCTGTCAGTGCTGCTGTCTAGAGGCAGGATGTAGAAGGGCAATAGGAAGGCATGCCTGCGAGTCAGTAGTGATCGAGGGCCTCTTAAAACAATGAAGAGACTGCTGAAAGCTGGGACAGTTTGTCTTCTATTTTAAAGTCTCAAATGAGACTCTGTGTCAGTCTCAGGCAAATTCCTTGAAATCCTGTCAGATATTTCAGGGAACTGTGAGGAGATCTTTTATTACAGCCTTTCAGATACTCCATGCTCTCTAGAAGTGGGCTTTAAATTGCTTGTAGCCTTTTTTTCCCACAGCACAAACTCTAAGAACTCTAAGAACAAACACTAAGAACTTTTTTTTATTTCTATGCAGGTACAAAGATTATTTTTGAAGTATAGAAGAGTAGAGATTTACTTTTCTGAGACATTTTAGAGGACTTATGTCTAACAGTGCAATTTAAACTTTTAAGAACTTTGTAATATATTAAACTTATGTGACTTCAGGCTGTCAATGTTTTTTTTCAAATATAAGGCTTTCAATTTGCCTAGGAATATCTTTAGATATCATATCTGATTTTCATCATTATGTAGCCTTTTAAAAATGAAAGAGAAGAATAAGATTCTCCCTCAGTCTGTTATGTCTCCTTTCAAGCTTCTCTTTTCTCAGTGGGTTCTGTCCCACTGACAGTGATGGGAGGGACCATCCCAACCCTGGAACACAAAGATGCCTGCCTCCACTCTCAAGGGTTGGGCTCCCTTCCCTCCTGCTTCCTGTTATGACACTAACTTCCTGTTCTCTACATTCTTATTGCTGCTTTCTTTCCCAAATGGACAATTTTCTGCTATTAACCTGCGGTTATCTGTTCCCATTTAGTTTCATGCAGACAGGCACAAATAAAGACATCTACTCCCAGTGAATGTTCCCTTCTTTGACATGATTGCTGAAGAAGGTAGGCCCTAAATCAATCCACTCTCGCATCTTCTTTTGGGGACTCCTCTTCCTACTCTGCTCTGATAAGATGAACACGTTGTGCGATGACTCTGCTTGATAGCCTGTCAACAACAATGAAGAAACTTTGCAGAAACCACCTGCCCACACAGCACCACAGTGAGCTCTTCTGTGGCAGGTCAGTGGCATGCTTACTGTGACATTTGCTATGGAGTGGGTGTGGAGTTGGAGATGCTGTGCTAATCCTCACAGAGACAAGACAATGCTGCTTTGCTTTCGCAGTCCGACAGTGACCCAGGTACTGCTGGTCCAGCTGCCTTCCTCAGGGGAGGGCCACTCAGAACTTTGGAGTTTCATGTAGTTTGGAGACACTGTGAAGCCCTGACCACTGGGTGTTATACAGTGAGATTGGACTCCGCCCTGATGATGCATTTGTAGACAAAAGGGACTTGTGGTCCTGATGGTGCTCATTCCTGCCCTGGCATTATCCTAAATCTATAGAAGAGAAGATGACAAGATTCCATGTGACCCTGTCCTGGGTTTACAAGGGCCACTTGTACTCTAGCGGTGCATCACATTACCAACTCTGACAGTGTTGATGGATTTGATAAGAAATCCATCTCGTGGAGTATCTCAGGCCGGCACAGAAATGTGTAGCAACAGCAAAGCAGCTGGGCCTGCAGTGGCACTCCATCATGCTCCTGTACAGGGACATGAAACTGGCAAAGGGCGTCTCAGACATCACCTTTCCTTGGAGGGAAACTGATGTCAATGCAGAGGCAGGGTGTTATAGACTCTGTAGGATTCTGATAATTTTTATCCCCAAAGAAATAAAAATCTTCTTCATTTGCTGATGGATTGTCCGTGTGATTTAATTGTGGGGATTGTTTCCTTGAAGTCTTCTCAAGAAATTAAGCTTTGCTTTGTAAATAGAGTATAGAATGAAAATCTTCATAGTGTGAAAGCAGGCACAAGGGCCCTCGGTTTCTTTCCTGCTGCCATCTAACTAAGGAAGGTGAAGCACCCTGACCACCTAAGTCTCTTTATTTCCAATAGAAACAAATTATTGCTAGCTCACACCAGAGTACAAATCATTTTAACAAACTAATATACTAAAACAGAGAGACTTTAGGCAATGTGTTTAAAATCACAATCATGCAGCTTGCTTATCAGAGAGTCTTAACCTAATCCATCAACCACCTAACTCTAAAATTTTTGTGCTCTTTATACCAGACTGTATTGTTCTTTTAAACTAATGTTTAGGCTATATATTTGCTTCTCTATCCAGTTCACCTACTGAGTTTCATGTTCTACTAAAGTCTGATCTCTGGTGGAATGTTAATATGAAAACTTTAGTGTTCCCTTTCCCCACAGTATTTAAAAATAATATTTAATTTCTTTTTTACTAAGTGTGTCAGGGATGGGGAGAGGGTGGGTGCTCTTGTCCCAGGGAGGGATCTCAAGTCTTCAGATTTGTTGGCATGTGTTTTTGCATGCTGAACCATATCCCAGCCTTACAGTTCAATCTTCAGTCAGGATAAAGCTATCATTTCAAATATTTAAATAATAATAAAAAGATGGAGAGGGCATTTTCAGTGTCACGAGTCTAGAGAAAGTTAGCTACCATTATATCTGTCTCAATGAACTGCAGGCACATCTCTGCTGCCTTAGATTCATTAAGGATCTGATAAAGGGCTTTATTATACATTAATGGTTGATAAGCTTCCATCTCTTATGTTACCCACTTTATAACTGACTAGAGAGATATGAGGGATATATCACCTGTCTCTCCTTAAAATTCAGGTCATCTTACACCTGCATACATCCAACTAACACACCTTTTTAAAAAAATTATTTCTATCACAGGGCAAAAAAAAAACCTGGTTTTTAAGGCCATTTCAAACTTCCCCTCTTACCCAACACTGTATTTCTTTCCTGTTCTTCTTTATTAAATATTAACAATGTCCACCCTGCTAAGGCTGTCTTTGATAATTAATAACTGCCTGAAAAGGTCTTTGAAAGCTTCAAATACTAAGAAAATTGTAAACCATCCTCTCCTGCAGCTCCTGGCATTTCTCCCCTAGGAAGAATTGCAGGTCTTGCCTATCTTCTGAGTGTAGACATCATTAAAACCTGTAAAAGTAGAATTGGCGCATGAAATAGTTACATGTTATTGCCTCTGGTCAAGCTTGGCAGTCAGGAATGATGCGAAACTCAAGAAGTCCGGAGTTCTGATTCATTAAAAAGGAATGCCACCAAGAGCCCTCTGTTCATTCCTCTGTGAGAGGAGAGGATACATTAGTGTAGGAGTCACTGCCAGTACTGCCTTGTTGCCGAGACTGGAATGTTATGGCAGTTGATCCATTCTTACTCTGAGGCATGTCTTAAAATTCCTGCAACTCTTTTGAGTTTATTCATGATATCTGCACTATCCAGAGTTTATAGATAATTTCTTTAGAGTCAATGACACACACAGACTTTCCCATTCCTCCATCTTTCAAACTTCAAGCTGACTGGTATTCTCTGTCCTCCATCTAGAGAGGTCAGAGTGGCACTGAAGCTAAGCAGTGTCCTAGAGAATGTTAATTTTCTCATTGACCTTTCAGCCTACCAGAGATCAAAGACAATGCAGGATTTCTCTAGAAAATATTGACAGATGTATTTTTGTCAAAACTATGTAGATGAGTACATAGATAGAAATCATATATATATATATATATGTAGTAAGATAGGAAAATGTTTAAATTTTAATGCTAAAGTTGGTTTGATTACAATTGGAATATTATGCTTATTAATTGATCTCTGATTTAGAACTGTAAATTAGACAATCAACTTACCTTCGCGTCCATCATCCTTGGTTATGGAGCATAAAAATAGTGCTTTGAAAATAATTTGCCTAATAGATTTAAAGAGCAACACAGAAATTTTGTCTCTATAATCCTCATAGATTTACTTTTAGTAAATTATATTAAATAATAAATTAACAATAGAAAAAATCCATATAGGAAGAGTTCTGTGTAATTTAGTACACCTTTTATTTTAAATAGTCTAAATATTTGAAAGGGAACATAATGGTTTCTGCCAATCATTTCCCACCCACTAATATAACACCACCTGCTTATGCTGGGTTAAAGACTGTCTATACAATGCTGGCCCTAAAACCAGGCAGAAGCAGATTACTGGCAATGTCTTTGATTCTTAGTGGGCTTGGCAAAGTCAGGGGCCATTAGTATTGATGTCATCATTGAAATTATATTTTAAAGAGGTTCTGCTTGTAAATGACCAAAAGGAAATAAAGAGAAATGAAAATGATTTGGTTTGTTGACACGGGATGATTGTACAATAATTATCTTTGTTTCATTTTGAATTCTGCTAACATAATTTTAATGCCTCTACAGACATTTTAGTGAGAACCATTGGCAATCTGAAGGCTTGCTTCTAGGTTTATTAATTTATCTAAAGAACGAATGCAACTGTTAAGATCGGCCAGCACCAAGCAGACTCAACTCAGGACCTTGAGAGTCTGTCTCTATTTTTCTTCTCTGTCACAAAGTACTTTCTTTCATCAGTGACTAAGCAGATGGGGCTCCCTTCCTCATTCCTCAATATTAATATTACCTGCCTTCCTGAAATGACTAGCAGGTATATTTTTTGTGTCAACCAGTCACAAGATCAGGTAGTCCTTAGCAAATGAGCCAGATGGAATCAGATTGGGGAAGAGGGGCGGGGCAGGTAAGACCAAGAAATGTCTAGTATAATGATATTTGGCATGTGGAAAAGAGGAGATGAGAACACATCAATTTAACCCTGCACTTAGATAGAAAGTAGGGGCTACAGATCCTTGCTTGCTTAGTAAGAAATTGTAACTATGGGCTTACGTGACTTGTCCTGAATCATAACTGTCTCAAGCAGAAGTATCTCGTGTTGAGGATTTTTTTTCTGAACAAAATCAATCCAAAATTATGTGTGTGTGTGTGTGTGTGTGTGTGTGGTGTGTACTGTGCCAAGTAAAGACTTCAGTTTCCTAGAGATTACTGTCTCAGTCTTTTTCTAATATTTTTTATTTTATTTAATGTACATTTTTCCATTTATTTTACATATTGACCACAGGTTCCCATCCTTCCTCTCCCCCCATTCCCCAGTCCATCTCCTACCTACGGTCTACCTCTGTCTTGTGTGGTCTTTATAATTCAGCAGTCACCTCACTTGAGAATACTAAAAGTTGCTGGTAAATTGCATTGTTTCATTCTGTGCTATTCCACATTGACATTTAAAAATAGAAATTTCAAGGCAGAGTTTCCAGATACCTCCCTTTACCCTCATGTGTCGCAATTAGCAGACAGAAGACATTCTGGGAGGTGGGCCTCCCGTATCGAACTGTGCTTCACTTGGGACACTGGAGCGACCATTCCATCGCTGCAGTAGGCTGTGCTGTTTCTGTCTCTGGAGCAGCGACCTCATCCAGGAGTGATGCGGGTTGGGATCTTGGTGAAATGAAGTTCCTGAGTCATCACAGATAGGGTAGGACTTCATCATGCCCTTTGGCGATGCTGATTTTGTTGCATAGTAGTGAACTCGACTTTGAGTAGTGCAGGGTGAGCAAACAGACAAAACACTTATGGCTAGGGAAGAAGACACGCTGTCCTAAGAGTAAGCTAGTTAACGGCCTCCATAACCATTCTAGTAGCCAGGGCTGAAATTTGAACTTTTGATGTTTCTGCCACATTATTCTGCTATACAGTGACTGTCTTTTTATTTTTGTCCCATGCAAGTTATAACGAAGCAATAAAGTATATTGGTCATTACTATAATTTGTAATTTTGTTATCCGCAGAAGTATGTTTTCCATAGCTCTGACAAAACACCTGAGAATATCAACTCATATAGTGGAAGGGTTTGTTTCTTTTTTCAATTTGACAGTTTTCTTATTTATCACAAATGACCTTCTTCATCCGTAAAGTGGATAAGGTAGCGAATAAGGGACATTAAGAATTTAAAGAAAAAATTGTAATGCATTCTTAAAATTTGATAGCACTTTATAAAAATTATAATATTAATTATCCATTAAGAATACAGACATTGCCTAAAATCACAATATTTGCTATATTTCATACATCAGTATACCTGTTTCATTAATGTAAATACATATGAAGAAATCAGAAAAAGTGCCTTTAAATTCACTGTACCTTTAAAGAATTAACATTTTTTTACAATCTTCACATATAACATTTAAAAAGAAACCCTGAAACAATAAAATTGAGGGTTTTTTTTAAAAGTAACCATTTAATATATTATAAATGTAGTGCTTTTATAATTAAAACTGTTTTCTTCAATTTTGCAAAACCTAGGTGTTTCTCAATTATTAAGTTGTGATAATAAGTATGTAGCCCAAATGAGAAATTAATCAATATTAATCTTACACAGAATAGACTCTAAGCAATGATGAAACCTTGTGAGAATGTAAGAACACTCCTTAGATAAGGCGATCATCCAGAAAGACTGGCAAAGGCATTTAAGGTCTCAAATATGAATTTCCCTTTTTTCTCCTTCAATATGTAAATATTAGCAAGCCCGCTGAAAGACTGAATGAGAGATTATCTCAAAACTGTCAAGGCGAGTACCAAAACGGCACCTTCTAGGGCTTGTAGGCAAACCAAGTGCTGAGTGAAGACAGGCTAATTTATCACAGTGCAGTTGCGATGGCAACAGGGCTCTGGGTGTCACGTGACTCGGAGCAGTTTCTGTTGACTGGCTCTAAGTGACTGTCAGTTCAGCAAAGGTTGCAGTGTTTCCCATGAAGAGGAAGAAGGAGCATTGATACTTGCTGAAAAGACATAATAATACTGGTGCATCTCCAGCCATGAAAGCAGTCCTTTGTCTCCTTGACGTTTCTTCCTATGCTGGCTACAGAAAGGCCCCTTATTTACTCACAGATTAAATATGTGCTCCTCTGTTTATTGAGGATGCCATTTTTTCTGATTGAATAGCGAACAAATATTCAAATCTTTTTTCATCGCCATAATATTTTATTTACAAGGCGCTATGTTTTGTACAGCTCTTTTTGCTGACATTTTGCCTAAGAGCACAGGAGTTTAGTAGCATGCAACTAAAATTTTGCAAATATAGAAGATGGAGGGACAATGCTCCCTCTGATCATAGGCATGAAGTTATCTTTAGAGATGTTAGGTAGTAGTTGTACCCATACTTTTTCTCATTGTCTCTTTTCACTATTGTTTTCATTAAAGGGTAAGAAACAAGGACCATAGAGGTAGTCACGTTCTTAGATCAATGATTCCACACTGGAGACTTTATCATGGAGAGTTTTCACTAAAGAAAACTGGTCTGTAATATAGGAAAAAATGAACTGCGGAGTCAGATGTATGAATTTCACATCCGACCCCTGCCACTTGGTTTGCCGAGTGCCTGTAGGAATTTGTTTATACATCTATGCATTTCTAATGCCCACATTTATATAAAACACCTGAGAAAATCTGTCTTGTGTGTGAATTGAACCTTTATAAATCACATATGCTGAGTGCTGGCACATAGATATCATGTATCCTGCCATGCTCTTACTGTGTGCTACTTCTTAGAACAACGTCATCTAACTGAATGCCTTGGAATTCATGTGTACACCAAAGTAGAATAGGAGCTGGCAAAGTCATGGTTGAAAATGAAGTGTACTTACAGAATTCACTATTATTCAACTACTTTAAATTTTGATCCAGAATAGGACTATGACTATCTATGATTCTGTGACATAAAAACTAAAGTGTCTGACAAATACCAGAAGTAGAGGTGCAGACTTTGAAACAATTATTGCATAAAATGTTCATAGATTAAGAAGGTACAATTAGAAAAAAAGATAAAAAAGATTTTCTATCTTTCTAAAAGATATAAAATAAATAATATAATTCCATAGTGTTATGCTAAATAGAATATCTCTTTAATAAATTCTATGGCCTTTACCACTTATAAAAAAACCATAATAAAAGAAAAGATATGTTGGTTAACTGGTAAGGGCCTCAACCTTGATGACTTGGATCACCAACAACCTGCTATTAGTACTAAGAAATCCTTTAAAAGCCCGTTTTGTCTTTCTCAAGGGCACCCAATTCCAGGTCTGAGATATAGCTCAGTTGGTAAAGGGCCTGACTGGTCACTGATTCATTTCCTGGTACCACGTAAACCAAGTTTCATACATCATGCTTGTGAGTCCCACTATGTGGAAAGTGGACGAAAGAGGATCAGAAGTTCAAGGTCACTTTTAGCTCTTAGTGAGATAAAGTTCAGTCTAGAAGACATTACCCAAAAGAAAGAGAGGAGAGAGAGAGAAAAAAAACTGAGAGGGAGAAAGAGAGAGAGAGAGAAAGAGAGAGAGAGAGAGAGAAAGAGAGAGAGAGACAGAGAGAGAGACAGAGAGAGAGAGAGAGAGAGAGAGAAGGAGGGAGACAGAAAAGGAGAGTAAGAAGGAAAACAATAGGTATTTATCAAAAGTGATTGAGAGCACAGACTAAGTTAAACTGGGGTGTAGCTTAACTGAGAATTTTGTGCATTTTTTATGCCCTGTAAGCAATGTTGTGCATAACAGAAGAGATGTACAGGGAATGACTAGGTACAAAAGACAGCTAGTGTATGCACCAAGAGAGTAATCAGAGAAAAACCACAAAAGTGAAAGTGATGTTCAGTTGATCAAAAGGTAGGGCTTACACTGTAAATTCATTTATTTGAATTTTGGGTTTCTGAGTTTTATACCCTGACATATTCAAAGAGTAGCTACGTTTGTAGTATAATATTTTTAGTGCGGCAAAACCTCATTATAAGTTGAAACTAATGACCACAGGAACTAAAAGCATGTTTTTTTTTCCCCTTGAGTCCTTTTAAGTGGCAGATAACTGAGTGCCAAATTCAGTGATCACCTCCTGGAAGGAGTGAAAAATACATATATGAAGGCAGCTCAGTAGGTCTCCAGTGATGACTGATATACAAAATTGTAGACAAATGTTTCTGTCCAGCCCAGTCCCACAATCATTCAGTCTCAAAGAAGCAGACGGAGGCTTATATGAATTACAAACTGTTAGGCCTATTAGCTCAGGCTTATTGCTAACTAACTCTTACAACTTAAACTTACCCACAGTTCTTATCTATGTTTAGCTACGTGGCTTGGTACCTTTTCTCAGTGAGGCATTCTCATCTTGCTTTCTCTGTGTCTGGATGATGACTGTGTTTCTGCTTTTCCTCTTCCCAGAACTGTATTAGTCTGGTTGCCCCACCTTTACTTCCTTCCTGGCTAAATAAGCATTTTATTAAACCAATATGAATGACAAATTTTTACAGTGTGCAAAAGCATTATCCCACAGCAGGAAATACCAGCCATGTGAGTTAGTGTCCATGTATGTGGCCTAGTTATAATAGCTACTTTATCCATAGACAAATGCTTCAAGGAATAATTTCTGAGTCCCAGGGACTCCTCCATTCCTGTACAAGTGCTGAATTCCCTTTGCCTCTTCTCGAAAGAAGGTACAGGATGGAACATTTGTAGGAGTATGTCTGAGTGTTTATATAAGGAAATGGTGGCTGTGCTATGTAAAAGAGAGAGCACAGAGGTTTAAAGATCAATAGTGAGAGACTACAGGAGCCTGAGTCAATACCCTCTAAACCACCATGTTGACTGGCATACTTGAGTGCTCTCCTATCAGCCCCACTCACTAATGCTAGGAGTGTTCTTTCCTGAGCAAGGAGTTGCTTCCGTTGTGTTTGTTTTGTCCTGAAGCTAAGAGTGCTGTACTGTGTGGTGATATTGATCATATGATGAGCCAGCTTTAGAATAGTATGAACAACATAAAATCGTGGTGATTTTAAATTTCTTAAGGTTCATTTTATGTATTTGGTTGTTTCACCTACAAGCATGTTGTGTTCACACAGGCTAGAAAAAGGATCTTCTGAAACTAGAGTTAAAGCTTGTTGTTAGCAGTCTAGTGAATAATGGAAATCAAATCCTGTTCCTCTGAAAATGTGTGGAGCCTTCTCTCCAGTCTTTGCATAACCTACCTTCAATTGATAATAGCTATTGTTCCCTCTGTCTCTCTGTCTCTGTCTCTGTCTCTCTCTCCATCTCTCTCCCTCCCACTCCCTCTCTCTCTTTCTCTCTTTCTCTCTCTCTCTCTCTCTCACACACACAGACACACAAACACAGACACACACAAACACACCCATATATGTTGATGGAAGGCTTTTTTCTGTCTCGCCATGTCCCACTGGCTGAGTTTCTCTTCACCCTTTGGGTCTGGCTGGCTAGTTCCTACAGTGGCTTATGAAATAACCATTCTGAGGCTTATTACTAATTACAGTTGTTTGGCCAATGTCTTAGGCTCCATACTGGCTAGTTCTAACTACTAAATTAACCCATTTCTATGAGCCTGTGGCTTAACGATGTAGCATGTTATTCCTTAGGCAGCTACATAGTGTCTCCTTGACTCTGCCTATCTCTTTCTGTATCTTTAGATTTCCTGCCTAGCTTTACTCTGCTAAGCCACTGGTCAAAACAGCTTTAGTCATCAATCAATAAAGCAACAAATATACAGAAGAACATTCCACATCCACATCACACACACACACACACACACACACACACACACACACACACACACACATGCTACGTCCATTCAGTTTGACTCTTACCTACTATATTAACTGGTTTGGGTACCATCTTAACAAGGTCAGGATCACAGATGGAAATTTCATGAAGCATCACTAACCTGATACCATTGCATAATTACAGATTTTACAGATTGCATTTCTAACCCCAGGCTGCTAATTTTTTAGCTGTCTTTTCATCTCATGATACATTTTGTAAGAGTCTGTGAATAAATCAATGGAAATAGATTTCCTATTGGGAAAAAAAACTCTCAAATTTCATGGCTTACATTTCATGAGAAACTCGCATCTTTGCATATGGAAGACATAATCAATTCATTCATTTTCTGAATTAACTGTCTACAGGAATGTCAGGGAAAACAAATCTACAACAGAAATATTGTTTACGCTTGCTAGATCTGTGGAGTTAAGTCTGTATCAGCAGGCAGGAAATTTATTAGTCTTGAATATCATGTAATCGAAATTTTCAACATTTTTTTGAGAGCATTCAAGGAAGAAGGCAGATTGTATCCTCCTTCTAGCAAATTATGAAACTCTGGAGTCAATTTCATGGTTGTTGATATTAACTATTAAATGTAATCAAGGGAAGAAGTTTGATTTCTTAATTTTGCCACATGGATAACTGTTGTGAACTGATTTTGCTGGGAATAATAGAGTGACCTTCAAGTTTCCGGGCTCGTGTTTGGCAGCCTTTCCTACCATCTGCTACTCCTCTGGTCATGCTTCTTTCTTCCAAGACCACAGAACTTATGTTCTACCACTTGTTAGGCTCTATAGCTTGCAGGGCCATAAAATTCTACTGCCAGGTTAATGTTAACTTTTGAAGCATGTTCCAGTCTTTTCCATCTTTCTCATATTTCTTCTTGTGAATTGCAACCTCTCTTTCCGGTGAGCCAATGTTGAGAGAGCATGTGGCAGGTTCTGGATAGTGGTGATTAGCAGGAGACTCCATACAAGTGATCATGAGTGTGCTTGCATTTTTGACTCTCAGAACTTCTGTCTCTAAGTTTTCATAATGACTTGCATTTTCACTTAGGTTTCTTGTGAGAGTAATATCTGAGAAGTGCATCATATAAATGCTGCAGCGTTACTGCGTAGCACACAGTGAAAGTCAGCTGCTGGCTTTTCTTACTTTCATAAGGTTCTGAGAACTTTATATCTGCTTACCTTCAGTCACCCACTGTTGCTGTGGTTAATGAGTGGTCTCCAATGTAGAGTAGAGATTAAAACACAGGCTATATTCCTGTAGTTCTTGTCTTTAAGACAGGGTTATATGTAGCCAAGCTACCTGTCACATGCTACATTGCAAAAGATAACATTGAATTTCTGATCTATCTCAAGTTCCTGAGACAAGAATAAGTCTTACTCTGGGAGATATGTAGTCAGGACATACAATTGCAAGAGAGTCTTATGTTAATATTTATGGCAAAATAATTGGATGCATATAAAACTTTCTTAGAGGTACTGTCATAATACAAAAACAATGTTGTAAAAACATACAATATAGTGACCAGTTGACTCTTACTACCCATCAATATAGTAGTATCAGTACAATGGCTTTTCAATATTATTTTTATTTACCATAAATCTAAGGAGACACATATGCTAGTGAAGATCACACCAAATAATTGTGAAATGAGAAGACAAGGTTGTGTGTTCATTAGAGCACTTGAATTTGACCAGACTAGAACTTAGTCAATTCATCTGTGAGCTCAGCTGGCCTTGTGAGACTGAGGAAACTATGTTCATGAAAACTGTCAAAACCAACAGGAAATGCTCCGAGCATTAGAGGGAAGGACAGTTTTTGTAGGTTTTTTTATCCACTGTTGTGCAAAACTTTCAAAGACAGAGGGTCAAACAATAAACTTATTTTGTGTCAATATTGGTGTTTGGGGCTGTTTTATTTTTAACTTTAATGTACACTCAAAGAAATTAATTTCTACCCCAGTAGTTAATTAAGAGAAAAGGGCTTAGAAACAGGAGGACATAACCATTGTTTAAAGACTAATTCTAGCAAGAGGGCTGAATCGGTGAAAAAAAGAATGTGATAACACACATCATCTATAAAAGGAGTGACCAGGTAGGTAGAATGACTCAAACAGTAAAGGTTCTTGCTGCCACCTGAGTCTGACTCCCAGGACTCACATGTTAGAAGAGGACCAACTCCTGGAAGTTGTTCTCTGGCATGTATACCAACACCCTTCACACACCCACAAATGACTAAACACACACATACAAATTGTACTCCAGTACTTAATTTAATATATGAAATAGCATGTATGTGCATGTGTGTGTGTGTGTGTGTATGATATAGGAAACTATAAACAGATGATGACTAGAATTTACTCCACACTTACCATGTGTTCTATCCAACCTATGTAACAGCCTACTGTACTGTTATCTCCAGAAAAATTGACAGTAAATGAATTAACCTTCAGTGAATCAGAAGTAGGGGAAAATATAACAGTACTTTGCATTAAGAGCACTCTCTTGATAATGAAAAAAATAATTTATCCAAGTTAGATTGAACACTAAGCTTTTGTTACCTTCATATTTGGGCTAGGTCTTATTCAGACATCAGGATAACAAGAGAAACCAAAGTCACAGAATAGCACAGAGGCTGTGCCAATGTAATAGGCTGGGGGGCAGACACTGTTAAAACAAGAAACAATCCATTGATTTGCCTGTTTTCTTCTTCATATGTGAGGCTGTGTAGTGGCCATTTTTTACACTGTAAGTACCATTGAAGCTCAAAGAAGGAGATATCATCAAAAATACTTCTCTATGGCTCTCAACTCCTGCTCCAATGTCACAGTCTTAAATTTTCTTTCACAGCTTTGCTTTGGAGCCAATCCTGAAACAGAAAAGATGACTAACAGCTACCATTTATGTTCCATATTCCCATTCTGTGATAGCAAATAATTTCTTTACTTGTTTAATAGAAAAAAATTTACAAACAAGGAGAGAAGGGAGCCATGGAAGGAGTGAAGAGGTGAGAATGGGGAGTGGAGGAGAGATGGTAGATAAATAGATTGAGAGATGATAAATACATAGATTGAGAGATGATAGGTACATAGATTGACAGATGATAGATACATAGATTGAGAGAGAGCTGATAGATAAGTGGATTGAGGGAGAGAGTTTATCGGTATTTTGAAAGAGAGAGAGAGAGAGAGGTTACAAATAAATAGATTGAGAAAGATGATAAATAGAGTACGAGAGAGACAGAACATGAGCCACTTCATGTTCTCTACTCCAGTTCTTACAGCTTTCTCACAAATATCTGAACAGGATTAGAATTACAGAACTTGTAGTATCAAATATTGAGTTCAAGTGAGCAAGCCACACCTGGAAGTGAATGAGAATGCAGCAGAAGGGCTGGAGCTTCCAGATCTCTGCTGCCTCACCATGACTTACTTTCCCAGCTGACTTTGTCAGGTGTTTACGTTTTGAGAGTTTAGAGGAATCTTAAACTCTTAAAACCATCCAAAGTAGTTTGGAATTCACATGGCATTCATAGTCATGGATGGGATTTCCATTTGGCATTAACATCTATACAAGGGAAGATAATACAGTTGATTGTGCAAGCTGCTGTTTGTCCTGCAGTGACCTCCTTCATTCTCAGGCTCACTTGGTATGAGGAGTGTGTTTGGAGGCATTCTGGTTACTCTATCCACTGAAGCTTCATCCCATTTGTTTTGATTGTACTCCAGGAAGGTAATAATTTCTAAACTCAAATTTAATTGAACTTAAAAGAATTAATTTTCACTTCAGGGAAAGTCAAGACATTTTCCCAATGGTATCGCAATATCCTCTATGAAGGAAATGATTAAAATCTGAACTCCGTGACCTGGACCAAATCATAAAATAAGCAAATGTGAAAATATAAAAATAATATTTTTGAAAAACAGGCAGCCCATGGTGTTTTCTTTTTGCATAGGTGTTCTTCTTTTTGCAGAAGACTGTGGTGATGTAACTCTTAGCAAAGGACTCCACAAAAGCATCTGCTACAGGGCCCTGCTGATTGTGATGGTGGTGGTGATTCGCATCTCTTTCTTGTTTCTGAAACAAACCCTTGGGTGTCATGTAATAATACCTGCCATTCATTCTCTAGTCAGATTTGAAGTTTTGTTTGTGTGTTTTCTGTAGCAGTTTGAATATTTCACCAGGCACAGTAGGGTCAGACTCGGAACCTTAGGCAAGCTAGTATTGCAATACATGCCCTAAAACTTACTCAGTTTCTTTAAAATTTTATCTTTATGCCTTTGCTCCCTTTATTTTTAATACTATAATTACATCATTTTGTTCTTCTCTTACCTCACTCCGAATCCTTTTTCCTCCTTTTTCCCATTCAGGTTCATGGCCTCTTTATTCATAAACTGTTTTTACGTGTAACGTATATGTAAAGTATGTACATACATATCTGTTCTTAAATACATAAATACAACCTGCTTTGTCTAATATTTCTCGCATGTATTTGTTTTGAGGGCTGACCATTGGGCTGAATCTTTAAATGGATCTAGATGATTTTCTTAACTATTCACTGAGTTTATCACTTATTAATAATGCTTTTAAAAACAGACATATTTATCCCTGTTAATATACTTAGAAATATATTATCACTATTTGCTTTAGTGAGATGATGTCTCACTGTTTTACCCACTGTATCTTCTCCTAATCTTCCTTGCTCTGCCTTCTGATTCTGGGACTGTAGGCAGCAGAAACTACTCCCATTTATAGCCAGACCAGGTGTAGATCCATTTTTGATCCATTTTCATCAATAAACTCTTGGAATTGAAATAAAAGTGAAGATGTTAGTCCAATGATAACAGAGAATAATCATTGTCACTAAAATATAGAAAAATAAGCTTCTTCCTGGGCAATGGTGGTGCATACCTTTAATCCCATCACTTGTGAGGCACAGGCAGCTGATCTCTGAATTCAAGACCATCCTAGTCTACAGAGAGAATTCCAGGATGGCCAGAGATACACAAGGAAACCACGAAAAAAACAAAAATAAATAAAATAAAATAAATAGAAAAATAAATAAATAAACAAAATCAGAGATATGAATTTACATAAAAAATAACTTAAGTGAATTATATATTAAATGGTTTTCAGGAAACCTCCAAATGCATAATTTAAGGCCAAGGCCTAAACCTTTAGAGGGCTTATATCACAGAGAAATTTAATAATTTTGGAGATTGTTTTTATGAATTGGAAATTTATGGCAAGATTGATTATTTGAGAAGCATATATTTGTGAAAGATGAGTAATGAGGCAATTATTTCAATGTACTTTTTATCACAAACAAATAAAACAGAAGAAATAGACAATGATGGTCATTTGGCAATGCACAAAACAAACACCCATGAAGAGGTCAGCAAATTAGAACAACTGTAAAAATATTAATGCATTTACATGTTCTAGCCTATTAATGAAAGTTTAACATGGAAAATTATATTTTGCTGCCTGAGCTCTTATTTCAGATAATATCATCATTAGAGCAGTTTAAACCACTCACTCAAGCAACATTGCAAGCATTTATGAAACTTTTACTAGCATATATTAATTTTTTAGTGTAATGGGTTTTATAATCATAATTTTCCACTTGTACACAGCAAACCTTTGCCATGTTCCCAACTCAATCTCCTCCCTCACCCTTCCTCCCTCCCTCCTCTCTCACCCTTCCTCCCCACACTGGATGCTCATCTTACTCCGTAATTGGTCCCATTCTGCATTAATGACTTTAAAATTTTCATGATTCTGCATATGGAGGATTGATGTATATTTCTAGATAATAGATAAGTCAGGTAGTCCATTTGGCTAATTAATTTGAAACATAGACTGATGATCTAGAAATCAAAATAGGGAGAGTCAGAGACCTACTATTAACAAAGAACACATTATCTGGACAGCTAATGGATTGTTGTTTGACAAACAAACTCAAAAGATAGATGCTTAAAATATTGATGAGTTCTTACTGTATCCTCTGCTTTGAGTGTTTACAAGGTTGAGCACCAAATGTAGTACTATTAGTAAAAATACAGAGACAGATATTGGGGTTCAACCTGAAGGTCAGAAAAGCAAAACAGTCAGCCACTGGCTCTTACCTCTCTACCTCAGTCTAAAATGGCGATCCTGCCTCCACGAATCTCAGAATGAGGCTGTGTCTGAGAGCTGTCTCTTCCGGTTTTATATCCCTCTCTAGGGCGGAGATTAAAACTTTACCACCTGGTTTCTATGGCAAACTAGTGTGGCTACTGGGATTAAAGGTGTGTGTCACCATTGTCTGATCTGTGGGACAATTTTACTCTCTGATCTTCAGGCAAGCTTTATTTATTAAAATATAAGTTAAATATCACTACAGGGTTCAGTTTGTAATTCTGGTTTCTGTGCTAAGATTCTACCATAGGAAGCACCTGCTCAGCTCCTGTGAACTCTGCACTGGTTTTTACATCCATCTTTATTTTTTCCTCATGTTGACTACCCCATTGTTCTCTATGCAGCCATGCTTTACTGCAGAGCAGTCCAGCCTCTCAGTGGGAGACAGGACTGTGCATCATTTTCAAAGCATTTGAGTAATCTTTGAAAAAATTCTGACAGATCAATTGAAACAATCTTCAGTAAACTAAATAAAAAATAAACTTAAAGCATTGGCATTTATGTTTAAAAGAGAGAGGATGGCGGAGACAAAATGAGTCCAGTGCAAGTCAGTTAACTGCTAGTTCTCTCCTTCCTTTTATCAAATTGAAGGCAGTGTGAACTGAGGGGGCAGATGAGGGACAGTTACCGCTGAGTCATCACACGTCTCCCTGGTGACTCAGGCACACAGGAAAGGAGTTCAAAGAATCCAGTGTTATCCATGTAAGAGTGCTCTTCCTCGTTTGTGTCAAGTCATTTTCTGAAGCCTGAAACCTATAAAAATAAAAGCTACCTGTATAGTTTATGCTTACTACCATCTTATAAGAATTAAAACAATCAATCATGAGTATAAGAACTGAAGACAAAACAAATATCTATCTCATTAATACATTACTTCCAGTATTATTTTTAGGTTAAAAATTATCAAGTGTGCCAATTTTTGTTGAAGAATTTTGAAGAATTTATTCAAAATGATTAAACTGAAACCTTAACATAGAGAATGAATAATAACATTTAGACTCTCATAATCTTATGAATCTCCTAACCTTATATATATATACATATAATATTACATATAATATATGCGTGAGTACATATGTGCATATGTATTTATGTGTATGTATACATATATTTACATGCATGTGCATATATGTATATATTTATTTGGGAAAATTGTAAAGAGATAATTCATAGATTTATTTTAAATTTAAAAGTACCAATTCTATTAAAATGTAATGCCATGGAAAAATTTAAAACAATAGTTCAATTCAATGTATAAATATTTGAGTGGCACAAACCTAATGATATATTTTATTTTGCACTGTAGGTTCCTGGGTATTAAGTTAATATAAATCTTTAGAATCAATTAGCTCAAGGAATAAGATAATTTAAAAAATTACTTTACCACACCTATGTCTACAGAATTTTGATAATAATAATTCTTTCAAATGTTAAATGCACATTTTAAATAGTGAGCATACAGAACTACATACTTTTAAAAATGCTTTTTCAGATTTCACATTGGTAAAGGGTTAAAAGCCATGGCCTCTGAAAGCTTCCAAGGAAACCTTTTGTTCTAAGATCAGGGCTATGCTGAGATTAAACACTGCATTCTCGTACTCAGGACAAGGCTGATAATTACAGAGTTGAAAGTTGATTTTAAAACATTAGCATACAATCTTTAAAGATTTATTTTGAATTTTTTTTCTCTTTGACCACTTAATATTTTTCATTAAAAATAAATTAGAGCACAAATATACAAATATCTGAGATGGAATAAAATTTTGGTTTTTGGATGGAGAAGAAAGTAGAAGGGAAAAGACAAGAATATTATTTAAGACACTGTTTACGACTTAGAAAATTCCCTTTTGTAGATATTAGTAATGTAATCCATTTTAAGTACTTAATTAAAATGTGACATTTTAGGAAATTGTACATGGGTAATGAACATAAGCCACTGATGTTCTTTGAGAATGCTGGTATTTTGATATGAATTTTGCATTGAAATATTTTTATGTAAAAATAGTTAATTATTTTCAGAGAGTAGGAATTTGTGCCTGGCAGAGCAGCCCCATAAATCGGAGAAGGAGAGAATGCATGTCAGGAGCTGCTATGTTTTGTTCTGTTTATCTGTGCGCTGTGTGAGCCAGAGGTCTCTGCCAGGTCTTTCTCAGTCTCTTTCAACCTTATTTTATTTTTGAGACAGCCTTATTCTGGCGATAGAGCCATCCCTTTTAGACGGACTGGCCAGCAAATCCCAGTGACATTCTGGTCTCATTTCTCCAGGGCTAGACTTCTGGATTTTATGACAACATACTAGGGATAAATATCCAATCCTCATGCTCTCGTGCCCCCACCCACTGAACAATCTCTGAAGCCTAGAGCTTTAATTTAGAGTCATTGTAAGGACAGCCACAGAGAGCCAGCATGAATGCACAGTAATGAACACTACTGCCCACGTGCTTCCTCTCCCTGCCAGTGCCACAGAACACTGAGGTATATGCTGTCAACTGCACAATTTGGACAGTTCCTGGACTGTGCCGTTTCTGAGATTTGGGATATAGAACAAAACATAGGAAGGAGAACTCACTCCCAGAGTATAGGTGGGGCCACATATCAGTGAGACAGGAGAGACCAATGCTACATTATGCTTGACAAAATGATCATGTTTGTATGTGTATATCTTGAATTATAAATCTACAGATTAGATGACACATTATGTTACATTTAAAAGTTTGTTTCTTTTTAAAATAATGCACATTCCCTTGTTCTGACTTCTCTCATTTCAATTAGAATGCAAGATTTTTTTTAAAAAAAATGTTATTTAATACATCTCCAACTGTCATTCACTCATTTTTATTGCTATCATTTCCATTAGACTCAGTATGATGAAAACTCCAATCTCGTCCTAGGCTAGACTTTTAAATATTTAAAAAATGGAATAATTTATTAATTCAAAACATGCCTAGAAGAACTTTAAATAGTTTTTAAGTCATGTGGGGAAAAATACCTAAAGATGCCCCCCAAAGCTACTTAAAAGAAAAGCATTAGGAAGAATGTTGCTGGTGTCTGCTCATGCCCTGTCAAAATCATTGTGAGAATGACTGTGTTATCTCATGCTTTGCCAGTAGTGGATTACTGTTACAACTCATGTAAGGATGGATCATGTTTATTGCTTTTCTCCTACCAAATACCAGACACAGAATCCGTTAGAACCTTAGAATTTCTAACATGGATTTATTCCTCATCTTCCAGAAGTACACATATATATAGAAAGCAGCATAATTTAAAATGGATATATATATATGTGTGTGTGTGTGTGTGTATACATACATACATACATACATACATACATGCATACATGGGGGAAGGAAAAGAACATTATAAGACAAATAAATGGTAGGTATGATTTGTAAAATCCTCTTGTGGTCAAGAAACTGACCTGTCATGTTACAGACATTGAATTGTTGATGGAATGTGAAATATTTGGTTGGAGAGATGCCTCAGTAGTTCCCAGCCTTTGCTATTGCACACGCCCCAAGTTTGGTTCTTAAAACCCACATGGTGGCTCACAGCTGTTGAGAATCTAGTTGATGGGGACCTGATGCCCTCTTTTGGCCTCTGTCACCAACTGCACACATGTTGCACATACCTACACATAAAATTCCATATAATAAATCTTGCTTGAAAGTGTAATATAGTTTAATACTACAGTTCTCATGTGGTCTAATTTCCCACTCTTCTAATTCAGCCTAGGCCTAGATGCAGAAACAGGGTGGAGACTGTGTGTCTCCTGGCCCTTCCTTATGAATGGCCAATGCTCTTTATCAACAGTGCTCCTGCTACAGATTATCAAGTGCAGAGACATACAGAAGGGACAGGAAAATAGGAGAGCAGCCCTAGCACTGTCACTAGGTGACTTTCATTCAAGAACTGCTCCACTTTAGAACAAGGAGAATAGTTCAGTAGTAGACCACCTGCCTAGCATGCCCAAAATCCTGTGTCCAACACCCAGCAATATGAACCAGTTAAATAAAATCATTTGAAAAAAGAGTTGTCATGTTAATATCATGGAGACAGTGTGATGACTTGCTGTCCACATTCTGTTACTGGAGAGCAAATGTTGGAGAAAGGTGAGCGACTGCAAAGGTCTCCTACTCTATGAAGACTTGGCTATGTCATGTCCTGAGAACTGTGTTTTCAGGAATGGCTAATATCCTTCATACAGAGTTGAAATGCCAACACCCAACAAATAGACCAATTTGTCAGAAATGCTATGTAAATATTTCTGTTACACACCCATGATTAAGGAAGTCCTTATGATTATAAGCCATTTTAATATGAGACTTCTGACTTGACATCCTGAGTTATGAATTGTTCTTTGTTAATATTATGCTTTGGTCAGTGTTTGTAGTCTCTAATTCATAAAAATCATGGGGAAAATAGTGAATTTATTTGCCATGATCAGATAGATAATGTGATTGATAGAGCATTTAGATCCTCCGTTCTTTGGGATCATCATAGTTCCCTCATCAAACCGAGTGAGATTGGGTAGCTTTCCATTTTGCATTGTAAGTGTGATATGAAAATTGTTTGACTAGAAACTTAGATTCAGTAATTAAAGCAAGTCATTTAGCCTCTCTGAATCTCAATTAGTTTATCTGTTATAACAAAATAGTCTTAATAATACGTGCCTCATGGATTTCTTGTGATATGATTAATATGAATAATACCTGAGAACAGGGACTGCCACCTAGCCTGTGACATATAAGAACCATTAATAGTGGTTGATAAGCTGCAAATAGTGATTGTCACCTGTAATCCCAGCACTCGGTAGAGAGAGATAAGAGGACTGATGTGTAGCCAACCTGTTTTACAAACTGAACTCAAGGCCAACCTGTTTAAATTGAATTAAATTTCATCCATCTCAATAAGATGAATTTCCTCCCATTTATTAAGTTAGTTTTGACTGGTTTTTCCTCTTCTTACAGTCAATGAAGTGGAATTGAGAGGTGCCCATAAAATAGATGATGCACAGTTAGCTTTTGGGAGAATGAATGTTTAAAAGGAAATAATCAGTTCTTATCAATTTTATTTTTATACAATACCACTCTTAAAAGGTGTTATATTTTCTGGGGAAGTAGGTTTATTAATTGAATCCAGATTTTTAAAACAAGCTGATGAATGAGAAATATCTCATTTACTAATTGTTGCTGGTGCGAAAGCTCCATGAAGCTCTTCTCCTTTCTGGAAGCAGCAAAGGATGACTGGCAGAGTTGAGAGGCTCCCCGGAGCAGCGGAGGGAGGAAGAAAGAGTTGCAGCTGCAAGATGAGCAACTCTTGTCATCAGAGCTTTACAATCAGCGCCATATGGTTGGTGCCGTTTATTTTGCATTCTTACATATTCTTTCTTTCCTGCAAATTACCAGCTAAGTTGTATATTCACCTTAAAGGAATTCGAAGAGTAAGGCGGGCTGTCAGCCACGCCCACACAATATCATAAATTAGGCCACCCACTGAGAGATTTAATTGGAGTTACTTTTTGTTGAGTGACTGGATGGGATGTGACTTTTGATTCCGTAGTTAGAATAGAACATTACAGATGATCACTGTCATTTATAAGAAAAGAGAGAGGCAGAGAAAGAGCAGCTCAAAATTTCTCAGAACTTTGACAAAGAAACAGATCTTTGCAGCATAAGCGTATGCCTACACAATAAGCTCTCTCCAGTGTGTTTCTCCCTAGAGATGTTTTAGATGGTGCCTAAAGAAGTGGCCGGTGGCACCTTAGGTGCACAGGACCCTGAGTCACAGCATCTGTACTTGATGCTGCAAGCATGATGAACGTTTTAGTTCAGAAGCCCTCTTCCCACTAAGTTGGGTTTTAATGCCATCTATCAAAAAAAGCAAATGCATATTGCTCCAAGTAGGGATCATTATTCTAATTATTATTATTTATTATTTTTCCAGCACTATCAGTAGTGGTAACTCTGGAGAAAATGTTTAGGTTAGGAAAGACTGTTATTTTTTATTATTATTATTTTCTAAGTGACATCGATTTGTATGGCTAACATTTTAGCAATAAACAGCAAAATCTAACGCTGCAACCTGCTGAGAGGGAAAGTCTACACATTGAGTGAACACTGCAGGGACATGCTCATAAATATTCATTAAGCACGGTTTCATTGAAAATGAGATTTAAGTACTTAAGGTAATGCAGAAGAAGGAGGTGAGAAGCTATTTCACCATCGCTGAGGAAGCAGGAGAGGATGAGGTCATCTAAGAAAAAGGAATAGAACAGTGAATGTCTTTCAATACACCAAATAGGAATCAATCAACTGGAGTTTTAATGCAACTGTTAATTTACACTAATGTTTCCGAAGTCCAGTCTTCATATGACAGGAGAAAAGCGTGCTTTTAAAAATACCATGAATTCAGGAAATGACTGTCCTAGAAAAAGTTTTCATGGAAGATGGAAGAAAAAGGACTTATTGAAGATGACTTAGAGGACTCAAGGGAACCTGCTCTTCCAATTTTGCATAGCCTTCAGGAAACTGACAAATTACGTGATGCTGTTTCCTACCTTGAACATGTTAAGAGATGCATGTCAGTATGTAGAAATATTCTCTGAACTAGCATTACTGGGACAGGTTTTTTTTTTTATTTTTCTTTCTTTCTTTTTTTTTGGTGCTGTGAGAAAATACACTAACAAAGGGGGAAAGAATTTCTTTTGGTGCTCAGTTTGAGGTTAGATTTCATCATAGAAGGAAACACACAACACAACGGTGGAAGCCTGAGACAATACCACATCCACCAGAAGAGCCAAGAGTGATGGGGGCTGCAGCTAGGCTTACCTTCTCCAGGATAGGCTCCAAAACAACACAGAGAAACCCTGTCTCAGAAAAAAAAAAAAACTCATCAAGTTGACAGTTGAAATTAGCCATCACAAAACCACAAAATTATCCATTGTTACAACTTCCTAGTATTAATTTCAATATAGTTGGAGGGCCTAATTTTCCTATGATTGCCTGCTTCCTCTGACATTTCTACATTCATCACCTTTTCAGTCAATAAATCTTTACTGAGAAAGTCTATGACTTTCCAATCATAGTTATAGACCCTGAGGATAAATTGGTAAACAGAACAAAATATTTTACCTCCATAGAATACAAGTTTCAATAAAGGGAAGTCAACAAGAAGTTAGCATAATTACATGAAAATTAAAGTGATAGTAGGTCATAAAAATAAATAGATAGTACATGGAGGGAGAAATAGGAATGGGAAACAAGGAAGGAAGAAGTCAAGGGCACAGAATGGGGCTGGAGAATGAGTTTAATCTCAAGAGAGATTGTCCAAGGAAATCTCAGCAAGAAAACAGATTTGAAGATGGACTTTAAAAATAGTGACTAAACAAATCCTGTGGATATCTAGAAGTTTCGATGCAGGTGGAGGAATGGCAAGTGTGAAAGTCCTATGGCATTAGTATCCCCTGTTTGTTCATAGGCTACCAATAGATGGAGTAGAAAAGAAGTTTCTGTAAATAAATTTAGAAAATAGGAGGCCACATATCACCCATCTGTACTAAAATTATGGGAAAATTTTGTTTTTTAATGTATGCATAGAAACAAGGTAGTCCCTCAGTAAATGTGAGAGTAAATGTGACAAGATTTGATGTGTATTTTAGCAATATCATGTTTGGCTTCTGTGTGAAGAATCTATATGATGTCTAATCAGATGATTGTGATAATTCCAGTGAGAAGGGATTTGGAAGGGGTCCAGGTACCTCTAGGGAAAAGAAAGACTGAGCATCTAAGTTGTCTGGCTGGGCAGGGTGGGGGGATGTGGAGGACAGATCATCTGAATATTTGAGTTTCAAAGTTTTCTTTGAAAAGTAGATGGAACCAAAGTCATCCTCACATTGGCAATGGGGGCAGGGAGGCACCAGGAACAGGAATTTCGGAGGGAGATAGCCCTTCCTATTTCACATGGGCCACATGGAAGCATGGGTTCTACTCTTTGGGCTTTGTTACATTTGTTGTTTCTGTCCGGGTGTGCCTATGTGCACAGGGTCAGATCAGAGTGTGCCCATGGAACACATTATCATACCGGGGTGTACCTGTTCATTTTTTAATGTCAATTAAGAGCTACTTTCCACAACTGCCCGTTGCTGGACTCCATGCCCTTATATTCTTTCCTTGACATCAAGGTCATGTTGCACAATTATGTATTTATAGCAACAAGATTTTTTTATGTTTTTGTAATATGGATGTGAACGTGAGTGTTGTATGTATATGTTCATGTGGATATTGGACACATTTGTATTTTAGTGCAAATATACATGTGGTGGTCAAATCTTGATACTGGGTATCTTCCTTGCTCACTTTCCACCTTATATTTTGGAACATGATTCTCACTTAACTTTGAAATTCATCATTTGAGATTCCCTGGCTAATGACTGAGCTCTAGGAACCCCTTGTCTCTGTCACACTCCCTACACCAGTGCTGGGGCTACAGATGAGTACACCATGGTCAGCTTCTACCTGGGTGCTGAAGACCTGTACTTAGTCCTAACTCTCGTGCAGGAGACACGTAACCTAGACGCTGAACCTCTTTTATGTACTGAAAAAGTACATTGTAGAAACGATATTAGTTTTTCTATCTTTCTCTCCCTCATTTTGATCAGTATGTTCTAAGTATTTCCTCAGAGAACTTCAAGGATCTGCCTAACCACAGATTATCCCTAAATGAGGCCTAAATCAATGGTGGGATGAGGCTGTGGCCTGGTCACCAGCATGGCACCACTTCAGCATCCTGTAAGGCTGATTTTAAAAGCATACTAACATCTCGATAACACCAAGAGAGGTCCTGGATGTCTGTATGGATTCACCTCAGCAGATGTCATCATTCTAGAAATTGTATTACAGCATCCCTCTGGATGCCCTGACAGCTCTGGGAGGGCAGCACCAGTACTCCTGTCCACCGAAGGATGCATCCATTCTAAGACCCGTCGACGGATCACAGGGAAATCAACCCTTTCAAGCTAGACACAAATATGAATTTTTGTGATTATTTCTCTCCTCCTGTGATTCACTCAATCTTTCTTTTTTATTCCTATTGCCTGAACTCAGATCCCCATCCCTTCCCATCTAATCCACATGAGTTCTCCAGTGAGCAAATCTCATAATGATCTTCCCATTTGAACTAATGTTTGAACCTTCTGAGGGTCATAGAATTTCAGAAACTTGTCAAGGATTGGTCAGTTCAAAATCCCAATTGAATTTAACTTTAACTTGGGAAATGAAAGTTGTAAATTTTAAGTAAAATCTTAGAACAAAAATCAATACTTAAAGCTTAATCTACAATTTTTCTTTTATATAGTGCAGAATAAAGATGTAGTTTTTGTAAAGGTCAATAGGTGCTGGCTTTCTTGCACCTGATAGAGACATA
The DNA here is from genome assembly GCF_982192425.1 of Myodes glareolus. Taxonomy (NCBI): domain Eukaryota; kingdom Metazoa; phylum Chordata; class Mammalia; order Rodentia; family Cricetidae; genus Myodes; species Myodes glareolus. The sequence goes on from NC_142045.1 coordinate 57,432,003, forward strand.
AAATTCAATAATGCTGCTTATCCACAAAGTTAACCAATTCTAGTGCCTTGAAATTCTTAGCAGCTGATTTCACTTGTTATGAGAATATGAAATGGCCATAGCATTGGATATGTGTATGCCCACATTCACATGGGGTGCTTGAGATTAACTGTTAACTTGAAATAATCTAGAATTGTCTCAAAGACAGGTCTCTAGGTACACTTGTGATGGATTGCATAGACAGACTCTAGCTTCAGGAAATGTGTGTGAGGCTTATCTTGATTGTATTAATTGATATGGGACTATACTTTTTAACCTTGGTTGGAGCCATGTCTGCCAAGGAAGCCTAGACTGTTTCAAGTTGAGAGGTGCCAGCATGCGTTCATCATCTCTGTTTCTTGCCTATGGGTATAATGTGACCAGTTTCTTCAAGCTGCCTTACCTTTCGTGCCATGGTGGACCATGAGTTCAAAGGAAGCCTTTCTCTTGTAAGTTGTTTTTGTCTGAGTACATTATTGCAGGAACAGAAACATAACTAAGACAGGTGTCTACTATTTAAGTGAATAAGGAAAATAATATATTAAAGTCAGAAAATAGATATGCAAAAATTAGCTACTTTTTAAAATGTTTTGTTTTGATTGTATGTATATTTAAATGTATTCAAATTATAAGTGAATAAACATTGTTTTAAGCATGTAAAGGCACAAGAATTATTAGAATTGCAAACTAACAGAAAATACTGAATCATAGCCTCAGGTGTTGTTAGTACAGATTTGGAGACTTCGAGGGTGACAATCCCTTTGAGCAATCTAAAATTCTTACTCAAATCTAATACTTAGGAAGTATCACGGAAGAGAGTCTTTCGACTGTAAGAGTCAAAAGATCAGGGAGTATGCTCCGATTTTGTGTTTCCTAGTAATATCGGAACTACACCCATAAAATATCACCAAAATGACTGCCTGAAATGACCTGAACAAGGATGGCAACAATAGCATGTCCAAGTGGGTGGAGGAAAGCCCACTATGCCTCAGCTGTATAGACAGAACTACAGACAACTCAGGAATGCTGAGGGTGGGAGAGAGTCTTCTCCAGGGAGGAGAACACTGTTTGGTTATTGTCTTAGGTAAAGTTTTATTGCTGTGAAGAGACACCATGACTATGGCAACTCTTATGAAGGAAAGCATTTAACTGGGACTGGCTTACAGTTTAGAGATTTAGTCTATCGTTACCATGGCAGGAAGCATGGCAGCATGCAGGCGGACACAGTGCTGGAGGAGGAGCTGAGGGTTTTACAACTGGAACTGCAGGCAGCAGGAAGTGACTGCCACACTAGGTGTAGTTTGAACGACTGAGACCTCAAAACCCACACCCAGGGACCACTACTTTTTCCAACAAGGACACACCTCCTTCTAGTGCCACTCCCTATGGGCCTATGGAAGCCACAGTTACTAAATACCAGAAAGTCTGCTCTGAAAACTAATGTAATAAGTGACATTATACAGACAGAGCAGGTTGTATTACTATTTAGGAATGTATATAAATATAATATATGTATATAATTACATATATATACATATCACTGTTGATATATACATATACTTAACTACAAAAGAGGCTATGATTTTGAAAGAGAGAAAGAATGGGTATATGGGAAGATTTGGACAGACAAAACAGAAGGGAGAAAAGGTGTGATTATACTATAATCTTTAAAAAAAATTAAAAATAATGGAAGATATTGAAGTAGCCCCAGCTAGCTCACAACCCTGCCTTTGTTGTTAAGGTTGCCATATTCTTGATAATGATTTTTGCATTTCCTCATTGACATTCACTCTTTCGTGAGCTCATTCATTAATTATAACTATATTAGTTACTTTCCTTGTCAATTTGATCAAACAGCTGACACAAAGAAAGAGAGAAACACTTCATTTTGAATTACTGTTTAAGAGACTATTGTCGATCATGACATGGTCACATCCATAATCTGGAAGTGGAGAAATGATGGAAAGTGGGGCTGGAATGGCCATATCCTTCTGCAAGACCCCACTTAGTAAAGGATCTACAGTCTTCCAAAACGGCTAGATGGAGCTTCAATATTTAAATGTTTGAGCCTAGAAGAAACATCTCACAGTCAAACCACTGCATGTAACATTTTGTTGTTATAAAGACAAAACATGAAGAAATTTTACATCCCTGTTTTTATCTTCTATGCAATCCTTATTTTTTATTATTACTCTCACTAGTGACTTATAAAAAGTTCTAAGATCAAAAGCATCTAAGTCAAGGTTCAGACAATAACTTTCTGCAAAGCATGCCACATTCTATACATTTTCATACGGATACAAAGTTAAGAATATTTTTAGACGATTTTCAATAATAAAGGCATCAAAATCAGTATCTAATGAAAGTTGTAAAACACACAGCAACTTAATTTTTGTTGTCTATAAACAATTTTTATCGGAGTATTTCCTGCTTCTGTACCTGTGTCCTCTAGCAGCGGCCTGGATGGCAATGCATCCTAACTAAGTATCAGAAGCTTGGCTATCCAGTTTCCCAGACTTTGACTGGGCATAGTAAAATAAGCCTGTAATCCCTGCTTTGGAAGACTGCGGCAGAGGTTCTATGCTTTAAGCTAACCTGGGCTATATTATTGTTTAAAGCCAGCTTGGGCCTCATATCAAGACCCAGTCTCAACCAACAACCTTGAAGAAATATATCAAACACTGTTTTTAAACAATTATTTTAATTCAGAATGACCTTCAACTGAAAAATCTGGGGTTTCTAACATGTGAACCTTGTTTGATTTGTGATTTATTTATTTACTTATTTATTTATTTTGGGGGTGGGTTTTGAGACAAGTTTGCCCTGGCTGTACTGGAACTTGCTTTTGTAGACCATGCTGGCCTCACTTCAAATTCACAAAGATCTGCCTGTTTCTGCCTCCAGAATGCTGGGATTAAAGATGTGAACCACCACTGCCTGGTTTAGCAGGTTTGTTTGTTTGGGTTTTTTTTTTCTTTTTTAACTTTTTAGCTTTCTCCTTCTCTTAGTCAAGATCTAGTATACTCTTATACCGATAAAACTGGTAACTTCAGCCATCAACGATTTTAAAGACATTAATACGAGAACCATTTTCTTGTGTGTAGTTTTTCATCAGAAGCCATTGTAGGAAAAAAGATTTTTGAAGTATAAATTTTAAAAGAAAAGAGATTATTTTCCTCAAAAGAATATGAAGTTTTATTCAAATGCCTGTGTCAATTCTGTTTCATGTAATTATATGAAAAATAATTATGCAGACAACATGTTGTAGCATATAAGATGATTCAAGTTTTGCGTATATTATTCTCCCTCCAGATAGTCAATGAATTTTACTCTGCTCTGTTGTGTATGTTGCAATGCTGGGTGGAATCATTGATATCATAACATTGAAATGACATGTACCATATAACTCTATAGAATGATTCTCATAAAATAATCCCACCAGTAAATGGCTGTTCCGATAATTATATTTTATAGTTTGAGAGATTTGTTTGACATTTGCAGCTAATAAATCCAATCTCCACCTCTGCCTTCTCCTTCAGAGCACACGTTTATTATACGCGTGGCCGTACAGGTGCCTGTATACTCTTCTTCCTACTAAGAGTCACATAGTAAAAGTTTGCTGTCTGGTTTGCATTCTTTAGTTTGCTATACTATAAGCTTAGAAATTTCAGCTTCCTAAATGCAATATAAATTTTCTACTGTTTGCTAGAATTAGAAGAGTGATTATGTCTGAGCAGTGACACCACGGTGAGTCTGTCCAGTCTGCCTGGACAGGGCTACCCTGGCAGGTGGAAGCCCACAGACAAGATTCTTGCAGTTTATTGCAACATTTTCACAAGTTCCTAAATTGAAATTCTCAACAGGAAGGCTAAGGCAAGATTGAAGGAAAGACCTTTAACAATGGGAGGGGAGCAGAGAAAAACACAGAGCTCAATAAAAATCAATAAAAAAATGAAATAATTGTGCAAACTTTCATCATCTACTGCATTGATTCTACTATTTCTGTTCTCCAGAAGATGTGCCTTATTTTGTGACACCATGTTGTTTTGACACTATTACCTGAAGAGGCAGACCACCTTACTTTACTTTTTCATCCTGAAATTGGTGGTCTTGTTTGTTTTCACCGGTTGTATTCACCTGTTAGACAGTGACTACATTAACAGACAGTAGGAGTTTTAGTTATTTCTATTGTTTATAAAACAGTGGGGGAAATCTTGTAAAAGTCACATTAAAGAAATTTCATGAAAGGGAAATAACATGCATGTGCACAACACACAGAACACTCACATGTAGTGTCAATTTTCAAATACTGGAGGAAATAACTTTCCTTAATTCCCATTTGTTCCCTATGGTTACATCCTGTAGCTCTCAGGCCACGTGGTGAGCAGCCAAACAAAACTGTAGAAGTATGATAAGACTTTGGAGATACTTTCTCCATTGTCTCTGGGTGCTTTACTTTATTGGAATTAGATGCTGTATCAGTTGCTTAGATACATATTTTGTTTGCTTCTTAATTATAAACTGGCACTCAGATTAGAGAGTCTATCAATGAGAGCTGTGGAGATATGAAATTGAAGCAAAAAATCTGGTTCAGAGAATAAAATCAATACATTTTATTAACCTCAATAATGGTTAAATTTAGAAGACATGATTGACCTTTATGTGTAGAAAATAATTTACAAATAACAGGTGTGATTTGATCAAATCTTTATATTACAAGCAATTCATTACTAGTGAGACAATGCTTTCATTATTAATCTTTTAAAAATTATTGACGTGAAAAAAGACACAGGGATAGCAAGAAGGAGAAGGTAAATATGACATGACTTATTTTATCTGCCTGTGTTCTTAGAAAGACGTTATAAGAATCCTTAATAGCCACTAATAACCAGAGAAATGCTATTAGATCATCCATTCTGTCTTTGAAATGTTTTATTCTAAGGTTGGGTAGTGTGAAAAGATGTCTCCTATTGTAAATAAAAAAATAAAAAAAAGAAAGACAGGAAAGAAGGAAGGAAGGAAGGAAGGAAGGAAGGAAGGAAGGAAGGAAGGGTCTGCAGATATGAGTCACTGGCTAATAACGCTGCTTTTGGATATGACCAAAGTTTGATTCCTAGTCTCTACATCAAGTGTCTTAAAATCATCTGTAACTACTTTTTTTCTGCTCTCTGTGTGCCTGCATACACATAATGCTTAACATATAATTAAATTAGCATATAAAATATTTTTTAAAGATATAAAAGAAAAAATAATCATTCTGGACAATTGTTCAAACAATATATGTCAATTTATTACATTTTAGAAAGTTAATATTAGATGTCCTGTTAATATTTTAAAAAATTAGTAGGGGTAGGAAAATTGTAATCAAAAAATATTGCATTGGAAAAAAATTATTTAAATGAAAAAAGTTAAAAAATTAAACTGTAGTATTTGCTAATGTGTTCCAATATATAGTCTTTCTAGTGTTCAAAATAATATTTCTTTGGATAATAGAAAGTGAATAAAATACTTGATAATTGGGCCATCAATATGGCTTCTTAGGATTTCTATTGCTGTGAAGATTCCAATGATCACAGCAACTGTTATAAAGCAAAACATTTATTTGGTGCTGACATGCAGTTTAGAGGTTTAGACCATTATCATTAAGACTAGAAACATTGACTTGCAGGCAGACATGGTGTTGCAGAAGGAGCAGCGAGTTCTTACATCTTGACCCACAGCAACAGAAAGTGGTCTGAGACACTGGACATGGATTGAACATATATGAGATCTTGAAACCGGCTTCAACAGTGACACACTTACTCTAACAAGGCCATACCTACTGCAACAAAGCCACACCTCCTAATAGTGCCACTCCCTATGAGCTTAGGGGAGACAATTCCATTTAAATTACCACAGGTAAAAGCCCTTGTCACAGAAGCTTGATGACTTAAGTTTAATCTCTACACACAACTGACTCTTAACAATTGTCCTATGGCTTCCCACAGACGCTGTTGCACGAGTCCATACACATAAACACACACACATTCACACAATGATAACAATTTTATACCCCTAATGAATATCCTGAGGTCCTTAAGTTATCACATATTGAACATCTTGCAGTCATCAAGCATGAGGTAAAAGATGTTTAAAAGAAGATGGTTGTCTCCTAACATTCTAATTCAGAAAACAACCACGAATGTATCTTCTCTTACCTACAGTCAAGAAGTCCCCAGTGCAAGTCATAAGAAGTCCAGTTCTATGCTTCCCAAGTCCCTGCAGAATCATACTTCCTAGTCGTTTGAAGTTAGATGTGGCCATTTGACTGTTTAGATGATTCAAGGTGAGCAAATGTATATCACAGTAGAGCAGAAAAATCAAAGATCTCATGTAGGAATGTAGGAATCAACATAAGCCTGTTTCAAGGTTGCAAGTCTGAGTCTAGGAGTATGAGGATCCATGAGTGTTAGCGTCACATACTGAGTGAAGACAATGACAGAGGACTGTTGGCAGACTCTAGTAGGCATACAAAAGGATTAGGAATGTTCACTTGTCCTGCTAAGCCTGAAATTTCGGGATTGATTGTTTTTCTCGTGTAGTATACCAGATTTTTTCTTTTAGGGCCACCAAGCAGCTTCCAAATCATGACACAGAGACTTATTATTATTTATGAGTTCTCAGCCTAGCCTACTTTCATTTTGGCTATCCTTTTTAATTTAAACGAACCTGTTTCTCTTTATGCACCTTTTGCCTCAGGGCCTTTTGCCTTTCTTACTTTTTTATATCTTACTTTATCTTTTCGGTGTCTTTCTGGCTTCTGTCTGCCTGGCTCCTTGCTCTGGGTGTGTCCCTCTTTCTCCCTTCCTTCTGTTTTTCCTTCTTGTGTTCTTCTTCTCTAGTCTATATTTCATCTCCTATTAATTTTCTCTGTCTGTCATCCCCACCTAGTCTATATTCTTCTTATCTATTGACCATTCAGCTCTTTATTAGATCAATCAGGTACTTTAGGTAAAACAAATGCATCACATCCTTACATAATTAAACATACATTTTTACAACATTACAACAAATGCAGCAAAAATAAATGTAGCATACCTTTGCACATCAAAGTAATATTATGCAACATAAGCAAATGCAACACATCTTTACATAGTTAAAATAATATATCACAACACTTTCTCCCTTTTGTCTGAATAAAAAGGAGTAGTTTTTTAAATTTAACATATTAAATCTATATACAACAAGAACAATTATCAAGTAAAGATTAAATTTATAATGTCCAGGCCATTTGAATCTGGAAAATTCAAAGAAAATACTTGGTGCGGGAGAATTGTTTGTATTCTGTAAATCATGTTTTAAATAAATGCTGATTGGCCAGGCAGGAAGTATAGGTGGGTCAACCAGACAGGAAGTAGAGGCGGGGCGATGAGAACAGGAATATTCTGGGAAGCAGGAAGCCCCCTCCACAATTCCTGCCCAGAACACCGAAGAAGCAGCATGTGAGCTGACTGCTGGAAAAGGTACTGAGCCACATGGCTAACACAGACAAGAATTATGGGTTACATAAGATGTAAGAATTAGTTAATAAGACTGAGCTAATGGGCCAATCAGTTTATAATCTTATGGAGTCTTGTGTGTGATTTTCTTTGGGGTATGTCAGCTGTGGGGTGCCAGGTGGGACAGAAACCCCATCAAACTGACCCTCGTGTTACAAATAATCTATTATTTGTCCAATATTGGTGAGTCCAAGATTTTGTTCCTAATGTACTTTTTACCATAACTAAGGATAACTGTAACCATAACTGCCTAGCCTTCAACTCCATCAGAGACCCCAGATGGATACAATATTACCTGAGTAAACAGAAATTGCAGTGCAAGCCACTTCCAAAATGAGAAGATATGTGGCTGCCTGGAGAGTTGCCCAAGATTCCTCTGAAGTGTTGGGATATCTATCTTTGACTTATGGGCCTCAAATATCTGGCAGACTCTTTTATGAAGCAGAAATTTTGAAGGACTGTCCCACCTAGTCTTGGCAAAATTTACCAATCACTTTCCTATGTGTCCTGAAGAATGTCTGGCAGATTATTCTATGAATCATTGAATTGGAATGGCTGTCATGCTTTGTTTTGATAAAGTTCAGCAGCCCTTTTCTATTTTTCCCTGCTTGTCAAGTTTGTACAACAGTCAAGGAAAGAGCAGTTTCTTTCCCCAGTAGCAAATCTTGCCATAAAGAAAACACATTCCGTATGGCATTTCTTCAAATCCCATCATATTCTCTGAAGTATATCGGTGCTGCCAGAAGCAGCTGTGTCTTATTGTTGTTAAATGCCTCAGGTTATAAAAACATTTTAAATGTCATATTCTGTAGGTGTCTGAAGTATTTGAATACCCTCTGTTATCTACATATATCTGTTTAACCTTGAAAACTGTCCTAATATGACTACAAGTTTGATCATTATAGATAACTAACTACTAACCTACATTTCTTAATGTAATGATACATTACATTTTTAAATGAGCTGCATTAGCATAATACTCTAACTGAGAGTAGAAACTTGCATACATACAACAAAAATAACCTTAAGTTTGTATCAGTAAAAATTCAAGCCAATACAAAATATTTGAGGTTAAGAGTTATCATTTATCCTATATTCCTATATCCCCCTAAATAATCATAACTATATGCAACCCACCAAATGGCCAAAAACCATCCACCTTCCCACTTGGGAATTTGGGATTATGTTCTCTTCACTGCTTCCTGTTGTCTGTGGGTGAAGACATATTTTTAAGGAACCTGAGAAAATTGAGATAATAGTCAAGTCCTGGGAAAACCAACTATAACTTTTGTTGTTTAGTCTTTGTTTAATGAGAAAGCACAAGTCTGATTTGCAATTGTGGCTGGAGGATTGTGAGGCTGGACCATCTCATTCAGCAACCTTGGGGCTGTTCTAGATGCAGAATTATGAGTCTGCAACAGGGGCATTCTAAGAGGCTGGATTACCTGGGTCATTCATTTTCATCGGTGTCTAATCCCCTTTCTCTGAAAACTAAGGAATTTTCAAAGGTAACATACATATCTGGATTAACACAAAATATAGATTGTGCATTGTACACAAGCCAGCCAAAAGTGATTATTTTTGTCTTATGTTTGAGCAGGAAAATATCTATCACCTGTCTTGTAGGTTTTATTAGTTTATTTCTTTACATCTAGTCAGGATTTTCACAGGGGTCTTCCCTGATTGAACCTGACCCGTATTAACCTTGGATGAATCCACAGTTTCTCATTTCTTATGGAAACTAAAGGATAACCTCATTCCCAAAGCAATAAATTTTTTACATCTGTTTTAAGGTTGAAACATTTCTAAAGTATCTAGGCTGGTTTACTTCAACAGTTCCTTTCACAATCCAAGTCTCCCAGAAGATGTTGTTTGATGAACAGCATTTAAGAAGTTCAAAGTCAGTATAACTTCATACAGAATCCAGGTTTTCTGTATTTTCATCTTTATGTTGCTTATTCCTTGATACTACTTTACTTCTCTCTTTAAAGACTTTATTATTTTAAAACTATTTTTCTATGACTGTCTATACTCTTTTTCTTTTCTTTCTGAAGCCCATTAACATTTTAAACACACTGTAACTAGTTTAGACAATATTTTTTCCATCTAAACCCTGCTTTATTGATATATCTCTAGCCTTTTATTGTCTAGATTAACAAAATCTTAAACTCCTCTACTACCACTGGGTTCTCTGTCATGGCTTTGGTCACTGGTTCCACTCCCTTCTCAGGTCTGTAAGAGCCAAGCCTAAAGTTGAAGATATTGCTTGGAGGTGCCTGAACAGGGATTGCATCCAACTCCCCCAATCAGGTCTGGGTTGCCAGTGCCCATGTTGCAGTAGGCATTTTTACTCTGCTTGCCGTTTCTTCTTAGGTCCTGGTCCCAAGTACTCACTGCATGGCAGAGCCTTTTAGAAAAGCCAGACCTCTTTATTTTTTCAACGTTCTTGGGCCCTATGTGAAAATTAGGGTCCCGTGTTGGTAGTCAAATATGCCAGGCTTTTTCTTTTGGAAACAACAATCAGCTTCCAAATCATGACACAGACATTTATTATTAGTTATGAATGCTCAGCCTAGCCTAGGCTTAGCTCTTAATCTACCTATTACCTTGGGGGCTTTTTGCCTTTCTTACTTCTGTATGTCTGACTCTCACTGCTTCTCTGTGTGTCTTCTGGTGTCTGCCCGGCTTCTTGCCCCAAGTGTGTCACTCATTCTCCCCTTCTTCTCTTCTCCTTCTTCTTTCTCTTATTCATCTTCTCTAGTCTCTATTTCTCCTATTTATTCTCTCTGCCTGCCATCCTCACTGATACTTTCTCTGCCCAGCTATTGCCCATGCAGCTCTTTATTAGACCAGTCAGGTGCCTTAGACAGGCAAGGTAAAACAAATGCAACACGTATTTACATAATTTAACAAATACACTGTAAACAAAAATAACACACCTTTACACATTTAAAGGAAAGTTCTGCAAATGTAAACAAATGAAGCACATCTTTAAGTAGTTAAAATAATATACCACAACAATATAGTAGAACTGGCCTATACTGGCTATTACTGCTGTTGTAAACAATGTCAAGGAGGTTCAAAGGAGAATGTTTGTTGTGTGTAGTGCTAACTTGGTACCGATAAGGAAGTGAGATCTTTACTATTTACTTTAGTTTTTCTCTTACTCAACCCATGACCAGCATTAATGCCTTCTACATTAGAGGAAGCTCCTACTTCTGCTCCCTTTCAAAGTCTGCATCTCACTGAGAAACTCCTCCAGAAAGAAGGGCTAAGAAAAAGAATCAGTTTTGGCTTTCAGCATCAGAGATGTTTGAAAGATGTATTTGAGATTTGGACCACAGTGTAGGGTTGATAACCCACACCCAAGGCAGCATTCTCTTTCCTAACTGAATTACAGCTATTTTCTGCTGCTCAATCAGTAGTTCTCAGTCTTAGATGATCAGCATACTTTAAATCTGTAATATTTTATTAAACAGATAATGGAAGTGCAAGTCCCATCTGGACATAAAATAAAAAACATCATATCCTCTGTGATAGACTGCAAGCCTGAATCTGAAGGGGTAATGTAAATTGATATATTGGGACTTTACATAGCTGTGGATAAACAATTAGATAGGAACCATGTGAATCTATCATATGTCTATCAACCTATGATCTCTTCATCTATCTATCTATCTATCTATCTATCTATCTATCTATCTATCTATCTATCTATCTATCTATCTATCCATCCATCCATCCATCCATCTATCTATCTATTTATCTATCTATCTATCTATCCATTCATATCTTATACTTCTAATGTGTCCTGTTTGTATAATTGGATCTATTTGTGATATTGTAATATTTTTCTTCTTAGTATATTGCAATCTCTTAAGAGTCTAGATTATATACCTCTCATAAGTCGAAGTCCAAATGGAGAAAAACCTCCAAAGGTTTGTATTTATGTTGTTCAGATAATTTTGATGATCATCCTATGGGAAGCTCCTGTAGTGGATTACTAATAGTCTGTAGGTGTATGAGTCTAAAAAAAGCTCAGTAACACTGAAATTTCTCTATATGAATATATATTTTCATCCATATGTCTCATCTTGATGATTAGGTAACTTTGGCTAAGGATTTTCTCTATACGTCTTTTTGTATTTAGCTTGGGAGGCATAGTATAAGTTACACAAAGTGCGTGTGTACAATGAATTATTAGTACATTCCAAAATACAATATTTGCATAAGCAGAAAAAGAAACAAGAGCAGTGTAGACTGAGATCTCAAATGAAAACGTTTGCCTACAAAAGTGTTTCAACAGAGCTTAGATTTGTTGTGTTCACATAGTTACATTGATTTCCCATGTTGCTTTCCCTTATACTGGAAGGAGGAGTCCATTTAAATCTGTGGGGAATCAAAGCTAAACAGCCTCACCATGAAGGTCTCTGTCTTATTGCATTTATCTCCCGGGTTAAAATCATCCATTGATCGCTAATCACCTGTGGTTGTTTACACACAACAAGTTTCCTGGATAGCAGAGAACCAGGAGGGGGATTATACATACCACAGGAAGCAATCAATAAGAAAGTCACAGAATGATCTTCCTGAGAGGAAACCGAAAGATTTTTCCTTTTGTGACAGTTTGTACATGTGTTCTGGGACTGGCTAAACAGGCATGAGGTTTCCAGCTGGAAGGAAACATTCGGTTTTTATATTCATCTGTCTTGTATTGTTACAATGATATTAAAAATGAAAGTCAATTGAAATTTTCTTTTAATAGAAAATTCTTTTTTTTTGCCCAAGTAGTCATAAAGTATCTTTTTGTCATATTTAGAATATTAGTATTTGTTGTTTGTCTTTCTAATACCTAGAGCGTCCAGTCAAGAGTCCATTTCAGTCATCAAAAACAAAAATAGTAAATTAAATAAATAGATGGATGATATTTAACTTAGCATTTTACAAGTGTAACTGAAATTGAAATTAGCAGACTGGAGGAATACTGAATCATCTTGTAACAGTGATTCAATATACCTTCAATTTAAAAGTGATAGTTTGGCAATGCTTATAATAAACTAAAATGCATTGAAATTTGTATTGAAAAATATGAAGTCATAAATCATTTGAATCACATCTTTAAAATTCTCATATTCTGATACTTGCATCTTCTCGACTCCTACTATACAGCCTATGCTAATTCCATTTTCCTGTACAGTTCATTCACTCCTTGAACATGATATAATTTTTTTCTTCAAATACCTCAAATAATTCAGTGTTTGTGCAAATGGGCAGATTTGTTGCTTCCTTTTGCAAATCAAGTAACAGAATGAAGTTGTTTTCTGTCCAAGTTCTAAGAAGGAAGGAGAGTGACCAACTGAAGAACACCTTAACAGGGAGGCAGAAAAGTTCTCAGAAGAGTCTGTGAATTCCTCCCAGAACTAGTTTCTATTATTTCCTTACTTCATAAGGATATCATATAATTTCTCCCCAGCAGATATTTGCTAGTAAAATGAATTCCTTGAGTATATTAAGATGGTAGCCCAAGGGCGGACATCTGTTTCTTGCTATAGACATTGGTAAATACCAACTCAACTTTTATTGTTTGGGTACTGCCTATGAACTGATTAAAAGTCAATATTTATTCTCACTGATTACAAAACTTCATGTCTTTTAAACTATATTGTAATTAGACAATTTTAGCATTTTGAATGAAATAAATTAGCATTGGGGTAGCTCTCAGGGGTTAAGTATAAGGGACAATCAGGTGTAGTTCTCTAATTTCTAAGCATCTGTAGCTGACTGGCAGTGGATGTCAGTGTCTGCATGCCAGACAGTATTCTTGCTGTTCCAATTATCCAAAGATCACAGTATGGAATCATAATGTTCTCCCTAAACTACTCAGGCCTTCCAGAGCACTGTCTGAAATTAAATCTTCTGCCTGTGCATGGCTTATGAAAAATTGAATGACAGTTCATTTTCACAACACATGACAAACATAAAAGAAATTATGAATTAATTTTAAACCCTGCTTAGCAGAGTCTTCTCAAATTGATGGCACCCTTTGTCTCGTCGAAGTCAGCCATCAGAGTTGATATGCTTAATTAGAATTAGGCATCTCTAAAGGTTCTCGACTGACAGCTCTGATCATCCTGCTGGGGCCCCCAGGGGTTTGAAGTCTAAGACAAAACAATTGGCGTAAGAGGCTGACTGCATATGACTTCACTTCCATACACTACATTAAGCGAATCAAAACATTTTATTATGCGGGATATTCAAATAAACAGGAGCCCAGAAGCTTTTAAGGATTTGTTTAGATAAGTAGTTGGAGATGAATATGTGGACGAATAGATGAATGACAGATAGGTAGATGCATAATAAACTTTTATTCCTATATATGCCCCTCATAGCTTTTTTTATATTCTCTCCAAATAAAATGATACTGAACTGGACTGTAATCAGGTGTGTTTAATGAATTACTCAGGCTTTTGACTCTCCCATTTGGGCCATTGAATACCACCCCATGGTTTCATGTCTCCGTCTACCACTGACACATTCTGTTTATGAATAAGTGACACAGATGCTGCAGGGTGCTGGCTCTTCCCAGTTAGAAAGCTCATACTCAAGAGCGACTACAGAGATCCACTTGTCCTTGCATGTAGGATACGGACTCTTCTTGTTCATCAACTGAGTAGTGTACTATTAAGTTTACAGTATTTTACTGGAAAACATTATGCTTTTACACACACATGAGAGAGAGAGAGAAAGAGAGAGAGAGAGAGAGAGAGAGAATTAGTGAGGAGATGTTTATACTTTTAAGAATTTATGGTGCTGGTTCTACAGTTTCATAGATAATAATTATGGTCACTCAGTTTTAAAATCCATCTATTTATTGAACTCATTAAGTAGCCTCAGCAAGAGAGTCCCAATCTAATAGCACTGGGTTGATGTAGGACCAAAACTTTAAATGTGAAGTCATGATGCCTAGCCCGTTAGCCATTATCATATGAAATACAGTGCTATTGGTTGGTTCAGATCACTGTAGCATAAGCCAAGTTTGTCCCATCATCTCCAGATCTTAGCATGTCACCAGAACTTATTAAAAGAACACCAAGAACATTGTAGCTTATTTGATATTTGTATTTGGAGGAAAACACATTATATTTCTCAAGAAGAAATTGAAGTAACAAGTTTGTTATGCCCATTGAAGAAGAGACTTGAACTTGTTTTTTATGTCTTTCATTTGTCACCTCAAATATCATCTTGCAGTAAGACTTAATTTACAGTAAACCAAATTTTCGTATACTGACTCCATCATACTGCGGTTTGCTTCTTTTTATTGTCTTTGTGAAATGGCCTGTAGCCTGATAGGAGTACTGTAAGATAAAGCATGTTAAATCCTCTTGCCATTTTCCTTGTTGGAGTCCCACATTATCGGTCGTATGGAGGACCTTGAGCATGTATCCAAAGCTTGCTGTCCCCAAATAGTCCTTGTGGTGTCAAGGGCTCATTTGGTTTTCAGAATGAAGCAGTCCTTCAGGCTCCAGTACATCCAGAGGGATTATCATCTGCATATAAACCAGTTTGCTAGGGACCTAGAGCTTCAGCTTTCATTTTTCTTTGATGAAAATTCATATCCAACATAAATTACATTTGTTTTGTGTTCTCCATCTTCAAGTTGTGTCTGCTCTTCTCTATTTAGGAAATAGTGTCACACACTCCCAATATCAGGATCCTGGAGGTTTAGCTTTGAACTTGTGGCTGAAGCCATCAGAGGACTTCAGTTGCTTGTGCTTGAGAGATATGGACCACTGTGCTTTAGAGAGATCCCTTTCCCTGACATTTTGCACAGCTCTTAATTTTCTTGCTTATGACTGTGAGAGCTGCATTTAGGGAGCCCAAGTGTGAAGCTGTGCCATTCTGTTATTCCAGAACCACTTCAGAAAGCAGCGCTGGATTTCTACTTAGCATTCAATGTTTTGCAGCTGCTAAAGAATTATTCACTATGTGGTAAAACAGAGGAAAACTAGTCCTTTCCTAACGTTATTACTAATAAATATGTTTGCTTATGTTTTCCAAGCGAGGTAACAGGGGTGCAGATAATGAGTGAATATTTGACAGACATACACACAAGTGCCAGCATGCACTAGAGAAAACAAAAAGGAAAATAAATAAAAATATTTTATTGTTGCTATTTTAGAAACCCCATTTTAAATGTCCTGTAAAATTTGATCCCCATGTGAGGAGTGTTGAAATGGATCCAAGAGATAGACATTCTACCACCTTCTTAGAAATGGGCAGACTTATGTTTTCGTGATTTATTATATTCCCAAATTGATTCAGTTTCAAATGAATCGTGAATGAACACATGGAGGAAAACACCATAACAGAGGAGAATAACCATTTAACTTCCAGCCAAAGCTGTCTGTCCACAGTTGCTGTGACGTCAATAGCAACCCTGACTGCTACATAAATTTGTTCTCCGTGTTAGCAATGCTGGGAGAGACGGAAAGGGAAGTTTCACCATTTCACCATCCTCCACTCTCAAGTTGCCTCTGTTTATGATCAAGTGAAGAAGTTATGTGGCATGGAAAGAGGGCAGGGGGAACTCTCAGAGTCCTTTTAGCCATAGCTTTAGATTCTGCTGGAAAGGAGGGGTATCCGGAGAGGCTCCCCACTTTCAGTAATTGCTTACCATGAGGCTATAGATCTTCTTCCTTCAAACATGTCTGGTCTTCTCATTTTAAATCTATATTTGAACTATTTATATTGTATCTTTTTGCCCTTGCTCAGTCATTAGCTTCTTGAGATGTGTTTATTCCAATTCATAGGAGTTGCTAGATTTAGTGTCCAGAAATAATTATTTGGATAAAAGTTTTATAATAAAGAGATGAACATTAATCAAAGATTTTTTTCTAATCAAAGATTTTTATTTGCTCTTCCTGGCTAGAGTACTGTGGATAACTTTATATTTGATGAACTTTGATGGTGTACAGCAAAATGAGACAGAGGCCACTTTCTGAATAATTTAGGTCCTTAAGCCCCCTTTACCTGGTCTTAAATGAAAATTTGATTGGATTGCTTTCATCCAATCTGGGCTTCATTTGACCTGATTTGAAAGTCAATAACACAGTCTGATAGAAGGCTCTAATCTATGCCTCTTCTGCTTGATTTCACAAATCTTTGGAAATGTTAAAAATATGGGTATTTTCCATCATGTCTGGGGCTCCCTTTGGACGACAGGTGGGGAAAAGGAACCAAAAACTGTGCTCCCTGGTGTCCTTGGTTGCATCTGTGCAGCGACTGCATTTCCTCCTACACCATCTACTAACAAATGCATTTTTTGATGTGGGTGTAAACCTAATTTCCCTGTGCATAATGCCCTTGCCTCCGGAGTGTGCAGAGCTGCCTGGAATCTGCACTAAGTGGTGCAGGAATAAAGGCTTTCCTTGTCACTGTTTGCACAGTCTGTAGTATTCAGCTGCCAGCCCATGCCATACTATTTGTGTGATGCTTGGTGACAGTCTGTGTTGAGCTTCAGCTATGATTCCTGACATAATTTAATGAGCTGGAATGCCATTTTCCCCTGTAAAAAATATGCACATATTTCTAATGCCAATGCAACATTGTTTATTTTACACATATATTAATTTTTTTCTGAGTGCAAATCTTCTACTCTTAACAAATATTAACATGAGATGTTCAGTATATAAAGTGCACTTTTCCCACTTGCGTTTTGGAGCAGTTCAGCATAATTGAGGACGAAAATGTGCCTACTTGGCTGCACAAGGCTTGCTTCTGTCCCATTCTTCCTAATTAGCTTTTAACAAGCTGTCAATCTTCTACTTTATATGTTACTTTTGTGAAGAAGGGGCCTGGATGATTGCGGTCACCCTGTGAAAGCAGTGTGGGCTTCCTACCGAGGTCTCTCCTGGCTGTTAGCAATACCACATTGAGTCAAATACAGTATGGTTTCTACCTAGTGCCACACACTGATGCTGAGCACATATTTCTGTGTCTGTTAATTCTGGCCTTTTCATTAGGGATGTTGTTGGCTTCTTGTACACTTGGATTCCTGAACAACTGTACACTGATTCATCTTGATATAGCAGGGAAAACCCTACCTAATATTTTTCTTTTTGTTATATTCTAGTGTTTAAAGGATATGTTTACTTTTTTAAGTCATGCACTTCAACTCACATAAGTGATTAAAAATTTATCCAGTGATCCAAAATCACCTCCTAATGCACATCCTGAGAAAATAAATTCAGTAATTCATTGATTTTCCTTTGGGTTTTATACAAGGCTTGTATAAAATTGTGCACATGTGTGTATCTGCATATAGTTATTTATTATTTCCATTATATAAATGTACATTATATATTATAATATATATTACATGCCCCTTATATTGGTGCTTATATTAAATTATCACTTCACATAAAATGAAATTTTTATCATACTTAGCATCTTCAAGGCATGTTTATGAGGGGCTCTCTAGAGACATATGACCTGGTTCCTCAACCAAGTTATATGGGCCATGAATTCTCTTAGCCACAGGATGTTGCCAGTAGTAGAAATTTTGTCCATGGCTGGAAAGTTATTAGATTCAATACAGTTAATGATCACTAGGATTCATATATTCATGCCTAAAATAATGGTAAGTATGCTTCAGATATGACACAGATAGCATACTATCTATCTATCTATAGTGAGCCAGCGTGAAGATATGTGTTCAAATATCCAGAACCCACGTAAAGGTTGAGTGTGGCTGTGTGAGCCATGGTGAGAATAGTTGCAGAAAGGAAGCTTTCTGATGCTTGGCGGCCACCAGCCTATCTCCAGATTCAGTGGGCAGCCCTGTTTCAACTTATTAATGGGAAGATTGACAGAGCAGAACACCCAAGATTCCCTATGACTTTTGTACTTCTTCATGGGCCTGTCTACCCATATACTCACACAGCATGCATACATACAACACACTAACACATGTCTATACATGCATGGATATATAATATTTTAAAGAAAATATAATAATGGTAATAATAATAGTTTAATCATATCCATGATACTTAAATTTGACTAGAAACTTCATTGAGTACTTTATGCTTTTATTAAAATATATAGATATGCATAAAGTTCTTAGCTTAGTGTTGGGCTGATCATCAGTCTTCAGCAGACATGGTATACCTGTCATTATCATACACTAAGCGTCATGTGTTGTTAGAAGAACATGCAGACTAACATTACAGACAAAAGGTAACTTTAATAAAATATCTTCAAATTAACTCAATTCCCTTATAAATCTAGCACACACATTATATAACATGAGGAACAGTTTAAAATTATTTTTGGATTAACAAAAGTCAAAATTCTGAATTACTGAATTATCTTGTGTCAATAATCCTATTCATACTGCTGATTCTGTATAAATATAAATGAAACATATAAATTCAACAAAATCTAGAATAATGCAAATAGGCAGCCATTTGAACCAATAGAGAAAATAACCCACCCAATAGTCAAAGAACCATTGACTTCTGCACTTTACTTATTTATTATATTCCTTGCTACAAAAGATGGAACAACCGAAGGTGGAAATAGTTAACTCTGTTTAATCACCTCCTTATGATCTCACATTTGACTTTAGCAGAAATTGTGGTTGCCTTCTAAAGACAATAACAACACTCACGGTTCTGTGGGACATAGGTGACAGCCTAGAGTTGAGATATGACAGAGCAACCTCTCACCAAAAGTCTAAGCTGCTCTTTCAAATTGTCTGTACTGGGAATTGGACTTAAATTTTCCAAGCATAATTTCTTTATTTATAAAATGAGAGTGTATAACTACAGGGTAAGGAAGAATGAATGAAGAAGGGATATCGGCCACCTAGCAAAGAGACTGCATAAGAGGCACAGTGTCAAGACTGACTGCTGACACTACTGTTATAGCATAACCAACCTCAGGTCATCCAACTTGTCATCTCTCAAGATTAACTTTTGCAACATCTTCCAATTAAACACACACACAAGCATACACACACACACACACACATGCACAAGAACACATATACACACATGGGAATGAACAGGTAAATGGCTTATCTGAAACTCTAAAGGCCAGACTTTGAGAAATATTTTCTTTGATATTCAATTATGAACAAGCAAATATATAGAAATGGAAATTACAAATGGCAGCATCCCTGTAAGAGTGGAAAAGGGAGTAGGAACAATACACAGAGAGGGCATTCTATGGAGGAGAGAGGGTACCAGTGTCATGGTAATGGGAGTGTAATAAACAGATGGTTTCAGAGAGAAGTATCAATATGTATTAGTCTACTGTTCTGAAACTCCAGCACCTACCTGGGTTCACGAATGTTCAGCGGGAATGTTTTCCACCCTCATTTTTTCTAAAGCTTTATTTCTAAATGGTCTTGTGACAGAAAGTTTTACTTAATTGCAATGCACTTAAGTTTAGTAGCATTCGGAAAGACTTGAGCTGAGATAAAGGGATTTGGGTATATTTAAAACAACACATTTTTATTATTAAAAGTAGTTTCTTCTCTCACACAATACACCCAGACCACAGTCTGCTATTGTTGTACTTCTACAAGCTTTCTCCACCTCCCCTCTCCACAGATTCTCTCCCCTTCTGTTTCTCTTCAGAAAAGAGCAGGCCTCCAAGAGACAAAAATCAAAGGAGACAAAACGTCATTCAATGGGACAAGGTAAAAGCCCTCACTCATATTGAAGCAACTCAATAGGATAGCAGTTTCTCAACCCATGGATCGAGACCCCTTTGAAGTCTTATGTCAGCAGATATCCTGCATATCAGATACTTAAAATGTGATTCATAACAGTAGTGAAATTGCAGCTATGAAGCGGCAACAAAATAATTTTATTGTTGGGGGTCACCACAACATGAGGAACTGTACAAAAGGGTCACAGCATTAGGACGCACTGTAATAAGAAGAAAAGAGTGATAAGAGAAGGCAAAGAAGAGACATACCTGCTCCGATGTCAGGAGTCCCACCGACACCAAGCTCACAGCAGTAGCGTATATGTAGAGGATCTGATGGAAGCCCTTTTAGACCCCATGCTTTGCCACGTTAGTCCCTGTGAACACACGAGCCCTGCTAGTTAGGTGGACCATGTCCTCTTAGTATTCCTACTCTCTTCTCTCCCCCTCTTCCGTGGGGGACCCAATGACGACCTTCGATTTAGAATCTTTTACTGACTGCATTTCTCTGCGCCCTCTCCTATCTGCTGCAGACGAAAGTCTAAATGAGAATCAAGCTGCAATCCACAGACCCAGTGAGGATCATAAACAGGAGGGCTCTATGGGTACTCACAGATCTCCCTAGGAAGGGGAAATAGAATAGATTTTTGCAAGTAGAAGGGCGCCGATGGGAACAGGAACAGGAGAGGATAACGTAGGGTTGAGGGATACCAGTGTAGACAGCTGGTATTGGAGGCTGGAAACTTTCAGGTGTCTATGAGGGTGACCCTAGGGAAGACGCCTAGTAATGGAGGTCACAAAGTTTGCTCTGGCGTTTTTCTAGCCAGGAAGGGCTCCCAGTGGTGGGAGTGGATTACATTTGGTTGAATTGTTGATTTAGTAGGTTCCACGGAAATTGCTAATGCAATGTACTTTAAAGATAACTTTTTTTGGAAGGCTCAATCTGCCAATCTTTTCGAAATTGTGTTGTTATATGCCGAGATGGGTGCCTTTATAACATGGGTACCTTTATCCACTCTACTTTTAACAATATTTTATCTATGTAAAAGATAGTTAGCTATAAAAAATAAATCAAATAATCCATCAAAGTAAGTGTTTGGAGAATCAACACCTGACCAGTTCTCAACAGACACACAGACCTTTATGTACCAACAGCATGTCAGATGCCTCTTATTATAAACAAAAATAAATATAAATATTTCTCCAAAGAATATTTTTAATTATGTCATTTTTGGTTACTAGGAAAGTAGTTTTATTCATAATATAGCCATTAGTCACTTTTCCCTCTGTGCAGAAATAATGATTTAAGAAGTATAAAACTTTCTATTTTACAAGACATAAAAGAGAGAAGCAGTGGGTCGATGTAATGGAAAAGATTAATCTTCCCATGTCACTTGGGGCATTTGCAAGTCATCTGCTTCTGCTTATTGATATTTTCAGAAATAGTTCCTTAATAACCAATGCCACAAATGTCAATTTACAGAACTGGAGGTAAAAGAGGAATCTGGATTGTACTTTTGAGACCTTAGTCAATTGAGTATGATGGAATTTTAAATAATCTTCAGTTAGTGCACACAAGCCTGAACAATGAAGTTATCAATAAGCATTCAGTCTGAAAATACACAAAATTATCTGTATAAAACTATATCAGAAAAGAAAAGAAACACGATCCTGAAATAATTCCAAAATGAAAATGAAGTAAAAGTTGAACTTGTGAAAGTATCTATTAGAATATTTAGCAGTGATGGTAGATTTTAAATGTGAGACAGAACCATTTTGTCTGCACTGCACCATCAATATAGTTTCTCATATGTTTTTCTTTTTATTTGATGGATAATTGTTCATCTGCTTTGGGGGGAAAATCTATTTATATATTTCAAAAGTGCTTATAGAGATGTTAATTGACTGTCAAGATTTGAAAGTTAAGAAAACTGTAGGCTTTCATACTTTAAGCCTGTAATAGAGACATGTGACCACTGTAGATAGAGATGACATAATTTTGTATCTCAGAAAAATAAGTCAATTTCATAACTATTATATCTCTTTATCACCTACCAATTCTTCAATTAATAGTCAGTAGAGTTGTGAGTGAGGGACTTCTCCGTACTACTGAACAAATGACTGAGGCATTCAGAAATATATTGACACTTATCCCTGTGATGAATCTAGAACACATTTATTTTTGTCTCCCTTACAGAAATTACATGTTTGCTGACATGAAAATAGTGCTAGGGAGATGATTTGGTCTGTAGAGGGTGTGCCACAATGAGTTACATTCCCAGAACCCTTGTGAAAAGCCAGATGTGGTATCAAGCACTTGGAGTCCCAGTTCTTGGGGTTAACACAAGCAAATCCCTGAAGATTACCAACAAGACATCCTAGCAGAATCAGGAAGTTCCAGGGAACTGGGAGAGATCAAAGTGGAAAACACTTGAGGAATTATTTTAGCGGACATTTAACCTTGACCCTGATATTGCATTCTTTTGTTAGAACACTATTTTTACTATGGGGCATGTGGGTAGAAAACTGAGGTTTTTTTTTTTCACTCTTGAACTCTGCGTGTATCAGACGTGACAGTTTTTATTTTTTTTCGGACTGTTTGCAAGTGAGCACATAGCATAGTCTGCCAATAGCTTCCTCCCATCAGACAATAGCAGGAATCACAGGCACATTCCTGAATCAAGTCTGAAGAGCTTCAGGCTCCAGATGTAGGTATGGGATTGGAAATGAATGAATGGAAATGCAAACACAAAGGTTCTGGCAGGTTCATGACCCCAAGAAGAGACAGACATCATGTCTGAGAATTTGTAAGATGTGAAATATGGGACTGTGTTTGTGACATATTTCAAATCATGAGAATTTTTACATTTTTATGTAATCCTACCCTACATTTTCTCCTTCTCCCATCTAATAAATTGTCTTTTATTTACTGATGATGAAATTAACAGAATTTGCACTGCTTGAAACCAAAGAAAATTAATTAACACAATAATCTGCATTGTGGTTATTTTATCTATAAAGCAAAGAATCAGAATTAACAGATGTTCTGTGGTGTTTTCTTCAAAAACCAGCCTCTCTCTCTCTCTCTCTCTCTCTCTCTATATATATATATATATATATATACACACACACACACACATGCACACACACACACACACACACACACACACACTGGTATTCATTTCAAAGACCCCATATTTTTATTACCTAAGAAAAAGGCATTAGTTGATGTAGAAATGGGGGAAAGGTAGACTATTGAATCTACTTTAATCCAAAAATAACTGTTAATTTAAAGATATTTTTAGAATGGTATGGATTTTAGTTTATTGGTATAAATTTAAGGTTAGTTTTGTTATGGTGCATGTATATTTCTACTCTTAGTTAAGGTTTTATGTTTATATAGCTCAATTAAAAATGTAAGGTATAATTAAAAATACAAATACAAATTTACAAAAATACAGTTAGTAACTATAGTAGTCAAACTTATAGTCATCCTAGTTAGGTTTTCTAGTTATATAAAGATATGTTTCAGATAGTAAAGTATTCTTCAAACACTTCAAAAACCAACAGAATATGGCATTTGAAATATTTTAATAAAGCAGACTTTTCATGACAGTGAGACATATCTGCTTCTGGCAACACCAATGTACTCCGAAAAAGATGATAAGCACTGAAGGATCTCCATGTAGAGTTTGTTCTTTTTATGACAAAAACTAACCCTGTGGGCAAAGCAACTGCTCTTGCCTTATTTCTGACAGTCCCTGTCCAAACTGGACCAATAGAACACAAAAAAAGACAGCTGCTCTACTTTGCCAAGACAAGGTAGAACGGTCTTCAAAATTCCCTCCTTCACAAGAAAGTCTGTCAGATATGCTAGGTCTATGTGCCAAAGACAGATGTCCCACATTGCAGAGAAAACTTGGGTGCCTGTCCAGGCAGACAGTTGTTTCTGTCATTTCTCACATTTTTTGAAAGTTGCTTGCCTGTACTTTCTGCTTACTCAGTTAATAGCATATTTTATTCTTTGGTTTTTGAATAAAAGTTGAAGACTAGGTAGTTATAATTAGAGTTTTTCTTAGCTATAATAAAAAGATAAATTAGATATAAAATTTTATCTCAGGATAATTAAATGGTTTCTTTAATTTTGTCAAATACAAATAGACTAGCTACTGTAACTGTAATTCTTAATTGAAAACTGGTTTATTGTCTGTTCTTTTATTCTGTTAAAGTTGAAACCTTCCTTTTTGCTTTGACAGAGGGAGAAATGCTTTGTTATAACCCTTCTGTATGCTGTGAATATATATTGCTCTCATTGGTTGATAAAAAATGTTACTTTGTCCTATAGCAAGGCATAAAAGCCATACTGAATACAGAGAAATAGAAGGGTAGTCTTGGGAAACTCTAGTCAGCTGCCCAACCAAGAAACAAGGTGCTAGCAGATCAGTAAAACGATGACCACATGGCAATACATAAATTAGTAGAAATTGGTTCATGTAAATGTAAGAGTTGGTTGACAATTATCCTGAACTATGGGTCAAATATTCTGTAATTAATATTTTATTCTGAGTGATTATTTAGAAACAGCTGCATGATGAGACGGGACAGTGCAATCTCCAGTTGCACACAGCAGGACTGGGTAGCTGAGGAAGCAAAAGCATACTCCGTTTGCAATTTGTATTCACTGTCTTTCTGGTTTTTACTTTTTGCTTGTTTGTTTTTGTTTTACATTTTTTGAAGTTTTTCAAGACATGGCAGGTGTCTCTGTGTATCTCTGCCTGCACTGGAACACACTCAATAGATGAAGCTGTCCTCAAACTCACAGAGATCCGCCTTCTGCCTCTGCCTCCCTGAGTCCTGGGATTATGGACGTGTGACACCCCCCCTGCTTGTTTTGCTGCTTTTACTGTCCTTTCCTTTCAGCACTAAAAGTCAAACCTTGTAACATATTAGGCGAATGCCTACCATCTTAGCCGTGTGCATTTTGTTCTTTTCATTTAAACCATTTTAAAATATTTTCTTATGTTTTGTTATATAATATTCATTGAAATTCAGGATCACTCAGGAGTGTAATTTAAAATTGCTAACAAAATATAGTTATATTTAAACATATGAGGAGCTGTCAGAGAAAAATAATTGATGCTTATAAATCAGGTTATTGAATTAGACTTCCTTACCTAATATTGTGCAAATCTTTTCACTACTAAAATGTTTTACCAAAAATAATCTAAAAATTTCTACAAGTTTTATTTTTACTTTTGTTTTGTAGTTTCAAAATCACTAGTTTAGCAGGAGGAAGTGCAATTGGGAGTCGTGGCACAGCCTCTAATCCCAGCACTTAGGAGGCAGGGTGATCAGTACAAGTTCAAGGTCATCTTAGTCTACACCAGGAGTTCCAGATCAGCTAAGCACACACACCAAGATGCTGTATTAGAAATAAGTAAGTAAATAAATAACTGAAAGTGTTGTTATTTTCTCAAGCAGTAAGAGGGTTAGGGACCCAGAGCTATTTGTTTCATGGCAGACCGAGGCAAACATGGCCTCGTAACATGGCCTAGGTAACAGTTAAAATATCCTGAACTACCTAGGACCCTTTCAGTTTATATGAATCCCTATGCTAATCAGCAATGTCCTATTTTGATGCCAGAAGAATCTAGATTTGGAGAAAGACATGGGTTCACTCCAGCTGTGGCCAGCCAAGATGTCCTAAAGCAAAATTATAAAGGAACTATGTTTAATGGTGACCATCTAAGGCCTTTCTCATAACAAGAGCTAGAGAAACAGGATATAATCACAATGTAAATGGAATCAATTTGTAAAATCATACCATGAAATACTATCATGGTATGTTTCTACAAATTATTGATAAAAATAATGAAAGAAATGCATGCGTGCATTGATAGCTTGGAAACAGTACTGGTTCATGTTTATCTCTGTATCATACAGAGAACATGTTGAGTGAAACACTGTTACTAATGACATACATCAGCACTCACCACTAAGGCTGCTTTACACTGAGTCTCAAGAGAAAGGTAAAATGTTATTGTTGTTATTATTGTTGAATACATAGACACTTATTCATTGCCACTAGAAACTTACAGTTAAATTGTGTGAGAAATTTTCTTTGCAAGGTACATTTGATTTTTAACTCTTAAATTCCCTGCTTAGTAGGAAGGAATGAGCATTTCCCTAGATCACAGGCATTCCAAATGTCACTTCTAGATTTGTGTAGTCTCTTGCTCTGCCTTCTACACTGGTTCAATATCAGCAACCTACTCATAAGGCATTAAGAGAAAAGATGGTTTAGTGTGTGATACTATTCACATGGCCATTGAAGTAGAATTCAGACACAAGAAAAAAGCAAAACTAAGTTCAGGTTCCTATATATCATTCTATCACTTTACTTAGATTACCTGTCAGGTATGTGTGCATACATATAATAATTGTAAGCTCACCTACAAATATGACAGTTTTCATTGATGATTTAAGCTTTGTTGCATCACGTATGAGATCAGTAAAAATCCTTTGTTTATCGCTGGATCACAGAGAAATTCCCCGCAAGCTTTTCCAGAAATGGTAAATGTTTGGAGTGCTTTACATCCATTTATTCTATCACGGTAGCACATGAACAGAAGCAGCCTTGGCTCAAAGTTCACCAGTTAATGTGTCTGTGTTCCAAGGAAGCTTAATTGTGATCCCCGAAGTTCAATTTTTATTTAATTATCACAAGTCATGAAATAAAATTTTCCCTTTGATCCTTTTAACTTAAGATATAAAAGCCATCTATAGCTTACAGACTATTCAGACATAAGCAGGAGCATTGATGTGGCCTGCAGGCACCAGTTGGCAGACTGGTATAACGTAAAAAAATATACCATGCCTAATCAGGAAGAAAAATTATAGTGATATTTTATTTATGTTTTAATAGACAAAGCTTGCCTAAAGATCAGAAGGGCAAAGCGAAGACACTAGATGTCAGGCAGTGTGGCACAACTTTAATCCTAGGATTTGGAAGACAGAGGCAGATGAATCACCCTGGGCTACACAAGATCAGTGCAAAAAAAATCCAAGTAATGGTGGTCTGCACCTTTAATCACAATTCTAGAGAGGCATACCCCTTTAGTTCCAACACTAGAGGGAATATAAAATGAGAGGAGAGAGAGACTTAGGTGGCTTAGTTTGTTTGGTTGGCTCATTCTGTGGTTGCCCAGCCTTGGTAGAGGAAAGACTTCTCTAGTGACTTGACTGCTTTGCTTTTCTGGTTTCAGGTTGAACCCTAAGTTCTGTCACTGGTTTTTTTTTTATTTATTTATGCTACAAAAAATAAGTAAGGATAATGTGTGCCATTCAGTAAATTTCTCCAAGCATGCTGTAAAGTATATCCGATGTGTCTGGGGAAAGGCAATGTGCTCTTTCTCTTAGAAAATGCAAATTATTATAACACTGTGTACATTTCACTGAGTTTCTAATTGGTGTTTACATACAAAATCCATGACAAACATCTTGTCAGAGAATTATTTATTATGGAGAGATATGATTTTAGCCTCATGTGAAACCAACCAGATTCCTTGCTAACCAAATACACTGTATATAGATGAGACATCACGAATTCAGGCATAGTCACAGTCTTGACAGATAATTTTGAATGTGGAACATACACAGAAAATCAAGAATAATTGTCTAATTTAAGATTTAGGTAGAAGTACATGATAAAAATTAATACAAACTAAAATATAGATGGAATAGCAATTATTGTAGGATTGTTTTAAAATTATCCCTTCTCTAGCTGCTCTAGAACAAAATACCTTGGAAATGTCTAATATCATTCAACTTGCTATTTGCATGAATAGTTCATTCTAGAAGCATCATTTATATACATACTACAATTAGACACTCTTGAGACCACTGAATAATAAATATGCTCTATCATATGAAAATGTAAAACATACATTAATTCCATTTGTTAGCAAAAAAAGAACTCATTTTACTTTCCTAGTAAAATGAATTCATTTTTATTTTTAAATTAACCTCACTTTTAATTAAACAAATTGCAACTTGTGCTTTGGAAAATTTTTTGAAAACTTTATACACATATCAGTGCAACACAATCATATCCAGCCTCACTCATCCCTCGCACCGTGCCTCTCTAATGCCTCTTTTCCCAACTTCATGCCATGGTATTCCTTTTTAAATTTTGCTTCTTTTTGTTTAATATTCTACTTTGGGCCATCTAGTGGAGATTGGGGAACCTCTCTATGGCCAAACCATTAAAGAAGAAGGACTCACTCTTCCCCAGCTGCTTTTAAAGGTCAATAGATCCTCAGTAAAGGAGGGAGGAGGGCGGAAAGCATCTTCCCGGTCTGTGCAAGGATTTTGACAGGATTGACCTTCTGCAGGTCTTATACAGCGAGGCACTGCTAGCAGGAGTTCATGAGAGCAGTCCTAATGTCATGTCAGGAAGACATTTAACAACTCTCTTCCCGTCTTCCATTTGCTTTCCGAAGCTTTTCCCTAAGCTTTACCAGGGTCTGTAGGGGTTATGAAGACATTCCCTTTGAAGTTAGGCACTCCATGTTTTCACGGTACCTTGTCCAATCATGTGTCTCTGCCTTTGACTGTTGTGGACCTGAGGGGACCGGGGAGGACCTTGGACTTCTCATAGGGTAGGGAACCCTGATGGCTCTTTGGCCTGGAGAAGGAAGGGGAGGAGGAGTGAGGGGAGGGGAGGGAAGTGGGAGGAGGTGGAAATTTTGAATAAAATAAAATAATTTTAATAAAAAAAAAGAAGCTACTCTGACCAAGGTTGAGAGCTGGCTTGTCCCAATTCAGACTCAGTTCCCATGTTGAATCCCAGACTTTCAACTAATGCCATTGTGAGTTTTCAAAATCTTCTAGCATGTATGAATGTATGAATCTTAAACGTAGTCATATCTGGTTTTCACTCTTGATCTCCAGCTTTCCTAAGTCCATGTTTAAATATAAGTCTAAATAGATAAGCTTTTCAGAGCTTATATAGCTATTGAATAGTAAGATTCAATAATAATAATC
Source organism: Myodes glareolus (assembly GCF_982192425.1). Classification (NCBI taxonomy): domain Eukaryota; kingdom Metazoa; phylum Chordata; class Mammalia; order Rodentia; family Cricetidae; genus Myodes; species Myodes glareolus. The sequence continues at coordinate 57,461,321 of NC_142045.1, forward strand.
TTATTTTTAAGATTTAAAAAATCCAAATTCCATGAAGCAGAGTTGAAACGCATTATTGAAACACATAGTCTAAGTCCTTCATTTAAGAAAAGAAGAGGTGAAATTAAGCAGAAATATGCATAATTATTAAAACTTTCATGGCAAATTTAGAAAATTAAAATAAGAATCTACTTTTGAAAACTATGATATTATACAACCAAAGGAAGTCAGAGAAACACATCTTTGAAATAAGGAAGGCAGATAATAGCACTTTGAAATACAGAAACAGCATTTTGGAGTGGTATCATCTGGGTTTGATTTCCAGAAAGATTGATCAAACGAATTCTAATATTCTACACTGGCCATAAATAAGGTCTTAAGTCATGGTAAAAAAAAAATTTTCTCTTCATTTCCCCTTTCCCCTTTCCCAAATACACTTCTGCTTCTTTCTCAATATGCCACTCATAAGCCAAGTGAAAAGGTTTAAGTATATCTGTAGTTACTGCTATTCTGAAGAACTATTCATTAAAGCCACAATGAAATTGTATTTCAGAGATATTTCCTCCCTTTCACATGGTAGTTCTGATGATACATTTGAATATTTCTGACATTAGAACCTTACTTTAAGTCACAGTTTATATATTTGCAGATGTTATTTCTATTTAAGAGGTTATCACTGTAAGCCTTTTGAACAGAATAAAATGTTGTGTTCCTTGTTGTCAGAATTTATTGGCAAATAACACTAGCGTTAATTGTCCTGCCCATGAATCTAACGATCATTAATATATCTCACATAGTCAGCATTACACAGATACCATAGAGGTAGGAAATCAGTTTTTCACATTGATGGGAACATATGGTAGCCTTTCTCCACTAGGGAGAACACACTGCTTCCTACAGGGCTGCATGTTTTTAATGAGTTAATAATAGGGCGAGCATTAGAAAACGGTGGCTACAGGCTTTGTAGTGAGGAGCTATCAAAAACAAAATATATTAGAGGTGTTGTTACAGAGCAATGATTCATGCTGTAAAATTACAATTAAAATAATTGTTGAGAAGGTGACATGATTTAATGAGAACCAAGTGCTATTTATGGCAAACTTAGCATCTCTTAGCAATAAAAGCACATGGATTTCTGAGAAAAATAAATGTTCCATTTATTTGTTTGGGTGAGTTGATTAGGCCAAGTCAACACTAATTTATCATAGTCCACATTAATGCAAAGTAGGCAATGTTACAATATCTGTCTCCAAAGCAGATGTCCCAACTCTGTACGTCTTCACACAAGTATAAACATGAGGGCGTATTAAATTTTAGGCAGCTCTAGTCTAGAGAATGTTTCTGAGATGCTGTTGTTCTTCTGGTCTGCCTGTTTCTCTTCTTTGGGAGGATTAAATACTAACATGTAGAAGAAATACATCGTTTTCTGAAACTGTTTCTGTTTTCCACTATGTATTCTACCCTTCCTGCTTATGTTCTGTTGTTATTTCTTATTTGTTAATCTCTGGACCTGGGCTATTTACCTGAGAACAAAAATGATTTTAGTTAAAGTCACATCATTATCTATGGAAGGCCAACCAGACCTATAAGTGGATTACGCACACAGTTCTTCTTTGCCGGACCACATAGAGTAGTATTGCTTTCCTCTAGACCAACTGGATTCTATGAAGAAGGGATGAGCCTACAGTGTCACTTTTGCCTTCTGTGGGCCTGTGTGGTGCTGTGGAATCATGTTATCCTTGTCCAATCAAAAGCAGACATTCCTGGGGATATCTGAAGCAAAACAGAGGCTCTGGGGTCCCCATGCTTTCAACGTATAAACATGAACTGAAACTGGAAAAGAAATAAGAAATAAGTATTAAGATTATATTTCCTCATTTGGAAATTTTATATTTATCAAAGTATTTTTCTTTATTTCATAATTTGAAGAATTACATGCCTATTAAATATTGCTATTCAATGAATGAGCACCAAGAATTCTTGGACTAATATTTAGCCGGTCAAGTTGAAAGTAGAATCAAAATTACTGTTTTGTTTATATAGTTTATGTAAATACAGAAAAGTCTTCTTGTATTAAAATGTGTTGACACCCTATTTATATTGTATTTATATAATAGCTTCAAAAAGCCTCCACGTATTTCATGTTTGTATGTGAAGGAAATACTAATTACTGAGAGTTTAAAAGAAATTCCCTAAAAGCCACTTTGGTCTCAATATTTTTGCATATTTTTCTAGATTTCTCTGCAGTTATTGGTATTTGAAGTCTTTCTAATTCATTTATCATCAGTTTCAGAAAACTGTCACACTGAGATGTTTGTTTTATTGCACAGATTTATGTATCATATTATATAATATTCTTTCAATATTTTGGATTTTTCTCACTCTCACTACATGAAGATAACTCTTTCTATACTTTCTTCTCTTTGCTTTACAAAATTCAAAACTTTGTTTGGCTGTCTTGTCAAATAACCTTCCACAACTCCTCTGCTTTATGATTTATGGATTAACTGATTGACAACTTATGCAGTTCTGTGTATTTTTTCATTTTTGTTGTCTCCTTTCTTTCCTGGAAATGCTTAAGAACAAAATAGTTCCAAATATTAGTTCAATTTTAATTTTTATTGGAATTTTTTTGCAATCAGTGCTAAGCATTGCACTCAGAGCCCCACATCTGAGAGTCAAGTGGTCTACTGCTGAGGAACATACTCACCCTTTCCTCAGATGATAGCTGAATATGAAATGTGCACACACATGCACACACACTCGCACGCACACAACACACACACACACACGCACCAATCGTGATCGCCTAAATCTCACCATGCTTTTTTGTCTTTTTCAATTTAGGCCTATTTTCCTTATGTATAAAAGTAGTAAGATATTATGGCAAGAAGAACTATAGGAGACCCTTTTTCTTAAAAGAGTGCTCCAATCTAGCCTCTACCTTGTTATTCTGCTTTAGTTTCCTGAGTAGTAAGAATTATAAGCATGTATCAGCACACTAAGTTCAGGAGGTTTTGCATGCATGCATGTGTACCACTATGATCCCCGTCATTAGGTCAAACTCTGATTACACCATTTTCACTTACTTTTTCATTTCTAATCTCCTTGAAATTCAGTCTTTAGATCTAAGTAGCATTTTGATTGATTTGTTTGAACCAGTCTGCTAACCTGTTTTCTAAAGTTCTTCAGCATTTCTTATATGTTATTCTTTTGTCAGAAGTAAGTTTGAAAGTAAAATACGTGTATATAAATAGCTATATCACATGTATGTGTTACAGTATCTCTATCTTCTGACTCACTTGGTGCTTTTTTTCCTTTATACTTACTGATTTTGAGTAAATGTAAAAAGACACTATTGTAGAAACAATTGAAGAAGAAACTGGAAATAATGACTATTTAGAACATTGCCTGAGCACGCAAGCATAGTTGGATTTCCAAAGTTTTTCCAATTTTACTGGCTACAATATATAATTGAATTCATCTTCCATTCCAGGGCTGATTTATGAGTACTTTGAAAATGTTGTTTAAAACTTGTATTGGAATATATTCATACATAATCTTGGAGTTTGCTTTTGCAAACTACTAAAGATGACAGATGATAAGTAAAGATCCACAGTTATTAGATTGGATAAGACACTATATATGTGGTAACCATAATCTTTTTAGAAACAGAGAGAACCAAAAATATGCCATGGTAGAAGTTGTAAAGTACTTCAGAAAATGGCCGTGGTCTCTATTAGAGGCTAGAGAAAGCTGACCCCATGTTAGATGGAGGGCTGATGACTACAGAGTCTAATGATTCTAATGAACCCTTTGAAGCTGTCAATTAGAGAGACTGTGCCACACCAGCAACTCCATGTCAGAAATCCCTCACCGCCCATTTGTGCCTTGCACTGTAACTAAGGGAACCAAGGGAACCAACCTACTGCTCAGCGAGCCTGAGCGCCACATACAAGACATGAATATCTTACTCACACTATCATTTCTGCCTCCTGATCCTTAACTTTCTGCTGGTTTCTGAGCACAAAGTAAAAGGGAGACAGAAAATCACTAAGGGCTGTTTTTAGAAGCTTGAATCTTTATTCTCACTTCATGAACAGGTTTTACTCAGAAGAAAGCCTTAAAAATGGATTTGGACTTTGAAAATCAAACACAAGGCAGAAGGTTTACAACAAGGTGAAGTTCAGAGCATAGTGTTTTTCTGATCTGCTTCCATCAAAAGTTGGCAGAATTCCCTCCTATAGTCAGGCAATTTGTGTATTAGCCTTCGTCTGGGTATTGGTGAGTTTTATTATTTTCTGTCTTCAAACGTATTTCAGAAGTCATTGTGGAGAGGTCAGGCAAGATGGTTCACAGCTCTGCACTGTCTTAAATTGGGAACCACATGAAGACAGAACTTTGCCCTCTCTTTTATAACACCATGTCTTAGGTCAAGCATCCTTTTCAAGCTGGGCTTAGCCACCCGGAATGTGTGCTTGGTGGAAAAAACCGTGCCGGGCTGACACTGTAGCCCAAGCTTTCAATGTGGATGTTTTATTATTTGAATTTGGTTATGAATTTTAAAACAAAGATATAGTGTCTTAATATTTCCTAAATAGCTTTTTATTACTTTAAATGGAAGTTAATACAAAAGATCAAAGATCTGAAAAGACAGTGAATTTACTGTATGCTAAGCTGGCAAACTGCCTTTTGAAACATAGGATTTTATTCCACTGACTAACAGACACATTCCTGGATTTAGCCAGAGAGTACAGAGCCATTCTAAGATGCCGGATACCCTAAGGGCACATTCTAATTAAACATTTGAAAGTTGGTGTTCAGTATGTCATATCTGTGTGCAATTCTACGCTAAGCTTGGATCTCTTATGTTGAATTAATCTGCAAACTTTCTCTTTCACAGCTACGTTGCAGTTCAAAAATGGTAATTTAGCAACTCAGATGAAGTTCAATATTTAGTTACTATTACTATAGCATAGGAAAGTTAGTGGTGGTTATGGCCCAGCTATAATTTATAGAACCTCATATCTTAGCAGTAATAAAAATAATAATTCCAATAATAATAATAGTCTACCATTTATTATACTCCTGCTGTGTTCTAGGCCCTTTAAATGCATGATCTAATCTAACTCATGCCACTTCTGCTTGAGAGAATTACCATTTCAATTCTGCTATTGAATCAGCTGAAGTGGAAAAAGAATGTAACCAGGGAAAGGCTGGGAACCAGGGTGCTGAACAGGAAGTTAGTTAAAAACAGGAGCATCAGAGACCTTAAAACATTATGTAAGGGATAATCATGGTACATTTCCAAATTGGTGTTATAGTATACAAGTGCCTTAGGATATATAGAAAGATATTTCATATTACGTAAGTTACACGTAATAGGAGTGACAGCTATTCAGAAACTGTTATCCTTCAGACACAGGGCTATGGAGACATCCGATGATAGAATTGGGGGAACACTGACATTTTGAAACAATGATAATTAGAGTTGACAGGCGAATTAGAACAACATATTATCAGCAGAACTAATGCAATGGAGATATGTTGTTAAAAATCATGTCTAAAAATGTGAATTTGTCAGTCACACACAATGTAGCTGAATAGAGTTAGAATTGCTTTACCAACTGGTAGAAATAGAGACGCCTATTTCTAGTGAGCAGGCTGTGATGCCAAGCTTGGAAGGCCATGTCCTGCTGCATCCAAGAATGGATGGAGATGTGCAGGTGAAGACATTGGTGGAACAGAGGTCCCCAGGCTATGGAGGGCTAAGGACAGGATGAGAACCCATGTGAGAATTATTAGAGTTGCAATTGCATGGTGTATAAAGACAGGGAACTATGGCATCCAGGAAGGGTAGAAGGCTTGGGAATTCAGCATTTCTTTATTCCATCTGGAAAGAAACCATTTATTCTTTGAGAACTTCATGTGTATTTTAATAATATTCACTACCTTTCCCTACCGCCATCAGCGCTTCCCAGAACCACTCTCCTTCATCATCCACCTAACTTTTTGTGTCCTTATTTTTTCCCTATCCTTACCAATATGTGATGCCCAAATACTGGATGTGTAGCCTTCCACAGGAGGTTGCGGGGGACCACAGGGATTAATAATTGCCAATAGCTCTATGGCTGGGGGAAGGATTTTGTGTCCGACTCTCCTTTCTGTTCCTGGTATTTTCTCTGCCTATGACTTGCACAGACTTGTGCACGCTCTCACAACCTCTATGGGTTCATAAATGCAGCTGCCCTGTTGTTACTGAAAGACACTGTTTCCTTATTGTAACCTACAGCCTATGGCTCTTAAATCCTTTCTTCCTCATTTCTCACAATGTTTGCTGAAGCGTAGGAATAGGGGTCACAGCAAATATATTCCATTCTGCAGTCCCTTGTTTTGTATACATTGGCCTGCTGTGGTTTTCTGTGATAATCACCATCTAATATAAATATAACCTTATCTGATGTATGTTGAACAATCTTTGGGTACAAAAATAAATCATTAGGAATCAGTTTAGTACTATGCCCATATACCAAACACTAGTAGTGACTTTTCCCATAAGCCCTGTGACCTTTCTAGTCAAAGGCTCTTAGATAGATAATGGTGCTATGTGAAAATTTGTCTTGTGGAGCAGGGCTTAAATCCAACCAGAAGTGGTTAATTAATCCCATGAGAGTTTTGATACTATTTCACTACTGGTTATATCTTGCCATACCAGTCATTACTGTAGTTTGAAGAGTTTGTAGAAACACACACACACACACACACACACACACACACACACACACACACACAGTCTTATTTCACATTTTATTTTATATGCTTATTTATTACCTTCAATACAACCTTAGAGAAAGTATTGAACATACATATAAAATGTTAAAATGGATCTGTCCTCTAAAGGGACAATAATGCCACTACTACATTCTGGAAGCCAACATTTTTTCTCCATTGTAAGGCTAGAGGACAGGGTGCTATTAACAATCATCCCAAGAGGAAAGCTTTTTACTACTTCGACTTTTAAGAAAAGACAATGTTTGTAATTTATCTTTTCAAATAGGTGGGTGTTTTTCAAAGCTTCTACTAAAGTTTGCTAGTAGAGCCCAAACTTCAGCATGAAGTTCCCACTGTTCTTACTGTCTTTTAAATGCCGAAAGGTAACTCCTGAACTCTGGATCTTATATTGTCACCTTATTAAAATTTCAAGATGAAAAGACTTTATAGTATGATCTTCTGGAACTTGAACTTATGATAATGAAGACATTCAAGAGGGTGAAGGATTTCCTTGGGCTTAGATAGCTATTAAGGGTTAAAGGTAAATCCCATATCCCTTTCTTGTTCCTAATCAAAAAGGCAATAAAAGAAACAAAGACTGAGGTGGTAGAATGGCAGCACAGAGGCCAGCATCCTCAGCATCTGGTTCCCTGTGTGTATGAGGTAGAGCCTCAGAAATGCTTTCTAAGCCCGTTCTACTTCTGAACCCTGCATGGATGTGTCTTCGAGATTCTCATTCATAATGGAGCCTAAAAACCCGGTAAGGCAGATATAGAACAGTTTGATTTTGTGTGATAGTCTTATATTTTTCTATTCTTGTATTCAAAGAGTTCTTATATATTTTTGGAACTGTGTACAAAGTTCTTAGAAACTAAGAAAAGAAGAAAAAAGCAACGTTTTCATATAGTGCATTAAGATGGGACTGGAATCGAGGTGGATCAGAATTTCAATATATTGGATTACATAGAGAGCTGTTCTTCTACACAATAATCAAAGTCATTCTGGAAGAGAGCATAGACCATATGAATATCTAAATGACAGCACTGTTTTCTCACAATCCAAATCATTCCATGACATGCTCAGAATTATTGTTCTATCTTCCTCTGCAAAAGAGATATTTACACTTCATTAAATGAGCCATTACATCTAACTGCTATAGAAAAAATAAACAATGCCCATTTTTCCATAATATTCACAAATTCTATTAATATTGGTATTAAGGAAAATATTTTAAAGGGTATTAGTGTTTTGTTTCATCAGTTTCTTTTTTTCTGGTGTTAAGATAAGTGTCCAGCCAATGAGGTGAGCCCAGCTTTTAAGTTCATTAAGTGAGAAGTCTAGAAAAAAATGATTGCCAAGCACAAATTTCTTTAGTAAATCAACTGGAAGACAAGAGTAAAAGCAAAACAAACAGAAAACTGAGCAACCAAAAATGCACCTTGGTAGTTTCTAGACTGTTGTCATCATCAGCTTTGCCCACAAGTCATATTTGCCATCTCGAAGCAGGACAAGGTCAACAACAGCAGGCTGCTAGGACATCAGCATGGGAGTCAAGCTCACTGAAATTCAAAGTTACTGGGCTGGACCAGTGTGGAAGATAGATAACAGCAGGGTGGGGAAGCAGCTGACAGATGAGCTGAAATGGAGGGACTGTAAGCACAGTAGGCAAAGGAAATACTCTAAGGCCTTTAAGCAATGGGGCATAACTTCTGCCTGCTGGACCTTGATAGCTAGCGGTGAGCAGATCCTGCTGCTGCAGGGCAATCAGAATTTGTGAGCTTCATTCCACGACTGTGCACTGCACAGTGTGGAATCCTTGCCTGAACCATGGTGGGGTATCTCAAACATGCATAGCAAAATCTTCTCTTTGAGTTGCCCAGACAAAGGTCTGTATTGCACTGATTTGAACATTAGTAACGTTTGCACTGAAATAGATCTTGTTAGAATGTGACATTCTTCTATCATGTTTTGCTCACTCCTATGGTTCCCTGAGTTGCCCTGTAGTTCAAGCCTCTTTTTAAGGCTTTACATTGCTGCATAATACAGCTCCTCAGGAAAATTTTAAATACTTTCTGTGTCCTTCAGTGTGTTATTTAAAAGCTGCACTTCTTGCTTTCAAGGTCTACTGTTATCCGCCGTTGTTCTGAAGTGCCTTTTCTCCCGTTACCTCTGCCTGCCTTTGTCTGTGAACTTGTCAGTAACATGAAGTCTCACAGGAGTGAGGAAATAAAGCCAAGGTCTACCAAATCTTAGTTCATCCCATTGTTGCTTTGTAAAAGCTCACAATTTCTTCCTTGGAAACTTGTTATCAAGTTTATCCTCAGCATCATAGCAACCAAGTTGATGAGTGTGTATTCAAGTACATGCTTCTCTCATTAAGCAAGTAACCTGAGGGCCCTATAAGCTTTGATGATGAATAACATTCGTCTCAAAGAATAAACAGTTGAAATGTGACACTGTAACTTGCAGAGGGTTTTAAACATAACTTTGTTCCTGAAAAGTGTGTTTTGATATTTTTAATTACTCAAAGTGTATATTTAAAATTTGAGAATTCTACACTTCTTTAGAACATCTTAAAATGTTTCAGTTTTGGTTTTAAATGAGATTATATAACCTGTGTTGTCAGATTTCAAATCTGTAATATCTAGTATTCTTAGTCATGACCTGGGATACATTTTGTTTTATGTAGCATGAAATATTTTAAATAGTGACCTAGTTTTAAATTACCATTTTACTTTCCACACAGGCTACAGAATTATTGTCATTTAGGTAATTAGAAATGATTAAACTTATATTTCTTTTGACAACTGATTAAGAAACATACCTCCTTTTATTTCTATATCTACCTTTCAAACAGTTTTGAAATTCCCTATAGACTTAATTTGGAAGTTGTAAAAAGTGGGCAAAACAATCCTACTTAGAAAATATTCCCGAGATATTAAAAAGAAGCACTAGAAAAGAAACACGCCCTCCAAGCAGAAAGTACACAATGAACCCTTTACCGAGTCCTGAACTTTGGAAATCCGTTACAGAATCTACTTTGACATCCATTCACTTTCCTAATACCATAGAATTAAATGAAATAATCACAAATCTTGCCAATTATTAGCTAGATTAAGTAAAAATATATAAGAAAGTTTAAAAAAGAAAATTTTCTTATTATGTTTTACTTGTTCATATGTATTAGAGTTGAAGATACATGTGATCAAAGAAAGCAAAACACAAACCAATGCATTTTAGCTTCCTCCACCACAGAATTCTCTGAGATGTTGATGTTGTTTGAATCAGTAACATAAGGAGCATTTCAGTTCCCCTGGAGAAATACGCTCTTTCCTATTATTAGGTCTGGATGGAATTTATCATACAAATCTGTACATAGATTTTTGAGTGATATTCTTGGGAATATATTTCACTGAGAGAAGGTGAAAAATCTTTTAGAGAATAAGTGGGAAATTATAATTCTACCTAAACAGTAAGAACCAATCCCTAATACATAAATAAAACCAGCATAAAGCCTTGGTACTTTAGGAGTTAAAGTGATGAGTTAGCAGTACATAGAAAACAGCAGGCAGGGCGGATCCCTGTGTTCTGAGATGCTTATCTCAGGTCTCCTTGGCTTTGGGAGTTTGTTTTAGCTTTAGTCTTTGGCTGGTTGAGGGCTGGATTCTGTGATGAGTTGTTCAGAACTGTTGCTTCTCCAGACTGCAGATTCACAAAAAGGAATGTCTATGCATAGTATCAAAATGGTTTCGCCCCCTCCCACACACACCCAAAATAATAAGAGTTTTGGATCATTCAAAGTAAGCTGTGCACTTAGTTTTTGAAATCCCCAACTTTCTCATAAACATGGAAGAGGTTATTTGGGCTTAAATCTAACAACAAAATAAGCAGCTTTTCATTGGATGTATTACATCCCTATATTTTCTAATAATGTATTTTATTCTTTAAAAAGTCAATACTTTTATGCAATCTATAGTGATCATACCCATCTGCTAATACCTCCCTCTAACTCCATCCAGTGCCTGTTACTCTATCTCCCTCAGATTTCATGTTTTGTATTTATTATTGTTATTAATAACCCAGAGTCCAATTAGTGCTGGCCATATCTACTTTAGACTGCTCCTTGCTGCATAGGCAACCTACTGATGGCCATATTCTCAAAAAAAAAAAAAAACCAAACAGGTAATTGCCCCATTAGCAGCCATCAACTGCCAATAGCTCCTCTTACAGAGGCCTTGAGAGTCCCTCCCTTATCCATGCTGGAACTTTAACTGACTTGGTTTTTTGTGGTTCTTATGTATCACTATACTATTATAAGTGAAATTATGCTTTTATATTAACAAATTTAACAGATGTATATAAGTATACTTCTGACAGTTATAGAGTCTGTTTTTAACTTCTGTATTTTAGTACATAGAAGCAATTAAAGCAAATAAGATTGATATTGTCCTGATATAGTAGCAAATAAATGCATTGTAGCTCAGTGAACATCTGTGATGTAAAATGCACAGTCTAATTGCTGATAAAGAACTAAAAAGTACTATTTTTTGTGGAAGATTGTTAATCCACCACTACTACAGAGAATAAGACAACTACTACATTTATTGAATCAAACTTGAAGCAGTCTCTTTAATTATGTAGAAGCCAGGATAATGGACTCTGGCCAGGTCCATTCATGGACTCCCAAAAAAAGGTGATGAAGTTACATTTTGCAGAGGCTTATAAAGGCAAAGCCATAAGGCTACTGTGTTTCCCATCAGGTTCAGTCATGTACAAGCATACATCCTGAAATTCTTTCTACCCATGGACCTCCCGCCTATATCCAACCAACTTCAACTTATATCCTGATGTATTTCCTGCCTATGTTCCTCCCATCTACATATGATCAAGCAAATCAGAGCAGTTGGGTCAAACAACCTTGTTTAGGGGAGCAAAACATGTAGCTTATTATCCTTCATAAACAACAGTCTCCATCATTCCCAGAAATACCTGTACTTGCACAAGGGGCTTATAAGTTCGAGGCAATTTTATTTTATGGATCTCTTAGGCACAGTAATTAAAACTTAAGACATAACTTTGGCTTTCATAGGAAAAGGTGAAGAAATATGAGTTCAGAGCAGGAAGATTTTACAGTAAGTGATATGAGAGAAAATCCCCATGGTATTTGTGACACCAGAGGCTGGCCACCCTGCTTTCTGAGTCCTGAAGGACACTTGGTTGTTAGTCAGGAGAAGAAAGAGCTGCCTGGAAGGAGGACACTTTAAGGAGAGTGGAAGCAATGACAGGAAGTTCAGTGTGCTGTGTGTCCAGATGGTTTATAAGTAGTAGGTGGAGATTAAGGAGGAAGGGATTCAGGAGCTGGATAATGAAGGGCTTTGATTTCAACAGGAAGTTGGAATCCATCCAAAGTGATAAGACATGAACGAACACTGTAGGATTTATAGCAAGGGGAGCCCAGAGCTATTAGGAGCACACACTATAGCACAGCACAGTGCCTGAGAAGACCTGCCTAGACTGGGTTTAAATCTTGGGCTTGCCAACTAAGAGTTATGAGTTGGGTGAGTTATTTAACCTCTAAACGTAAATGTCTTTATCTACAAAATACCTGTCTGGTATAGTCGTTACTGTGCAGTAAATGGAAGCTGTTGCTGCTACTTCTGGCTTCTACTCCCACTTCTTGAGCAGTGTAGGTGTAAACTGGATACGATAGAAAATGACAGGGTAAACTGGGTATGGAAAATTGACTGGGGATAGTGGATAAAGCATGTGTGGGAGAGTTCTGTGTTTTCAACAAGTTCTATGTTTAGCGTGACAAGGAGTGATCAAGTAGATTTATATCAGTTTGTGAATGACCCAACTTGTTTTCTTGAGTAGTCAAAGATGTACATTAATGAGCTAACTACCTTGAAAAATGATATACACAGCACAAGATCAAAGGTAGCAAGCTTGGTACACACTTTTTGAGTAAAAGTCTAGTATAAGAATATTAAACCACTGAGTGTGAGAAGGACAACCCTCAAAAACTATGAGAAAGTAGAGACATAAAATTAAAAACGGTAAGCCTCGTGAGCTGGCCAAGCCAGAGAAGGCATTTGACACCTGACAGTATAAGTCTGGCTTGCATTTCTGACTGCAAGTGAAGGAGGAAGGAATAAAAGGATTGTACAAAGTTGTCTTCTGATGCCCCCACACACTCACAGCCACCCACACAGATAGATACACACGTACATATGCACATGCGCACACACACTACATATGCACATGCGCACACACACATGTAAGCAGACACACTACGTATGCACATGCACACACACACATGTACGTGCATATACACTACATATGCACATGCGCACACACACATGTAAGCACACACACTACATATGCACATGCGCACACACACATGTAAGCACACACACTACATATGCACATGCGCACACACACACTACATATGCACATGCACACACACACTACATATGCACATGCGCACACACACACACATGTAAGCACACACACTACATATGCACATGCACACACACACATGTACGTGCACATACACTGCATATGCACATGTTCCAGAACATGGACCCCCCATCTTCTACACACATATCATAATAAATTTTATGTCAAGTATTTTCCAGAATGAGTGTCATTTGTAATTCTGATTGCCAATGAGATGTCAGCGTTGCTGAGGCTGTGACATCTTCACAAGAATGAGCAAGTAGAAAGCCACTAACAATCTTTAGAGGAAAGACACACCTTCTTCTGGGCATGAGAAGAGTGTGTCTTCCCAGAATTTGCCAGACTCACCAAGTTTGGGAAGTTATTTCTAAACTACATTCGGACTGCCATCCAGTCATTCTGACTCTTGCTCAAATGAGTGACCCAAGAGAACAAGCAGATCAGGAGGACTCTGGGTGAACCAGCAGCCAACAAAAAACAGTTCGTTGACCACACCCAGAGAGTTTAGCTGGGGAACCCACAAAGTTCCTCAAGAGTGACACTCAAGGATATAATAGCAATACATGTAATAAAGCATCTTAACTTAAATCAACTAGCAAGGATCAGCTTCACTATCCTATGGAGAAAAGAATACACGAGACAACACAGCCTTCACATTCCCAGCCCTGGAACAGGGGGTACACTGGCTGTCGTGGAGGAGAGGGACTAAGGACAGCAAGCAAAGCTGTGCTCCCATAACATCCCACAAGTGTGCACACTTGTCCATATCTTCGGTAAACTCTCAGGGTCAGGGGAAGAGTGTGTTTATAAATTATAGAACACAATTGTTATTGGTTTTGGCTGATAATTTATTCTTTCTGTGTTTGTCATTTACCTGTAAATGATGTTACATAACAGTATTCATATCTTCTGTCCCTATAACCCTTTGCACAACTAAAGGCATCTCTTGCCCTCAGGCTGTTAATTATTATGATTACTGTGGCAAGAAGAAATAAATGTTAAGACAATTTGTAATAGCCAGTAGTTCTATTATGTGTGCTGCCTTGTGACATTTATGATAATTAATCTTACTGGCAAGGACTCTTTGTTTTAGATCCACAGCAGAGACTGTCAGTCCAGGAGTCCTATATATGCCCACCCCATGTTTTACAGTTTTCCAGAGCATGAGGCACATGCTGGTGGAAGAAATAGAAAAGAGAAACATATAAAGGAAAAGAATAATTTGTGTAAAACCATGCCTAAATAACTGGACAACGTCTATGTAAATTTAGAGTAATATATGGCAATTAATTTTCAAGAAATAGTAACTTATTCTTATTTATTTCAAAAATAATTTTAATATTTCTAGGAAGCCTAATCATTTCTATTTTTCAGGTAAAGGACAATCTCAATATCACCTTTAAAAATCTATTTTCCTGTGTATCTGGAAGAAAATTCAGTTTACACCGATTCTTGTTGAATTGACTTAACTCTACACAGTTTTATTTTTTAAGTACTTTAATAATATTTTCTATGGACCAAATACTTTCATAGTGGTATTAACCATATAAACGAGTTCCCAGCAGTTCATTGCTTAGTGCTATTGAAAAAAATTTTTAAATCTTCTATTTGTCTTTTTCTGGCTCCTCTCTCTAATAGGCTGGAAATGTGTAATAAAATACCCTAATGGCTGCACCTTGAGAACGAAACCCTATTCTAATTGCTTTGACGCATGGGCTAGCAGGATAATTGATTGACACTAAGACTACTCAGTAAACAGCCAGCTAACAGAATTAGATTAATGAAAACATATGGTAATTACAGCTGTGCAGAACAACTTGAAATCTACAATGTAGCTTCAGGGTAAATAATCAAAAGTCTGACCAAAGAGCAATTAGACTTAATAAAAGTCTTATTGTGCAATTAGGATTAAGAGAGGCTGAGAGATAAGATTGTAAAATTTTAAAAACACATCTGATGAAAGACTCACTGCATTCTGTAAAATCTCTTTTCTAACATTATGGAGTAATTGCATTTCTAAAGAAAATTATTTCAAGTATGTTTTATGACATTGCTTAAGAAATGTTTATTGTAGGGATCTCTGTGACTTATGGTAATTTTTTTTGCAAAATGTTCACTTTAATTGATGAAATACTGTAGCCTTTGGCATGGCTTTCTGGTGGAAAATTAAATTATGTAACTTGAATAGAAATGTTGGGTTTTTTTTTTCCTGGACAGTTATGGAGAAAGAGAGGGGAAAGCGAAGAACAAATGATGCAATTATAATATAAAAAATAAAAGAGATAATTTAAAAGTAGATTCACAAAAGTTAAAGGAAGAAATGGTTACTTTTTGAATATTCAGATATACTGTTAATTACTTCCCAAACTTTATAAATTTGAAGTATTTATTGTATGTGTTTAAATCTGGAAGTGTTTTGCTTTGTTACACACCACACCCCTTACTCAACCCTATAATACTGTCTTCGTAAATGAAAGTGTGTATTTCGTTTTTTATCTCATTGCCTTCTTTCCCAGAAGAATTGGACTGGAAGGAAAACTCTAGGTTATAAACTGCAAACACTGGCCTCTCAACTCTTCCCTTGATTGAGGAGGCAATAATCTATGCTCAAAGGCCACACAGAGCAGTTTGCGTTGTAGTCAATGCATCTCCACATACCTTTAGATAACAACAAAGCAGCCCGGTTAAAGGGTTCCTCTGTGTGCCGAACGGGATTTGAGGCGCTGTCAGCATTAGAGAAGGGGTAATGACCACTGCTGGAAGCGGGTGTGTGCTGTGACCTCAGCCACTTTGGAGGTTTTCTTTGGTTTCCCTAGTGCATTGGGCTAAGTAAATCCTAGTTTGTGTGCCACCTTTCTAAAGTGAGAGTCACCGGGGATATTTGGTCTAAGAAGCTTATCACTGGGCATCTGCCCCATACTTCTCCCTCACTTCCTGTCCACTGCTTTCTGCCACCTCCATTGTCAGTCAGTGAAGAGCAGGTGGCTGGGAAAGGAAGCTGTGTTTGAGAAATTGACAAGACAAGAGTGAACTGAGGAGTAGTAGGTACTTGGCGTGCCTACTGAGGGCGTGCACACTGAGGGATGATAATGATTAGAGGGCACCTATGAGGTTTTCAAGGAAAGTAAAGAACTTGATGCTAAAACAGCCCCTGCAGTACGAAGTGTGAGTGCGGTGTCTGTCAACAGACGAACAGTGGGCAGTTCAGACACAGATAATGGTCTTCCCCAAACCACACAGAACTCATAAGCTTTTTGACATAACCCAGATTGCCGTGATCCTTCACTTTCCCCTGAAGCCCAGCCCCAGCCTTACCTGCCCACGCTAGCACCTCCTGCCGTTCCTGACATCATCTCCACTCGTGTCTACAATCATCTTTGTAGTACTTTCTGTTACACTAGTGGTTTTCTCATGTGGTGAGTTGTTTTCCTGTTTGTCTCTACAAGAGGGCATGGACATGTTTTGTTTGCTGTTCTTTCTCCTTTGTTTCCTATTGTATAGCCCAGTGTCTTATGGAGTATTGCAAGAGCCATATGCGCATTTACTAACTGGCAATTCATTTACTATTTCAAAATACACCCTGATTACAGTTCCCCTCCCCCTACTCTTCCCAGTTTCTCCCCTACATTCTCTCCCATCCAGATTCACTCCCTTTTTGCCTCTCACTAGAAAAGAGCAGGCTTCTAAGCAATAACAATAAAATATAACAAAATACAATATTAATAATACAATTATTATATATTGTATAATTAATACAAAACCATCCAGTCAAATTCGGACAAGGCAAACAAACAAAAGGAAAAGCGAGGGAGAGAAGGCTCAAGAATATGAGCCCCCTTGTTAACAGACTCAGGAGTCCCATTAAAACAGTAAAGTGAAATCTGTGCAGTAACTGCAGCGCACCTTGTGCAGACTCCTGCAGGCTCTAGCATCTGGCTTCAGTCTGTGAGGTCATATGGGCTTTGTTCCGTTGATTCGAGGACCTTCCTTTCCTGGTGTCTTCCATATCCCTTCTGGCACTTGCACTCTTCCCTCCTCCTCTGGTGGTTCCCTGAGTTCTGAGGCAAGGGGTTTGATGGAGACATCCCATTTAGAACAGCATGATCCAAGGTCTCCCTCTCTCTGCAAAATATCTGACTGTGGGTCACTGTATTTTTACCATCTGCACAGGAAGCAACTTCTCTGAAAATGGCTGAATAAGGCACTGGTCTATGAGTGTGCTTAGTGGTAACAAATCAAACTAACTCTGTCCGAAAGACATGCACTGAATGCAATAAAAGTTAAGGAGATAATGTAAATAAAGAAATACTCAAAATAATGGGTTATATTTCCTTATTCAACTATAATGCAAAAATAGTTGATTTTTGTACCTTATTGTTGTTATTATTATTATCATTATTCTAAATACTATTAAAATCAATTCAACCTCCATATATTTTTATAATGATTTGATTAACTTGTATCCTGCCTCAATGTACTTTTACTTATGTGTCTCAATGGCTAAAGATTTGGAGGCATTTTGTATATGTTTGTTATACATTTGTGTTTCTTCTTTTGAAGTGTTTAGTTCATTTGCTCACATATTTATGAAATATTTGCTCTTCTGCTATTTTAATGCCTGTGCTATTTACTATTAACATCTCCAAGATAAATAACTGGCTCAGCTTCTCTTGCATCATTGTACCCGTCTCTTCACTCTGATGACTGCTTTCTTCTCTGTGTGATAGCTTTGTTTTTAATTTTGTATGATGTCATTTCTCACTTCTGGCTCACAATTCATAAGCTATTTGGATTCTATGAAAATTTGCAGAAAACACTTACCTATAGCCATACCTTGAGGTGTTTCCTGTCTTTTCCTCTAAAACTTTGCCTTCAGATCTTAAAAAGTTTGGCTCATTTTGAGTAGGTTTCTGTGAAGGGTGAGATACAGTGGTCGAAGTCCAGTCTTCTACTCACGACCATCGAGTTTTCCCAGCACCAGTTCTTAAAGAGGCTGTCGTTTCTGAATGCGTCTTTAGATGATGCGCAGAGGAGTCAGAGGTTTTAACTAAATGACTTTATTTCTGTGCTTCCAGCATCACTGTTTTTTCCCAGGATTACTTTGCTTCCTTAAAAATTCTGGGTTTATATTTTCAAATTCAGTGAAAATATCATTGGAATTTTTATGCAGAGTTGACCACAGATCACTTCTGTAGTACGGTTGTTTATACAGTATTGCTCATGCTGCTCCATGCACAGAGAGTCTTTAAATCTTCTTGTACTAGCTTCAATTTCTTTGATATTTAGTAGTTTATAAAAGTTAAACAGCTCCTTGTTAGGTTTGCTCCTTGGTGTCTTCATTCTGTATGAGATGACAAAATGAATTGTTTTTATTATTTGCTTCTCTGCAGATTCTTTATTAATTTTTACTGATTTTTATGCTGATGTTGTATCCTGCAACATTAATAATTTCTTTTATTAAATGTAAAATCTTTTGGTGGACTATCAGTGTCTTCTCAACAAAGGATTATTTCATCTGAAATAGGATCAGTTGACTTCTTCTTTCTTAGTATTGCTTTTATTCCTTTTCTTATTCTGAATAAATTTTCAAATGCTGTACTGTACAAATCAAATTTGAATTGCGATTCCTGTTGTTCTGATCATAAAGTAAACATTTTCTGGTTTTCACAGTTTAGTGTGAGTTTGTCCACAGGTATCTTACATGCATAGTATTCATTATAATGGAATATACTTCTTGGTTCTTCAGGACTTCTAAACATAGAAAGATGATGGATTTAATCGAATATTTCTTCTACGTTTATCAAAACAATCATGTGATTTCTGTCTGTCATACCATTTATGCTCAGCATTAATCAGTTTGCATCTTTTAAATTATTCTTGTGTTTCTCTTACAATACTGACTATAGCAGGAATCCACGAGAGCATGGGAGAGATTCAAAGGAATTCACTTAGATGTATAATAGGGGTAAACACCTCCTGACACAGGCTAGCTTAGATGTCTCTGCAGTTGCTCCATCCAGGGGGAAAGAGCACTGACAACAAGCCACCTGCTCTGCTTCTACCTTCCAAGAAAGAGAACAAGAAAGCAAAGACCCTTCCCCCACTCCACGCTCTTCAGTCATCACTCAGCAGGCAAGACCATGCCCTAAGATGGTGCCCAAGGCCACAGGCAGAATAGTTTCCACAGCCCATGAACATGGTCTGTAAATATTTTCCATCGCTGTGCACTGAGGACATGGTCTATAGTTTTCTTTCCAGGCTGTGCTTTTGTAGTTTTGGTGTCAGGATGATACTGGATTCTTAAACATTTGGATGTATTTCTTATCTTTCTAATTTATAGGATAATCTAAAAAGTATTTTGTGATATTTCTTTAAACCTCTGATAATGTTCAGCAATGAAACTGTCTACTCTTAGACTTTTTTGTTTGCAGACTTCATAAATCTCACTATTATTCTTTATAGATTGTGTCTTTGGGGGGTTAACTTTAGCGGTTATTACCAAAAAATTATTTATTCCATACTTTATTTTCTGAATGTGCTTTAAAAATAATCCTTAATGACATTCTGGGTTTCAACTGTATCTACTGTGATATTCTTTGTACATGTCTAATTAAAAATTGGATGATCTCTTACTTTCAGATAATTTAATAAAGATTTTGACATTCTGTTCAATTTTTTCAAGGAACTGATTATTTATTTCATTCATTTTTCATACTTTTTGTTCATAATTTTTATTATTTCTAACCATATTGCTTAGTATTTCTTTTCTTCACAAGTTTTTGATTGGTTTGTTTTGTATTTATAAAAATTTGATATTTATCATTAAGCTATTTAACATTCTTTGACTTTTATAATGCCAGAATTCAACAATTCCAAACTCGTTTCTCATATAAACATTAGAAGTCTCTCATCTTTTCTTCCAGATAGTTTTCAGGCTTGCGATAATTTGATATTTTAGTTAATATAGTGCCAATTTCTTTGCTTGTGTCCAGGCACTGATGCAGTATTTTAAGTACTTTTAAGTACAATAAAATCTTACCCATTCACTATTCTTTCTTTTAGTCATTCCATATTTGACTGAAGGCTTACAATGCACCTGGTTCTGAAGCTACAGTCCTGTAATAAGATAACTTCTTTTTAGAATTGCTCTGGACTGGTGGAGTAGACAGAACCTACACTCAAGTGTACACACACACACACACACACACACACACGCACACGCGCGCGCGCATGTACGCACACATACATACATGGGTCCCTAGAAGGGATGTCTCAAGTGAGAAAGGAAAAGAGAATGAGGAACAATCATAAGGGTGTGTCAACGTTTTGTGGTTTAATAAGCAATGATCAAGCCATTAAATTACATGGTGAGGCAAAGACAGAAAGGAAACCTAGGGAGAAATTATCATGAAGCTAAAGGAAGAGGAAGTATCAGCAGTGATAACTTTTATGACATAGTGATATATCACGACCATTGTTCTGCAAAATCTAATAATAATATTTATTGGTTCTGGAAATTGGAACACCTAAACAATAGCATTTGCATCTTACAAGGTCACATTTGCATTGTCGCAAAAGACAGCAGGTCTCCCCTCTGCCTCCTTTAGATTTGGTTCTCTCTTCATCTGGGATCAACTAGATAGGTGAATGGGTAGTAAACAAATATTGAAGCTAGATTTTAGGTTGCAATGTGTACAACTGATTACAAACTGTGTTTATTCATTAGGGAAAATCATCTGAGCAAAGAACAGTTCTGGAAAATCATGTTTTGTTTGTGCTTTAGATGGTTATCACAGTGAGAAATGTGTGCACCCAAGTACAGATGTTGAAGGCGGCAATGACAGCCACCTCATGTCAGCCTGAGTGGCCTGTGAAAGAAAATAAGGTGACAATGAAGTAGCATTAGCACCACAAGACTCCAAGTTTGAGAAGTGGCACATGATGCATAACAAAGAAACGCCGTGCATGTGCACAGTGGACTTCAGCTGGAGAGAAAATGAAGCTGTGAAATTCACAGCTAAATGGATGGAATTTGAAATAAGCATCTCAGGAAGGTGACCAAGACCCAAGCACCTACATATTCTCTTCCATTTGTGGATGCTGGCTTTAAAACTTGCATGTGTGTGTTTAAGTACCCGTAGGAGAAACTAGTATGGGGGCATGACATGTTTCAAGAGATGGATAATAAAGCTGGCATGAAGTGAAAAGGAGGAATAAGGAGGCAGGAAAGGCTAGATATGGGTAGGCTCAGAGGGGAGGTAGAGGAAGAAGTGTGGAGAGGGATAACTAACACAAGAATCCTTCAAAAACTCATATGAAAACCTCAAAGTCAGTGTCACATAGATAATAGTGTCTCTACCAATAACATAATACTAAATATATAATAACATAATACTATATATGCATAATATATATAACACTATATATACATATACTATATATACATAATATACATAATACTAAATACAGTTAGGCCTTCATTTTTTAAAATAAATGTAGAAACACAATTTAAACAGTTGTTTCTGGTTTAGGCTATCTTTGATATCTTATATGGGTCATTAACATTTTTGTTTTATTTGAGTTCGTTATTGCTTTCTTTAAGATGAACTGTGTTATTTTGAGGATTTATTTTGCTAACTTGCAGCATCCCTTAAAATTAATATCTGATTTGGAAGCTTCCATAAGAGAAAGAACTATATATACACATGTCCATTTAATAATTAGATTTCCAGCAATACCTATATGTCCTCAATTTTGACAAAATGAGATACACTAGCATTTTTTTCATAATTGGTTGGAAACATTTGTGGAGAATCAATGCAAATAATTTAGATCAAAAGGATAAAACGAAAGAGAAGCTGATGCAGAAGGAAAGAATAACAAAGAAAAATTCCCCAAATGTGACGGTCTGTGGAGATAAAGGGGTAAAGAGAGATGGTCGAGGTATTTTACTGATGTACTAGAAACAAAGGGAGCAGAGGACAAAGATGAAGCCAGATCACAGCCAATCCACGAGTGAATGGGGAAAAGAGAAGTTGAGAATGGCAGTAACCACTAACACTTGGGAAAGAACTGAATATTGTAAAAATGGAAAAAGCATAGTTGAAGGAAAAATTGATAAACAGGTAACTATTGGAGTCATACAAGTACATTTAATAAAATATGAATAATTTTATAAGAAAGAAAGAAATTAAAAATAAATAAAGCAAAATAAACAGAAAAATTGGAATTAAGGACGCCTGATGCAAGTACATGATATAGTGTCAGAGGATCACTAGACATGTGAGTCTATTAAAAATAGTGACTGGTAGAATTAAAGGTAAATAAATGGTATAAAAGTAAGATCAGGTTTATGGATAGGAAACAGAGATGGCAAAGTAAGAATCCCAGTGAGAAGAGCAACATGTGGACATGGCATTCAGTTCTGAGTTGTAAGTGTTGAATCAGCATAGATAGGCTTAACTTGGAACATAGTTTCCCAAGGTTACTATGGAATGTGTGAGTCACCAGAGGGAGGCACTCTACTCGGCTGTGTGTTGCTGCTGCTGCTGTTTGCTTTGCTTGTCTCTTCTATTACCTGACAGTGTCCTGGCTTCTGAACCTGTCTAGTATCTCTGAACCTACCAAATTGTCATACGAACAAAGATTCTCATGTCTACAATGGAATGAGTTGAGATTTTCCATTTGATTAGTTAATTGCTGCTCTATTTGTACCAATGCTGATGATCTTCAAGTTCTGGACAGAGCAAAACATAAATTTGCTTTGATTCTATCTTTTGGATTGTGGCACAGTATCTGAGAGATATAAAAGACATGAAGTGTTATCTCCTGTTCAGACCATCTTTTAACAATACTAGTTATACATCTTGAGCACATTTAAATCATAGAAGAATAGATTGGGAATATAATCTATATTAGTAGCATATAAGTTTTTCAGTTAAAATATAATTTGTTATATGAGAAAAAGGAAATATATTGTTGAACTAAGGTAACATTTTAATAAAATACATTATTTTCATATTAAGTACTCATTCATAATTTAGTATTAGATAAAGTATTCCATACTTCATTTTATTATATCATAAAATGATCCCAAGTTATAATACAGTCTTTCTTATTTTTAGTGTTCTCACAAACTATCACTAAATTGATACATGATAACTTTCTCAGCCATTTCTCTTGTTTAACATTTAGTTTATTTCAACTTTTATTCTCATTTTAATGGTCAATGAACATCGTTGGGAATATAGTTATCAGAGTAGGGTTTTTTCCCTTAAAATATATACCTATGATGGTCATTCCTAGATCAAAAGCTGAAACCACTTCTATGAATTTTCATATTCTTTCAAAAAAGGTGGTAGAATGCCATAATGTCTCTTTCAAAATCATTCCACCTTTTCAGCCACTGGGTATATTTTATCCCATGCACAGAATATATGGAAATATACAAATGGCAGTTGTTTACATTTGTTTGAATAGTGTAATTTTCCAAGTAATAACAATAATTTTGCAGAATTACAATACTTGGATTTGTACATTTATATTTTTAAAGGTATCAGTTATACGTTATCAATTTAAACTCTTGCTGTTAAAAAATCAGCATATTATCATTTGATCTGTATATTATTCTAGTCTGGGTGCTGTCTATGGTGTTTGGTCCATATAAGAAGCTTTGGTTTGATTAGATAAAGTTCTATATAAAATTTTCCATTGCATAAAATGTAAAGCAATGCTCTTCTTCCTGTTTTATTTAAGAATACGTTGGTGGCCACAAGTTTGGGCACCACAGTTACAGAACACTTGCAAAAATCTAGTTTTTTCTCTGCTTGTTTTGTTGATAACCTGAACTCTTGGATTTATTATCTGGGAAAAAAAAACAACTGTGTGAAAATATGATGAGCATTAGCTATAAAATACATAGTTCTGACATTTGCACAGTCCAGGTATTTACTGAAATTCAATCAATCAAGACTGGGTGAACTACTATTTTAAGGTATAAGAGAAAGAAAATAATAAATAACTTATTTTTCTTATGTTATCCTCTTTTAATTTTTGTGTTGTTAGCATTTAGGGACTGTGGTAGTTTGAATGTAATTGACCCAATAATCTCATAGGGAGTGGCACTATTAAGAGATGTGCCTTTGTTGGGGAAAGTGTATCATTGTAATGGCTGACTTCGAGGTTGCTTTTGCTCATGCTTGACTCAGTGTGACCCTCAGTCCACTTCCTGTTGCCTTCTAATCAAGATGTAATCAATACCATGTCTGCCTGTACGCCACCATGTTCCCTGCCATGATGATGATGGACTGAACCTCTAAACTGTAAGCTGACACCTAAATTAAATGTTTCCCTTTATAAAAGTTGCCATGGTAATGGTGTCTCTTCACAGCAATAGAAGTCCTAACTAAGACAGGTATTTTCATTGGAGGAATAAGATATGGAATAATAAAATCTTCAATAAAAATGCTAAGCATATAAACATGAATGTGCTTTAGCTACAAATGGTGGAGATCAAGCCTGTTGTTCACAAGTGTCATGACAGCACTTAATTCCAGCTTCTGTTATTTTGACACACATATCTCATTTGATGCAGTGTGTTTCATCTGGTTTATACTGGAATTTAGTGACTATGGTCTCTGCTTCCAGAACGGATAGTACGGGTCTCTATGGACATGTTGTGATATGCTGCTGTTTCTAGCATTGTTGGAGTTGTCTCTTAAATAGCTCTGTATGTGTGTATAAAATAAGCTTCTCTCTATATAGTAGAACACATTTTTTTTGTATTTATCTTGGAACCAAGATATTTTCTTCCATATAATTATATTCTATAGCCATCATCCATTCATGTAGCACTCCACAGTTCTGAAAAGCAAGTTAACAAGCATTCATTTTCTCTTTGGCTAATGAATGTTGCATATACATGTATGGGTGTCATAACAGTGATCAACTGTCATGTTGCTTTCTTTATCCTTAGCCTAAAATGATTTTAATAGCTGCGACTTTTTACTATATTTATGCTTTTTCAAGCACCCTCGCAGTTTGAAAAAGTACTTCTTTTCATATTCAACTCAAGTCCATGGGGAAAGACATGAACATTGCTAACTTAAAATTTGAAAACTGAGATCCCAAGGTATTAAATGTAATTCCCTATGATCACCTGAATGTAAGGTTTGTTCTTAGCATCCAAGCTTGTTGAACTTTGGTCTTGTATACATACCAAGATGGAGGTGAGATCTGTTTTTTTTTAATTGAAAGAAAACAGATAATTCTGTTGACAAACACGCCAAGAAGATTTTTTATGAAATAACAAAAAATAGGGGCTAGAAAATGGGTTATGTGGTTAAGATCACATACTGTTCTTGCAAGAGGACCCAGGTTTGGTTTGCATCCCTCCTGTCAGGCAGCTCACAACTGTCAACAACTTCAGCTTCCGGGAATCAGATATTTCTCGCCTCTTAGAGCACACTCACTGGTGTACACATGACCCCATAACGCCCCCCCCACATATTTAAAATAACATAAATCTAAAAATAAATCAACTATTTATTTTTAACATTTAATTATTCTATAAGTGCTATTTTTCTGTTAAGGTAGAAAGAAAACAAAGGCTTACAGAATCTATTAATGTCATTTCCAATAGTGGCTCGGTGTAATGGCTATGTGTGCAAAGGCATTGCAGCACAGATTATAGTCTGAACTTGATTCCTGATAGCTCTCTGGTTGAAAGAGAAACCTGACTCCTGGAAGCTGTCCTCTGGCTCTCCCATTGTATTGTGGTATACAAACAACAAATAGATAAGTGATGCAATAAAAATGTTATTCTTAATATAAAAGTATGGAGTTCCAGTATTCACCCTCCTGTGACTCGACTATAGCAGAAAAGAACACGCAGATGAGGGGCGACAGGATGACGGCTCACGGGAAGCTCAGAAGTGGGGCGGTTCATTCTACAAAGGAAGACCTATCAATCATTCAAAAGAGAGAGAGAGAGAAAAGGACATGTAGGAATTGATTGACATGCATAGCCAGACCTACCTTGAATCAATTTCTGAGCCAGGCTGCTTGCTGCCTGCTGCTGTTGAGGGAGATTCATTTTGCATTTCTATTGCCGCTGTTTCAGTGAGAGAATTGCTGACAAGTATGGGAACATTTAAGTACCTTATCAATAATCAGACTCTCTTTTTGACATTATGTCTTTATTATGGCTTACTTTATAACCAACAGAACCCAAAGTAAAGTTCATACATCACATTCCTTCTTGCCAAACATATTTTTGCTTGTTGCTTGTAAAATATGATGTGATTCCATACTCAGGCATCCATGTTACAAAGGGATTGACCATCAAAGCAAATGAAAGGAGAGTTGATTGTCATCCTTAGTTAATGACAGAAATAACAATAATGAAAAGGCTACTGAAGTTCTACATTTTGTTTTTTACACTAAATATGGTAATATAAACTTTTTATTTTTGTTTACTCAAAGTTGAATTTTTATGGAAACAAAGTAATAGTTATATTGTTATAGGGTAACATTCAATTCCATAATGTAACTAGTTATTAGATATTCAGCTAGACATAATAGTGAATATGAGGTATAATTTTGATATACAAATACATAAATCAAATTGAGTCTTCATGGAATAACTGATTATAATGTGATAGTGTTAGATAGTTCCAATATGTTTATATATCTTTTATTTATTTCAGCTTCATCTATTGGTAATTCAGCAGGAAGTTCAACATTTTTCTCATAAAGCATTGTTTCATATTGTTATTTTTCTAGAACAAATAATTCTTAAACATAGAAAAACAAATTTCCAACTTCTACTCTTTATTATTCTTAATAAGTTCTTTAGAATATCTCTCACAAATCTTGCTAACTTTTCTTCATCTTTTTCTTGTAGTTGAGGGGCAGTGCACTACTTTGCCTTATCCAGGCATAGCAGCAGTCTACCAGAGCAGGAAGCGGAGGGAGCACATCTTCAATGATTGACATGAGGGAGAGGGAGCAAGCTGACAGTTGCCAGGGCTGTCTACTCTTACATCCTGTCTTCCAGCAATGTTCCACCTCCTAAAGATTCCATAGCTCCTCCATATGTGCCGACAGCCGGAGACCTCCATATGTGCCGACAGCCGGAGACCTCTGCAGGTCATTTCTCACTCAAACTCCTATAACTATGAACATAAATTGAGCAGAACTAGACAGGCAAAGTTCAGTATGAGAAACACTGGTTTAGATAAACCTAAAGATATCTTCTGATTACAGCATCCAGTCTAGAAACTTTAGTCCCCCATGGAATTCTTTAGAAAAGGAAAATCAAACTGTGGTTGTTTAATCCTTAATATTTTCTTTTCTGATATTACTCCCTATTGGCGTCAGCAAGGTTTGGAACTTTTCTAGCTAAGCTTAGAGTCTCTGATATTAAAACAAATACTCACTACCTCCTAGTGTCATCAGGAAAAATCTTTGTTCTTAGAAATACTGAAGGTGGGGGTTCAGAAAAGGCTTTTCTGACTGTCAGGGACCTATTCTGTAGCAGTTAGAAGTTTAGCAAAGAGTCTTTTGCTTTTGTTTATAAATAATATAGATTAGAAAAAGAGAGCAAGAAATTTAAGTCCCTTTCATCTTTACTATCATTTATATAACTATATAGCAAATTACTTAAATAATTATGTTCAAAAAGTTTATGTAGCTCCTAAATCAGGCATGGGTTAAGACCGTGGTTTTAGAAAAGAAACCATGATGTTCTAAGACAACTAGAATTTGATTCCCTGCGATCCACCTGAACAAAAACTCTTTCCTCAAAATGTGACTCTCTGGAAAAGAGACCACACTAGAGATAACTAATTAAAATACATGGTTGGCATGTATTTTAATAAGAATCTAGTGGGTCCCCAATTCAATATCATTAATGTCCTCATAAAAAGGGCAAAACTTAGATCTCAAACTAAACATGCATATGTAAGATAATGTGAAGATATCCAGAATAAATGTGGCTAACCAGAAACCAGCCAGACACCTTAGTCTTCCTAAAAAGATGATCCTTGGGCATAGTCTTCAATGCTGTGCAGCTCATACTCACAAATCCAAGACAAGAAACGTCTGTTCTGTTGACGTCTCAGTCTGTGGTAATTGGTTTAAACAAGGTAATTGGAATTATATAGGGTTTAAATGTGGAAGCGAGGGCTTTAAATGCTGTATGGGCACCTGTCCACTTGCCAGCCAGAATTCTCCTTCAGATTTGGCGCTGTCCGAGTCATCGCTGGACACAAGCAGTTTATGGACAGTCTCCCTCAGATGACTTCCGCGAGTTCTTGTGACCTCACAGCAAAACCTTTAATAACATTTGGGTGACCCTGCTTTTACTGTTCTAGTCTATTTTACTTCAATCATAATAAGCAAAGATTGGAAGAAATTACAAATATTTGGAAAGATAAAAGGCAAGGAAATTACTTTGAAGCACACTTTATAAGATCCTGTAAGGTTAGTCAAACAATATTTTGGGCAAAACTGCCTAGGTTTTTAAAGTGGATGTTCAAAACAGATAATATAGAAAATTGAAATGAATCTTCCTAAAATTACTCCTACCATTACACCTGTTCTCCGAGGATCGGCTAATGCAATTTATACTGCGTCATCCTCCCGAGGAGAGGTCAGAGCTTTAAAGTGGCTCTCACTACAGTGAAGAGTCAAATTGCTCTTGTCGATAATTAGTTCAGATGTTACTTCAAATTGACTTTGGTCCTGTGATTGAGCCAAGAAATCCAAAGCTGAGGGAATCAACTGTGTTAATGTTCCCAAATGGAAACACTACATTACCCTTTATATAGTGCCACAGCAAAGGAACTTAATGTCCACATTCAGTCTCTGCTCCCCAGATCAGGTGGTGGTGGCACATACCTTTAATCGCAGCACTTGGGAGGCAGAGGCAGGCAGATCTCTGTGAGTTTGAGGCTGACCAGGTCTACAAATTGAGTTCTAGGACAGCCAAAGCTCTATAGAGAAACCCTGTCTTAGAAATAAAAATGAAATAAAATTAATAAAAAAAACTGGTCAGTCTCTGCTTCTCTGCTACTCACAATGCCCAACTCCAATACATAGTTATGACATGCCTGATTTGAGATCTCAAACCAAATCTGTGAAAATGAACACCATTGAAATATTTTGTTTGTTTTATATTTGCTTCCTCAGTTTAAAGCTCCTTTCCGTTTGTGTCAACTCGGCTTGTCTCGGTAGATATTATCCTTTGCGTCACACCATCGGCACATCCCTCATCTCCACAGTCCAGCAGTCATCAGTGTCTTGCCCTCTAGAAGCCATGCAAAATGAAAGATGCAGACCAGCTCTGCCTAGTAGCTACTTACAAGAACATTGGGAACACTCTATACAGTGTTTCAGTTGGACTTAGCAAGTTTCTTAATCCTCACTGGTTTTTTGCTTCTTCCTAATTCTCACTTGCATTTTTAACTAATGAAATGATCAACTGTGACTAAAAGTTTCACTCAAATGCAACTAGGACTTTCCTTGCATTTTTAAAACCGACTGTATTTTATTTATTTATTTATTTATTAAAAATTTCTACCTCCTCCCACTTTCCTTCCCCTTCTCCTTCCCCTCCCTCTTCAGTCTTAAGAGCAGTCAGGGTTCCCTGCCCTGTGGAAAGTCCAAGGTCCTCCCCGCTCCATCCAGGTCTAGGAAGGTGAGCATCCAAACAGACTAGGCTCCCACAAGGCCAGTCCATGCAGTAGAATCAAAACCCAGTGCCATTGTCCTTGACTTCTCAGTCAGCCCTCCTTATCAGCCACATTCAGAGAGTCCGGTTTGATCACATGCTCGTTCAGTCCCAGTCCAGCTGGCCTTGGTGATCTTCCATTAGATCTGTCCCACCGTCTCAGTGGGTGGACACATTCCTCGCGGTCCTAACTTCCTTGCTTCTGTTCTCCCTCCTTCTGCTCCTCATTTGGACCTTGGGAGCTCAGTCCAGTGCTCCAATGTGGGTCTCTGTCTCAATCTCCATCCATCGCCAGATGAAGGTTCTATGGTGATATGCAAGATATTCATCAGTGTGGCTATTGGATAAGGCCAGTTCAGACACCCTCTACTCTGCTGCCCAAGGAATAAGCTGGGGACATCTCCTTGGACACCTGGGAACCCCTCTAGAGTCAAGTCTCTTGCCAACCCTAAAATGGCTCTCTTAATTAAGATATCTTCTTCCCTGCTCCCATATCCACCTTTCCTCCATCTCAACCATCCCATTCCCCCAAGCTCTCCCCAATCCTCCCCCTCTCTCTTCTCTCTCCCCATCTCTACTTACTCCCACCCCGTGCTCTCAAATTTTCCCTGGCAATCTTGTCTACTTGCTTAGGACTTTTCTTAATCACTTCCTATATCTTAAAAAGTTCTCTCTGGTCAAGTGACTTAAACAATAATGAAAGAAATACTGGAAAAGCTCATCTGTTTTTTGCTGCCAAATAAAGATAAGGAATGATGAGACCACTGTTTAAATGAGCTGTCGTTCTTAGAGTGGATCTCATACGTTATTCCTAAACAGTTTACAGACGGGGGCACATACAGAAAAGGAGAAACAGGCTCAAAGTCCCCTTCATCCCATGTAGGAAATTATTTGCAATTGATACCTGCTTGGAAATGGAAGAACAACTTTTTCCAGTGGAGCATCCTTGGATAGCAACCACACCATAGGCCAGACCATTGGCCAAAAGCAATTGGCCAAACAGAAAACAAACCCCATGTTTCTTTGGGTGCTTTTTGTTTTGATTTGCTTTGATACTTACTGTCTTATTGCTTTTTATTTGTTTGTTTGTTGATTTGTTTTTATTTCAGTTTTGTGGGGTTTTCTTGAGAGATAAAGAAAATATAAAGTTAGGTGGGTAGGGGAATCTGGGAGTAATCAGAATTAGAAATCTGAAAGTTAAAGAATATGTAATCAGAAAGTTAAAGAATATGATCTCTCCATATAAATACATATGTATATATATT
Source organism: Myodes glareolus (assembly GCF_982192425.1). Classification (NCBI taxonomy): domain Eukaryota; kingdom Metazoa; phylum Chordata; class Mammalia; order Rodentia; family Cricetidae; genus Myodes; species Myodes glareolus. The sequence goes on from NC_142045.1 coordinate 57,492,527, forward strand.
TATATAAAGTGTATATATAAAATTTAAAGACTAAAACAGATTACACACACACACACACACACACACACATACACACACACACACACACTCCAATCTTTCTTCTCAGAATGCTGAGACTTAAATACACACACTTGGCATCATTAAGTGAGGTACTAGTTGAGCAACTGGTAGACCTCATGTGAGTGAAAGTTCTGTTTGAGTTGGGGATCAAACGATAATCTGTGTTGCTGCCTTAGTTTCTCCAGCAGTCTCTGTTTCTGTTCAGCTACTAAGTGAACAAGGAAACAAAGCAAGTTACTTGGGTATCAAAGGAAGAACCAAGGTACAGGGCCTAATCTATTTCATGCAAGCTCCCTGTGTTTATAAAAACATTTATCCCAACTGTCCAGTGGACTCTTTTGATGGCTTTTGGGACCCTATTCTTCCTACTGGGTTGCCTTGCCTTGTCTAAATACAAGGGGAGGTGCTTAGTCTTACTGCAACTTGATATGTCATACTTTGTTGTTATCCATGGGAGGCCTGCCCTTTTCTGAATAGAAAAGAAGGAGCAGTGGATGGGGGGGGGTAGAGGGAGGTGGAGGGAAGGGACTGGCAGAACAAGTAAATATTCAAAGAAAAAAAATCCAAACAGTGATAAATAACTCAAGCTGCCTATAAGGAAGATACCCTTTTCCTGCCTTTACTCTCTTACTGTTTCCCTAGATTCCATCTACCGACATTTCTACATTTCAAATCTGTTCTTTGAGAACTTTGTACCCTCCTCTTTTTTGTTCTCTAAAATCCATTGAGTCTGTGGGAGGAGAGCATTCACGGGAGCATGGACAGACATCCTCTGGATGAAACAGACTCCTTCTCCTGTAGCCATCACCTTGCCTGTACTCATGACAACCTGAGTCTGCTTCTGTCTAGAAATAATCTCCAGCTAAGGAAAAGCTCTTGTCCTCTGGGAAGGTGACTTTAATTGGCTCAAATTTACTGTCCCCTTGCCATCCTCTGGACAATACTTAAATGGGAAAGTCAGGCTGTAATTTTCTCTTTAGGTTTTCAAGACAGAGTTTCTCTGTGCAGCTCTAGCTATTTTGAAACTCACTCTGTGATCCGGGTCAGCCTTTAATTTTCCTTGATTTTTTCCTTTTGTCTACATTTCCATGTTTTAACAGACATAGTTTAATTATACTGATAGGTTGACTGATGATACAGTCTTATCTTCAACATTCAAATGACTTTATATATCTCTGATTTCGTGCATTTTAGTAGTACGATGTGTTTGAGCAAACTGACTAGAACATTTCTTTTAGAGTGCATGAAATGCTGAGGAAATTTGACAAGAACCCCTGAGTTTACAACCTTAGCTCCAGTATACCATACTCAATTATATCATAAAAGTTGTGTTATTTATTTATTTATTTATTTATTTATTTATTTATTTATTTATTTATTTTCCTTTCCTCCTTTTCTTCCAACTCAATGCTTTGGCTTGAATCTCAGAATTCTCGTGCCTTGGCTTTATCATTGAATAGGAATGAATAGAAGAATGGGGAGATTTGAAATGGTTCTTGATAAGACCCAATCCCATATCACTCGTTGGCCCTCCACGTTACCTATAAATAGACTTGGATCACAATTTACCTGTGGACAAATTAAAGGTATAAAAAGAGAGAAATAATATACCAAGATTAAAGGCTTCATGGTGTCTACACTGAGTAAGATTGAGGCTAAGTATTTGTTAACAAACAAAATACAATAACTTTTCAACAGTAATGCACAGTACAGGCATTCCACACACTTGCGATGGGTGTGCAGATACACCCCGAACAAAACTGAAATTTATATCTAATTGCTAAAACTACCAAGCCACCTCACACTTTCTCATTTACTATTTATTTAACTTTCTGTATCTTTGTTGACTATTTTATTACTCTATATAATTTAGGTAGAATCGATTAGAACCAGAATAAGCCATCAGTACTATTACAAAAAGAATAAATTTTGTTGAGTACAAACATACTGATACTCTACCTGGTATAAGATTTTTAGAAATAAGTAAATACATTTTTGTGACTTATTCAACTTTGATCTGTTTAGCATTTCATATTCATAAGATCATAGTCTGTTTGAAATATTATGTGATGGTTCTAGTATCCTAGAATATAGTTACTTTATTAGCAACTTTATTATTTCATTTAAAATGGCAGTTTAAGTAATGTGTGCCTTTTGGAGAAATGTCATAATTTAGAGGGAAAATTAGTAAACAACTCAGATGTTTTGTATGAAATCTGCACTAGTAGTTATAAATATTCATAAATATTTTATCTTCATAGACTATATTAATTTTATTTTTAAAATGTCATTGGCATTAGAATATCAAACACTTGGTCTTTTGAGTCTATTATAATTTCTTGTTTCAAAATATTTTAAACATATATGTATTTAAAATTAATTTGCCATCACTTTCATACATTTATATAATGGATTTTCCTCATTTTCATGCTGAATTCCTCTCTCTCAGAATCCTTTCTCTGCCACTGGAAGTTAACAACCTACCCTTCTATGTTAATGTTCTTTTGTTATATGGTCCAATGAGATGTGTTTCTGGATCTATCTAGAGCCAGAGCTGAGGATTCCACAAGCTGTAAGGAAGGATTACCTTGGTTCCACTAAGTAGTTTGCTATATTGTCCTCTGAACATTCATGTTTGTTCCCCTCAATTTGCACTAAGTCACCCATGAATAGACTTTCAGAAGATTTTTAAGCAGATTTTAAGCCACAGGTTTTTTTATAGGCACAGCCTCCTCTTTTTCCACCACTTCCACCCGAGCTGCACGTATGTGAGAGTCAGGACCCTTACACTGACATGGTGTTTCCATGCAAAGTCCATAGTTTAGCTGAAGGATCACCCTGGGTCCTGAGTGGGACATGTACTTGATGACATTCGTTTAGCATTGCGGAACTCCACAGAGCATCCTCATGTCCCTCAAAACACCACCTTCTCCATTTCCTATATATAAATCTGTGTGCATGCAAATAAATATACATGCAAGCCAGAGGAAACCTTGTGTCATTTCATAGGCACCATAGATCTGTCCTGAGACAGGGTCTTGTAGTAAACCTAGTCCGTGGCAATATTTTGACTTAGGCATGTGGCTAGTAAGGTGTCCACCCTAGTGCCAGGTAGGTATTTGTATTGTAGGTGTGTGCTTCCTAGGCCCGATTTTATGTGAATTGTGAGGATCTGAACTCAGGTACTTATGCTTGCCTGGCAAGCGTCCCTGCCCACTATAGCATTTGTCATTGCCTCTACCTTAGCCTTTGAGACATGGCCTCTCACTGGCTCGAAGCTTGCTAAATAAACAAGGCTGACTTGCCAGAAAGAGACAATGATTTATCTGTCTCCACCTACTTAGCTCTAGAATTGTGTGTGCGTTGTATGTCATCTTGCCTGAATTTTGTGACAGACATCCTTAGGATGACAAGTTCTTGTACTTTGCTAGCAAGAACAATATTATTAGAATCATCTCCCTTGGTCTCTACATATTCATCTTTTTGAAATTATAAAACTTTTAGTAATTGATATAATTGACTATAAGTTCCATACTATGCATATTTTATACATGTACTGCATGTAATTCAGTGTCCTGTGTTCATTTCAGTTGTTTTTGCAGTTGTTGAAAGCCTCCAGAACCAGGCTCTCTGCGATGATAGAAATGTTCTGTTTTCGCCTTGAATATGCTACCTTGCACATGTGTCTTGAACACTTAGTAAGTGGTTATTTTAAATGGGGAATTCTTTAATTAAACTACTTAATTTAAATATCCACATCTGGCAATCATGTGTGAAATCATAGTTCTAGAAAATGTTCTAAATAGAAGGAGGAGACCCCAGTGAGAAGGCTTAGCAGGTAGGGGCACCTGCTACCCAGCGGGACCTCAGTTCAATCCCTGGGACCCACATGGTGGAAAGAGAGCACACTGGCTGCTGCAAGTTGCCCTCTGGCTTTCACTTTTGTGCAGTGTTAAATGCACAGCCCCACACATGTGCAGATAGGTACATGTGCACAGCATCATAGAATTCTGGTAGAAAATAGAGAAAGAATATTTCTTCTTTCATAACATGCCCACCCAGAGCATAGAATAATCAAGCTCATTGGTCCTCAACTTAGGTCACAGAGGATGCACCTGGATGCCGACTCTCATGATCATCCGAAGCAACAGATGTACTCAATCACTTGTTCTTGGTAAATTCCAGGGTCAGGTGATTGTGACAGAGGTGGCGTGAAGGGAACACTTTGAGAAACATCTTTTTTTTGCTACATGCTGATTTCCTGTCCCTAGTAGCAGCATTTCTCCAGAAAAATGAGAAGCAAATCTATTTTTGACCTGCTTACTCATATCTCATAGTAAAAGGAAATTTATTGTTAATATTCATGCACATACATATACATGTGTTTATATGTAAATTTCTCATAAAATATATTGCTTTATTTTATATGAACTATGATCTTATAGATCACCTTTTGATCTATTCTACTTAAAAAAAATCTGGTGGTGATCTACTAAATTAACCCATGACCAAATAAAAAAAGGAAGACTCAAATGAATAAATTCCATGTGGTGTGGATTCAGGCCCTGCAACTAGACATGGCCCCTGCAGAAGTAATAGGGAGAATGTATAACCAAATCTTGTGGACCCTATCTCGGAAATTTCCAATTTAACAAATGCATTGCATCTTTTATTTTTCCTTTTATGTAACTCAAGTATAAACTGCATGTTTATGGTCTAACTGCCATAAAAATCAAACATAAATGTCCCATGAAAGAATTATTTTTATCAGTGAAATAGGCTTATCTCTTCTACGCACAATGTTGAATTTGTTCCAAAATACATAGCATAGTGACTTTTTATGCTGAGCAGTAGATGAGTCATTTAACACACTTTCATGGGATGGTATGCTGTTTTGCTTGTATTTCATTTTTATATGACCAGAAAAAAATGATACAGTATTTAAAGTATACATTTAGTCTATAGTTCTTTTCATTGTAGGAACCTAAATATTTAATATAGATACTTATGCCAAGTAATATAGTAATATTTGTGCTTATATTTTGAAAAATTGCCAAAGAAAGATTGTGGTTATAGAAATCTTGTGGTTTATTTTTCCTCTTGTTGAATGGACCTTAATTTTGTCCACATAGCTTATAAATAAGGGCAATTATAATTAATGATAGTGTGCCACAATAGAACAAGAGGCTATTCAGTCCCCAAGACAAAACGGTTTTCTATTATTATTTATTATTCTCATGTTTCTTGTTAAAATATAAAAATAACTAGAAGAAGAACATCTTACAGGCATATTCATTTATTTTTTATGTCACTGAGACATAGTATAATACTCTCATAATGACCAACCTATGTACAATTGTAATTCCATATTCAAGGGTTATAATATTTTCATAGAAATATCTTAAATGTGTCACAGGAGCATATAAATAATCTTAAAAATTAATTCTTCCTACATTTCCTTATATGTGGCCAGGGCAACTCATCCTTTAGCTGTTACTTGTGGTTTTATAAAGAGGTAACAGGCTTGCACTAAATGTCTGGTGCAGCTATACTTGAGAAGAATATCCAGCTGAATTTGAACTTGTAAGTTTTTCTACTTGTTTCAGAGGAAACATAGGCCACCAGAGCATGAAATAATTAGACCACTAATGGATAAGTAAAATGTTAAGCTTGCTATTGAAACCGTAGTTAAGAGATGGGTTGCAAGTTTCCAATATGTTAATCCCTTCTGACTAAGTTTGATTATATTCAAAACAGAAGACAGGCAGATAGACAGGTTAAGAATATTTTTGAGTTAATCAGACACTTGATCACTCTCCAGAAATACTGACATGTCTGAGATTGAGCAGTGAGTTGCTGCTATCTGCTCCGTTCTGGTCCCTGTCTGAATCAGTGGTCCTACTGATCCCAGTTCACTCAAACTTGTCAACTTTGGAGCGCCTGGGAGGCCTCTGGATTCTGAATGAAGATGAAAGGAATGCAATTCATTTCCATCCACTCTCCATGTCTATGCTGCGAACTCTCATTTATTGCTACCCATTGTCCAGCCTTGTAAATGCTCTATGCCTTTAGAGCCCAGAGTCTTAGTAGGCCCTGTCTCAACACAACACCCTTGCTTCCTTCTCTAAGTGTCAACAATGGTCTCCATGTCCAAAGAAGGATTTCCTGCCGACATTCTCTATAGGAAGAAATATCTTCAGGAGTGACTGCAATTCTAAATTCCTCCCTTAAAATAGCCTCTCCTGGATGCCGCAGAGCAGCTGAACTCCTTGTGACTAAAATTGACTGTCATGTTTCCTCTTGAAGGAGGTGACGTCATAATAGGACTCACTGGCAGATTCACTGGAACACAAGTACAATCTTCCCCAAAAGTGGTTTCTAAGATTTTTAAGAAAGCTTTTAGATGAATGTTTTTGTTCCTCCTAACATCCACCCAACAAGGTTTATACAACATGGAAGCCAAATTTTATTTGAATTTCTTGGTCATAAATAACATTAGAGGAATTCAGGTTGGTTTTACCTTTGCAGTCTCTGAGTCAGGATTTTAAAACAAAAGCTAGAAATGTAATTCCAACAATTTATCTTGTAATAATTGAAAAATACACAGAGAAATAAGGCACAGAATAGAAGTTTCACTGGACATACATAAAAAATAACAGTGATCAAAAGAATTAATATAACACATGCATAAGTTACAGCTGAAGGTTGTCTATTCCTACCACTTCTAAATTCTTTATAACATTGGGAAAAGTTAGCTTTTCTTTTGTCTTCAGAGCCAACTTAAAGACAAAGAGATCGATTTTTTTTCTTTTACACCTTGTTTTTGCCCAACACTAGCTGCTCAGTCTGATAGCTGTTCTAGGCAGAGAAGTTGCTCCCATTGACCTTAAGCAGCCTCCAAAGAAGGGGATCCACCCTTCCATTCAGAGTTAACTGCCTCCAAAGAAGGGGATCTGCCCTTCCATTGAGAGTTAACAGCCTCCAAAGAAGGGAATCCACCCTTACATTCAGAGTTACAGCTTCCAAAGAAGGGGATCCGCCCTTCCATTGAGAGTTAACTGTCTCCAAAGAAAGGGATCCACCCTGGGAGAACAAGCACTTTGCTAATAAGCATTTCAAACAATGAAAATCTTTGCAAAAGAGAAAGGAAAATGTATTTTAAACTCAACTTCTAGAGTTCATCTGAAGAAAGGACAATACTTCTATTTGGCATGGTTAGTTTTTGGAGAGACCATTAGGATGAAAATCAAATATTGTATGTGTTCTTTCCCTATGTGTTGTCCCTTAAAGGTACAAAATTTGCAAGTGGGTCAATGCCCTTACCATTTCTTGACTTTTTCCAGGAAACTCCTTGTGTTTTCCCTCCTCTAGAATGCTTTCACCTCCTGTTTCACACTCTTGTTTCTATAAGGCAGAATATAATCTTAAAGAAACTTGTTCACTGATTATTCTTTACTACTTGAATTGTTGTACAATAAACTCTAGTGTATAGCAGTGTGGTTTTTTCCACACTCAGCTTTTTTTTCATAACAGAAACTCTTTTCAGTCTATTATTTATATTTGCATAAGGAATAATAATTAACTTACACGCATCATCAAGTCCAGCTGCATAGGCAGTGTCACAGACAACATCGGCTTGGTGTTGATAGGAAAGTGAGTCCTGTGAATTAAAACAGATTTAACCCCTCCCCCAAACTGGAGATGTTGGAGAGCAGTCGAAAGTAGCAGAACTTCAATTAGTCTATGGTATTTATTCAATCAAGGTTAATTAAGAAAACCCTGGACTGAGGAAATGAGTCAGAGGTTAAAATACTGGCTAATCAAACAAGGGACAGGAGTTCAATTCTCAGGACTCACACGGTTCCAGGGGGGACGTGGCCTGCCTTTTTAGGCAACTTCCTCGGACCCAGACAAGGCAACTCCAGAAAAAGCTCACAAGGGAGATTAGCTGTATATGCATCTGGGTTTGGTCAAATGGCATTCAAACACTAATGTGTATGTGTTCACACACCTGGGGGCATGCAAACACACCATACCATACCACACCTACCCACCCACCCACACACACACCCACACACACACACACACACTAAAAAGAAGAAAGAAAACTCCCAGTATTCCATTTAAGAAATTAATCTAAAATTAAGTTAAAAGATATGTAAATTACTCAGTGTATATGTTGTGCACAGGGCATAAAATGCAAAAGGAAGTTGGGACTGTTGTGAGAAAGGGTGCAGAATAGGAGCCATGAGCTCAGTGAGTTAAGAAGTGCATGCACTGAAGAGGGGAAGGGAAAATCTTGCCCTGAGAACAGTATTGATATGGCAGTAGTGGTCCATGAATAGGCATGCCAGATGTGCTTAGCAGTGGGCAAGATGACAAGATACTGAGAATGGCAGTGATGAATGACCATGGGTTTTCCCTTGTCCTCTTTGGGACCTAGGACATGCTAGGGGCCAGCAAGAACTCCGCAGTTGCTATACCCCACCTTAACCATTAGCCAATAACACATGCAGCTCAACTGACTCCAAGTGAAGACTATGGGTACCAAGGGCAAAGATGTTACTGAGTATCTTATGATGTAAATTTTCCTCAGTAGAAATTGGCTATCCATGTTACTGTCCAGGGAGCTGCGGTGGTGATATGTGCTGTGGTGGTGGCAGTGCTGTGTTTGTCCCCATGTGGTTCATGTGTGTAAGTGTAGGAACACACATGCCATAGCACTATCATGTTTGTAGAGGTCAAAGGTCTGCCTTGGGACTGATCTTCACCTTTTATATTGTTGGAGTCAGGATCACAGTTGGTCACTCCTGTTTGTGCCAGGTATCTGGATGCCAAAATTTTGGCAATTTCCCTTTCTACATTTCCCATCTCTAGTGTAAACACACTAGGATTTCAGATGCCCGTACTGTACTTCAGGCTTTTCGCGTGTGCTTGGCACCTGAACTCAGATTATTAGACTTGGACAGCAAGTGATTTGGCCCCTAAGCAGTTCCACCAGTTGCAGAAGAAACAACTATTTAGAAGAAATGCTAAGATATGTACACAAATACTGTAAAAGTTAAGATGGGGTGATCTTAAGTCAAAATAGAATATTATATAGAAAATATATTTAGACCATTTTTTAAAATACCAGCATTAAAGTAACATCTACCAGAATCTGATGATCTCAGATTCAATATTGTTTAATGATAAGTGAGTTTTTGTAATGGCAACATTCAGGCAATAGCTAATAGAATAAGTACCTTGGAGGTGGGGGGATCTCGGATGCAATATTGTTCAATGATAAGTGAGTCACTTTACTTATGATAACTGATAATTAGTTATTGAGTGGCATATTGTGTGTTTAACACTTTGGGGAATCAGTCATTTTTAATATTTCCTATGTGATTCTAATTCTACCACAAACTGAGAACTGCAACACAGATGAAATAGCAGACACACGAGACAGCATGTAAAGTTCTACTCTGAAATTGCATTCTCTGGAAGCAGCAAATTGTTAAAGCCTACAGTGAATTTTTAGTGACGTTCTTTGCACACAGAACTTATTCTTTACCACCCACTAAAAGGGCCTTGAAGGAGAAGTAGACAAGTAATCAAGTAGACCATTTGGTACTGTGAAAAAAATCTGTCAGTCGTTTGGAAACTTCTTCCAGTTGCAGATTATTCGTGGCAAGTATAAATTATTATACAGACTAGTATCTTTTTGTTTATTTATTTCTGTTTTGTTTTTTGAAGCATGGTTTCCCTGTGTAATACCCCTGGCAGTCCTGGAACTCACTCTATAGATCAGGCTGGCCTTGAACTCACAGAGATCTACCTGACTCTATCTCCTGAGTGTTTGGGTTAAAGGCTTGTGCCCCCATGTTCATACTTGGGTAGTTTTTTTCATTCATCCTGTGTTCAGGGTAGGGTCAGTCCATGGAACAGCACCACACACATTCAGAGAGGATCCTAACTCCTCTGGTAAACCTCTAGCAACACCATAAATTACACGTTAAGAGATGTGTCTCCTAGGTGACTCCTAGTCTGGTGAAGTCAACAAGGATGGTTAACTATCGTGACCTCAGACACCTGTAGACACAATTGAGAGGGCGTGAGATGGAGTGCCAGAGCATCACAGGGCATCACAGGGTGTCTGCAGGGCATTGCAGAGAATTACAGGGCGCTGATGACAGGAAAGTTTGTTAACTCTTGTCCAGAAACAGTTCACACACTGGCATGGGCAGTGGATGAGCTAATGTCTCATTTTGTAAAGATTAATATTTATACTCTTCAAAAGTGTCTGAAGCATGAAGGAACTTCAAGGCAATGCATTTGGCAAAGCTCCTTTTATGTTTTGAAAATACCTTCCTTAACGTTCTCTGATTAATTTGAGATTGCTTTGTTAAATCATCTATAGTATCAGTTAAGTGTAGCTGTTTAGAGTTTTGCTAGTCAACGAGTGATCCATGTTCAAACAGCATGACCGTCACCACAGAACTTTCCAGAAGTGAATAATTTGAGGGCCACTCTAGATCTGCATGTGTGTTATACAGACATTAAAATTTAACAGCTATGTCTCTGAATTGTAGGCTATAGATTTTTGTGAGAAAATGTTTTGTGAAACCCTTTGTATTTTAAGTTCTGCTTAAAATGGAAAAATGAATTTTTCTGTTGGTATGTTTTCTTACAAAATAAGAATAGTTTTAAATTATAGCCTATTTATGTAAGATTATGTATTTGTTCAAAAATGGGCAAACAAGCAGACTCAGACTGTTTTTCTATTTTATCTGTAATGAAAATGATTAGATCCTTCTCCTGAGTTAATATGCTCAGGAATGATATTGGTTTGCAATTGAAGTTATCAAAATAAAAATGATTTCAATACAAAAATCAGATGTTAGGAGTACTTGCTAGGATCATAGACTAATCCTTGTCTTTAATGGGATTTGTCTATTATAAGCATACTAGACTGACATTCATATTTTGCATTGAGTTATAGAATTTTCATGCTGGATTAGACTTTCTCAGCAAACTCAAATAATTCACATAAATTTTGTAATTACTTAAGCTTTGCATAGATATACTTTATCAAAAATATTGTCTATGATATTGAATAAATTTCCAGATCTTCAATAACTGATGCCTTCTCATCATTTGGAACTGGCATTTAGTGTTGTATGGTCCAGACATGGGTATCACTTTACTGCTACTAAGAATATTTTGGCATTTTAATAACTTGGTCAAACTGCGAGCATACTTCCTTACGAGTTTTATGTGATTGGTTACTTTCTGAGAACAGTCTGGTAACATTTCTAAAGACAAGTTTACACTTGCTTTTCTCATTCTCCCAGCAGCTTGGCTTCCACAGGGTGGGCCATTTTCACACTTAGTTCCAGTTTCACCCATGGAACCAAACAATTGACCAAATCATCAAACTAAGAGAATTTTCTGCTAATGTCAAATATTCTTGATCTGATTAATGTAGAAATTAGGTTGAAAACATGGTATTCCAACTTATGCCAGAATGTTTGCTATTCAACTTCATATTTTCTGCATGCAAAGATAGTAATTCAATAAGCAATAGGAAAATAATAATTCTACTTAACATTTAGAATACAAATAACCATGTCTTAAGACATGCAGAATTATACCAATATGTTCAATCTGGACACAACTCAGTCGGTGAATTTACCTCTGTGGTTTGCTCAGAGCAAAATATTGTCTAGTGAAGTCCAGGCAGGTGCAATTACTGCAGGAGTCATAGCCATATTGTAAAGTACGTTCGTGTTAAATTTCAATCCTAGCATTGCTTTCTTGAGTTATTTATTTAATTAACTTCTGATTTTACAAATTATGCCATCATTGCTTTCAGAAAAGGTGATAGATGCTTCTATGGATTATTCAGTGTATTTAAAATAGCAAGTCTTCCTGTGTCAAATTTAATTAATGTTCCCTAGTGAAATAAAACAAGAGTCTCCTATTAAAGATTCCTGTGTGCATTTTCACTTGTTATTACAGCTCTGTCTCTAAAAAGTGCTTTCCATGCAGAGATATAATTTGATCTCTAGTTCTTCAATGGAATAACTGGGATGCCGGGAGTATGTCCGCATGTAGTGCAGATACAGATCATCACAGCATATAACCCCTGATAGACATGGCTGCTTCCATCACCCATCAGCTGCTTATGATCCCGTTAAGTATTAGCACATAGAATGTCTGCAGTTCTGGGATTGCACCTGTGTTGTTTTTCTTCATTACCATGCTCTCCAATATTTAGTAATTGATAAAGACATATTAGTTGATTAAATGTACAAAGCAAGTATAATGCCTTTCCCTTTCCCTTAGGAGATGCTTCTGATGGCTAGGTCCAAATACACAAACTCGACTTGCTTTGTCAGTGGCCAACAAGTGGCCATGCTGTCTCTTGAGTCTGCCCTTTCAAACCTTGCCCATGTCTCTCCTTTGTCTACTTGGTAAGGTTACCTGTTCTGATTTGCCTGCCAGGTTCATTGATCTCTTTCCACGTTCACCTGTGTTGTTCCACCAACAGTTATGAAGAACACACTCTTCGCTGTAAAACTATCCTCTCCACTTTCAGACTCCATTGAAACATTCAATTTCTACTTTCTGGTCTTCTACTCATTTCAAAGGAATTGTGGGGTTTTTGTTTTGTTTTGTTTTTCTTAGCGGTCATTGAAATATGGCCATCTAGCACAAAATAATGTGGATTACCTTCCTTCTCAGTGTGATACCACTCAAAGAAGCCTTCTTTATGCACAATGCTGTCTCCTGCCCCTATCCAGAATTTCCATCACACTGATATTCTGCTTGTTCTTATTCCTAACCCTGAACTCACAGAAACACAATTGTGTTCTACTTTTCATCACAGATTTTTGGTCTTTCATGGCTACTGAAAAGTTTTTACCTTGTTCCATCTATGTTATTGTGGACTGAACTGCTGAGTTTACCCTTTGGCACAGAAGGTCACTACAGAAGGTGAGAGGCTCTCAAGGAGAAATTATGTTAAAATAAGGCTGCTGTAGTGAGTCTCGTTTCATTCTGAATACATTCTTTGAGAGAAGGAAGTCAGATATTTAGATACATCTTGGTGTGTGTATGATGTAGGTAAATTTAGGTGTGCTCCCTGTGGAGGAATTAGGTGCCCAGCTCAAGCCCAAAACAGACTCCTCAGGGAAACAAACTTGCTGGGACCTTGGTCTTAGAACTGCAGCCTACAGAAAGTTTAGAAAATTAATGACTGTTTAAACCTTCCTGTTTGTTCTATGATGCTTTGCTACCTTTTGTCCCTCACAACCCCTTGCTTTAACTAAAATTAATGAAAATTAGTTAATAGCCTTCACTTTTTACTTTTATGTTTCTGGGTTTTTTAAAGCAGGGTCCTGTTATGGAGCCCTGGTTAGCATGGAACTTGCTCTGTAGACCAGGCTGCTCTTCAACTTGTGATAATCCACCTGCTTCTGACATCCAAGTACTGAAGTTCCTGGATGCCAGTCTACCAATTTATCCTTGAGGTTTTGGCATTTTTTCATCTCAAATGCTGTGATTCTCTTCCCTTACTTAAAGTCTTCTAAAAACATCCGGGGACACTGCTTGAATTTTCCCTCACTGAAGTATTTTGTGTCACCTTTTCTTAAGTCAGCATTGGTTGGATGACTTCTAGATCACAGTAAATACACCTGGCAAAATATGCTTGAATTGTCCTCTGTCGTTAGCATGATATAGAGAACAAGTATTCATGCAATATCAAGCAAACAAAAGCAACCTTCATGTACACAGTTTCCTGTCTGAGGCCTCATTAATATTGTGAACTGGAGAGAGTGGTAGCCATATCATTTCACAGTGCTTAGCCAGACATGAAGTTATAATTGTATATGAACTTATATGTATAATATATTAAATCTGTTGTATATTACATTCACTTGTATATGTATGCGTATGTATACAAAATACATTTACTTATGTGTTTCTAATGTGTGAACTTGCACAAACAAATTGAACCAGTTAGATGTGCAAAGTTTGATATTTATTGACTTATTCAGAATTAACTGATCTAGCTCAGACTGACCAGTCTTTAGGTTGTGTGTGTTTGTGTTTGTGTGCGTGTGTATGTGTGTGGTGTTAATATGCTGTAAGTGGGTTTTTTATTGTTATGTGTGAGGAGCTGTATGTGTGGTATATGGTATGTCTGTGCTGTATGTAGGTTGTGTATATGTTTTTTGGTGAATGGTAGCTCAGAAATCTGCTACAGAGCTTTGAGTTCAGTCAACATACACAGGACGTTCTGCAGCAATAACATGAAGAGAATCCATCCTCTAATTACAATGGCTACAGTTTAGCTGTGTCTCTTTTATCACAGTCAGGCATGTGCCAGGAAGAGAGACAGCATCAATGATGGGTGTTTACAGTGACTCCTGGTGCTCTTCCTTCAGAAATGGGCTTAGTGGCTCAAAACTACAGTCCTCGCACTTGGGACTCTAGGTCAGGATGAGTTTGAGGCCAGCTTCAGCTACATAATGAGTTTTGAGCTAACCTGGGGTACAAAGAGAGGCTCTGATTCAAACAAAGGAAGAAAGGAGGAAACAAAGAAAAAAAGAAAGGAAGGAAGTTTGAAAGAAAGAGAGAGAAAGAGAGGGAGGGAGGGGAGTGGGAGGGAGGAAGGAAGGAACAAACAAATGAATGAACAAATGAATGAAAGCAACAACAAAGACATCACTCTGTTCTACTGGGCGTATTTTGCTATTTCTAAAATCCTGGTAGCCTCAGAGCACCACAATTCAAAGTCTGATGTCAGAGGGATGAGCTTAGCCTTAGCGTTCTTCCCACACTTAAGAGGGATCATCGACAAACGTTTATTCTGAAGCAAATGATTGACCATGAAGACTGATAGAGACAATTCCTCAGTTTCAATTTCTTTGCACACCATCATTTCTCTGCACGCACTCTGCCTGCTCATCATTGGGTCATTGCTCACACTGCTCTCGAGTACTTCCTGCTGAGTTCTTCACAGGGTGTTTCTGCTCTCCCATACAAGGATGTCCACTCCCAGAGTAAAGTAAGACCTGCATGTGTCTACATCCTGGTCTTCACTCTGAACAACAGATCTTCCTCTGTGGCCTTATGAAGAAACACATGATAACATATTGTGGGAGGATCAAAAACCCGGAAACACCTTTCCCAACAGTCTCCTACACAGAGACGAAACAAAAGTTTTCATAATACTGAAGGTCATGTCTAACTCCAACCTAATAACAGAATTTACTTATTTCTATTTGTCTTGTGACATGCATATAATTGTGTGAATATGTGGGTAGATGGGTGTGTACACACAGGAACGCAGGTATGTTCACAGTCATGCAGAGGCCAGAGGTCAATGTTGGGCATTCTCTTCAATCAGACTCTCTAATTTTTTTTAAGATAGGGTCTCTCACTGAACCTAAAGTTCACCAGCTTACCCAGGCCTGCTGGCAGAGATTTCTGAAGACCCTCTTGTCCCATCTCCTCAGAGATCCTCCTGTCCCACCATATTACCCAGCCATTTATGTGGATGGTAGAGACTGAACTCAGGTCCTCTTATTGGTTCAGCAAGGACTTTGCCTACTGAATCATCTCCTCCTGCCTTTTGAAAATGAAAATCCTTCGCAGATGACCATTTTGTTTATTTTAATTTCATTGATTAATTCGGTCTCTCAGTTTACAAGATTGAAAACCTCCCCTGTGTTTGACAATGAATGACACTAAGAAATTGTTGTCTCACTCAGCTCACACTGCTGCAGAAGAATACACTGTGCTGGAAAACGGCAAGGGTAGCAGGATACACTGTGCTGGCTAATGACAAGGGTGAGCTTTTATTTCTCATAGTACTAGAGTCTAGAAGGCCAAGACCAAGACATCTTTTCCTGGTGACTGAGAGTCTGGTGAGAGCTGATCCCTGGGTCATAGACAGCTGTTTAATCATTGTACCATCATTTGGCCGAGAAAGGAAACAAACCCTCCTCAGATTCCTGATGTCTAAGAGTCCAATTCATGAAGTGTTCTAGTCACATCCAAAACTCTCCCTTCTTAATACTGTCACATCAGGGCATCAGATGTTCCTGATGGCAGGAGAGTAGTTTCTGGTGGGTTTGTCTGGGGCATGGCTATCAGTTAAGGATCCCTATATAAGCTGCCCTGGAACACAATAAAGGGGGCGTTCTTGTTTCTCATGGTCTCTGTGTATATTTAAATATCCAGGCCCTTGCCCTAGACTCGCGAACCGCCTCATAGTGCAGGTGTCATGCGACAGGTGTAGTCCCCGTAGTGGTGTGGACTGTACAATTAGTCACTTGCTTTCTTGAAATGAGGGTGGATCTTTCTAATGTCCCTCGTAATTTTCAAATGTGCATAAGCCATATTCGCCTGAAGATGATTTCAGTTACATAAAATCATAGCCCCTTCAACACGTTGATCACAAATATTAACATCATTTATCAAAAGCTGTGACCTGACTTTTAGAATTTACCACAAAATGACATGTAAATATAAAACTGCTTTCTGCTGGATTAATGCTTATTGAAATGTTTGTGGAATAATTCTGTCGTGGCATCTAGGTATACTTCTCCCTGTCCTGTGCTCTGCATCATTTCTGATTGGAAAAAAACACCTCCCCCCACACACACACTTGCCATTCTTGTTATGACAGACTAGACATCCATATGGCTTTCTCTTTTCTAAGTGTTTTATAGCAAGTAAAAACCTTGGGTTTTTTAATTCAACTTAGAGTTCATCAAAATATCTTTTGTCTGAAGGAAAGCTGGTGAGTGTGTGATGGGCCATTTTATTTTCCGTGTGCACATTTTACTTTGTGCCATTAGGTTACTGTATAAAATATAAAAGGCTAAAAACTTAATACTGTTTCTCTCTCATATCTGATGATGGGAGGGAAAGTTAAAATTTAAGTTTCAGTCTTCAAGGTCAGAAGGCAAGTTCTTGACTGATTTAATTAGAGGTTGACTTTATAGCAGTATAGGACTGACAAGCATTTCTCTAACAGTTTGGCTGGACTCTCACTATAGAAATAGAACACATTAACAAGAAAATATTAAACACAATTTACGTATGAATAAGGCCACTCAAATTCTGTGTTTCAGCTGTGGCAGAGCAAAGCACAGGTTCCTACTTCCATCAATTATCAGTCACTATGACAACATGCTCTGTTAGCTCTATGCTCAAAGCATTCATATTTATATTTTAAGAATGACGCAAGTCTATTCTTTTCAATATTAATCTACCTTCACAGAATTCTTGCCTTGACACCTATTGGAGTAATGAATTATCTTTAGCATTTGTTGGCTATCCCCTCCTTTTGATCAACCTATTTTGCAGTGTTGTTCAATGTGCCTGACTGAAGGGAAAATGGTTTCAATTTCACATTAATGAGAGAAAGCCAAAAAATATGATTATAGTCAGGGTTTTTATTCTTGTCAGTTAACTGTGGATACAAAATTGAAACTCATCTGGAGTTAGAACAAACTTTCAGTTATGGTTCAAGTTCAGTTAGGGGTGATATATTCTTTGTCTGCTTGGGGTTGCATACTGACGTGATGGTTCAACCTACACAACTGGAATAAAGACAATCGTATTCATACAAACTTATCCTTTGCTGTCTGAGCCTATGGGGCTTAGGTAGTACATTTGCCTTCTCCAAGTCTCACCTTTCTTCTGTATTGTGAATGCTAACAACTAACTCCTCTCAGAATCACTGTACAGTAATGTGACATCTCAGTCTTCAATAAACTTTACTGAAACTCACATGGCCCCAGACCATGGTTGATCCATATAATGTGTTAGCAAACAAAATCTGTGAATGTGGGAGGGAGGATAAATCATACAAGAAATCCCATTCTAGGAGTTTATATTTATGAAAGACAGTAGAATAAAACTCTATGTTATGAACTAGGGGTTCCCAGCATTCGAAGCCTATAAATTTAAGTGATATTTCTTTGTGCACCTGTAGATAGTACATGTACAAGTACGTGTGAATGTACAAGAGTACAAATGAACAAGGGCTGCAGCCCGCTTCTTTTTTTCTCTATTTCTTCCACCTCTTATTTTTCCTCTGAAGACAACATCTCTCAGTGACCCATGCATGAGCTTATCAATTTGGCTAAACTGGCCAGCAAGCCTAAAGGCTCTTTCTAAATTCATCAACCACCACTCAGGCATGAGATTACACATCTATCCTGATGCAATGGACTTTTTATGCCACTTCTGAGAATCCTAAAGCAGGTCTTCGTGCTTGCATGGCAAGCATTTCCCAGTGAGCCATCTCCTCAGTCCCTGAAACATTTTTAAATCCAAAATTTTAGTTGATGTGGAGCCAAAGCTTTTGTTAAAGCTCCTCAGTATGTGCAGTAGCTCCAGAGAGCTCAGAGAGCACACAGACGGCCTCTCTTCTCTCTCCTCCCACAGGCCACAAAGCAAGGACTCCCCACTCTTGAACCTGTGCTTACACACCTTTTCACAGAAACACAAAAGACATGTACCACTTTGTTGTAAGAGGTCACTTGTTTGTTTCCCAGCCACCAGGCAGCTCAGACCTAAAATAATCACACAGAAACTATATTATTTAAGACATTGCTTGGCCTATTAGCTCTAGCTTCTTATTGGCTAGCTCTTACACATTAATTTAACCCATCTCCATCAATCTGTTTATCTCCATGAGGCTGTGATTTAGCCAGTAAAATTCGGGTGTCTGTCTCCAGTGGGGCTACATGGCTTCTCCGTGACCCCGCCCTTCTTTCTCTCAGCATTTAGTTTTAACTCTGTTTTGACCTGCTGTGTTATAGCATACAAAGGAAAATCCCATGTCACCTCCCCTTTTCTGTTTAAATAAAAAGGAAGGTTTTAACTTTAACATAGTCAAATTACATATACCAAAATAGGTATCAAGTAAGAATTACACTTACAATATTTATATCTACTTTATCTTTTATTATAACTAAGGAAAACTATAACTATAACTGTATGTTCTTCAACTCCATCAAAGACTGCAGAAGGATATATCACCTAAGTAATGATGATGTGCATTGTAAGCTACTTCCAAAACTCTAGAATTGACAGAGACTTCTTGCTGCCTGGAGAGTCACCCAAAGTTCTTCTGTACCACTGGGGCATCCAATCTTCAGCCCACAGGCCCATAGTATCCAGCAGACTTTTCCACGAAGCAGGAAATTTCAAAGACAGTTCCACCTATATTGGAAGTTTGTCAGTCACTTTTTTCTGTGTCCTGTGGAATGTCTGACAGACTCTTTCATGAGCAGGAACCTTGAAGGGCCATCTCACCTTTAGGCAAGGTCAACAGTCATTTCTCTGTGGGTGCTGCATGTCTAGTTCATACAGCATAGCATCAAACAGTCCAGAAAAGGGCAGCTTCTTACCCAAATATCTAACCAATACCATAAGGAGACTCTTCAGTGCCCATCTTCCTCTTGAATTAGATCAGTGCTGCCAGAAGAAGGTGTGTCTCACTGTCATAAAAGGTCCTAAGTTCTTAAAACATTTTAAATGGCATATTCTATAATCTTTGAAAGATTTGTAGAACATCTAACAGAAATATATCTCTATATATCTAGGAAACCTAACTGACTACAAGCTTGATTATTATAGATGATTTTCTATTAACCTATATTTCTTAATTATGTATTACATTTTTAAATAAACTGCATAAACACAATACCTTAATCGAGAGCAGAAATATACATATAACAAAATTGACTTTAAATTTGTATCTATAAAGCAAGATACATACTTTATACTTTATCTTCTCTCTCCCAATCCTTCCTATATTTTTCTAAACATACTGTGTCTCATTTAGAGGTCTTTTATGTCTGAATCTGTCCTTACTGAATATCTGTAATCCTTTTCTGACCAGGATGACTTCATAAAATACTAAGTTCTTCTTAAAAACCTGAGCGGCATCATTGCTAGGGGAAATACAACCCTGCCTGCTTGCTCTGCCAAGTCTAACATGGCAGATGCCCATTCACTGCCTCTGAGACTGCTGGGTGGGGGCCGTACTCTCCATCTCAACTCTGATAACCAGTTGGCCCGTGCTGCCACCAAGTAACTTGTAGCACACTGCCCGCAAACCCCATTTAAATGCTCGGCCTCCTGAAAGAGCCAGATTTCACGCTGGCAGCATGGCACAAAAAGCCACCACACTGCTATTTTTTCTGTTATTGCTGAATAAGTAAAACCTCTCTTAAAGGAGTCATGGTGCTAAGCCATGCATATCTCTTTTTTCCCCCAAGAATTCTTTCCACACTCTCTCAGATTTTAAGTGGATTTTAGTCTACCATGTTAGCATGCCAATTTGTTGTAAGAGATCACTTGTTTGTTTTCTGGCTGCCCAGACTACCGAAATCACCACATAGAACCTGTATTAATTAAACAGTTAATTAATACAGTTGACCTATTAGCTCTAGCTTCATATTGACTAGTTCTTACATATTAATTTAATGCATCTCCATTAATCTGTGTAATGCACAAGGCTGTGGCTTTCTGGGTAAAGTTTGGGTGTCTGTCTCCAGCAGGGCTACATGACTTCTCCCTGACTCTGCCCTTCTTTCTCCCAGAATTCAGTTTAGTTTGCCCTGCCTAGCTCTATTCTGCCCTGCTCTGCTATAGGCTCAAAGCAGTTTCTTTATTAACCAATGGTATTCACATCATACAGAGGAGAATCCCATATCACCATTTGCCCCCTGTGCTTAGACTGAGCACAAGCAAATAGCTATTCTAATGCCCAAATACCAGTAGATAGACATGGAATTTCTATCCAACTAAATGAGGTCCATTTCTCTAGTTCTTATTTTCTATGTTTCAGATTGATGCATTTTCTCTGCATGTATCTGTTTGCTTTACTAAATTAGTGTGGAAAATATATACAGCTTTTACATGGGGCTAAAATTTTCAGTTCTTGTTTCCTTGAAGGAAAAAATTAGACTACAGTACACAGTTAAAGTAGACATTTATTTGGAAAATTGAAGCAAAGTAACAGGAATCTTGATTTCCTCTCAGCTCTCAGGCCCATGTGATTTCCACCGAATGAATTTACATTAGACATACACAGTAGTGTGGAAGGTAGTGTTTATTATATAGTGAGATACAGTACTCTCAAGGAACAAGGTAGATAGAAAACAAGGAGATCTCTGCACTGGAAACCACTGCTATGGGGTGAGAGTTCGCAGTGATCAAGGAGACCACTGAGGAATCCATCATTCTCACAGCATGGTCCTTTACAGTGAAAGATCATTGGGGCAATTTAAAGCACTTCTACAGGATGGGAGTGAGTAACACCCTGGGAGACCATTGTGAATGACAGTACTGTCATGGTATAGGGTAGACAATGGGGAAAGCTGAGTTCTCTGTGTGGTAACACAGGCGTTAGACGTTTCTTAAAGACTCTATGAGATACAGTTCTCCCAAGGGCCTCATTCTTGTATTGGTCCTGCAGGTGGACAGGGCCATTTGGATTGACTCTTTAACTGAAGGGACTTTATCAGAAAGCTTCCTCCCAAATCTTCACATTTTTCTGGCATTCCACTAAGTACCATCTCGATCCAGGGCCACAAATGTGAATGCTCCATTATTTTGAGTTAAACTCATATAGCAGAATGAATACATTAAAAATTAAGAAAAGGAAAGAAATCAATAAACTTATCAATTTGTATCAGGAAGAAATAGCTTTGCCTTGATGAACTCAGAGCCTGGCCACCTGCACTCTCTTCTCATTCTTCTATTCTGGTGGCCATCTCTTGGCATTGTAAAGTGTAAGGTGCGTTCATCTCTTGTAAGGCATGGGAATCGTGAAGCTTTCCTTCTCATTTACATGGTATTTCTATTCCTAAAAGGGGCAATTATCTTCCTTTAACTGTCTTTTACCCATTTTTTTCACATGTAAAAGTATTTTTTACAGGAAGTGAGCCTGACACTGTCTATGAGGAGAAGTTCATTCATGATCTTCTAGCCTGTTAATTTCTGAATAGCTGCCTAATTGTAGAATACTCCAGAGAGATTAGATCAGCATTGCTACAGAAAATAATCAATTTTTTACAAAATTTTCCTATGAATATTCATGAGGAATATTTCTTCATTTCATTTATGAGACAACATGACCATTTTTCCTCTGAAGTCATGGTCAACTGGATCTCCCTTTCAGAATATTTCTTCCCATGATCCTGTAAAAGCCTACGCATAGATGCTAGTGAAGCCAGGGTATCTTGAGGATGCACCCCTTTTGTTAGTTCACCAGTTTTTCAGCTCAGGAAGTACCATGAACAAAACAAACAAGCTTTGTTCTAGTAGCAAGATGAATCTCACAGAAGGGCCTTCTGTTCCCGAGGCAGTACAGCAATAAAATACTGGTACAAGTTCTTGGGACCACGTATCTACGTGCTTTCACACACATCACTTCAGTTTCTTAAATTCTTATGAAAATAGGAATCAGAATTTGACAAAATAAAATGGATTTTCTTATACTTTGGCCAAATTACAGTGTGTGTGGTGGTTCTCATTTTCTCCCACAGCCTTAGGTCAAATTATGATCTATAAAAAGTATAGAAACAAAGGGTAGAATATGTGTAAATTCAAATACAGGGCAGGTTAGAGGGCCTTTTCCCGAGGAGAGGCATCCTGTTGCAGAGTAGTTTTTATTTGAGTCTAGGGAGAAGAAATTGGAGTCTTAAAGGTTCCTCCCACACACCGCTTTGTGTGCTAAAGAGAAAAGAGTATGGTGTCTATTATGAAGTATCTCTAATAATAATTCCTGACCTGACAGAGTTCTCATTCTATAAGACCATTCTTTTAATTTTTATTTAGTTATTTACAGACACATATATATGTATGTATGCATATATATATATGCATGTATATAATTTTTCCAGATCTTTAAGACCTTGAAAAGCAGAAAAAGAAAATGAAACAAGCAAAAAGCAATACAATAACACTACTAAAGAAACTAACAAACAAGAAAAAGGACAAAAAATGTGGAGTTTATTTTCTGTTGCTCACCTACTCCTGGACAGAGGACCTGACCTGGAGTGTGCTTCATATACTCACTGACAGTCTGTAGTAAACAGGTCATGACCCTAGGAGAACATGCTACTATTATTCAGCTAATGGAACATAGCAATAAAATATCTCTTAATGATATATATACTGGCATACCCATAGAACAGTACATCGCTTAATATTCATCAGAGAATATTTTTATTCTAGTATATTGTATTTCACAGATAATCTGCAGATAGTGAGAGACTTTGGAGCATTCACCCCTAAATGGGTATCTTTATCAAAACTCTCCCCTCAAGGGTCAGGGATCTATATGGAAGAAGGGGCAAAAGATAGAACAAGAAATGGTAGATGACTCCAAGGGAATTGTATCTTCACAACACAACAGGACTGGTACACAAATGAACTGGCAGACTGCGGCAGCAAGCCTAAGATCTTCACAGGTTCAAACCAGCACAGAGAGAGGGGGAACCCCAGTACAGAGAGGAGGAAATGGATGAAAAATCCTGTCTTAACCAAGAAGCTATTTGCATTGGTACCTTATGGGGAAGGGAAAATAAATATAAGTTTATTCTTTGATAAGTAAAGGGTACAAATTTTCTGTTTCTTTTCTTGGGACATTAGCTCAAGCTCCCAATGTCTAATTTCTGTCAAACAGATTCATTTTGAAAATGTGAAAGGGTGATAGTAGAGCTAAAAGAACATGCACAAACGCAGCTGTAGTGCATGTCTTCCCTGCTATTGTGTGTGCATTGTTCCCTGCTAGTGTGTCTGCATAGCTTCCTTGCTAGTGTGTGTGCATTGTTCCCTGCTAGTGTGTCGGCATTGCTCCCTGCTAGTGTGTGTGTATTGCTCCCTGCTAGTGTGTGTGCATTGTTCCCTGCTAGTGTGTGTGCATTGTTCCCTGCTAGTGTGTGTGCATTGCTCCCTGCTAGTGTGTGTGCATTGTTCCCTGCTAGTGTGTCGGTATTGCTCCCTGCTAGTGTGTGTGTATTGCTCCCTGCTAGTGTGTGTGTATTGCTCCCTGCTAGTGTGTGTGCATTGCTCCCTGCTAGTGTGTGTGTATTGCTCCCTGCTAGTGTGTGTGCATTGCTCCCTGCTAGTGTGTGTGCATTGCTCCCTGCTAGTGTGTGTGCATTGTTCCCTGCTAGTGTGTGTGCATTGTTCCCTGCTAGTGTGTGTGCATTGCTCCCTGCTATTGTGTGTGCATTGCTTCCTGCTATTGTGTGTGCATTGTTCCCTGCTAGTGTGTGTGTATTGCTCCCTGCTAGTGTGTGTGCATTGCTCCCTGCTAGTGTGTGTGCATTGCTCCCTGCTAGTGTGTGTGCATTGCTCCCTGTTAGTGTGTGTGCATTGCTCCCTGCTAGTGTGTGTGCATTGCTCCCTGCTAGTGTGTGTGCATTGCTCCCTGCTAGTGTGTGTGCATTGCTCCCTGCTAGTGTGTCGGCATGTTTCCCCTGCTAGTGTGCCGGCATTGTTCCCTGCTAGTCTGTTGGCATAGTTTCCTGTTAGTGTGTCGGCATTGCTTCACGTTTACAAACTCTCACTCCTAACTGATCGAAGACCAAGACACAGATACCGCTGTCCTGGGTTTGCTTCCATTCATCTACTGCCTATTAGGCTTCAGCCTCACAGGACAGTCATCTCTCTGTCAGAGACAAGTACCCTTACTCTCAGCTTCTGACAGAAATATTAGTAACAACAGGCTGTCCCGTATCACAGGCGCTTGAGGAACTCTGCGTGAGGGAGACCTAATGCTTACACAAACCATTTTTTCCCTCACAGTGGAAGACTTTCACATGTTATTTCTACTCTCTTTTTCTCATCTTCTTAGTTTTTTTAAACAAACATCTTATTTAAAAAAACATATAAATGACCATGCAATCCATCTCACTGTTTCTGTATTAAGGATGTTGGGACCAAGTTTTGGTCCTAGCCTAGCCTTGAACTGGGATTGATAGATTGTCTGTAGCAGGCATGTCTAATCTGTGGCTAGCAGGCTGTGTGCATTCCAGCACACCTGTGGATGTGGCTGAACACAATTGTAGATGACAAGGTAGGTTCCAGTGTCAAAAGGTTGGACAATCCTGGTCTTGAAGTTTAGAGTAACCTAATAAAGATGATCCCCCAACCTTACTGCCTTGCTAGACAGTTTTCTTTGTAATAAAATTGATGTTATAGATGTTGATTTAAATGGCATACTATAAATGTGAGATTTGGATATGAGCTAGCCGTGAGTTCTTCATTCCTTTGAGACTTTCGATTTGATGCTAGTTTGCCCAGAAGAGCAAAAGGCTTAGAGCAGCTAAAGTGGATAAACTAGAGAGGAGGGAAAGGCTTTTCAAGTATTGACAGATACATGAGAAAACCCACTATCAAAACTGTCATTCCAAATATGAAGAAAAGGTTTTGCAAAATTCTGAGTGCATAAGAAATTTACAAAATAAGAGTAACTTTTTACTGTGATGCCTATGACACCTGAGGCCTTCCAGATAACTTCCTCAGATTTCACATAATGTCTTACCTCTTGAGAGAGTCCAATTCTTGGCAGAATATTTTCATTGGGAGATCATACCTACTTAGAATGTTATGTGTTCTTGAACTGACTTTATTCAATTAATTCTTTCACTATTAATGTTTCATTCTAAAATTCTAGAATAATTCTAATGTACGCCTTGTAAATAATAGTTCATGCCCTCAAAACAATAAAACAGTAGCTATTAAGACTAATATCAAAGCAACTGGGAGAAGTTTTAAAAATAAACCAAATAAACATAAAATAATATTTTCTGATGAAGTGTATTCTAACTACTTAGAGGCAATTATGTCAGTGACTGAGAATTTATCTCCAGAAATATCAAAATTGGCACAATGTTTCCTATTTCAAATTAACATTTAGGTTACCTAACAATTGTTTGAAATTACTTGAGATAGAATAGAATGTAGAATTAGAAGCTGGTGAATAAAATGCAGGCAACATAGCATCTCACAAACATTTCTAAGCTATGGAGGACATCAGACAAATCTTTGACATTTATTGATATCTTTATTGTTTATGTAATTGTTCTGAGATAGGAGGAGTCTGTCTGCATGTATGCCTGTATTCCAGAAGAGGGCATCAGATCCCACTATGTACAAGGTTGTGAGGACCATGTAGTTGCTAGGAATTGAACTCAGAATTTCTGGCGGAACAGTCAGTGGTCTTAACTGCTAAACATTCCCTCTTGTCCCTCCACTGTTATCTTGAGTCTGGTTCTTTCTTGTTTTCAAAATATTTGTCTTTATTCTTGAGAATTTGTTATGTGTTTCTAATGAAATCTGGTTTTTACCCTTCATCTTTCTGTCCCACTCTCCACTGACTTCCAACCATCCATGTCTTTCTCCCAACTTCTCCTCCTCTTCCTCTTATTCTTTCACTAAAATTCAATACTTTCCATATGCACATGAGTATTTGGCCACCTACCTGGGCATGGAAAATATACAAAACTATGGTGTTTTCTAAAGAGACTATTGAGTAGTATCAAGCACCATCTAAAGTTTTAAGCACATTAGATAAAATCCATAATTTTGCAAGTCCTGTGAAAATGAACTATTAGTTAACAGACATTTTCAAAGTTGTAAATACTCCCAAGTCCAGTTGAATAAATGTAGAAAAATGGACAGATAGACTCCAAGTATTTTAGAAAAATTGTAAACTGTATTTCTTGTCCCTTACATAATAAACACCAGGCTACTTAAAGCACTATCTTAGCTATTATAGTTATCACCCAAACTTCATGTTCAGATCATTCAGATTTTGTTTGATCTTCAGCCACTGCTGAGATGAAATGAATAGCAGAATTGTGTTTCTTACAATTCAACATTAGAAAACAGCACGGTTGGTTTCTGGTGAGGGTCTGGTGAGGGTATGTTGCAGGCATACAGAAGGATATCACAGAGTGTGCTTACGCAAAGTGAGTACAGCCTCCTGTCCTCTCCTATTAAAAAGACACTAATCCTACCACGGTAGTTCTGGCCTCAAACCTCATCTGTGTGGTTAGTATCAATTGCCAATTTAAAAGGCTCTAGAACCACCTAGGGAAATAAAATTTGAGGGAGAACACCTACGGCAGATTGTCTAGATTAGGTTAAACTGGGATGGCCAATTTTAACTTTCCATTAAGCCATTCCATGGCTTTGGGTTTCAGACTTTAAGAAAAAAAAGAGACAGGATAAGCTGAACAGTATCTTACATTTCTATCTACTTCCTGACTACAGATATAAAGGGACCAACTGCCCCACTTTCCAGCCACCATGACATCTCTGTCGTGATGGACTGTACCCCAGAACTGTGAACCAAAAGAAACCTTTCTGTAATAAAGGTACTTTAGTTAGGGTACTTTGTTGCAAAAACAGGAAAATAATGAAGATATCATTTAAACTTAATTATTTCTACCTTCCCATCCCCAAATATACTCACAGAGGGCTCTATTTCAATATATGAATTTGTATTGGCAGTTTAATTTACAGAATTATAATAAAAAAGACTCACCCATTCAACCACAGTTGTAGTGTAACTGTAAATTTTAAGAGAACTTAATTTTCATCCTTACTTTATAACTGAGAAAGCTGAGCACACAAGGGGTTCAATGGTTTCCCTAATGTCATTATAACAAAAAAATGGAGAATTCATAAAATTCTCTGATAAGTTTCTTTAATCTTCTCCCCATATAAATATCAGACAGAGTAACACTTCTGCACAAACTGCTGAGAAGCCATACATAGAGAGGGAAAAAAACCCGAAAAGAGAAGTTTAGGAGAGGGAGAAAAGATGATTGAACACGAGTCTGCTAATGGCATATTGAAACCAGAATCTTGTCTGGAAGACAAAATGATCTGAGAAGAACAGCAGATGGCGCAGAATTCTGTTAACAGCAGTAGCATCCTGAGCACCCTAGGAATTGGAATAGATACCCTTGGGTTGTTATACTGTGTCCCTGATAGGCTCTAATTTCAGCTTAAACATTTTATCCCTAAGAAAATTCAGAATTATTTGAAGCCTAGAGGTTTTTATTTACTAGAGGGCAAAGACAGAGTGGTGGTTAAAAAAAAAAAAAAAAAACCTTACGGGTTGTAACTATTGGGAAAGTAGGAGAAATTGGGTGAATGTGGGCCCGAGAGATCCTGTGAGTAAAATGCCAATGAAAATCCAGCAGCCATCGTTCAGACTGTCGTACAAGCCGTTCCTGATGGAGCTGTGCCTAAGTCTCACAGCAGTAAAAGTAACTGAATCCCCAAAGACCAGTCCCATTCAAGTGACCATGAGACACTGAGTTCGCAGGCCATCAGCAGCACTGTGGTCAGCACCCAGGACTGGAGCTCCTTTGCTTGGCTTACACAGCAACACTCTGACACAGGCATTGCAAATACGGAGCGTTCCGGAAGAAATGGAAGTGCTCCATGGGAACCTGTGATTGAGCTTGTACTTCTCATGATGTTCAAATCTACAAAGAATCCCCTCACTGAAGCCCTTGGCAACAGAGGGGGAAATAACTGAAGTCGTGTAACAGAGAAAATGTGTTCCTCACAGAGAGAAGTAGAAATCTCCTCTTCTTGCCGGAGTTGCTTTTCACTGTTGAATTGTATTGAAAAGGACAAATGCAGAAGAAAGCAAGTGCAAGGGGCATGTCTTTGTCGGTAGAGTGATGGCCTAGCATGTCCAAGGTCATGGGTTCAATTCCCAGCACTGCATTAACCAGGTGTGGTGGAACTTACCACCAGAATAAGCAGTATGGGGGCGGAGGTCCCCTTCTGTTACATAGCTAGTTCTGGGATAAAGAAGACCCTGACTGACAGAAAAACAGACAAATAAAAGAGGAAAGAGAAGTAGGTTTTAGTGTGAAGAACAGGGAAAAATGCTAATAGAAAAGATTTAGCTCTTGACAAAAATATATAATCCTGTGTTAACACTAGAGAAACTCCATAAACATTAGACAAAATCTAATCAATAGGCAATTAACTTCTACAAAGCTCATTATTAAAGGATTTTGCAAACATAGTTGTTCATATTTTCAAGGATGATGTTGCCGAGCAGATAAAAAGATGAGATGATTTTTTTCTACTATTTTTTCATTATAATTAGCGTAGAATTGTGTTTATGGATGTGTGTGATAATCAGATACCTGTATACAATGGGCAATGATCAAAATGGGATAATTAACATTTCCATCTCTTTAAACATTTATTATTTCTTTCTATTGTGAGCTTTCAAACTCCTTTCTTTCAACCATTTATGTAATATGTTGTAAGTGATGTCTCAACCATTCTGTTGTTCTGTAGAACACTGGAACTTACATCATGGGTTTGTGATGTTAGTAAACTGCTTGAGACTGATTGAATAGTACGCATTCTTCACTTTTTTGAGAATTTTACAAAAAATGTGCATATTTTTTGATCATTTTGTTGAAAATCATGGATATATAAGCTTATATTTCACAGTTTCTAAAGCCTGTATGGTACATGATTTCTCCAACAGTCTGTGTATTTTCTAGACTGCGTTTAGAAGCTCCCATGTGATTTGTATTTTAGTGGAATAATAGGGTTTGCTAATACTTCCGTTTTTACACAATACATTTCTTGAGAAGGTTCTATCTGGCTTCTGAGTAGTGTCATTCCATCAACACACATTCAGAGAGAGAGAGAGAGAGAGAGAGAGAGAGAGAGAGAGAGAGAGAATTTTTCAAGCAGAAATGGAAACTGTGTCTGGGAATCGTTCCATCACTTGTTCCATTTGAAAGCCAGTCAAACAGGCCAGCATTGCTCATTTGCTTCTTTAGTTTTTATTTTTTTTGAAACCTCATTTTTTTTTACTTTTAGAATTACATCTTAATTATGTGTGTGTACACAATGTGTTCGTGTGTATACATGCATAATTTCTGTATCAAGTGTGTGGAGGTGAGAGGAAAACTTGAGAAGTTTTTGCTTCCACTGTGTGAGTCCTGGTCCCCATGCTGGCAGTGAGTACCTGTGCCTGCCAAGGCATACTGCAGGTGTTACAACCTAGATATTACACAGTTGGAGAGAAACAAATAAGTATTTCTCTTAGATCATTACATTGTGAGGTTTTGTGTATTTTAACCTTAATATTATTTTATTAAACAGAATAAAATTAAGAAAGATGCATCTATATATTTTGCTTCTTCCTCACAAGCTCCGAAGATATAGTTTGTAATGGAAATAAAAAGAATTGAAAAATGGTCCCTACTGTAAACATGAATATGTTCGTAGATAATCATAATATTTTTATATTAAAAAAGGTAATTTTCAAACTTCTCAAATGGGTAACATTAATTTATCTTGTCTGAATAATGTTAATTAAATACATAATAAATTATATATTACTGAATCTCAATATGGAAATATGTTCACAACATATGTAACATAACTAAATTATAAAACTACGTATGTAGTATTTTGTGGCAAATAAAAACACGTTCTCATATGGAAGAATAGATAGATGTAGGATACTGTGGGAGGGAGTATGATTTTATTCAGTGATGTAACCATAAATTTGTTATTCTTGTCACCCTAAATAATTTCTCACCCATGCTCAAGCATAGGTCTTACTAACTCTCAGTGTGTGGCATTCCAGAAGGCAGGGGTGGGGGCCATGAGGAGTTGTTGAGAAACTTAGAGTGGGGTAGAGAAGACAAGGGAGGGGAATGGGGGTAAAAATGACCAAACTCCATTTCATCAATGTATGAAACGTTCAGGCAATAACAACATTGCCAGCACTTGAATCAGTAGATGATATGGCGATCTGCGACTTTGTTTTTATTCTTGATAGTTTGCTTTTCTAGAGATACTACATATTACTAGCTATTGATTAATGATAATGGGAGATATTATTTTTATCATGAGAAATTACTACACAAATCTCTATTTCTCTGGATTTGGTTTAAACTACTGGTATGGACATGTACTGGAACATGTTATAGGTAGAATAATGGTCCTAAAGTGGCAAGCCTCCCAGAATCCACTGGATACACCTTGAAGCTCACTGTCCTCGAGATGATAATGGCAAGGCTAGCACTGTGCACACACAGGGCTTCCCCTGGCTACACTTTTGTGCTATCACATATTGCATTTTATTGAATTCTGTTCTTGTAGTTTGATGTGTTCCTCAAAAATTTTCTTGAATAACATATTCGTAGGTCAGTCATCTCTCTGAACTTACCATTTACCCTAATTACAATGTTATCATAAGTAATTTGTCTCAAATAGCAATTTTATAGTTTGCAATTATCTTCACATTTAATTGATTCTGTGGATAGTAGACACTTGAGGAAGTGCAATGAATCAATCGGATATGATTTTTGGTCAAAAAGAAAAATTTGATATTAAGCTTTGAGTGAGCAAAAAACTGTATCGCCTTGAAGGAACAATTATTTTTTCTGACAAAGTCTTACCAAATGATTGATGAAAATTTGTTTCAGTTCTCTGTGAAACTGAAAATTATATACATGATTTTCTTGTTATTTTACATTTTATTTTTTCTTGTTTAATGTAATTTTTATTTAATTTTTAAAGGACTCATATCTAGGTCTTGACATACCACTCTTTTAAAGTGATGTAATTAAGTGTGTTCTCAAAAAAAATCTATGACCGTAGCATTTTGAGAAAGTCAGTATAAATTTGTAACAGATTAATTGTATATTATATCTGAGTCATTCACTAATGCAAATGCTTGGTTTGGTGTGGAGGCACTGAATATATTCAGCGCAGCGGTCTGCATTATACCCTTCAGTGACTGAGAAAAGCTTTCAATTTAACGAGCTCATTGTATTTTTTAATATATGAGAAGGGTAGGCAAAATGCAATTAGAAAACGATACCCACAAATTAATATGTATATTTTATATGGACATTTAGAATCTAAAAGTTATTTTGTGTTCTCTAGTTGATCTACAGCAAAGATTTTAGGTGTATCATCTGTGGTTTATATCACAGAGCTAATTCAAATGAAGGAGAGAATTTAAATTTTCATAGTCCAAAGAAGAAATGAGTCATTTGGTTTCATACTTTTCTTGGGATTACTTTTGGTACTGAATACACCCTTCAAAGATTCTAGCTCATCTTTTGTATTTTTCTCTCAACTTTTGCCTTTTGATAGACCTATCTTGGCCTTGGCGTCTGGTAAGAGGCTAGTATATCAGTAAGATAAAATATTAATTATGTGTCTTCTGACTACAACAAAAACCTGGTACAAGTAACTTAAGGCTGGGAGGAAGAAAGGTTTATTTTACCGCACCATTTGAGGGTGGGAGGTCACAGTGGTGGGAGTGTGGGACAGCTGGTCAGTTTGTATGCACAGGCAGGACGCGGAGAGCGATGAATGCTGATGCTCAGCTCGCATTCTCCGAATTATTCATCCAAACTCAGTCAAGAGAATGGTGCTGCCCACAATTAAGATGTGTTTTTCAACCTCAACCTCATGCAGAAATTTCCTCTCTGATCTGCATGGATTTTAGTTCCACAATTCTAAATCCCGTCAAGTTTCCATTCAGTGCCTCCTATCCAAGGCAGCAGCATGTGAAGGGCTCTTTCGTCAGCATGGACTGTGGAACAAAAACAAATAAATAGGCAAGAACAAAATATTTCATTTTCGTTTTAATGAAATTTTCAGTTTTTACAGTTTAAAATATCTTTCTTTTTTGTGAAGAAAACCTTGTGTTAATAGAAAACAAGCGGTTTTGTTTGAAGTATAACTTTTGGAAAAACAGAAAGATAAAAATTTTGCTTTGGGCTCCCATATACAGTTTTATTTAATCTACTAGTAAAAATAATCCTGGAGAAAGAAGATAGAAACTAAGGAAAGAAGGAGAGTTCCCCTCGACTTTCAGATTGGCCTGCGGTTCTGAGACGTGCAATGACTCATGGAGCACAGCCCGAGATGGAGATGAATGGGGATAGAGATGGAAATAGTGACGGAGTGAATGAGAGAGAGAGGAAGAGGCATGCAGAGATTGGTTTAAATAGGAGGGGAAGAGATGATAGAGCAAACAAGTGAATAGTTCTCCAAAGTCCACCTCACTTCTAGCTCAGTTTTTTTTCTTTTCTTTATGTCAGTCCAGAAGTATCTGGAAGGACACAGGACATTGTCCAGCTCCCTGAAAGACCCTTGACTATTTTCATTCAAATTGCCCAGCCTGTAGGGGAGAAAGCAGTGGAATTGTGGCACCAGCACCCTGTTGAGGATGGTTCATGGCTGACAGCAAAGTTCGTTTTATGGCTTCTGTACTCCTTTCAGACTCTGCTGCCTAGAGTTCTGCAGATGGCCTGTAATGTGGAATCTCTAAACCACCTTCCTTTATTTCAGATGCTCCATCATCTCCCTATGGCTCTTCAAGTATGTGTAGCCAATTTCTAATTAGAATAAATCTCTTTTTAATGTTCAATACTCCCTGCCAGCGGGTGGACAGCCCCTGGGTATCTCTTTAGCAGGAAGCACACAGTTCCTTTTCTTTATTGAGTGTGTGTGAGTGGTTTGCTCTGGAACTGCGCTGAAATTCAGCATATTTTTGTTACTATAATGTAAACATCCTTCAGAATACCAAAACTGCAAAGTAAAAAATACATGAGTACCCCTCAGCACAAAAATACTTCAAGAAATATGATTGAAGTTATGCACGATTTTAACTATTTTCATATATTGGAGAAAATAAGATAATATCTTGGGAATTCCCTTATTAAAATGCACCTGTATTTGTTTTTGATTCCCTTCTTCCCTTTCTGTTTTTCTTCCAAAGCTGTAACCACTTATCATTTTGAGATCAATTAAACTATAAGCTCTTCTTAGTTCAGGTATAAGAAATGTACAATTGGTAGTAAGTCATGCAGAAAATTGACTATAAATTCATATTGTTATTGGATAAAGGGGGAATCATATTTCAAAGAAAAATTAGCAAGCATAATTATTAAGGTGATACATAATTTTCAGGCACCTTAGACTTCACATAAAGTGCAAACAATTAGCAATTAATTTTAGCACATTAAAGCATCCTCTGCTCTACCTTAACTTGACAAAAAATTGGTAATCATGTATGTCCTGCAGCAGTCATTAAGATTTAGTTGTCACTTACCATCAGTGATAATACCACAAACTGGACCTAAAGCAAGGTCTGTGCTAACTCATGTGAGGCTATGCATCATAGGCAGCTTAGTATTTTTACGAATAAATTATAATGTTCAGAGATGATTTTTATTGCACTGAACAGAATGTCCATTTCAAAATCCATGTCTATTGAATACCATGAGGTCTATTTTTTAGCCAAAAGTGGTTCATCTTGCATGTTAATGGTTCGTTCTATAGGTAGGGATTCTGACTTAGGAAATCGAGAAGGGAACCCTTGGGTCAGTAGTCACAGCATTAGGTATCAAAGTAGAGTAAGTCACCATCTATGGAAATCACAATTCCAGATCTTTCCTTCTGAAAAAATATTATTTAGTGCAGAGTATTTCTTTAATCTTTAGTATAGAGTTTCATATTGTTTGGGTTTGGGCACTTACTCTTGTCCTTCAAAATCTTGAAGAACATGGGAAGGGGCAGAAGGGGAATTTCTGATTATGCTGGCCAGGGTCTCCTTTGATGTAGGTGTTGTTTCATCAGCCAGTCAGCATACAAACTTCTGATTTGTATGCTTTTATTGCCAACATATTTAAATGCAACTTTATTTAATAGGAAAATCACAATAATATTTAAAAATTATTGTCAGTGATGTCTGTAAATTAATGGAAGAGAATTTTTTGAGGGGCAAAGAAGGAAAACAAGAAGCTGGAGGCGGGAGATGAAGGAAGAAGGAGACGATTGCCGATGTCCCTACTTGTTATCTGCGGTGCACATTGTTATTCACTGTGCTCATGACTCTGTATAGCTGTGACCAACACACTTGACAGAAACAACGTAATGGTGGAAAACGTGTTTATTTTGGCTCATAAATAAAGGTGTCAGTCAATCATAACCAGGAGGACATGGCAGAGAATAGTGGCTCAGTTATGAAGTGAAGAATAAAAGAGAGAGAAATGGAGGTAGGTTCTGGGAAATATGTCACCCCAGAACATGCTCCAGTGACATATTTCCTTTAAGTAGTTTCAGATGATAACATTGCAGGATCAACCAACAAATTCATCCAATCATAGCCCTCATTATCAAATCATTTATATAAACAATATTGCAGATACTTTAGAGCAGACTTCAACAAATTATTAGCTCTCATGTTTTGGTCCAATTAAGCTATAAATTAATATTCACCATCCCAAGCATCCATGAGCACCAGCGATTTTCAGCCTTTATATACACATCACTCCTCACTTCTCCCATGAAGTAAAGTGTCTTCTTCATTTTGCTTATTAAAAAAAAATCCAAGAATTCAGCAAGTTTTAAAATGCTTTCTTACAAATCTAGTTTCTCTGTGAAAGCAGGCTTCTCCTTCCACAATATTTGTGATGCTGTCTTGATAATTATAGGGTTTACCTATACTGCAGCTTCCAAAAACTAAACCACAGTTTACAAGGATGAACCGTGAGATGTGTGCAGCTTGGCATAGAACGAGTCTCAGGAAATCTCAACGGGCTTAAAGCCCATCCCTTCCTTTGAGGTGGAAATCCATCATCACTGTGTGGAGAGACACTGTTGCTAATTTCTCTGCCCTCTGCAAACAGCCATCTGTCTGAGATCTCCCTGAAGTGGCTGCCATCCAGGATGGCCATGTTGTTGTAGCCTTTGAGTGGTTAGAACGCTGTAATGTCTGTGTTAATAGCTGGGAAATCGCAGCAGCAGCACCTAGGCCACTCCAATAGAACAATGTGAGCTGGGGTAAGTTCGATTGAGCAAAAAAAGTCACGCTGACTATGTGACGAAGAAGCAGAACTGGTGGCAGTGACAGCCCTGCAGTCAGCAGCTGCGGGTGGAAGGGGAAGGGTAGAGATCTGGAAAATGGAAAGAGCTGACTGCCAGCAGCTCCTCAGGGCAATATTGTTCAACATTTCTCCACTCCTTCTATATTCCCCATCATATGCAGAAGCTAAGGAAATGTAGCACACTTGTAAAATCCCAGGATATAAGTAGGTACAGGTGGATGCTAGTTTGGAGGAGAGAAAATGGGAATACATGGAAGAAACCCCGACAAACAACAGAGACATGCCGAGAACACTCATCTCGTGGATTCCTGAAGCTAAGAAAGCACTATGAGCTGAGCGTTTAGACCATCAGTAAACTGCCATGGCCTACGCCACTCTTCATCCATGACCAAGTAAAGGGTTTTTTTTTTGTTTGTTTGTTTTGGATTTTGGGGTTTGGGGGTGAATAAAAAAACAAGAAGGATTTTATGATTCTTGCCAATAAGGAGTCTGTCAATTAGTTTAGGAGATGTCTATCTAATGCCTATCAAGAAAGGATAAGCAAGAACTGAATGCAGTGCATTTTAACATGTGAAAGGAAGGGCATGGGCAACAGGGACTACAGAAGAACAGGACCTCTGCTGAGTAGAGGGGGCTCATATTGAAAGGATCAACAAGCAGCCAGGAGTGACTGCTTAGGCTTCTCTATCTATAACCACTCAGAATACACTGCACAAATCCCCCTGAAAAACTGCCATTTATCTCATAGGCCAAGCATTGTGCTTGATCTTCCAAACATCCCCGAGAACATATGATCAATATGCCATCATTCCGTGCACTGGACGATTGTGGTGTCTTATATTAGAGCACTGAGTAGGCTGAGGAAAAGGTTTACTGCAAACCAAAGCAGCTACAGAGTCTGTTTTTCATAATTACCAATGACTTCATGAAACTTTCTACCTATTCATTGATCATATCGAATCGTCAGTGCACCATCAATAATCTGCCATTGAGTAGTTGGTTCTGCATTGCTAATACTTAGTATCTATGGCATCTTTTACTTCAAATTAAAATAAAAATAAACATTCACTTTAATCAACATTTAATTGTAGGGGCTAAACAAATAAAAACTTGGTGTTGAACTGTAAATCATATCTATAATTTTTCACAAGCCCAGACAGTTCTTTCTTTAGCTCTGTCACTAATTAAGTAGGGGAAAAATAATAATATCCATTTTTTAGTATGTAGTTATTTTATACTAGAAATGCTTTTCCCATATCATTCCATATAAGTTTATTTTTCATTCTAAATACATGTAAAATTATACTAAATTGTCTAGGAATAAGACTAAGAACATTTAAGCATTTTGGGGGAATTTCACGCATGAGTATGAAATAACACATATATCATTTCTACCCTACTTTCTCCTTCCTCCAGTCAATTTCTTGTCCATCTGCTTCCTCTCAAATTTAAGACCTCTTCTTTATTTTCTTTTTATTTTTGAGATTATAAATTAATTGCATATTTCTTTTTTCTGTTACCTTTCTCCAAACCCTTGCACTTAGCCCTCCCTGTTAGAGGTGCAGCTTTAGCAGTGTGATCAAAAGCCACCACAAACACAAACTTGAATTTCCCAAATTAAGTCACTAAGGCTTAGAAAGGAAAAAAATAACTATCACATAATCTTTGTGACAGAGGATTACAAAAAAATGACATGAACATGTAACAAAAATCAAAAACCAAACTGAACAAGCACCAACATAAATGATAGAAAGTTGGAAGCTCAACTGAAGACAAATCTAGCATTTGGAAGCAGCACATGTTAGCTGATAAGAGATTAAAATCAGTAACAATCATACCATGAACTCCAAGGGAAAATAAATTATGAAATTAAAAACGTGGAAAGGAAAGTCAAGTACACACAAGTGTTAGTGGTATTTAGAGTACGTATTAGAAAGAATAAACATGATCAGGCTGCTGCAGAATTCCCTATCAACCACATCCCTAAAGCT
Source organism: Myodes glareolus (assembly GCF_982192425.1). NCBI lineage: Eukaryota > Metazoa > Chordata > Mammalia > Rodentia > Cricetidae > Myodes > Myodes glareolus. The sequence continues at coordinate 57,530,526 of NC_142045.1, forward strand.
AGAAAGACTTGTCAGCGCTGGAACACTGAGTGTTGTGTGCCATTCACAAGAGTATGTTTGGGTTAGCTCTTCCAGGGAAAGGGCAGTCAACGCAGAGATGCTTAATGTTTTGTAGATAACATCTTTCTCTTTCCAGATATTGCAGGTTAGCCTCACACTTGTAGTAATCCTTCTGCCTCAGCTTCTTACTGTAGTAAATCAAAATCCAGCTTAACAAGGCATTCATGACAACCTCATTGCAATGGCCATATGACAGAACTTACAGCTATGTCAATTCTTACATTGGAAAATGAAAACACAGATTGAGTTTGGTAGTGCAGGCCTTTAGTCCTAGAACAATGAGAGAAAGAGGCTGAAAATTCCTAAGTTCAAAGCCTAAGTTCATAGAAACTTTTCGGTCATCCAGGGACACACTGAGATCCTATTTCAAAAAAGAAAAGCAAGCCAATGTATGACAACCACAGTAACAACATCAAACAACCACAATAGATAACACTTATGCTTTTGAGTAATGTTTTGAATAACTTAGAAATGAAACGTGCCTGTATAATGAGGCCATTCAGAATCTTTTTTAGAATTTTAAATTAGCAGTATTTTTCAAACATAATAAATTTTAGGGTTTTGATCCCAGAAAGCAAAGATCGCATTCATTATTGTCCATTGAATGCCTTTGATACTAATAAGTAATTTGGATGAATAAATAAATGAAAAAATAATGAGGATGTTACTAGAAATCCTATGTCTAAACTGATGTGTTATATGAATATATAAATACATATATGTATGTATGCACATGTATACATATATATATATATACATGTGTGTGTCAAAATACGCATAAATAATCTTAAATATAGTGAGTATAAAATCTCCAACCAGAATGAAGAATATAGCAAATGCACATATACACAAAAACCTAAAGCTGCAATACTACTCCTTATTTTGCATCTATTACTCGGGACATATAGTGAGAGAGGTGATGGGGGAGGCAATCAGGAATAAAATGGAGATCTGAGGAGGCTCAGTGGGTAAATCACTGATCTAACAAAGCTGAGCAACCAAGCTAAATCTCCAGTGCCCGTGTAAAGGGCAGGAGTGGATGGCAGAGAGTGTTACACATCTATCATCTGTAAGCATCTATCAGAGTGATGGGGCGGTCAAAGATGGAAAATCATTCATAAGCTTATGAACATGCTATCCTGGATTACCCAGCACAGCAGCAAAAAAGGAGAGGGATCTCATTTCTCTATATGAAAGGCAAAACCCAACTCCACTCTCTGACCTCCATATATGTGCCTTAACACACATGCGCAGTGTCTCTCTCTCTGTCTCTCTCTTTCTCTCTCTCTCTCTGTCTCTCTCTCTCCCTTTCACACACACACACACACACACACACACACACACACACACACACACACACTGAAACAACAAACAATTTTAAAAAGTTAAAAGAATAAGAGGGAATCAAGTAAGAGTTAATGGAGCTTGTGAACATTTCTCATGATCATGTGACTTGAGCTGCTGGTGATAAGCAGCTTAACTCTTTGCACTTGAGCTCAAAGAAGCTAACAAACCTGCCCCATCACACAGCTGGTTCACGGAGAGACAGAAATTGAACCACTGCTGTAAGACTTCCTCTCTCTTATCTTTTGTCTTTTCATGCAGGCTTCTCTCTTTCATATTGACTGTTTACAGAACACATATGCTCTATTATTATTATCATCCACTTAAAATATTTATTAAGTGGAAGTGCTAGTGATTGATTGTCGTAGATGTTCAATAAGATCATTGATATAAGTCAAATAAGGATTGGTTAAGCTTGCTCAGCTTTCACCTTAAAGGTAATTTTAAAAGGAAAATTAAGAACTGGAAAGTAAGCCCACAAAAATAATATTAAAATGTGTTTTTTATTTAAATTTCTTTGTTTTGTCATCCTGGCAAATCCCCTGTATAAATTTCTTCTTCGTTTGTTGCCTTTCATATCTTGGACTCTAATGTTTCCTCTCCATCTAGATTCTCATCTTCTTTCTCATACTATTATACAAAGTAATGTGCACCAAATATATACAAAGTAAATATGCAAGGTAATATGACTAACTCTGTTTATCATTTCGAGCTCTGTAACTCTTTCCCTTAATTTTATCTCCAGGAAAGAAATGGTGAGTCAGTATTGCTTAGCAGAAAGGTTACAAATACATACACAACACTGCAGTTCCTTTGGGATCAAGTTAATTTTGAAATTCCAAACTTTTAAGGTTTAGGGCAAAATTTGTTATTTAACAAATACATCTAAAGAAACTAGTGCAGAGAAAGTGGATTGCAATTTCTACACAAGAAATGAATGTACACACTAGGGACCGGAGCATCATTGTGGGTCAAGTTCCATCTGCAGATTGAGCTAAGTCTCCCTGTCCAACTGTACCTTGAAACTTTTCATTGTGCTTTGGATTCTGGAAATAAAATGAAGGAATGTTTTTATGTACATTAAAACTTAAGAATCATATTCGTGCACTGACTTGCATCCCACTCAGAGATTAAGCCTGGAGATAGCCATTTTCAGAAAAAGTTTCGTGAACTGGCTAAATCATGAACTCATTCAAACTTTTTTACTTGTATCTTTATATATCTTATGGTATCCTAGGAAAAGGAAATAGAGTTGGTAAATCATCCAAAAGACATTAGGCAGGAGTTCAGATTGAAATTTGAAATTTGGTGTAAGACTTCAAAGCTTATGCTTTTTTAAATTTAAATTTATTTCATTGAATAAGTCTTAATCCTATTCTTTCCCTTTCCTAACACTTTGAAAGTCCACTCACTTCCCTACCTACCCACATTCCTGTTCTTTCTCTCTCAAAAGAAAAAGAACAAAAACACAAAAGGTAAGATTCAAAAAAAAAAAAACCACACAATATTCAATAAACCCAAAAAACACTAAATAAAACAAAAAATGTACATTAAAAAGAAAAGACAAAATAACTGAAGCAAACAATATGGAGTCCATTTTGTGCTGGACAACTACTTTTGGGCAAGGAGTTTGTCACGGATTTGGGTTTACATGCCTGATGACATTCTTTACAATCAAATGGCTTTCTCTACTCGACACATAGCAATTGCAAATACTTTTGTAGTTAGGGATGGGTGTCTTGAATACTTTTTGATTGCTGTGACAAAAAAAAACAAAAAACAAAAAACAAAAAAACAAAATAAAGTACGTAATTTGAAGACCGTGGTTCCAGAGAGTGAGACTCCATGACCACCATGGCAGGAAGCGAAGCATCAGGCAGGCAGGCATGGTGCTGGAGCAGTAGCTGAGAGCTTATATCCTTATTTGCAAGTAGGCAGCAGAAAGAAAAAGAAAACTGGGAATTGTCTGGGCCTTTAAAGTCTCAAGAAATTAACCTCTGGTAAAGAAAACAGATCTTTTCCTGGATCACAAGACAAGAAGTAACTCAGGTTACTTTGCAGCATCCAATTAATGAGTCGATTACCAACTTTAAGTTTTTGAGAAGTGAGGGGGAATTTAAGATTAGAGAAGGAAAATTTGGTTAAAAATAGTAATGACAAACCTTTACGAATATCTTAGACACTTCTGTCTGTATCACACATTCTTGTTCCTCAGACATTCTCTCCCTAGAAGGCCAGAGTGAAGTTGTTTGATGATCCAGACTAGGGAAAGGCTCCCATGTAGACCCGTTACACCCTTGACGTTCCTTTTGCTTATTATACCCAATATGGCCAGTTAAGTTTTTGAGCCCCTTCGAAAGAATGTTAGAGTATCAGTTTTTTGAGGGATTTAAGCAATTTTAGATCAAGAGGCAGAGCATTACTAGGTGGGAGCTTTTTCGCATATATGACCTATCTTAAATAGAATTCTATGCTTGGAAAAACATCCCTTGAGTGTACCATCGATTTTCAGTCTCTGCTACTTTGTAAAGCCCAGGTCCAACAGACATTCTGAGGTGAGTGTTCCTGTTAAAACTTTAACAAACAAGGAAGCTGAAAACAGGATTCAAATTTTAGCAGACAATTTAGAAACTTCACAAAACAGAATATGTATTGGTGATATATCAGAGTTAGAAGAAAATGTGATGCTTCCAAAACAAAAACAAAATTATAAGAACTATTAAAATGGCAGCCGGTGGTGGCACACACCTTTAATCCCAGTACTTGGGAGGCAGAGGCAGGCAGATCTCTGTGAGTTGGAGGCCAACCTGTTCTACAAGAGCTACTGCCAGGACAGGCTCCAAAGTTACAGAGAAACTTGTAACAAAAAAAAAAACTGTTGAAGAAATGCAGCCTCTGGATACATGCTACAAAAAGCGGCAAACGAATTTTAGTATGTTTCAAATATATAGCTGGAGAAATCTCAGAGAAGCTAGAATAATAATCAAAATCACAGAACCACAAATTTGGAAAAAATAAAGGAGCGGGGAGGATATTTTAGAACAAAAGTATTCAGATTAAAACAAGTAAGCAGTTCCTGAGGATGGAGGAGGGACTTCTAACACTGGATCATTAAACTTCAAATTCTGAAGAAAATAATCACCTGTTGGGAAATTGAGAATTAACAAGGATTTTAAAGTGATTATCACATATTTCCTCAGAGTAAGCATCATCAGAAATTTTAAAAATAGTTCAAAACTTAAAACATATTCTAAAATGTTGATTTACAAGCTAGAATTCTATAAGTAAATATCATACTGATTAGATGACTGTAATGATAACTCTAATAAAACATTTTTTAAAATGTGGTGTGAACAAACGTTTAGCTTCAAGTAGGCCGTCTTCTATCCAAACAAACAGGGAGTCGTGGAATGCAAGTCTAGGATTCAGTAAAAGAAACTCCAGAAGTAGACAGAGACTGGGATTGGGAACAAGACTGGTTCCTAACTGTGCTGGGGAACATCCACACGAAATAAGCATTAGTCTACGGATATAATTCCCAATGTCTGTATTCCCTGTCTTGCTCCCCCTCGTTCCCTCCTCCTCTGCATTGGTTCCTCCCATTCCAGCCCCTCCTCTATCCATCCATAAGCATATTTATGGATGCTTTACTTCTTTTTTTTAGATATATTTGTCTCTCCTAGTCCCTTCCACTATCTCTACCTAACCTCTGTAGTTAGAGTGTAGCTTGGTTATCACTGACTTAAGAAATAATACTCACGTATAAGTGAATATTTATTATATTTGTCTTTTGGGGTCTGTGTTACCTCATGCAGGGTTAATTTTTCTAGTTCTCTCCATTTGCCTGTGAGTTTCCTGATGTAGTGTTTTTTAACAGCTGAGTAATATTCCATGGCTTAAATGCACCATATTTTCTTTACCGGTTCATTTTTGAAGGACATCTAGGTTCTTTCACATTTCAGGCTATGAAGAGAGCAGCAGTGAATACACTTGAGCAAGTGCTCTGTGGTAGAAATGAAGCATCCCGTGTGTGTAGGCCAAAGAGTGGAATAGCTGGGTCTTCACGTAGATTGATTCCTGTCTTCCTGAGGAACTGCTACACAGATTTTCATAGTGCTGTACAAGTTTTCACTCTTACTAGAAATATATGAATTTTCCCCTTGTTCTACACGGTCGCAAGCAGGAGCTGTCACTTGTTTTATTGATCTTAGCCATTCTGATGTGTGTAAGATAAAATCTCAAAGGTGTTATGATTTACATTCCCCTGATAACTAATATAACTGTATTTCTCAGTCATTTGAGTGTCGCCTTTTGAGAGTTCTTTCTGTAGATCTATACTCCATTTTTTAATATGTACATGTTTTTTTGATATCCAGTTTCTGAAGTTCTTTACATATTTGCATATTATCCTTCTATTAAATGTATAGTTAGAAGATTATTTTCCCATTCTTGATGCTGCCACTTTGTCTAAATGATGGTGTTTTTTGCCATTAACAAGGTTTTCACTTTTATGAGGCCCCGTTTATTAATTGTTGTTATTAGTGGCTGTGATAACCATGTTCTGTTAGTAAAGTCTCTTCCTGTGCCATTGAATTCAAAGCTATTCCCCACTTACTTTCCTGTCAGCTTCATTCAGCTCATCTGACTTTATGTTGAGATTTTTAATCCATTTGGAGTTAAGTTTTTGGCAGAGTTTTGGGATCTACTTGAATTGATCTACATGCAGTTGTCCATTTTGACCAGCAATGTTGGTTGAGAATGCTTTTTTTCCTGTGTGTATTTTTGCCTTTCTTATTAAAAATAGGGACTTCATAGTGTATGAATTTATATTAGGTGCTTTAGTGTGAGCCCATAGATCAACATGTCTGTTTTTTGCCAAGGAAGTGGTGTTTTTAATCCTACTGCGATGTAATGAAGTCTGAGGTGGAGGCTGTGGAAACTTCAGCAGTTCTTTTACCATCCAGAATTGTTTCAGGTATCCATACATTTTTCATGTTTCCATATGAAGCTGAAAATTATCCTTCAAGATCTGTGAAGAATTGTGTTGTCACTTTGATGGGAATTGTACTGAATCTGTAGCTTGCTTTTGATACAATTGGCCATTTTTGCTATGTTGATTCTATGGATCCATGAGCATAGGAGATCCTTCTGTCTTCTGATACCTTCTTTATTTTCTTTCTTCATTATGTTAAGTTTCCTATTATGAAAGTCTTTCATTTGCTTGGGTAGAGTTACCCAATATATTTATATTATTTGAGGTTTTTGTGAAAGATGTTATTTCTATTAATTTCTCAGCTTGTTTGACATTTGTGTAAGTAAAGGCTACTAATTTTCATGAGTACATTTTGTATCCAGCTACTTTACTATGCGTTTATTATCTAAAGGAGTTTCTGAATGGAATTTTTAGGATCACTTATATATATGGCCATTTTATCTACAAGTAGAGATACTTTGACATCCTCTTTTCCTATTTGTATACCCTTGATCCCATTCAATTGTCTTGTTATTCTATTAAGACTTCAAGTACTATATTGAATAAGTTTGAAGATAGTAGAAAACCTTGTCTTGTTCTTGATTTTAATGGAATTGCTTTGAGCTTGTCTCCATTTAAGTTGATGTTGGCTATGGGATTGATGTAAATTGCCTTTATTATACAAAGGAATGTCTCTTGTACCCCTAATCTTCTCAGGACTTTTATCAAGGAAGTGTGTTGGATTTCCTCAAAGGCCTTTTCTGAATCTAAGGAGACAATAAGAAGATTTTTTTTCTTTCAGTTTGTTCATATACTACTTTACACTTATTGGTTTACATATATTAAACCATCCATGCATCTCTGGGGTGAAATCAACTTGATCATAGTGGATGAAATTTTTAATATGTTTTTAGATTCAGTTTGAAAATATTTTACTGAGAAGTTTTGCATCTCTGTTCATAAAGGAAATTGGTCTGTAATTCTCCTGTGTTTGGCCTTTATGTCGTTTCAGTATTATGGTACCCGTGTTCTCATAAAAGGAAACAGGCAATGTTCCATTTGTTTCTGTTTTGTGCAATCGTCTGAGTTGTATTGGTGTTAACTTTTCTTTGAAAGTCTGGTAGAATTCTGCACTATAACCATCTGGCCCTGAGGTTGTTTTGGGGTGTGAGGAATGAAGATTTTAATAACTGCCAGTATTTTAGTAGGGGTTATAGGTCTACTTAAATTGCGTATCTGATCTTGGCCTAACTTTGGTAAGTGGTATATATCAATTTTATATGTTTTTTTTATATTTTCTGGTGTAGTACAGGTTGTTAAAGTATATATGTCATTACTAATATCTGGTTTTTCTCAGTGTCTGTTGTTATGTCCCCTTTACATTTCTAATTTTGTTAATTTTGACCTTCTCTTTCCATCTGTGAGTTAGTTTGGTTGAGGTTTGTCAATCTTATTGATTTTCTCAAAGAACTATTTGTTTCATTGATTTTCTGTATTTTTGTTGTTGTTTGATTCTATAAAATTGATTTCCACCCTGAGCTTGATTATATCTTACTGTCTACTCTTTTAGGATGTGATTATTTTTCTTTTGTTCTAGAACTTTCAATTATGCTTTTAAAGTGCTAGTATCTCTGTATTTTATGTGTAGGCACTTAGTATTAAGAACTTACCTCTTAGAACCTGCCTTTGTTTTGTCCCTTATGTTTGAGAGTGTTGCATATTCATTTTAACTCAATCTTAGAAAGTCTTTAAACTCTTTCTTGATTTTTTCCTCACCCATTTTTCATTCAAAATTGAGTTGTTCAGTTCCCATGAGTTTGCATGTTTTCTGCTAGTCCTCCTGTTGGTGATATCCAGCTTTAATGTGTGTTGATCAGATAGGATGCAGGGTGTGTGATCAGATGAAGACGGGAGCTGGGAAGAAAGGAAAGCCACAGAAATCTTTTTTCTACAGAGCTGGGGAATGAGCCTGTTGGATTGGATTTGGTGGAGAGCGTGAGGAGGTGAAGATCTGCAGTCAGTCTACCTTCCTCCATTGCAAGAATAGCCCAAGGTTCCCAGGGAATGCCTGCAGACGTTGGTAGCTAGGATAAAGTGATAACTGGTAGAAAAGACGGTAGTAAAGGTTAAAGAGGAAGATCTCTGTTGATCCTTGGAAATGGGAACATGAAGGGAGGGGCAGCCACAGCAGACATTCTGCTACAAAGCTGGAGGGAGACTGGAACCTTGGCACTGAAGGACTAGAAGGTGAGAGGAAGATGTGCAGACAATACAATTACTGGGGAAAAACAGGAAAAGAGCTCCATAATATAAATCAGAGAAATGATTTAAGTATTATTTTAAAAGCATAAGCAATGAAAACAATAATAGATAAACAAAAATGGATCAAGTTCATAACCTTCTGTATTGCAAAGAAAATGGCGAAATAAGTAGAAAACTCACAGACTGAGAGAAAATATGTGCAAATAATTGTCCAATAGTCTGAAAACCAAAATAGACAACACAAACTTCTCAATGAAATATAACAATAAATAGTGAAACTTGTGTTTTTTTTTAAATTGAGATATTAAATTTAAAGACATTTATAAAAGAATACATGTAAATGCATAACAAATCTCTGGAAATGCTCAATGCCTCCCATCACCAAGGAGATTTTGTACTAGGGAGGCACCAAAAAACACAGATTCCATTTGGAATGAAACAATTTCTCACTTATATTGGGTAAGTTATTATCAGAAGGGTGAGGGAGTAAAGATATAGAATGAAGGGAAACTTTTATACATGGGCTGGCTTTGTAAATTAGAGCACTATAAAAATTCTGAAGTAGAATTTCTAGATAATCTAAAAATCTTTTTTTCAGGATATAACCAAAGGATTGGAATCATTGTGTTACAGAGAGTTCTCTTATATTTGTTTATAATTGCCAGAAAAATACAAACAAGCCAAATATCAACCACTACACCATTACAGAATGAGAAGCCATTGTTTCTTTACAAACACTAGCAAATCCCTTTATTTATGACAATATGAATTGTCTCAGAATTCCAAGATAAATGTACCAATGTATGATTTGCAAATCTTTCATAGTCTTGTATGCAGAGTCTAAATCTGTTATACTCATAGAGTGAAGAAGTAGAGAATTGTGCCTCTTGGAGGCTGGAATAAGGATAACATGAAAAGAGGAGATGTTAATCAACAGATGCAAGGTTTTAGTCAGAAAGGAAAATTGTGTTCTCTTGTTTTGTTGTACAACATATTAAAATGCTTAATAATGACGTATTTTGTATTTCCCACTACACAGAAGGGATTTGAAATATTCTCACTATAAAGAAATAAAAATATATTAGGTGACCTGGATTCAATCATTCTCTAATACATATGCATTTCTAAACACTATAGTGTACCCAGGAAAACAGATGAATATAATATAATGTATATATAATGCATTATTTGAATACAGAAATAATAAATCTTGTAAAATGATTAATGATAGAAATAGACAGCAAGGTATAGACAGCAAGAAATTCAGAAAACCTCAAGCAAGATAAATATAGCTAGTAATAAAATAAACTTCCATGCATACCTTATTCTCTCTGTAGAGAAGACTTTGAAATGATCCATAGAAAACTGTTGGGCAATGAGAGGAACACAGCTAAGAGCTTCATAAGTCTTCCTACCACGCAAACAGATAAACAACAAATAGGAGAGAAATTGCAGGAGGGGACAGGGAAGATCACATGACTAATGAAAACTTTTAATTCCACAAAATAAACTTTTTTTAATGAAGGTTGAAAAATATATTTGCTAAATATAAACTCTTAAGGAACATTAAAAAAGCTTCTTCAGCCATTGAGAAGTTGATAGGCATTAGGTAGGTCAACCAAACCAAAAATAAAAAGATAGATAGATAGATAGATAGATAGATAGATAGATAGATAGATGCTAGATAAATAAATGTCAAATGGAGATAGAACAATGCAACAGAAACCACTATGTCTCCTATCCCTGATTTTCTGGAAGAGTACTCTTTCAAACACTAATGGCAATTAAACCTTAATCCATGGATAAGTTACATGATTCACAGAAATAACATAAAGAATGGCTTAGAATGTTGCGATTATTCTGATATTGATCACCTGCACTGTACAGGAAGAGATACCTCACTTGAAAATGGAGGTAGACTAATTTAAAATATACATTGCACTGATAAATTGTGCAATCCCAGGTGGTAATCCCTGAACACATAAGCATGTGCGTAGAACCAAATGGATTTCATAGAATATTGAGGGACAAAGGAGAAGATGGAAAGAGGAAAGTTTGTGGGTATCTTGAGATGAGATGATGTAAATTTAGTACTCATGTGTGAAATTCTCAAAAAATATTAAATAACCAAGCATGAAAAATAACACACACACACATTAAATTCTAGTGTTACCAATAAATTTATTTTAGGAAATATAACTGGTAAATTGAGAGGGCATAAAATAGAATCAAATAAGATGCTATTTAAAGCTAGAGGAGAAAAATGTACTAGGTGTAGGGAAAAGCAGATACACAACAAATTTGGAAGAGCAATAAAATAAAGTAGGTGGATATTGGTTTACATATATAAATATTTGCTTTGTGAATTGCATAAACATACCCATGAAAAGATGTTGTAGGGAGAGTGGGGCCGCTTGTTCATCCCAGCTGCCCAGCTAGCTTAACCCCAGAAATAACCACAAGAAAATTGTATTAGTTAAATTACTACCTGACCATTATATCTAGCTTCTTCTTGGCTAACTCTCACATCTTGCTTTAACCCATATCTAGTCATCTCTGTAGCACCACGAGGTCGTGGCTTATGGGGAAAGATCCTAACCTATATCCATCTTGTATCAGAGCTTCATGGTGTCCTGACTTGATCTTTCTGCGACCCTGCTCCTTCCTCCCAGAATTCAGTTCTGTCTACCCTGCCCACCTAAGGGCTGCCCTATCAAAAGGCCAAGGCAGTCTCTTTATTCAACCAATGAAAGAAAAGCACAAACAGAAGAACCTCCTACACAAAAAAGATACATGTTTTAAGAGAGTATAAAGGAATTTAAAAATATGTCTTATGAAATTCAACTTAAATACAAAAATGTTGGTTGTAAATCATGGGAGAGAGTAAGAGCTGTCATGCTACCCATAATAGCAACAACAAAATTGAGTGCTGTTTTAATTTCAGAGGAACCTAGCTTGAGAATGAAGATTATCTGGATTGAAAAGGACACTGAATATGATGCACCTGCTATGTTTCTAAAACTTAGATTTTTCATTTGTCTTAACTTATTCATTTCTTATAAAACTCCAACTGCTGAGTGGCATTTACTCTATACTTGAATATAAGGCTATTATTATATGTCAGAATGCCATTGCACATTGGTCACTGTTACACAAATTATAGTAAAACTCAAAAAAGACAATCAAGAGTCCCAGATCCTTCATCTGGCGTTGGACGGCGATACAGATGGAGGCCTGCGTTAGAGCACCGAACTGAGCCCCCCAAGATCCAAATGAGGAGCAGAAGGAGGAAGAAAATGACGAAGGACTGCGAGGGATACTATCACCCACTGATACAAGGGGTCGGATCTAATGAGAGTTTACCAAGGCCAGATGGACCGTGACTGAACGAGCATGTGATCCAACCAGATTCTCTGAATGTGGCCGGATTTTCTGAATGTGGCTGGCCTGCAGTCTTTCTGAGAAGCCATTGACAATGACACTGGGACTGGTTTCCTCTGCATATACTGGATTTTTGGGATCCAGTCTGTTTGGATGCTCACCTTCCTGGACCTGGAGGGAGGGGGGAGGAACTTGGACTTCCCACAGGGCAGGAGACCCTGACTGCCCTTGGGGACAAAGAGGGAGGAGGAGAGGGAGGGGGGAGTGGGAGGGCGTTGGGAGGAGGGGCGTAAATGGAAACTTTTTATAATTTAATAAAATTACTTTCAAAAAAAAACAAAAAAGATAATCAATATTTGAAAGCTGTAAATATTTGCTTGCTCAATACAATTATGTTGATTAATACTGTACTACTTTGGTTGTTGTCATAGGGATTTATCCAAACAGCTGACACTGTAATTGTGGCCAGGTAGACAAGAGACCCAGAAAGATGCATGGTCAGCAGTTCCCTGCACACCAGGCTTTTGTCTTGTGTGGCTTGTGAGCATGTTCTTCAAAGGGATAATGATGCCATGTGGTCCATCACTCAATACTTTTGATACTTTCAATTATTTACCAGTGTTTCACTGCCTCATTCCATACATTGATGCCTGGATTTCTGATGTGCTTAGCACATTTGATCTGCTGGCCAAGTTTAGGTTTGTTCTATTTACTGGATCCCCTGTCTTGGTGCCCCGCTATTGTTTATCAACCACAAACATCACATCCTGCAGAGCAGAGCTGACAAAAGCATGGCTTCCTAGCTGCTGGGCTGGCTAGACTCCCAGGGTCTTGTTGCCAATGATCTGCAATCCCATTTAGCAATAAAAGGGGCTGATGATATTACTTATAAAATAGCCTAAAGATGGCACATGCTAGTGAGTCCACATCCATTATCACCACTTTCTACATGAGCATTTAACACTATTGACCTCACTCATGGTTAGATGGACCGCTGAACCACAGACTTTATACATAATCTATTCACAAAATGGGGACTATACTATTTAATAGGAAGTGGAAATGCAGTGCTTGCCACTGTGGTGCAGAGCTGGAGTTTCGTTCGCGGCTCTAACCCTAAGATTTGGTCCTGTTCTGATATATGATCTGTATACCAGGGATCACAGAATTAAACAAAACTACCTATTCTTCTCCCAGACACTGTAAAATGCTAGTATCTCCTATACCAGCGACCAAATTCAGTGTTTACCTTCCTCACTCTATGCTACGATTTTCGTCTAGCTACAATTGTACAAATGGTGTGCGTGTTGTCACATTCACTATGAGTTCATATGTGTGCTTTCCCTGTTGGGTCTTGAAAATATTATTTCCTTGAAGTTATCTATATTCTCTGGCTCTTGCAATCTTTCTGCCCCTTTTTTAGGGGAGCCTTGAGCCTGTGGTAAGGTGGGAATGTCTGATTTAGGGCTGAGCACACTGAGTTCTCTGATCTTGACCGGTTGAGACTTCTGTGTTACCAGCCAACTGATGAGGGTTGAAGGGTTCGCTGATCTAGGAATATAACAACAAAATCATTAGAGTCATCTTAAAGATGTATCAGAACAAGTCAGGCAGTGATGGTGCATGCCTTTAATGCTAGCACTTAAGAGGCAGAGGCAAGCAGATCTCTGTGAGTTCGAGGCCAGCCTGGTCTACAAGAGCTAGTTTCAGGACAATCGGGGCTATAGGAAACCCTGTCTCAAAAAAAAAAAAAAAAAACAAAACCAAACAAACAAAAAGTATCCGTGTCTCAGTACAAGTATTTATTTTAAAAAAAAATTAAATTTATTTATGTAGTGTGTATGTATGTGTGTGTGTCACAAATTCACATGTGCTTGTAGGTCACTGAGGGGTGAGAAAGAGGCATGATGCACCCTGAAACTGCAGTTACAGTAAGTTTTGAACCTCTTTATGTGGACCCTGGAACCAAACTCCAGTTCATGTGAGAGCAGCAAGCACATCTACGCATTGAACCATCTCTCCAGCCCAGAGCAAGTTCTGATAATATCATATGCTTCACAGATCAAGAATATTAAGAAGGTGCCAGTATATAATTTACCACTGACAATGACATTGAGGAAAACACAAAACTACTTCAACCTTACAAAGGCTTGTAGCTAAGCACAAGCTTGACTGTATAATGTATGAATTAATTGAGGGTAAGCATATTCCGAACACTGGTCTCCATGGCTTTCTTCTTTTTGCATTCTATGCAGTAAACATAGAGGAGGAAATAGTCATGAATGAAGACCTTGTTGTAAGTAGGAACGGCGGGCTGTGTCCTGCCGCCCGGCTAGCTTATACCCTGAAATAACAGGCCTGGAAAGCTGTTTTGAGTTTTGCAGTCGGGTGCTGATCTCAGCAGTACAGCACAAGTGACAATGTGTAAGACAGACCATTGAAAATGGAGCAGTGAGTCCTGTGGTTTAGCAGGCTGAGGAAGATGGTGTTGAATCGAAGCACTAAGGGGAGGAATGTTGTGTGGTGCACATGCACCCAGCGGTGATAAATATACATTGAATGAATTTTATGACAAGGTTCATTTGAAAATACAGAAAAATTTTCATTTTTGATCCAAAGGATGCTATGAGGCATGAAGCTGCCTGAAGAATGCTAGCTGAAATAAAGGAATAAAGATTGGCAATGTGTCACCAGGGCGAATCTGCAAAATAGGAACCAGGCTTCTGTTTTGAATTCTGTAAATCTCGGTTATTTTCCGTGATCAAGCCATGAAACTTCACTGTTGGGCAAAAACTAAAATGTTTTCACATTAGATCGATTTGTTTGAGGCCAGTGGACAAACAACTTTTAACTCAGGTTGCCAACAAATGGTTTGAGATGTCTAACCATTCTATTCATATTTGGCATTTGTGTGACTAGGACATAAATACTCCCAGAAATATTTTTTGAGGGGGAGTTGCTTACACTGCAAGTCTCAGGACCAGAGTTTGAATCCATGAACCCCCCAAAAAAGCTTGGTGGGTGTAGAAGTTCACTTTGTAATCTTTGTTTGTTCAGAAGACAAAGACAGGACCCCTAGAGCAAGCTAACTTGCTAGACTAGATATATTGGCCAGGTCTGGGTTCATGGGAGAGACCTTGTCTCAATATGTCAAGTATAATGAAACCTTTGAAAACACCGAATACTTGGAGGGGTAGCCACAGAGAGTTAAATCATGGGTATAATATATTATATGTCTATAGCAGTTCTAAATGCTTATCCGCTGAACGGCAGACAGGTCTCTTACAAACCTCATACATTCTGGAAAGCTGTCTCCATTCTCCTTCAGAAGTTTGAAGACCTGAGGGACTATGTGTTCTCTATCTAGTCTTATTCTTCCATTCTCAAAGTAGCCAGTAAAGCTTAGCTATTTTGTGTCTTGAATTCTTCCTTATTGGTGTCATGTGTATAATTCTTGAGGAAGAGATCTTGGGGTATTTCCTGCTGAGGAGCCCTTGAATACCCACTGTGCTAGCTTAAGGAGCTGATTCTGGGTTTGAAGCATCCACATAAAAGCCAACTGCTACAGACTGTGCCTGTGACCTGTTCGCTCTGGGAGTGGAGACAGGAGAATCCCTGGAAAATTCTTGCTAGAAAACGTAGTTAATTAATGAGTTCCAGGCTCTGTGAGAGACTCTTATCTCAAAGAATAAGACAGAGAGTAATAGAAAAGAAACTCGATGTTTGACTGACTCCGCATACACATGTACATACACATGTACACATGTGCATGTTAGCACACGTGAACAAACAAATGAAAACACATACATAGTAAGTACAATACCCATAGCCTGAGATTCCTTGGGCATTAGAATACAAGAGATTTCCTTAGCAGTCATGTATGGTAGCATCTATCTTGATCAAAGGACCAATTGCATGACCCTTTTTATTTTTAGGTCCATAATATAGTCCCTTACGTTAAATAAGAGTGATCAATGGGAAGGGCTGCCTAAGATTTCTTGGTGAAATTTTGTATCTCCAATGCTCTTGTCTGAGTTTTCAGTGGTTTCCCCTTCCACTGTGAGGATGAGACATTTAAAAACATCAGGTAAGGAAGATAAGACTTTGGGAGTTTGTAAAGCAAATCGATCTCACTCCACAGAAGACAGAATATCTACACCTGAGAAGTGAGAGCAGCGATTGAGTGATTTCTGGGCACAGCACTGGCAGGCTCCTGCAGCAACGGTAGTGTGGCCTCTGTGCTGCAATCATCTGTGTCCAAGGCGCCTTTGGAGGTCCGAGACTGCCTGTGCTTCAGGAGATAAGGAATGTGGAGAGGCAACAATTTTCTGCGTATGATGTGAGAAAACTAAAGTAGAAGTAGGGTCTTCAAGTTGCAACAACAGGAGCTGAAAAGCTTTTCAGAGTTAAGATACTGATAAGTCTGGAATAGAAATGAGGTTAGTTCTGTGATGTCTTGACAATGTTCCATAAAGTTTCTTTCTGAGATCAATATTGAAAGTTCTCACCCTCCAAAGGTATTCTTCTCTGTTCAGTCATAGTGCAAGACGAAAGCCGCCCACCACCAGAGAGTGTCTCTAATTTTATATCTGGAGAGATACTTTCTTCTTTCATATTTCACTTCAGAAAAAGGGGACAGAGCTTAAGAGAAGTTCAATTTTCCCCAGGAATCTCCTGCTAGCTTGTTCTTTAGTGTGTGAGCTAGGGGAAAGAGACAGTTCTCTTTCAAAGAAATCAAGTAAGTGACTGCTTATCACTGTGTCCAGGGGGAATAAGGATTCAAAGTTGAGAAACCTGGGTGATTCTACAGCTTTCTGAGAGAAATTTCCTTGGTGAAGTAAAGGATAGAACTGTAGAAACTTAAAAAAAAAAATTTCCTTGGACAGTTTGTTTTATTTATTTTATTTATTAGTAAAGGAAAGGAAATTATAGTTTATTTTCTAACATTAACTTTAATCTTTACTTTTATTTTATCTGCCTGGGTGTTCTGCTAGCATGTGTGTCTGTGCACGGTCTACGTTCTGTGCCTGTTCAGGCCAGAGGAGGGTGGTGGATCCTCTGAGACTGGAGTTACAGATGGTTGTAAGATGCCCAGTGGGTACTGAGAATCAAATCCAGATTCTCCTGAATAGCTACCAGTTCTCTTAATTACTCAAAAAAAAATAATTTAAATCAGTGGTTCTCAATGCATGGGTTATGACCCCTTCAGGGCCATGTGTCAGATACTTACTTTATAATAACAGTAACGTGGAAGCAGAGACTGCTTGTTTGTTTCCTGGTCACCCAGACCCAAATAATCACACATAAACTATATTAATTACAGCACTGTCAGGCCAATAGCTTAGGCATATTCCTAGCTAACTCTTACATCTTAAATTAACTCATTTTTATTCATCTGTGTATCACCAAGAAGCTTTGACTTAACAGTAAGTTTCTAGCATCTTCCTCATTTGGTAGCTACATGGTGTCTCTCTGACTCTGCCTACTCTCTCTCTATGTCTCTGTTCAGATTTTCTGCCTGTCTTTATTCTGCTCTGCCATAGGTCAAAACAGCTTCTTTATTAACCAATGGTAATATATATATATATATATATATATATATATATATTCACAGCAGCATACAGAGGGAAATCCCACATCTGTAACAAAATTGCAGTTATGAAGTAGCAATGTGATAATACTATGGTTGGAAGTCACCATGAAATGAGGAACTATATTAAAGAGTCATAGCATTTGGAAAGTTGAGAACCACTGTGTGTGTGTGTGTGTGTGTGTGTGTGTGTATGTGTGTGTGTGTGTATGGTATGTGTGTATGGTATTTATGGTGTGCGTGTGTGCATGTGTATGGTGTATGTATGTGTGGTGTGCTTGTGTGTGTGTGGTGTGCATATGTACATGGTGTGTGTGTGTGTATGTGTGTGTGTAGTGTGTGTTTGTGTGAAAGGAGGCCATGAATCTGGAGGAAACAGCAAGGGATATATAGGATGATTTGGATGGAAGAGAGAAACATTTAATTTATTATAATCTCAACAATAAAAAAGCTCAAGTGACTAGACAGACAGACAGATAGACAGACAAGGAAGTATCACACATCAAAGCTGAGACAGGGGGATAAAAATTGAAGGCTAACTGCTGTTCTATAGTGAGATATGATCCCCATAAATAAAAGTAAAGAAATATAGAGAATTTGAAATTTAGTTTAAGATTTTATTGTATCAAAAGACACAAAACTTCAAATTCACATTTGACCAAAATGTCCATTTTGTATTATTTTGCGATTTTTTGTTGTTGCGAGATAATTCTGCATATGGTCCTCAAAAATTAGAAGCCACTGCGCTAAGTGCCCGAGCAGAGGTTATTCCATTCATTTTCAGAACAATCCTCCCAGGTAAACATTTCTCTGATGCTGACCGGGGAATGAGGAAGGGATAGGGGAGAGTGTGAAGGTTACACAGCTCACGAGTCACGCAAACAAAACTTGACCTCAGGTCTTCCTGAATCTGGAAATTGCTCTCTCTCAACCAGTGCACTTTATTGCCCAACAATGAAAATCAATGTGTTGAAAGGTTTTAGTTAAAATTGCTTTTACTGTGTAAGAAATGGGAATATGGGGACCTACAAACAACCTTGAAAGCCCCAGAATTTCAAGCACTCTTTTTCCAAGTGGTAACTTACTGTCTCTAGTGACTTATGTTTTTATCCTTTACAACTGACTGACAGCATTTGAATAACTGCCTGGAAATGTGACTGAGAATAAATATGAAAAGCTGGGCTTTCAAGATTCCTCTTTCCTTCTCAGTGGAAACAAAGCAGGCATTCAGACTGCTAAAGCATTTCACAGAGAGTTCCGATTTCAAGTCAGATTAACTTAGTTTAAAGACCTCTGAGAAAAGGCTTTGCGTGTTAGAGTTATGCTAGGGTGAAAACTACATGACTGTTGTGTGGAAATATTTGGTCATTATACTCTTAGCATTTCAGCAATGGCCTAAAGAGAGGAATGCTATCTCAATGTGTATGAGATTTATTGTGGGCATATTAGCAAGCGGAACTGCACCTGATAGTTTTGCAAAGGCATGTGAATAATTTAGGCTTCATACTATATTTTCTTTCATGTAATTTAGCGGCAACCTGAAATTGCTTTCATATACAAAAAAGTGACAACAGTGTTTCCTCAAATGGACTTGTATACAGGAATTTGTTCTTTACATAATAATGGGAAACTGAGCCTTAACAGGGCAACTTACTTCCCCTGTTTTGTTAAAAGCAGGCACTGCTGTCTCCAATATGAACAAGTAGCCATTGCTTTAAACCTCTTTTTTTTTTTTTTGTTTTACTATTCACAGCTCTGTATTGGTGCATAGGAGAGAGAACTCTGCAGAATTTAGGGAACTGCTTTTGATTTTTTTTTGAGGACCGTCCTGTCAGTGTGCTGTGTGCAGAGCTTAGGACCTCCTGTCCATGAGATCAGGTTGTGATACTCAGCACAGATGCATCATCTATGAGCCCATAGTATGAAAGGAAGGATCTGAGCACAGTTTGGATGCGTGGCTTTCACTGAAGGCTGCCTTCGCTTGCTGGACTGCACCTTAAAGGAAGCTGATTCTTGCTTCCCAGCAGCTTCATTCACCAGTATTTCCTTGGTGATGGTGCCTCAGACCCATCTATGGGGAGCACAAACTGAATTGGTGGTTTTAAAAAATAGAAAGAAAGAACTTGAAGTTGGTTGAGTAGGCAAGTGGTTGGCTCTTGGGGAAGTTGATATTGTAGATAAATATGATCACAGTACAGTGAATTTTATATACTTACAAAGAACTAATAAATATGAGGGAAAAAAGAATTTCAGGGCATCTTATATGTGTTTACCTTATTATAAATTATAAGATTTTACCTTATTAATTCTGCCCATTTCCTATTTAATGCCCAAAATTCAGATAACAATCAAAAGGTATGCATATTTGTTAAATATTATTGGATAGTTTCTCCCACTGAATATTGCTAATTATAAGTACAATGCTTTTCTCCATTTTATCTGATCCCACGGGACTGGTTTTCTCCATCCACCAGGTCCTCCTTGCTAGTTCCTGCAGCCACTTATGAAATAACCTCTCTGAAGCTTATTTTTACACTTGTTTGGCCAATGTCTTTGGCTTTTTACTGGCTGGCTCTAACTATTAAGTTAACCCTTATCTATTAGTCTGTGTATTGGCACGAGGCTGTGGCCTACCAGTGTGGCATGTTGCTCCTTAGCAGCTACATGACCACTCCTTGACTCTGACTACTTCCTCTCTGTGTATCTTTGTTTCAACTTTCTACCTAGCTTTACTCTGCTATGCCATTGGCTGAAAGGGCTTTATTCATCAATCAATAAAAGCAACACATATACAGAAGGCCATCCCGCATCAATTAATTGTATCTAGTATTGTCCTTCATTCAAGAAAATTTACAGACACCAAAGTGAAGAGAATGGAAAATTTTATAGTGCATTGGAGAGAGTTTTTAAATTTTGAGATATTAAAGATAAATGTACATGAAACACATACTAAAAATTGTAAAGTTGGCTTATCAAAGATGAGTAAGTTAAATTTCAAGGTTTTACATGTTTTTGTCTCCTGGAATTTAAGAGAAGAAAATGGTGAAGCCCTTGTTGGTTGGTCTAGAATGGGCTGCATCACCCAGATGGTCATTGAGCTCACAAAATTCTGTCTAGTTCCATCTCCGAGTGATGGGAGTGATTCAGGTGTGGGCCATCATTCCAGGTTCAGGTTGTTTCTCATACTTAACATACACAAGAACAAAAAGGTGATGATTTGCAGACAGGCTCAGAGCCACTCAGACCTACTCAGTGAGTGCCGTGTTTGAGAACAATAAAGAGACATTTTAAAACAATGCAGTGTGAGAGATAAAGTGACAGATTTGTAGCACAAATATTGGTATGTATACAGTAACATCTATAAATACACAGGGTTACATGCAACTGGTATCAGATAGATATACACACAAATATTTGCATCGGATAGATAAGGACTCATACACGTATGCAAAATAATGCATATCATATAGGCATCCCACAGTTGTATAAAGTAATGTGTATCACATAGGTGTTCACAGAGGTATATACAATAGCATGCAGCAGGCACAGAGCAATGTGTAATATGTGTGACTACATGGGTGTACATAATGTGTATCAAGTAAATACAGCAGAAAACAGGCACAGTGAGCTATTGAAAGCCTTCTTCCAATCCTACTTCTATTACTAATTTATTTGGCTGGCCAAACATTTTTATTCCTTAAATATTCAAAACAGTGCAAATATTGGAATCAATAAACCAAAGGTTAAGACAAAAATAACTGATAGAGTCTAAGTAAAGAAAATGATTTTGTACAGAAAAGTCATATAAAGTAAAAAAAAAAAAAAAAGCCTGTAGATTTTATAATGGTCTTGTGGTATCTTAAACAGTTACTACTTTGGATAGACAGTATGCTTGGGTATGTGCTTTAAAAACACAAAATAGAGAAGATCTGGTTAGGTTTGGTGCTTGCAATGTGTAAAGAAAGCAACTGCCCCCAAAAAGGCCCCATTTCTAACTTCTCAGGAGATGAGGAATGTTATCTATCCTCGCTAAAATCTATGTAAATGGACCAATATCTCTTCATATCATTGCCATGAACTATGGCTCTTAGAGCACTGTTGTCATGACACCTGTTCAAGTGGATTGCTGGTTGACCCTGAACCTGATCTGGCATTCAGTGTACCCGAACTTACCCTTAGTTTCATCAGCCGAAGATGAAGAAATATGATTGATTGGACTTGAGTGTGTGTCTATGGTAGCAGAGAAGCTATGAAAGAAGATATGAAGTTTGGAAACAGATAAGTTGACATCCTCAAAAAAATCTTAAGGAGACAAAAAATAAAGCAACAGGTTGAAATTGAGACTGTAAAGTCTTACAAGCCAGTGTCATATGTCAAAATTCCATGCATAGGGCAAAACAGAAACCTGATGAGAATATACTAACAACAATAACAACAACAAAAAGCTACTCAAGAATGCCAAAATTGAAGATCAAAAGGTAACGAAAAAGCCAAAATTGATAGAAGAAACTGAAAAAGAATGTAAAGATATAGGAATGTGATATCAAAAGATACTTGGGTCTAATTTACAATGAAAAATGTGTCTTTATGTATAATTATTAAGTCTTATTAAAATATAAATTATGTAGCTATAAAATCTAGAAGATTCATAGAAATATCAATGTGATTTATTTATAGTTACTATATTCAAAACACTTTATAATTTGTAAAATTCATTCTATAGCTAATAACCATAGAACAAGTGAATCATAAATAATAAAAGATAAAGATTTCAGCATATTGAAAAAGAGAGGTTTCATTTGGCTAGCAGATCCAGGATGAAGTTGGAGGAAACACAGAACTTGAAAATTATTTCCCAAGAATGAAGGCACAATGAAACCAGGAATGGGGAAGCAAGTGAATGTGAACCAATTGAGAATGGTTTGATCCTGGATATTTAACAGCAGCTAAGAACTACGTGATTGTAGCTAGATATTTCTTGGAGACTTATTATTAATTATGAAATCTTGGCCTTAGTTTAGGCTGGTTTCCGACTAGTTCTTATAACTTAAATTAGCCTGTTTATGTTCATAAATATTCTGCCATGTGGCTCCTTACCTCTCCTCCATGATGTATGTCCAACTCCCTCCTAATTTAACTGGTGAATCTTTCATGCCAGAGTCTTCTGTGCTCCTCTCTCTCCCTAGAAGTCCCTCCTATCCTTTCCTGTCTAGCTATTGGTCATTCAATTCTTTATTTAAAAAGGTACCTAGGCTGAGACACATCTTCACAGAGGACAAAAAACTTTTCCGACAATATGTGGCTACAAGTAAGACAGTGACTTAAATGTTTGGTTCAGAGAAAGAATTTATTTAATATGTCTGATGCTGGAAATTTGGTGGAGATTCTTCATGTCCCATGCACTGAATAGTGGCAGAGGACACAGACAGTAGGCCTGCAGCCAAGAGGGACCAAGGTGGGATTTTTTTGTAGAAAGTCCTCACATTAAGACTTGGGGAAGTCACTATGGAAACAGAAAGATAAAGAGGGCCAGCAAACCAGGCTGTTAGTTTATCACCCCCAGGACACAGCAGTGTGCCCACGGCTAGTTCCTCATTCTGGTGCCATCTTTCTTGCTAGTAAAGTGGTTTATGGTGTTTTACCTCTACCTGTCTCAGAGAGAGATGCTGTCAGAATCCATTACATGTAATTCCCTGAAATAATCTAAAGTGCTTTAATTCTTTGGAGAGGGACACCATGCAAATATGATTATTCATTATGTATAAAAGAGGAATACAAAATGATGGATGTGCTCAGCCAACAAAGCAAATTTAGACAGAAAGAAGCTAGGCAATCAATATGGTCTTTAATGTGTACCTCTGAAGACACCATCAGAAAATGATGAACAAGAGGGAAATAGATGAAAGAGAAAAATGCATTAATTTGGGCATTAGGACTGCAGATTGAAGGTCATATGGTTTATGTATATAAAAATTTTCAAGAGAAAATGTACTTTAGCTTTACCATTCAATATCAAGAAGTAATAAGAAAATGCTTTAAATTAAAATTTAAAGTCACTTGTTAGATTTTTGAAAAGGGACATGAAAGCAGCTAATTATGTAGGTGTCCATTCTGAATTTTAAATCACAAGTAATCAACACACATACAGATTTATAAAATAACCTATCATTTTAGAAAATAAGTCCAAAGGCTGGAGAATGTGGGAGAGGACATAATGGGCAAAGGTTGAACAAAGCAAATCAAGTTTTCCTTAGATAGGAACAGTTTTCCAGTCCAACTCACAGAGTGATGGCTGTAGGTAGTGATAATGTATTATACACTTCAAAATGTTAGATCAAAGGGTGCTCTGTATTTTCCCAATCAGAAAGAAAAGAGTTTGAGCAATACATGTTTAACCAGATTTAAGCATACATAATACTTTACATTGAAATACACGAAATAAATTTATACCATACAACCCCTATTGTTGCAGAGTTAAAGCCAATAAAGTTGACTTTTGATCAGGATTAGAAATATAACCCCAGTAGTACAGACACTGAGTGAAACAATTAATAAATGGGACCTCCTGAAGCTGAAAAGCTTCTGTAAAGCACAGGACATGGTCAACAAGACAAAATGACAGCCTACAGAATGGGAAAAGCTTTTCACTAACCCCACATCAGACAGAGGTCTGATCTCCAAAATATACAAAGAACTCAAGAAATTGGTCATCAAAAGAACAAATAATCTAATTTTTAAAAAAAGGAGCACAAACCTAAACAGAGGAATCTAAAATGCCTGAAAGACACTTAAGGAAATGTTCGGCATCTTTAATCATCAGAGAAATGTAAATCAAAACAACTCTGAGATTCCATCTTACACCTGAAAGAATGGCCAAGATCAAAAACACTGATGCTAATTTATTCTGGAGAGGTTGTGGGGGAAAGGGAACACTTCTGCATTGCTAGTGGGAATGCAACCTGGTTCAGCCCCTTTGGATGTCAGTGTGGTGACTTCTCAGAAAATTAGGAAATAACCTTCCTCAAGACCCAGTAATATCACTTTTGGGTATATATCCAAAGGATGCTCAATCGTGCCACAAGGACATATGCTCAACTATGTTCATAGCAGCTTTGTTTGTCATAGGCAGAACCTAGAAACAACCTAAATGCCCCTCAACTGAAGAATGGATAAGGAAAATGTGGTATATTTATACAATGGAGTACTACACAGCAGAAAAAAATAACGACATCTTGAATTTTACAGACAAATGGATGGAGCTAAAAAACATCATTTTGAGTGAGGTAACCCAGGCCCAGAAAGACAAGTATCACATGTACTCTCTCATAAGTGGTTTTTAAACATAAAGCAAGGAAAACCAGCCCACAAACCACAATCCCAGAGAACTTAGACAACAATGAGGACACTAAGAGAGACAGACATAGATCTAATCTACATAGGAAGTATAAAAAGACAAGATCTCCTGAGTAAATTGGGAGCATGGGGACCTTGGGGAGGAGGATTCAAGGGGAGGGGAGAGGCAGGGAGGAGAGCAGTGAAAATGTGGAGCTCAATAAAAATCAATTTAAAAAAGAAAAAAAATACACAATTAGACTGATCTTTTCAGCCTTCTCTTGTTCTCTCTTGGAAGAATGGTCCCAGGTCCAGGCTGCGGTGGGACTGACATTAGAGATGCTCAGAGCCCAAGAGTCAGGCTGCCATCAAGTTTTCAGTGAGTACCCATATACTAAACAATAGAAAGACAGAATTTTAACAGTGAAACCTAATCTTCAGAAAATAGCTTTTGCTTCTTCAAGTCTAGAATTAAGGGTTGAATTGACATAGCATTTATTATAGATGGAGTGCATGGTTAACTGTTAGGAAAATCACCCTGAATAAAATAGACTGTGCCACCATTTGACAACAGGTGTTGTGATGTGGAGTGGGCAGAAGAATTGACTTTTTAATTATATATTCTTGAACAGTCTTACTCTGTAACTCCAAATTCACAATGTAACCTAACCTGAACTCTAACTTACTGTAGTAGATCAGTCCTTCTGTCTCAGTCTCCATCGTTCTGGGATTACAGCATAGAGCAACACCTAAACAGAACGACTGACGTTGATCAGGTTGGAAGATAATTAGATTGGTCTTTTAGGACTCCCTCTCTTTATATCAGAGCCTGGCCACACTAGCCACGTGACCTCTTTCCTTCTTAGAATGTAGTCAATGAGTTTTTTCCTATCAGAACACCATATATTTAAGGCTAAAGCAAATTCACTAATGTTCAAGGATATCTTAGAATCAAAGGATGGAAATCTAGTGGTGAGAGATGAACTTGAGCTGCCTGTGAAGGGAAGCAGTGTCCACGGTGTTTGCCCTGTGGGGTAAGTCCACACACGGAGAGAAGAGAGAGACTGGAAAGCAGCACACCGGAATAACGCTCTGCTAACTTGAAACCCTACGGTCAACAAAGCGTTGTGATGGAAGGCCTTCATCCTGCTGTTTGACATCATGCAGCAAGGCGCCAACACATCCCTGATGTCATTCTATCAAGCCCAGCTCTTTGTTTGCTTAGTTTCAATTTTATTTGTGTCTTTATTTATTGAGTCATGATCTTACTAAGTAACCCATGCTGGTCTCCATTTAAGCTCACGGTCTTCCTAGTTCCACTTCTTGAATGCTGGGTTTACTGATTTATAGCACATCTCAGCTGAGTTTCTGCTAGTATTAGTAGCTATTCCTTAGGTTCCTCATTCGACAAGTATAAAGGATTTTCTCAGATTAAAGCACTGGGGCTCAGGAGGAAACATGAACTCTGATCACCCACTTGATCTTTCCTATTCTGGGGTATATGTGCCATAAAATAAGAACAATCTGTAAGAAAAGAACCCCGATAGGATTCCATCTTCTTAGCCAGAGACAGATATTAGATAAAGAATTTAACTTCAGCTGAATATTGCCAAGCCCAAATATTCACAGATGATGTGATTCCTTTCTTAGCTTTTTGAGCTAGTCAGCTGATTATGGGAGGTCCTTTTGTCTATATGTTGTTTTTATTGGTTAATGAATAGAGAAACTGCCTTGGCCTGTTGATAGGGCAGAACTTAGGTAGGTGGGGAAAACTGAACTGAATGCTGAGAAAAGGAAGATGGAGAGATGCCATGGAGCCACCGCCAGTGTCAGACATGCTGAAACTTTGCTGGTAGGCCATGAACTTGTGGCAATACACAGATTATTGGAGATGGGTTAAATTAATATGTAAGAGTTAGCCAATAAGAAGCTAGAGCAGTGATTTAAGCAACCCTCCTGCAACAGATTATATACCCTTTTGTTTGTGTTATTTTTTTTCACAGTATGAGCTGATTGCCAGTTAAGTTTCTTAGGGCATCTCAGACTTTTTTAGTTTTACTTTTATGGTGGTCAGTTGTGCATGGATGGGGAGGATTCTCCCAGGATTAAAGGATATGAATGGTACCCTAAAACCCATAGAGTACGAAGAAATCAACAGAGGACAATTACAGTACTCAGGGCTGTAGGGGAAGTGGGTGGGACCAAACTAATCAAGGGAGAATGTTTTCTGGCAGAAGGTAACATTAACGTGTAGGCAAGCTTCAAAAGGATAGCAGAATTAGTTCTGTACCATTACAACTTTCATTTGACCTATCCAGAAATTAAAAGTCTATACCTGGCAGACAGAAGGACTTCTGTGCTTTTGCTCCATTTTAATTTCTGTTTGTCTGAATACAGAAACAAGAGACAAATGAAAAGAGAAGTGGAATCTGTATGTGTGGCAGTAAGAGCTGCGGACGGTTGCTTCCCTGCCTTCTCAGTATCGAGAGAACATCACAGAGGACTTAGCCATTCTGCTAGCATAATCAGTTTCAACTTCGCTCTAGCTCATAAAGTCCAAAGCAATTCTTCAGTAGAATGTTGATTTCCTGTTTCCCTTGCAGCTCTCTATCGCTGGCCTTGCGTCTTTCCAGAACCAGTTCACAAAGGGAGCCAAGTGGGAACCAGAAAATGGAACTGTCCCCTGGCTGTGAGAAGGACGCCAGGGCCAGAGCTGAGTAGAGGCAATTGCTTAAGTGTCATTCTGAAATGCTGATGTTGGACTTGCTCAAGTGATTCTGGGAAATTTTCATTTTTCAAAAGAAGTATTTGACTTCTTTTGTAAAAACAAAGCAAAACAAAATCTTAATCACTTTATTTGTGATTTCATTGAAGAGCACCTAAGACAATTGATGAGATTACATTACTTAAGCAAGACATATATTGAGAACACATAATTTAGGATAATAAACAGTGTGAACATAAAAAAGTTACACGAGTCAAAGTTGAATGCAACCTCTCATTTTCTAATTTGAACATGTTTTAGTCAATAGTCATTTATTAGTGCTGGATATATCTTAATGCATTAAAGGGAGTAATAAACAGATGGATTTAAGTATGACAATAAAATCAAATGGAACCATTTACATTTATGCCATAGTAGCCTCATGGTCAATATCTTACTGTAGCATTTATTTACCTTCTCCTCTCATCCACCTTTAATAAGACAAAAATGAGGCTCGTGAACCTCCTCTCAGAATTTGCAGCATCAGCATGTTTGTCAGTGGCAGTCCCTGGCAGGGGTCTGTGTGAGTGTTCAGTACGGGAAAATTGACAGCAAACTTCACAGTCAATAGCCTTGTAAGAGGACGCTCAATTTGGCTTAATAAGAAGTGCCAACTGCTTGCAAGTAACAGCAATGTTCCTTCTCCCAAAAATGCTTCTAAAGAGGAGTTATGGCCATGAATGTTTGACAGCTAGCTAATCACTGCCATGTCCAGTGAGGGCCAGCACACGGGCGGGTATTTCCACTGCTTCTCTGTACAGCACATGTACAGTTTTTGGTTTGTTTTTTAGGAAACCATACTTTGTCAGAGCTATGCTAACATTCTAGGATGAGAATCCTGACTGAAAGAAGGAGCTCCAGAAGTTTAAGAGAAAAAAAAGCAAAAAACAAAACAAAACATTTTTTTTGTGAGTCTGCCATGTTTAAGATTCATTAAGGTCGTGAGACTCGAGGTCAGGCCCTCAACAGTTCTGAGTGCTTTTTACTAAAATTGGGTCAAACTGCCGTTCTTCACTCCTATCTCAGGACTGTTATGATAATGAAATGGACTGAAAATGACAAACATATTCTCAAATTGTCAATCAAGACAGCTTGTCATCTCTGGGTCTTTTCTTCTCTGAGGATGGTTGTCATGAGCACAGTATTTTCCCGAATACAATGGAACCTCTGTAATTGACACATTTGTATAATTTGGACTTCATATTTGCATTTTCTTCAGTTTGTTTCTGTTAGTTTGAAATATAGTGAATTAAGCCAGTAGAACTCCATGAACCACTAACCTTGGTGACAAACGTAAGGCACTTGTTTATCTTTTCCTTAAGTACTCATTTCTTCCTAAGAAACTCCTCTATGTTTCTTATTCTCATTATCTAATCTTTCTCCCCGTTGTCTTCATTTTCTTCTTTGCCACTTCCTTTATTCCAGTTTTGCATTTCAAAAAAGGAAGTCTAGTTATTAGAGAAGAAAATTTATTAGATTGCAACCATTGGTTCCTTTAGAAACATGACTTCCTTCGCAATTATTAAAGTCTAATTCATGGATTTCTCTGTCTATCTTTGACTGTCCTGGATCTCACTCTGTAGACCAGGTTGTCCTTGAACTCACAGAGATCTCCTGCCTCTGCCTCTCAAGTGTTTGGATTAAAGGCATGCACCACCATACCTGACTACTCTATGTCCTTTTTGAAAAGACTTTCTCTATCCTTTTTCTTTTCTTTCCCAAGCCTACATATATTTTTAAATACAATGGAAACCATTTAGAAGGGTTTTTTTAATTTTAATCTGTCTTTACTATACATCTCTATCTTTTTCTGACTACATGAGTCTTTATTCTGCTAAGCAGTATGGCTAGGATTAAAGCTGTAGCTTCACTGGGTGGCTCCACGCTATTCCTTAACTTTTTGAGAGTCTAGCTTCATGGCGGAGATATCAGTGAGAGTGAGATTTATTGCCATAACTCTGTGGAGTTTCTTGGTCCATGCCACCACCAAGAAGTCTGACACCAGCGCTCATAAACACCATTTAAGTGTCTCTTAAAAGAACTGCGAGTTTTTCTTAAAATTTTTATTGCTTTATAAATAATACTATTTAAAATTTTCACTTCCTCCCCTCCTCCCATTTTCCTCCTAGTCCCCCATCACCCTCCTCCTTCCCCCTCCAGTCCTAAGAGAGGGCAAAGTACCCTGCCCTGTGGGAAGTCCAAGGCCCTCCTCCCTCCATCCAGGACTAAAAAGGTATGCAATCAAACAGACTAGACTCCCAAAAAGCCAGTACATGGGGTAAAAACAATTCCCAGTGCCATTATCATTGACTTCTCAGTCAGACCCCATTGTCAGCCACATTCATAGGGTCCGGTTTGATCACATGCTCATTCAGTCCCAGTCCAGCTGACTTTGGTGAGCTCCCATTAGATCAGGCACACTATCTCAGTGGGTGGACCAACCCCTCGCGGTCCTGGCTTCCTTGCTCATGTTCTCCCTCCTTCTGCTCTTCAACTGGACTTTGGGAGCTCAGTCCAGTGCTCTGATGTGGGTCTCTGTCTCTATCTCCATCCATTGCCAGATGAAAGTTCTCTGGTGATATTCGAGAAATTTATCAGTGTAACTATGGGATAAGGCCAGTTCAGGCACCCTCTCCTCTACTGCCCAAGGACCAAGCAGGGAATATCCCCATGGACACCTGGGATGTGGAGTAAGGGAAACACTCTCCCTTTGCTGGTGGGAATGCAAACTTGTGCAGCCACTGTGGAAATCAGTGTGGCGGTTTCTCAGGAAATTGGGAGTCAACCTACCTCAAGATCCAGCAATACCACTCTTGGGAATATGTCCAAGAGATACCCAATCATACGACAAAAGCATTTGTTCAACTATGTTCACAGCAGCACTACATGTAATAGCCAGAACCTGGAAACAACCCTATGTGCCCCTCAATGAAAGAATCGGTAAAGAAACTATGGAACATATACACATTAGAGTACTACACTATGATATCTTGAATTTTGCATGCAAATGGATGAAAATAGAAAACACTATCCTGAGTGAGATAACCCAGACCCAAAAAGATGAATATGGTATGTACTCACATATTAGTGGACTCTAGCCATAAACAAAAGACATTGAACCTATAGTTCATTATCCTAGAGAAGCTAAATAATCAGGTGAACCCAAAGAAAAGCATATATAAATCCTCCCGGAATTTGGAAGCAGACAAGATCGCTGGGCAAAAGTTGAGAACATGAGGGTGGGAGTGGGGTGAGGGAAGGGGAGATGGGGAGAGATAAGGGAAAAGGGAAGGAGTGGGGAGAGCTTGAGGGAGTGGAATGGTTGAGATGGAGGAAGGGTGGATATGGGATCAGGGAAGAAGATACCTTAATCAAGAGAGCCATTTTAGGGTTGGCAAGAGACTTGGCTCTAGAACTGCGAGGTTTTTACTGCTAATGCTGTCAGGAAGACTTTCTTAAAGGAACCATGCCTCTGCGTGCTGCTAGCAAACAGAGCCTCCCTGGAGTAAAGACAGTTATCACGATGCTGTGCTTGTCTGTTCTTGTCTGTCTAGAATTCTCTTTTAAAAGCTTTCTCAGGCTTTATTGGGAATTTTGCCAAACATTTGGACGCCATTTGTAGATGGAAGTTTCTGTTCTTCCCAGTCTAAAGCCATTCAGTCCCAAAGAAACACAAAAAGACATATATTAATTATAAACTGTTCAGCCTATTAGCTCAGGCTTATATTAGCTAGCTCTTATAACTTAAATTAACCCATAATTCTTGTCTATGTTTAGAACTTGTCTTGGTACTGTTTCTCAGTGAGGCATTCTCATCTTGCTTCCTCTGCCTCTAGCTCGTGACTACATGTTTGTACTTTCTCTTCCCAGAATTCATAGTCTTGTTGCCCCACCTATGTTTTTTGCCTGTCTACTGGCCAATCAGCATTTTATTAAACCAATATGAGTGACAAATCTTTACAGTGCAAAAGCATTATCCCACAGCAGCTTTGGGTCTGCAAGAGCAGACCAGTCCCTTCATGTGCTCCAGCAGGTCACAGACGGGGTGAATGTTTGGGTGGGTCAACTCAAAACCCTGATCATGGGTCTGGAGAGTTGCAGGGTTGGTCAGCCTGCCATCTCTCTCTTGTCCTCACCCATAGGGTAAGCTCTTTTGCATTTCCCTGACCAGTTCACCAGTCGCAGGGATGAGCAAGGGGCAGGACCAGTTCTCCCATTTCACTTCATCAGGGTCAGATCTCCCACATCTACATCTTCAGGGCCAGTTCTACCACATTGCCCAGGCATGGCCACTCTCCCAAGTGCACAGGTTATGTGTTGAGTCCACAGCTCCTATATATTAACTGAGGACACTGCAATGATACAAGCCCTTGAAATAATCCATAGATTGTTCAAACAGCTACTAGAATAAAGTAACAAAAACCATATGAATTACCTCAGGGCCTGGAGTATGAATTGAATAATTAAACATTTAAAACATACTCAGTAATAGCTGGCACAGTATAAGAATTCAATAAATGCCAATAACCACTCTAACACTAAACTTATTATTCCTTAATGATATAAAAAAATAATGATTCTAACTCTGAGTGTGTATGTGTATTGTGTGTGTACATAACAGTATCTCTGGAGGTCAGAGGAAGATTTCAGTCCTCTCCTCTATTGTTTACCACCTTTTGCCTTAATCTATCAATTCAGTGAACCGGACACTCACCATCTCAGCAAAGCTGGCAGACCAGCGGCCTCCAGAGATCTGACTGTCTTCACAAAACAGCGAGGTTATAAAAACATGTGACCATACCAGACTGCTACATGGGTATTGAGGATTGGAACTCGTACTCATGTTTTCACATGTGACCACATCACGCTGCTAAATGGATGTTGAGGATTGGGACTCAGGTACACATAATTGCATGGCAAGAGTTTGTACCCAGTGGGCCATAATCTTAACCCTGAAATTAACAGCATTTTAATGTTATGTATGTATACACAATAAAGATGAACACTGAATTTGTTTTCCTTATTATATTCAGAAGTAGATTACAACCAGTTGTCTCTGTTCAAGCAAAACCTAAATATAATATTTCCATTTCCAGATTTACATATTACAAAATTATTATATCCTCATGCCATTCTGGCAAACATGCCAACTTATTATTTTGTATTAAGTCTGGATCATAGGGCCCTTATACAATGGCAGAACATTGATTCTTTCATTGGGGCAGGTATTTTCAGCATGGAGATTTCAAAGTTCCAATTTAGAATTATCTCTCCTTCCAACACACTTAATAGGATTTCATAGAGCTCCTCAAAGATAAACGGCTATTCCTGCTACTCTCCCTGCAATGAATTATTTTATAAACATTAAATTTCTGTATGTCATTTGAAAATAAACTCCAGCACTATATTTTAAACTTAAGAAAGCCAGTCTCATTTCAGGCATTTTTAATAAATTGAGAAGCCTTGTCACTTATTATGGTAAATAGGAACTCAATCAGTTTACTAAAGGGGGTGCTAATTCATCATTTCTACTTCAATTCCCTTGGGGACAGTGTTTTATAATTTCATATAACTTTAAGCAACACATATCTATATATTTTCATTTTCTACATTATGATTAATTACTTGCTGGTTGACATTTTCAGTTGGGTCTTATGTTCCTCCCACCTAATCATATCTAATCATTCCCATAGCTTTCTGTAATTTCATGACAACTCATACTGAAAGTATTGTGACTGGGAATGAATGTTCTCAAGCTTCTGATAGTCTTGTAATTTAGGACCTATTAATGGCAGACTGAGGGAGGGAAATCTCAAGAACTTAATTGGTTTTAAATTGGCCTTAAATTGTAATTAGAGGAGAAGAGAAGTAAGTCATAACGTGAGTAATTTTATCACAACAAAATTTAGAGTTGCAGATCCCTCAGAATACTGTTTTTGTTAGGGGAGGAGAAAACAGGGTAATTAGATGTGTGTGAACACTTCTGCAATCTTAGGAAAGAACAAGAGCAGCACCTGAGGGATGTTTGTGAGTCTGAAGGCAGCAGCACGCGAGTCCCATACTGCCTTCACAGCCCAGAGTATCCGGGAGCCAGGCGGAAAGGGAAGGGTAAGGGTGTGCTATCACACACACACACACACACACACACACACACATACACAGAGAGAGAAAGAGAGAGAAAGAGAGAGAGAGAGAGAGAGAGAGAGAGAGAGCGCACGAGAGAGAGACATAGAGAGACAGAGAGACAGAGAAACACACACATACAGAGAGAGAGAGAGAAACAGAGAGACAGAGAGACAGAGAGAGACAGAGAAACACACAATCACACACACACAGAGAGACAGACAGAGACAGAGAAACATAGAGAGACAGAGATATAGAGAGAGACAGAGAAACACACACAGAGAGAAACAGAGAGACAGAGAAACACACACACACACACAGAGAGAGAAAGAGAGAGAGAGAGAGAGAGAGAGAGAGAGAGAGAGAACAGAGAACAGAGAACAGAGAACATTTGGAGAGTGGAGGAAGTGACCCTGAAGGAAGCCTTCTAGCCTTCTGCCTGTATTTTATTCTGGCACATGCAGCTAAGCCCAGAAGCGAAGGAGCCTCGAATAGGTGTGGGGCGGCCTTGATGGCCACACTTACTTAGCTATTGATTCTCTGTTGATTTCTGTTGAATCTGACTCACTCAGCAATGGTTCCTTTATTCCTCAGCCCTCCAGCCTCTCCCAAAACTCAATGAGAAGAGCTGACCTTTCCCTCAGAAAAGAAAATGTACGTAGTCCAGAGAATTAAAATTAGTGAGTTTCATGAGAAAAACTTTTAAACATTAGATCTTCTTGACACAAGTATGATTTAATTTCCTGAATCCTGTACTCTACCATGGAAGGAAAGTAGTTTTCGAGGCTGAGAAGCCCTCTGAGAGTTACGTAGTGAAGGAAGTCCGGAAAATGGAGACTTGGCATTATTCCGGACGTTTCCTGTGCTTTCCAGTGAGGAGACAGATGTAGCTAAGACGATTTCTTTGCCTTCGCAGTGGAGTGACTAGATGTGCAGTCACAATACAGATGGCAGGTGGTAACGAGACAGGTAAGAATGTGTTTACCAGCGTTTTCTGTGCTTCCTTTGTCAAGTGAATGAGTCTGGAGCCGTTTAGAGCGTTTCTCACGAAGAAGCAGTCTATGCATGTGAAATTAGCTGGAGAGCCAGTTTTTATTTCACAGTTGACTTTTTAGAATTATGAAAACTTAGCTTCTTTAACTCCATTTGCTTTTCCATTGTTGTGACACACTGTGTAATGAGATTTTATGGCAAGGTAAAGCATTTACCCGGGAGAGTACCTGCTTCAGTTGAATTAGATGGAACTGCGTGAATTGGACACACTTCCCATTCTGTCACAGAAGAATCTTGCTTCCAGAGAGCTTGGGAAAGAACATGGGCAGTGCTACATTGTGACTCAAATAGAGAGATCTTGCCTTCCATCTTGTTTCCTTCTTGCTGTTTTCTCGTGCTATCAAAAGCCACTTCGGTATTGTCATAATTAGCGTTGACTATACATTTAAATAAATAATAATGATAATACAATTATTAATTTTAGGTGGCCTTAGTTTTTAATATGCAAGGACAGCTTTTAAAGATTCACTCTTCATGCAGTTGCACAAAATATACTTTAGAGTACTCTGCCCTGTACTGTTTAGATGGCTTTAGAGGAATTTCTATAGTTAAATACATAAAGCAGTAAATTTTTCAGTATTCCCGGTCTATATTTAATTTCTGTTGTCCTAGGTTCAGTATCTCCTTGGGCAAATACCGAGAACTCTTACAATAAATACTAGTTTTTCTAAATTCAACCCTGCAGGCGTCAGGATGCAGTGTCAGGAATCCATCGTACCAATACATTTAGGAGGGAGCGGAACAGCTGTATGGGGGCAGAAAAGAAACTGATTCCATGAGTGTTTAATACTTTGTTGAGCTTCCATAGTGTTCCTGGTACTAACTGGGCACCTCAATTATTCTCCATCTGTGCTCTCTCCCAAAGCTGCCAGCCATCCCACTGCTAGGGCCCTGAGGCTGATGGCAGAGAGCCCGACACAGTAAATGGTGTAATCTAGCATTTCTTCCCAAGCTAGCTCAGCTAGTTAATCTAGTAAACAGATCACTCCATTCCTGGCGTTGGCTTAGATCGTGAAATAAAGCTGTGGTTGCCACAGCTTTTAAGACAACTCTTCACAGGGAAGATAGTTATCAACACATCATTTAACAGTGCTGTAATGCCAGTAGGATGGGATGGCTTAGGAATAAAACCACTATAAATGAAAGGCTTGTGGAGAGAAGGTCTTAACTGACCAAATCTGTGACTAGGATGTTAAATGCAATCATCTCTGGTCTCAGCTTTATACCCTGTCAAATATTGTAAGCTCTACCAAATACCCTTCTCTGCCAAAACCTTTAGAAAAATCTACATACTCTTTAAATTAATAGATATTTCTCCTTGTTATTTTGAAATTTCTTAGTAAAATGGGCATTTGTGATTCTTCTTAATGTCAAAATCAAGTCAGAGGTGTTTGATGAGCACAATTACAACGGGTTGAGATCTATGAAGTGGTTAGCTTGGAGCAAGAGGCTATGGTATCTAATCCTTATAGCTATATCATGTATTAAGAACTATTATCAATAGATTGGAAGTGAAATCTATGGGAGAAAAGGAGTTGTGCTGAATTCTAATGTCTGGCGGGTTTCTAAGATATAGTTAACTTGTGTTAACTTTGCCAACACCCCTATTCTATTGCACATACCAGAAGTCAAGGGTTTGCTAGATGTGGCACCAATTTCTCATGTTCCTTCCTTCCTTCAGAAGTACAGGTGAGTTGCAGGAAGCAAAGTCTCAAAAATCACTTACTGAAGACAACAATAGTATTGGTGATGCTCTTCTGTAGACGTCTTCAGTTCAGAAGCTTCAAAACCAACAAATAAAGCTATGAAACTAGAGAAATGAATCAGTCAACAGCGCATTTCCCATGCAAATAAGGGGACCTGTACTTGGTCTCCATTAATAAAAGAAAGGGCTAAGTAAGTGCAAGGCAGTCATGGTTCTAGCACTAAAAAGCCAGAGACGGGAGGATCCCTGGGACTCAATGACCAGCTAGCAAGGAACACCTAAGAGACATACAACCCAGAAAGACATCCTATCTAAGAAGGAAAGAAAGCTAAGATGGTTCCTGGGGTATAACACTACTGTTTCACCTCTGACCTCCAGCATCTGTGCACACACAGTTATGTGCACCCACATTCCTGATAACACAACATACACACAAACTTAAATATGATAAAATTTCAAAACATTGCTCTTTAATATGACACTATATGCTCTACATGTCTCTATAACAATAAGTGAGAAATGAAAATAAATATTACATTTTTATTTTTTAAGAATATACTATAACTGTATCATTTACTCTCTTTATTTTTTTGAGAGTAAATTTTATTAAATTATAAAAGTTTCCATTTCCGCCCCTCTTCCCAACACCCTCCCACTCCCCCCACTCCCTCTCCTCCTCCCTCTTCGTCCCTTAGGGCAGTCAGGGTTTCCTGCCCTGTGGGAAGTTCAAGTTCCTTCCCCCTCCCTCCAGGTCCAGGCAGGTGAGTATCCAAACAGACTGGATCCCAAAAATCCAGTATATGAAGAGGAAACAAGTCCCAGTATCATAGTCAATGGCTTTTCAGAAAGACTTCGGGCCAGTCATTTCCTCTCTTTAAAATTCTCCCGTTTGCATCTCTTTGTTCTTTTCTAAATACCGAAATACAACATGCTCAGTCTATATAATATTACTTGTATGTATGTTTTCAGAGATGAACATTGTGCACTAGGTAATCAATGCCATACTCATCCTTGGGGAAGACTGTTTCCCCCACTCTCAACAGTTCATAGTTGGCTGTAGCTGTTTGCATAGTACTGAGGCTTTGCTAGCCTTCCTTCGTGCACCTTCATATATCTATGTTGCCCTCCTTGATCAGCTTATGATTGCATAGCTGTAGTGAATGTAAATTGTAAAAGCTGATAGCGTGGTTAGAGACAGTGGGGAGGTGAGTGAACCGGAATGGGTACTACTCACCAAAGAGTGTACCACGGATCGTGCATTCCATCTCCTAGCTAATGCATTCCATAGCTCAAGCTATGTGACTTCAACTTTTCAAGTTAAAGTAAAGAATGGGGACAGGCAAAAAGAAAATAGGAAACATCTCAGGGCTTAATATTGCAGACAGAAGAAGAAGGACTTGAGGCCTCCTTTTCCTCCTTGAACAGAATTTGAAGGAAAGAGAACTAGCGTTTATCTTCCTCTCTCCTTTCCCAAGCAAATACTCATTTTCTTGAAGGAGACTGCTGATCAGAATCAAATCCTACTTTCTTCCTTCTTTCTCCATTCCCAGTCTGCCCTACAATTCAACTTCCTAATTCCTATGGCTTCGGATTTTTCAACTTCCAGTCAGTCAATCATGTAGAGAGCAGTACTGTAATTTGCTGCTTTTCACATTCTCAACTTGGGTAACAATGACTCTGAGCTACCTTTGCTGGCTCAAGCTGATAAAGAAAAATATATGAGCGCTGGCTTCTCGAGTTTTCATCAGTGCAGTGAGCTACATAATGAAACCTGTCTGAGTTGAACTCAAAAGCTATTATCCTCCTAGCACTGAGATAGAACAGGGAAAGATCCATTTAGAATCCCTTAGCCATGTATAGCTTGGGAAATCAGGCTCCTTTCCTCTAAGAAAAGACTCACTGAAAGTAGTTATTCAACTTACCACATTGTCAATATTTTGTGTTAGCAGCCCTTGGGAGACATATGGAATCCAAAGTCTGATTCTTCCATTAGGTTGTTCTCGCTTGTAAACGTGGTCTCATCTATTCTGGCAGTGTTTGAAAGTCTTTCACTCGGGGTCTTCTGTGACCTTGGTGTGGCGTGCCATTTGTGCATCATTAAAAGGTTGTAATGAAGTTCTGCTGCACGCAGATTGGAAAAGGTCAAGCAGAAAGCTGGGAGCCAGTGAGGTTGGGAAGAAAAATTGTGCTTGCTGTGGAAGTTGAGGGATTCATTATATTGATGCTATGGGGTTTTCAGCAGAGTAATAACTGGGTTAGCAATAGAATGTAAATCTTCTCAGCCACTTAGTTGGAATCTGCTCCTCCTTGATTTGTGGGGATATATTTTTAACAGAGTACAAGGAAAGTCATTACACTCAGAGGAAAGCCAGTGGATTGGTAAATGCTCTGTGGATGGGCTAGCCAAAAGGAGAGCAAAATTAGAGGGATAAAACATGTCTGCCTTCCCAGTTGCCAGTATGGAATGTAAGAGACATTGTCAAGCAATATGAAATTACTACCTCAGAAAAGCTTTGCATTAAGTAATTGCTTTAATTCTATAAAGGATATACAAAGCTAGTGTTAACTTCAGTGGTCAATAGGTACAAGTTTAGATAATTATAATGCTTAAAATAGCTACCAA
Organism: Myodes glareolus; assembly: GCF_982192425.1. NCBI lineage: Eukaryota > Metazoa > Chordata > Mammalia > Rodentia > Cricetidae > Myodes > Myodes glareolus. The sequence continues at coordinate 57,569,735 of NC_142045.1, forward strand.
AAAATTAATTAGAAAGAATTTAAGGTAAAAATAACATCAAAATAGTAGCATCTTCAAACTAGTTTATTTAAAAGAATAATTAAGGTAAGAAAAAACTGTCATGGTTGCTCTACCAGAGGAAAAAACTCACAGAAATTGATAGATAAGCCTTGAACCTTGTCTCAATAAAGCATCTTAAAATGGGATTCTAGAAATTGGATCGCCAGAACAGCCATTTTGTCCTGTGTCACAGAACTGTTTGCAGAGTGAGACGGTCTCTTACATAAGCAAGTCCGCTCTCTGAAATTTACCTGAGAGTAAATAGAAAACAAAGTTACTCCATTAAGCTAGCAGACACGTTCCCTGGATGCACACATAGGCTTTTGTTGGGAGTTAAGAAAGGAAGCAATGTTGTCCTAGAGAAGGATAAGCTGTCATTAAGATGTGCCTTACTAAATCAGTACGGGTGGGTAGTGTAATGGGTGGAGAGTATATCAGTGGTGCCTAGTATAATGAGCGGTCATAGGAAGGAACTACAGTTCTCACGTAAAATCCAACCTTTATTGGTTAGCACATACAACCAAAGGTAATTTTATGCATTATTTTAATAGTTTGTGTATATAGCAAAGTTTTTTGGCAATGAATACATGTGGCATTGTATCAGTGCTCAAAATATCTCTGTATTTAGAGTGTTTGGATCAGGAATGCTCAATCTGTAGACAGTTTTCTAGAACTCTCAGAATCATGTGCAAATATATGAGTTCCTCATTCACTGAGAGACACTGTCTCTAAAAATAAGATGGAGCGAAATAGAGGCGATATTGACCCCATAAGCAGAGATACTCAACCATGTAGATGTACACATAAGTATATGCATATACCATATGCATAAAAACGCAGATGGGCGTACATACACACACACAGACATTCATAGATGGCAGAACAGGCACAGACACACAATAAGAATTGAAACAAAGAACTACATGAAATTCTCATGATGTTTTGGGAACCTGGGATGGAAAAACTGTCTCTGTAAGTAGACTAGGATGGACCTTCACAGTGTTGGGAAAGAAGGGCTGAAGAGGCTTCTGTAAATGAAAGAAGGTCACAAGGTAATCCAATCGAGAGGACTGAAAGCTACCAGTTAGGAGATGGTGTGATGGTTCAGCAGTGCAGAGCACTTACTTTGCTCACAGTGAACCTGGGGTGTGCCCCATGCACCCACATGATATCTCACAGCAGTCTATAACTACACTTCCTGGGACCTGACTTCTGCAGGCTAGTCCATATGTATTAGAAATATATATGTATTCAATACATAAAGAATAAATATATATATATTATATATTATACATAAATAAGCCTACCAATGTCTAAAACTAACAGTGTTTGAAAGCAATATAAGAATGTAGATTCCGAGGAGATGTCCTGCGATGAGTTAAGAAAGACATGAAAGATTGAACTCATCACAAAACTCATTAAACTTTTGACATACCAACTCTTAAAAAAAATATTTTGATTCTAAATTCTACAGACTACAATGGTAGGGTGTGGGGGCATTGAATGAGAAAGGCCCCAAGGGCTCATATCTTTGTATGCTTGGTCCCAGTTGGTGAACTACTTGGAAAGATTAGAAGGTTGTTTCTGTTAGAGGAGGTAAGTCACTGGGGTGGACACTGAGATTTCAAAGGCCGGGCCAAGTATCCTGTTTTTCCTCTGCCTCTATACCTGCACAATACAGATCAGGATGTAAAGCTCTCAGCTACCTCTCCAGAGCCATATCTGTGAGGCAACACAAGGCAGATATAATAGTGATGAACCTTACCCTCTGAACCTCAAATAAGCACTTTCTTTTATAAGAGTTGCCTTGGTCATGGTGTCTCTGCACAGTAATAGAGCAGTGCCTAAGACACAGGGTAAGTGATTACTGTAATGCATCAACCTCACTCAAAGATAATTAGATAAAGAAGAGTTAAATAATGCAATAAGTGAGGTATATTTCAAATACATACTGAAGTTCACATTATACAGCTTGAATTTTAAACAGGTCTTTGAAGTATACATTATGCAATGCTTTTTGCTTTCTAATCTCTTTGTTTTCTTTCAAATGTACACTGGGATTTGAACCTACGGACCCATACATTGGAGGTAAGTGCTCTCCTCTGTTGAGAGTTACATCTGTGGAGGCTGGAAAGATGGCTCAGCAGTTGAGAACACTTGTTACTCTTCCACAGGATTCAAGCTCTGTTAGTAACAGCCACATCAGGCAGCTCACAGACACTGGAGCTTTATCTCCAGGGCATCTGTCACCCTTTCTCATCCTCGGCAGTGACCACACTCACATTACACACAGACTTATAGACACACACAGAAAAATAATACATATCAATCTTATTAAAAATTGTAGTAACCTGAGTTTCCAGCCTAATGTGTAATGTTTAAAGCAGAGTCAACCTATTTCTCTTCACCACTTCTTTGTGGTGAACAATATATTCCACACTTTTAAAAATAAATGCCGTATTAGTGTTATATATAGTCGTTGTGCTACATAATACCACACTAGAAGGCATCTGAAGGAAAAGGGAAAATGCAAATACTACTTTAAGAATTTCCATAAAATGTATAGTCAGTACTACACTCAAACTTACATGATATAAATAAAGTACCAGTCATAGAAATTCTCATAAAAACAGATATAAATGAAAGAAATAAAACAAAAATAAATTTACCACTTAAAGATAGGCAAAAAATAAATTGAACTAGAAGATCATAAAAGTAATAAGTTTGCAACATTAATTGAGTAAAAGTGGAAGACAGGGAATATCATTTTTTAAATATCAAAATATTGAAATAAACATTAAAAATGAGGAAAGTATTCACCATGAAGAACAATAATAAAAAATGATAAGACAAGAAGAGAATAGAGTCAAAGTAAAATACGATAAAGTATCTACTGACATCAAAGCAATCAAAGGTCATGATCCTGCTCTGTCAAACTCTGAATAGAGGCTACAGAGGATAACGTGGGTTTGAGGCCGTGGATATTTTTCTTGGAAATAATGCATCCACAGTAATACATTCACAAAATGAAGTACTTATTCAACCACAAAATGGATGATAATAAAAAGTAACTATCAGTATATATTTTTAAATATAAATGTCAAACTTAAAATCATTTAGACTCCAAGTAACATATTATCTCCAACATTTATGAGAAAAAAAAACATGTCATGCTTGTGAAGAAACAACAAAACTTTGGCTGTATACAACAAAATGCCAATGAAAAGATTCTCTCTCTCTCTCTCTCTCTCTCTCTCTCTTTCTCTGTGTGTGTGTGTGTGTCTGTGTGCGTGTCTGTGTGTGTGTCTGTGTGTGTGTCTGTGTGTGTGCCTCACAGTTTTGATGCTTTTAAGGCAGCAATAATTTCCATTGTAGTAAAATAAATATCTTCCTTCCTGAAGGTCTATTATTTTCCTCTTCATACTTGACAATGTAAGAACATTCAGACAGCTATTATAAACCTACTCAAGGAATTAAAAGTTGTTACAATGGTACAGTTAATAAATCTCAACAGAGGAAAATAAGACTATAATAATGGATCACAGTTTAAGAATGCACTAAAATTTTGTTTCTCAAAAATCCTGTAAGTACTGTTTAAAGCCGTAAACTCTCAGACTTACAGATAAACACCAGTACAAGAGAAGTGGATGGCACTCCTATCTCTAGCTGAGGAGCCATTGACAATTGGTAAGAATGGGTGAGGAAGGCCCCTAGTTGACAGAACACATCCCACTGGAAGGCTATACACCGAAGGGCATATGGACAACAAAAACTGTCGGGTAGCTATAAGGAAGGAAAAAGGATAGAGTTATATGGATAGGCAATAGGCAGAAGAAAATAAGAGGATGAGGAGGGGTGAATATGTTCCAAATAGTTAATTCTCGTGACACTGGAAAACAACCAGAGAAAAAACATTGGACAGATGTGTTACATGGTATTTCTAATGCAGTTATTCCTATATGCATAATCTTTTAATCAAAACAAATGAGAGGTAGATATCTTTGTAATCTTTTTGAGGTTTTCTTATTCTGGTATCAGGTACAGAACCCAGGACCTCTTGCATGCTTTAGAAGTACTTTACCTTTCAGATGCCATTTTTGAGATAACAGAAAGGGTCACTATGACAGATTTAATAGACTCAGTGCCAAATACACTACCACACAAGTGACTGGCATTCTAAATATTTATATTCTCACTACTACAAATTTTTAGAAGATATTGATTCTTTATGTCTTTTTCTTTCGTTTACCAGCAATCAAATGATCAATTCACTAAGGCTACTTTAGTAATTTAAAATTTGACATTTTTTAAAAAAAAATAGTTTTCTTGATTAGAGCAAAAATTTAAGCTGCATCATGAGATCTGATATTTGTTCAGGTAAACTAAAATATAATGAGTAATCGGTCACCTACTCCAAGGTTGGCTGTGTGGTTTTGTTTGAATTTGTGCTTACCTTTAGAACTCATTCCATGTAAAGGCTATGTGGGGTAGATTATAGAGTAATTGGGAGCAGTGAGCTTATGTGTATGTCTAACAAATTTTGCTTTGATCAAGAAAGTCACTTTTCTATACTTCTGAGCTCCTTGCTTTCTATGCATTGTAACTACTTCACCAAGAAGCTCCCTTACATGATTCAGTCCTGTAGTGAAGGATGTTCACAAAGGAAGACAAGTAATATTATGCTTAAAGTCACCACAGATGGATGGTCCTTTCTTCAATGCTGTGAGACTGGAATCACCTTGATAGACATGCCCCTCTCCTTCCCTACTGCTCCCTTAAATAGGACAATGTGAGGACAACTTAAAACTGGGATGCTTGGGAGGCCTCTGAAACCGATTGTAGAGGCATTCTGAGTTGTGGCAACATTTTATTCCTTTTATTTAGAAACAGTAGATCAATAATTGCAAATTCAATATCCAGAATTGATTTTCTTGTGTTTTAAATTAAAGGAGAGATTGATGACATCATTTCTTTAGAAAATGTGCCTGACAAGTCCACGGAGGAAGTCGGAGTCTTCCTTTCGATTGGCTGGACAGCACTAGATGAGGTTTTAAATGCTGCTAAGGTAGGCAGCTCTGAACAGACTTGGTGGAATAATTGCTCCCAGGTCTGTTCTGCTTAGACAGGCACACGGTGTTTCACTAGAGGATGTTTCCCTTGTAGAATTGTTAGAAGTCTGTGCAAATCAGCTCCATTTCCTGGTTCGCATCACTTGTTACAGGTGATACCTGGACCTCCAGATCACTAAACTTAGACATCATTTTAAAGTGGTATGATCAAGTGCCTTTCTTTGAAGGAAATAGTTTGGGTAACTTCAAAAGATATAAACGAAGAAAATAAAAGTAGAAGTATTTAAGCAGAGTTATCGGGAGGGCAGGCACAGAAGGGCTCTAGTTTTAGCTCAGAAAAGATTATTCCGAGTTTCTTATGTTAAAACCTGGGATTTCCCCTCAGCATTCTAGCCTAAGGCAGACATTATAGGTAAGATTTTATTAGGTTTTTCTTTATCCCCCCCCCCACTCCTTTTTGTGTCATTCCTTCTAACAATGAATGTTCATTTGCATTTTAGCTGGCTCTTTGTGTATTAGCTCCTGAAGATGCACATTTTAAGGGACAGGAAGCTGAGTGAGAAGGAAAGTCTTTTAACAGCTGCTGCTCTGTCTGCTCACAACAGGCGCCTGCTAACTTCAAGAAGAATTAGGGAGCAAAGTCCAAGTATGGTAAGAAACACAAACATTGTATGCGACACATAGTCATCTAGTGGAAAGTTTCCATCTTTACCTTAAGATGACTTTACAGGTAGGGTTTGAGAATTTGTACTTAAATATTATGGATTTAGAAAATATTTCTGTACCTAAAAATTTTATCTGAGCCATAATTTTACAACAATCTTAATCACATTCTACTTCGTTTTGACACATTTACCACGATATTTATCTAAAATAATAGATGTAGTATAGTAGATTGTAGATCATTCAGTTGGCGAAGTGCCTGTGCAAAGTAAGAGGAGAGGACCCGAATTTGATCCTTAGAATGAAGATCATGTGTCTGTAACCCCAGCTTTGGAAGGAGGCCATGAAGGACAGAAACAGAAAGATTCCCAGAGCTCATCCCACATGCCACCTAGCAGACAGATGAGCTGCATGTTCAGGGAAAGGCCCTGGCCCACAAAATAAGAAAAGGTTGAAAGTAGCAGAGAGAGATGTTCGATGTTAGTCTTTGTCCTACACACATGTATCGACTGACTCTTCTGTTCTGCCAGTCAGCCGCTCCCCATAAATAACCACACAGAGACTTTATTTTAATTATGAGTGCTGTGTCCATAGCTTAATCTTGTTTATAACTAGCTCTTATAATTTAAAGTAACCCATTTCTTCTCACTTATTTCTTTAATCTGTTAATCATTTACCTCATGAATGTACTTCCCATCCTGCTCACTCTGCATCTCATGGCATCTCCTGGTGACTCCTCAGATGCTGCCCTTCTTCCTAGCATCCTCCTAGTCTGACTCTCCTGCCCAATCTCTTCCTGCCCAGCTATAGGACAGTCATGTCTTTATTAACCAATGAGAGTAATAGATATTTACATTGTGCAAAGATTGTTCCACAGCATGCATGCATACAGATGTGCATACATGTGCATATATAGGTACACATGTCATATGTAGCCATACACATGTGTATACTCACCTTCAAAGACAAAAGAAACAAAACTGAATCTAAACCAAAAATCATGGAGAGATAGCTAAATGCATAGAAAGAATTCACCTGTCTTGGATTCGAAAGAGAGTGACATGAGAGTATGGTATTTGGAAACTTAACTCTGTTCTCTGAACATAAGCTACACACAGAGCACACACTGGGTGAGAAACACTAGTGAGAAGGGGTTTCTCTGACCAACAGATGTTCGTAGGGGAAATAAAAAGAAATGGGTAGTTTGGGAGGCAGTTTGACTGATGAGGCTTCAAGTTTGTTTAAATATAGCACATGAGAGTGATGGTCTCTCTCTCTCTCTCTCTCTCTCTCTCTCTCTCTCTCTCTGTGTGTGTGTGTGTGTGTGTGTGTGTGTGTGTGTGTGTTTGTGCCATATCTTCTTTTTATAGAGAAAAATAAGCCTTGTTCTATAACTATGTATTCTTTAGCATACGTGGATGCTATGCCATGAAGGAAAAGAAAGAGAAAAGGTTGAGCTTTGGATAGCTGGGCCTGAAATTATGAAGTTAGAACACCCAGGGGCAATAGGCAGATATCATTGATCATTCGTCTGTCTGGGCTGCTTCTAGACTAGAGGTCAAAACAAGATTTGAAAACCATGTCAGTACATGAGACTCATGCTGTTAAAATAATGGATTCCTGGTCTTGATGGTATTTCTGGAAAGGCTTTGGAGCAGGGCTGGAAACACTGAGGTTTGATTCTATCTCTAAATCATGCTAATTGTGTAACACATGGTGAAGGATTTAACGATCCCTGCATCTCTGCACCGTTATGTGTCAGGTAGAAATGACAGAACCAAACTTACCCTGTGAAGTGGTGATAAGCCATAAATGAGTCAACTCATATAAATACCCAAGGCAGGGCAGGGTGAGATGACTAAGGAGCAAACAGTCATTGCAGCTGGTGTGATGCTGAGTCATGAAACAGATAGGATGGGCAGTGATGGCTCCTAAGACAGGCTGGAGCAAGTGTTATTACCTGATCTTTTTGTTATTATTTATCTCAGGAAGAAAATGAAGGTAATACAAGACTAAGCTGGAGTGAACCTGGTTGAAAATTATCAAAAATCATTCTCTTCCTTTAAAGTCACATGCCTATTGCTGTGCATTTTAGCTGATTAATGCTTCGCAGATAATCCGTAATTTATGCTTTATATTTCCTGATATTTACTGTAAAATCTATATAATAAGTATTAGCTCTTTAGTTTTAGAACTATTTTATTAGACCATCAGGACTGGCTGACTGTACATACTGACAAATTTCTATGAATGTGAGTCCATTAATTAAAGAGGTAAAGATAAATGTTGAACAATTGAAAATAAAGCATTGGAACTTTTTGGTGGCCACATGGGGTTAAAAGAGGGAATTGGGAAAGGTTTTGTGTTTTTGTTACTGAGTCATTTTTTGGAATTTTTTAAAAGGTAACTGAGAATTTGTCCCAAGAAAATAGAGAAATGCTGCCTGAATGTTGAAGGTCATAAGCAAAGAGGACAATTGTTATGTCCTGTGACAGGAGGAAGATCTCCCTATAAGATGATATCAAATAAACATGTTAAAGTGTGAGTCTGAACACAAATATCCTCATTTCAATCCTTTGCTTCTGAAACAGAAGCTGTCTGTGAAAAACATTACCAAGGATATACAGGCTAAGTATATAGAGGCCAAGGAAATACAGACCAAGAATATATGGGCCAAGATTTTACAGGCCAAGGACATAAAGGCCAAGGGTATACAAATAAAGGGTTTAGAGTCAAAGGATTTATAGGCCAAAGACATACAAGCCAAAGATATACAAGCCAAGGATATACAGACCAAGGACATATAGGACAAGAACATACAGGCCAAGGATATACAGATCAAGAATATACTGGCCAAGGTTATATAGGTCAAAGATATACAGTTTGGGTTGTCTTAAGTAGTGCACACATGTACTATGTCTAACTGAAAGATCAGGAAAACTTTCAGAAGGAGGAGGCATTGGAAATTAGAGATTGTGTAGCATCTAAATACAGTAGACCAGACCAAGTAGAAGAGGAAAATAAGGTACACAATAGCTCTGCAGTGTAAAGCAATATGCATGACAACCCGAAACACCCTAAGCCCCATCCCAACTCTCTCTTTCTGTCAAATAAACACACACACACACACACACACACACACACACACACAGGGTCGGAAGAGACCAAGCATACCTTGTGGGACTGTGGGTGACAAGATAACAGAGCTGTTAGCTGTTTAAAAAGGTGAAGATTAAGGGTTGGGTGTGCAGCTCCCTGAAGGAAAAGACGGTGCAGTAAACGGAAGAGCAACCATGAGAACTGAGGGAACCAGAGTGACTATGGAATGCTGGACTGAGTCACTGTCTGGGGCTATGAGGTTACAGCAGGGAGCACCTGCTGTTCAGATGTCCAGCCACCCGCGGAAAAATTATCTGATGGAGAGGTTAATCCTGTCCAGGCAAAGTCTGCAGGACCATCAACTCTGGAGACTGTTGTTCATATTTGCTAAAGCAGCTTGTTATCTCCCCAATACCTGCACTGTAGTATGCAATCTCCTGTGATGTGTATGTAATCTCATTATTACGTCTCAATCTTAGGGGCACATATATCTGTGAATGGTCAGGGAGATGACTTTTCATTTGCCTCTATAATTTTTAAATATAGAATATGTATTAGGACATGCTTCATAGCTAGATCTATTTCCCCCATGGGAAGTGTTGACACTTAAAAGCCTGCCTTGTTACTTTTTACTAAGACTAATATCAAAAATAACAATCTTTCCTCAGTCTAACACAAACTGCACACAATCAGCTCACTTTTACCTCAGAGCAAGTTTAAACTAGACTGAAGGTGTTTTGTAAACAGATCATAAGTTTACAGCTATTCACAAGGTCAGAACTGCAGATGTTCAACCAAGATTACACAAAACACCCTAAGAAAAGCATGCAAATTCTTTGCTTGCCAATATGTTAACAAAACACCTATGTCTCAAATCTTACCACACTGGGCACTGAACCCCCCACCCTCTCATCATGGACTCCTGTGTTGCCATGGTAAATGGCTCAGCTCCTTATTGCTTGCTTGCCCTAGGAGTGTGCTTTTGATCAATGAGAGGTGACTCTTGTATTTTCTTTATTGCTTCAAGGCTCCTGGGAAAAGACAGCTTTTAGGTTAGGAGAAGAAGACGGTAGAAGAAGAATCTAGGGGAATTTAGAAGTAGGACAGGAGAATTAGAATAGAAGCAGAACACTAAAGAAACTGAATCAAAACAGCACTTGTGAGTTTGTTTGTTCACCCTCAGAGAGCCAGAGAAAAAGTCAGTTTTGCTTGTTGCAGTGTCCAATTCTGAACGCTGAAGAGTGGCTTAGGGCTGGACCCCAAAGGATCTGGCTAAGGCATTGCCCGGGTTAAGATGCTCATTCCTGTGAGGGGATTTTGCAGGGGACTAACTCCACCTGAAGACATTGGGTCATTGCTGTCCTCAGTGTACACTATCATGCTATTGACACGGGCATAGTGGATCATCCTTCTGCAGAACTTTCCTGAATGGAATTTTTTCTAAGTAGCAACTGGATTCATTGTATGAGTGATTTCTTAGGTTTTAGTCAACAACATAGAATGTATAAATTAACTGTCTCATATTTCTAAGAGAATAGCAAATCGATAAACATTTTTTAGATTTTATGCCTCCAATAATCCTATATATCACTGAAGCTGGACATAGAATATTTTAATTCAAACTTTTTATGAAAAGAGACTAGAAATAGAAAACATAATCATTTTGAGTTAGGAGTAAAGAAATGTTTCTTCAGTGTTTGACAGCATCTTACTCAACATTCAGTTATATAAACAAATGCTAGATATTTTACTATTGTATTTAATATTAATCCCTTTATGTTTATATATACTATATTTTATATATTTATGTTTTCTCGAAAAAACAAAAAAATTAGAACTTCAAAATTCTCAGAGAGATTTTTTTCAATTCTAAACAATATCATCAGGAAACTTAAAAATATGTCTTTGTGCATAGAGATGATGTGATTAATTAAAAATTATTTCCTGCACTGGTGGGAAATTTCTAACACTTGAAATCACTTCTTTGGCTTAAAGCTCTGCCTCTGCTCCATTTCTCTTTCTTCAAGGAGCTCATGAAGCCTGTAAGATTACTTTGGAAATCCTAGTGAACTCCTTAATTTACTTCTTCCTATTTGATTGAAAATTGAAAGTGACATAGTCCTCATTTTCAAAAATGAGGATCATAAATTTATAACCACAAATTCAGATTAACTGTTGTGATGTCACTCGGTTTCCTGAGACATGATTGGTGAATCAGATATCCTTAACTACATTGCTTGCCTGGTCACCACAGTGCCTACGTATTTCAACAAAATATATATAGTAATAGTCAACGTGGTTCAAAAACTAAGATCCACAAGGTAAAGAACAATGTGATCCTTTTATTAAAAATATTATTTTTAAGTAAAGTAATAATTTTCACTATTATATACCTAGTGCGTAGAATGAGACAATCAGTATTCTGTTAGTGCCAGCTAATGGAACTGGTATATTTGTCAAAAAATACTACTAGAAAGGTATTCCAAATGAAACCTGGTAATGTCCCTTTGAAACTACTACATACTAATGTGCAAACGGACTCATTGAATAACTATGAAAACTAACAGAATCAAACAGATCACATAAGTCACAGTTGCTATCCATTTCTATTGGCAAAGATGTTGGTGTATTACTATCATAGGTGAATTTCTGTGATTTATGTATTATTTGTGAATATAGTTCATAGTAATTGGGATGATAGTAAGTATAACATAAACATTAAAAGAAAATAACTAATTCTTCCCAGTTTTAAAAATACCTAGATGGTGTAGAGTATGTTTAACTTTCACTTGTTTGTTGACGATGTTGAGGCTAACATGTCAAAATAGCACATGAGGAGCAGGAATGAGCGATAGGGTGATAATTGTACAACTTTGCTTTTCTAGTGGATCTAAAAGGCAATTGCTTTGATCAAAGTTATAGAGATCAAAGGAGAAAGAGAAAACAAAATCAAGCAAGACAACCAGAAAAGTTGGGGAATGGGAAAATGGCCCAGGAGCTAAGTGCAGGCACTGCACTTGCAAAGGACCCAAGTTTGAGTCCCAGCACCATTTCTGGGTGGCTCATACCTGCATGTAACTCCCACTTGAGGGGATCTGGTGCCCTCTGCTTGTCTCTGTGGGCATCTGGACTCAAACATAACTATACACACAGTTTTAAATCTCTTAGGTGATAAAACCAAAAGATAATATGTTTTAGATGACGTTTGTTGCATTTCAGAATGACTTCACATAGTTGAGACTGTTTGGACCCTTAGAAAATACTGACAGTGCTTCTTATATAACTCAGATTTCTTTTATCCCTGAATGCCAACTGTGTGATTCTGTTTTCTGTCTCTTGTACTGCAATACGACAGACTGAAAATGCAGCAAAGAAATTTTATTTCCTGTTGTGACTTCAGTACAAGATTAAGAAGTCTCATCTGGTGCTATATTCTGGGAGAAGAGTCCTAGGCTGCACAGGATACAACATGTTAAGAAATGTGTGTGTGTGTGTGTGTGTGTGTGTGTGTGTATGTATGTGTGTTTGTGTGTGTGTGTGTGTGTGTGTGTCCTTGGTCTTTCTTCATGTAAGGCATGGAGTCTCCATCCTATGATCATATCTGATCCTGTCACCTGCCAGGTTCCATTTCTAAACATGAGTTCAGCTTACTCCTTATTGTAAAGGTTATGAGCAAGGGCTCACATGTTCAGTACGCATGTGTGGAGATCAGGGATACCTTATGGGACATGGTTCTTTCCTCTCACTATGGAACCTCTGAGGTTGTATTCAGTATTGACACACAACACCTTTATAACTGTCTTGTTAGTCCCTCACAACTCGCTTTACTTTTCTGTATCTTACACACACAAACACACACATACACACACACACACACACACACACACCAAAGTCAATTTCCTCCCAAGTGACAAATTATAGGGAAAAATAATATTTTCTGGAAAAAAAAGCCTATTTCTACTTTAAAAGTGAGATGACATGTGAACCCTGTAGGAGGAAATGAAGCACCACGCTACTTAGAAAATGGGGCTCATTAGGATCCACGTGTGTCAGCCTAGACAGCCTGGCTAATTTCACAGGGATTTAGGGCACCGCGAGAACACTGAAACCTGTGGAACAGCTCCACTCTCTTGGTTTTTAAATTAAAGTAGTCTTACTGAAGGGAAGCACCTTACTTGTATCTGGAATAGCAAATGCTGCACACATGATTGTGCACACATGCACACACACACATACACTCACACCAAATAAGAACAAAAACAAGAAATAATAAAGCCAGGTGTGCTGGCACACACCAGAATCCCAGCACTTGAGACAGTGAAGGAGTTCTAGCACACATTAGCAAGCAGCTTGGCCTCCACATTACGTTTCTGTTTCCAGGGAAACCTGGGCTTATGAGGCCTGGTCTCAGAAAAACTAAAGGAGTAGTAATTTAGAGAGCAATTATAAATATTTTGTATAATTTTGCTAACTTTCATTTTTGTCACTTTTGGTTCAAATGGGAGCAGTTTAAGTATCAACTCTTGGAAATATGTTATTCATCTATTGAAGAATAATATTCAAAAAAGACCATACCAGATTGGTGAAGAACTGGAGATAAATTGATAAATAGCATAAAAGAATATATAATACAGCAAGTAAAATCAGAGCTTTGTTTTAAAATACTGTGGTTTAAAAATTTTGTGGGTTTCAAAAAACGTGGAAATTGGGTGGTGATGGAATGAATTAGAGAGAAATGAAGGAGAGAGGAAGAAAATGTAACAGAAGCAGAAACACATGTATGAAGTTGTCGATAAAAAACGTAAAGAGCACCAGCTATGATGATAAAGAGCATAAATGCATAATATCATTAATGCATATATGTATAATATCGTTAATGTATATATTCATAATATCATTAATGTGTGTATGTATAATATCATAAATGTATGTATTATAATATCATTAATGCATATATGCATAATATCATTAATGTATATATGTATGATAGCATTAATATATGCATGTATAATATCATTAATGTATATGTGTATAATATCATTAATGTATATATGTATGATGTCATTAATGTATGTATGTATGATATCATTAATGTATATATGGCAGAATTTCTGGTCACTTTGTGCAACATTTGCTATTTCTAAATTCTTTACTGAACATTAATTTAAAATAAACACATTTTATGTATTAACACTGGGAATAGGTGACACACACATATATAATAATCATAACTTGACACATTAGTTGTTTATATGTGACTTTTATAATATAGCACAACAGTAACAATCTAGATTTTATACTAAGACTGACTGAATGTAAATGACATTTTTCTGTCAGTGAGCTGTCTCAATTTTTTAGCATGAAATTTTTCATGTAAATGTTGGAAATTGTAGTCTTAATTTGTTGTGAAGAACAGATAGTCATGTGAAGAAATTAAAATAGTACCCAATAGGTACTCAATATATGTTATAATGACTCAACATTCTTTGAAATCACATTATACATTGAAAAATCAAGCATCCAGTGGTTTGTGGAAACAGATTGTTTGAGTGTGGTGAACATGTTGGTAACCATGCTGGAAGACTGGTGCAGGGGTTGCAGGACAGCCCATGCAAAATAGTTACCTTAGGCCAGTTTGAGATAATCAGGGGAAATGTTTAAAGGAAGGAAGGAAGGGAGGAAGGAAGGAAGGGAGGGAGGGAGAGAGGAAGGGAGGGAAAAAGAGAGAGAGGGAGGAAGGAAGGAAAAATCAAAGCCAGAACTACAAAACTAAAATCTATAATTTGATTTATGATATACAACAACACTTCACTCATCTGTTTAGTGCTCAGTCAAGAATGGAGATTTTTATGGATTGATGCTTATGTAATTCATTTTAAAATATTCTCAGGTTCTCACTCAAATAACCTGCTCATATCCCCAAAGTTAACTCCTGTTAAGGGAGCTTCCACTGCATTAATAACAAAAATGAGTTGTTGGAAGGAGAGTCGACTAGAAACCATCTCTGACAGAAGTAAGGGCAGAGCCGGTGTCCAAGTGGCAAGGACACGGACCAACGGAATATCCTGTAAAAGCAAAACAAACCCAAGGACCCTTCATTTTGCAAAGAGACAAACAGCTCTGAAAGTGAAGTGCCCTTGTGCACCGTCTCATCACAGTGGTTACAAAAGGTGATGCCTCGGTGGAGTTATTAGCTTTGTTATAATTAGAACTCACTATTTCAGAGAGTAGGAACATTTTTCACACATTTTAGACTTTTTTAATTTAGTTCTTTCGTGTAGGATGATGGTGGGAAGATATAATTGCATGAAGTAGCTGATTTCTTTAACAACCTCAGATAATTGAGTACCCATACAAAAATTCCACATTGGATGTTCTTTTCAAACTCCCCCTTGGCACTCCCGACAGATTTTTATGTTATTGCCCAGACATTTAGGATACAGCTGTGGTCAATTAGTTTAGCAGTAGTTTTTGAGTAACAAGAGAAACTTCTTAGTGAGTAGATAAAAATTAAATTGGCATTTCTTCACATAGACAGTTTTTATTACCTATAACTTTGTAGTCTGAGCGAAGCTATGACAAGTCGCAAAGGGGGGCACCAGCACAATGCTAACATGAATATCTTGGTCTTATATCCTTTGTCTTCTAAAATGTCAAAATGCCAATGAATCCAGAAAATGAAAATTTAAAGTGATATTACAGTTATATTAATCAGGTTTCAATAATCACAAAATTGGTAAAAAGAGAATTATTCTGGCCTGAAGATGCAGTGATGTCAACTTGCTCAAAATTTCTTGAGAAAATGCTGTTCTAATACTTATGTTACATGTACCCCTTGTCTTTGTTCCAGTCCTTTGTAAGCTATAAAGTCAACTCTCCTGTAGTTCAGCCATGACCGATGTTTTACACTGTAATGATGCACTTCAAACGTAATAACTTAACAAAGTTAATTCCAAATATTTACAGGAACTGAAATGTCTTGTTAGAAAACTGAAAAGAGAAATTTAGTCATATTCTGAATCTTAATTCTTTTTCCTGTCCAAATGGAAACAATTTCTACAAAGATTTTATATTTTATTGTAAATGTCAACAGCAAATTAGTAAAAATCCTTGAAAGAAAAATAGGCATTTTATTAAATACATTTTGGTCAAAGTGAGCTTCAATTTCACAAATAATGCAGTAGTAAGAACTTTAAAATTACATATTAAATTTTGCTCCTGGTGGTAGCCGAATGCTTGGGAAAGGGAGAGTGCTGGAATGAAGAGCAGCTACCTAGGAGTCGTTGCCTTCTCTTGACCTGGCGGTGGATCTGTAGTATTTCCAGACACATGTGATTCTTATAGTAAGGCTATTTAAAATTTCTCATTTAAATTGAGAAAAATTGCATTTATTAAATATTCCATTACTTTCCATGAATAGTTACTATCACTTGTTTATAAATATGTTTTCTTTTAGTTGAACCTGGATAAATGGGAGTGAATTGAAACCATTTCTCAGTCAGCATGTGCCTTTTGAGTAGTTTCACTCTTACCTACTAGCAATGTTCAAATGACCTTCCACCCTGGTCCTCTCACCTCATTTCTACAATTTTCACTCAGAGAAAATCTTGCCTAGGAGACCCTTCACACACCCTTCCCTGTCCTGTTTCTGACTCCAAGAACACTGGAGGAAGAGCCTTCACATTTTGTCCAAGATGGCGGATTATTATAAATTGGAAATGGTTGTTTGTTAATTTACTATCAACCAATTGGTTGATAGTAACATGAATGGGTTGTGATAAGGCATTTAATACAAGTGAGTGTGCGCATAGGTGTGTATGTGTATGTGCGCAATTATTTTCTAACCAAAGTGCCAAGCACCTCACCAATTTTATGCTGTAAGGACAATTGCTTTCTTCTTAAAAGATATTTAATAAAGTATACATACACACACACACACACATATATATATACATTTGTATGCATGCACAATGCTGTATTGTATCATCTTGTTATCATTAAATAATTTTTAACATTTTAACTCAACTATTTATAACATGAATAGATAGTTCTCAGGAAAAAACACATATGTAAAATTAATCATTAGGAACTTTAAAATGATATGATAAAATCTTCGTAGAAATATACAAAGGAAAATTACAGTAATGATAAAAGCATGGAAAATACTTTAAAATTAGTACTAGTAACTTTATAAATCAGATTTCCTGAAAGCAATGGGGAGAGACAGCGAACGTGTTTCAGTGGCATGTGTATATTAGCAGTCTGCACAGGGAAATATTTACCCCATCTCTCCTCTGGGAATCCTAAAACTTCTTAAAGTTCCAAAGTGTTACTACATTTAAAGTAAAAATTTGAATAGACCAACCTTAAATGATACATAAGAATCCATTTTCCTCCTAATGGATCAAAAGATTAGAACAGAGTCTATAAAATCAACTCAGGTTTTAAAGTGTTATTTCATCTTCCTTGTTTTATCTCAAAGATAAAACCCAGAATTCCTTTTAGTGTAGAAAACATCATTAAACTGGAGACATAGTATAAGATCTTTCTCGGCAGATATTTTTATAATTTTTGGAATATACACGATTTATATTTTTTCCCAAATAAATAAATGGGTGTCTATTTGAAGTACTGTTTCATGTAGTCATTTTATTATATTTAGTCTTGCAAAGAAGTTGATAAATTTGCAAGGTAATTAATCATAAAATTATAAAATTACCTGTTCATATGTAACTTACATTGCCCTGAGAAGGTGAACAACGTCCTTTTCTTGAGTAAAGGGTAGTACAAAAGTAATATTGTGTTTATAGAGAGAGGGAACATGAACACACACATACTTTCTCCATGTTTTCAGCAACCGTAGCTATCACACCTTTCCTATTTCAAATCCAAGCCTAAACTGTGTGCTTTCGCACATTCTCCTTCAGTCATTCCGTGGAATGTGGAGCTATGTGTCTTCTGTGGCCACCACAACTCACGTGGATGCACTCGTGTTTGCTCACATTACTCTACTCTTCTTCAGCGCTGATCCTAAGGGTCAGACCCTTTGCTCATTTGAATACTTAGATATGGTTGGGGTGATAAATCCAATGCTGCAACATCTTGAATTCCTCATGTAAAGGACTTAAATGAATGAGTATACTCTTTTACTAATGACTTTTATTGTCATCTTTCCCATTGTAATCCTTCTGTGTGGAACAGTTTGCTGCTGGGGCAAAGACTTAAGACATTTTGAGTGCAAGAAAATTCCAATAAGTTTTTGTGCAGTAATATATATTGCATTCATCACAAATCTCAAGGTATAACATTAATAATATCATACAATAGTGAAAAATATTCTGATTGTTTCAAGATTCATTTTATATTGACAATGACAACAGAAGCAAATGGTTAGTTTGAAGAAGGGTAGGTAATTCTTTCCAGGTTCCCAAAGTTTCCGATTGCACAGAAGGCAAGGTCGTGAGATCCATAGACAAGTAAGAACAAAGGGGAAGGAAGGAAAATGAGGGCTGAGAGGCCTCAAGGTAACGCAGCACTGAAGGGCTCACTACACGGTCCTATCACATAAAATTTATTACTACCACAGACGACTCCGTTTATCAAATTTTCCAAAGAAAGGGATGAGAAAAACATTAAAATCATTAATTAAATAAATATATCTTTAATTTCTTACAAGCAAATGTTCATGTATTTCAAAATATTAAAGAAGACACCTCGGGCAGGAAACCCTGACTGCCCTAAGGGACGAAGAGGGAGGAGGAGAGGGAGTGGGGGGAGTGGGAGGGTGTTGGGAAGAGGGGCGGAAATGGAAACTTTTATAATTTAATAAAATTTACAAATTTACTTTAAAAAAAAAGAAGACACCTCGAATGCAATTATTATTTGTAGAAAACCTTGATTCTGTGACAACTTTAAATAGAAGTTAGGACACTTTAGGAAAAGACTATGGTCTCTTTTTAAAAACCAATAGCCTTTAAAGGTCCAAATGTCCACACCGCTGAGATTAATAAAGAGCAGGAATCTATTCTGAACACACACAATGACTTCTATTACAAAGGAAAAATGAAAATGCTGCTATTACTGGCACAGTCAATATATCGTATGTCCATGTATATTGTATTTCCTTTATTTTTAATTTAAATGCATATAGTTCCAGGGATAGGAACATAATCAGTTAAAAAAACAAACAAAAAAAATCTAACCTTTCCTGGTGTTTGCTTAAAGTATTTCCCCTGGAACTGTCTCCAGTTGCTAATGTCTGTGCTCCTGCTGGAGTCTGCCCCTCATCACTATTTTACTTCTCACAGCTAGAACCTGAACCAGATATCGGGAAAACTGGCATCCCTGCTTTCAGTTTTAAGACATGTAGCTGAGATCAGAAAATGGCACCAACATTTAAAAATAAGAGCATTTAGAAAAAATAAATTCACATCCTGAATTTTGTAAGTTTAAAGAGCACACAGTCTTATGGGCACATAGACATTCTCAAGTACCTGAAAGTTTCTTATTTTACCATTTGTTTCCAAACCTTTCTACTAAAACCAATCTCTGTTTTATAAAGACAAAGAAATCATAAAGTAACTAATACATTTGAATGCAAACTTCCTTTACTAGCCTTTTCTCATTATGAAAGGTATTATCACCAATAAGTAGTTTGAGAGTATGCAATATTCACACAAAGTCAGATGAGATGCATTTAGTCCAAATAAATTCAAGTAGTAATTCAGCGATAAACAACCAGAATTTCTACAGCAAATGCAGAGATACATTCAGATAGCTCTAGAATATTTGCCTTAGAAACTGTAAATATTAACTCTTCAAAACCATATATAGCAGCCCCAGGTTTTGTTTTGGCACATTCCTGTATTTATTCAGACCAGTTTTCTTTAACTCATTATTTATTTGCCATTCAAAGGTCAGCTCAAATGAAAAGATGAACCTTTTCTTTAATAATCTGATATTGTATGTTCACTGTCTAAGTTTCTATTAAAAGCATGAAAATTTTGAGGCAAAGAATGGAGAGAAAAATTTTTCTCGAATACCAGACAGCACTTGAAAGTTAGAGAGTCACTATTCTATACATACATACATATATTAACAGATAAACAAATCACATGATCATATAGGCTGTCCCTTGGCATACATGCAGGTGAACCAGAAAACATTCTATTTCTGTAAAGCCAGTCACTCTATGCTCAAATTTTAAATGAAAAAAAAAATTGAAAGAAGGAAGGGAGGGAAGGAGGGAGGGAGGAAGGAAGGAAAAAAAGAGAAAGAGGAAGAAGGGATTGCCTATTTTGTTTTTTTCTCTAGTGAAACTGCAATGAAACCTCAAGGAAAGGAGTACCAGCTCCTAAAAATACAGAATTAATTAGCTCAGTGTTCTTTAGGCACTAGCCAGGTAGTTGCAGCTATTGTTTGTAATGTACTTCATGACTTAATATATCTTTTAATAGTCAGTCTTTGTCATTGTCTTCCTCCTCTTCCAAATTCATGGGGCCCAAACCAGGGTGCTAATAACAGAAGAAAAAGTCATTTTCTTTAAGGATGTAGACACTGGGGAGAAACACACATTCCAGCAGAGAGCTTCAGATCCGCTTACAACTGTGTTGCTGGTTGAATACAGTAGGTCACAAAGCAAAACCAAAACTGTGCTTGGAGACCCTGTGTTCATTTCCCAGTCACCCAGACCAGAATAATCACACAAAACTGTATTAATCACAACTTTGTTTGGCCAATGGCTCAAGTGTATTCCTAACTAGCTCTTATATCTTAAATTAACCCAGTTTTATTAATCTATGTATCATCACAAGACTATGGACTACTAGTAAGATTCTGGTGCCTTTATCCTTTGGCAGCTACATGGCATTTTTTGACTCTGCCTTCTTTGTCCCTGCATTCAGTTTCGTTTTCTTACCTAGCTCTATTCTGCCCTGTCATAGGCCAAAGCAGCTTCTTTATTAGTCAAAGGTAATAAAACATATTCACAGCATACAGATGGGAATCCCACATTACAAAAAAGAACAAAAAGACATGAAAAATAGAATGGAAACTTTCCATCAGGAGTGGAAAATTTTAGGTTGAGAGTTTAAGAGAAGGAGAAGAATTGAGCATTCCCAGAATGTATCAATATACACATGAAACTGTCAAAAAGTAAATCAATTAAAAATAATTGTAAAAGAGAGTGGGTTGTTAGAGAATAAAACTGGGAAAAAATTCTATGTAACATAATAGCAAAAGTTAAAATAAGGACAAAAAGAATCACAATTCAAAGGACTTGACAATATTTATGTAGGATACACAGTGAATCGTAAAGAACAAATATTTCATTGTTGTTGCTTTAGTTGTATTTTCTATGATATTATGATAATTTTTCAGAAAACATGTGTTTCTCCTTCCTGCTCAAATCCTGGTCCTTAGACCATTATCCTCCACATCAGCAATGAACTGGACAGCCATGGAAACTCAGTCCTCACCCTAAAACATCCAGGATATCCTGATTTAATCTCAAGTTAGGCAAATAATCTTTATCCTTCAGCAGTATCTGCTACCCCTACTGGTTTTCCACAGCTGTTGAGTAGCCTTGAGACATTGACACCCAGTTGTCTGGTCCTTAGCTGTACCTTGCAGGACAAACAGCTGAAGTTAGGAAGTAGATGTTCCCTTTACATGTCTTCTTTGCTGACCGGATGGGCCAGTGTTTGAACTTGAATGACCTGTAACCTGAAGGAAACAACTGTTGAGTTAGACTCCTGAGATAACAGTATACGTGATTGCCAGGAATTCATGATTGCCAGGCTTGAATGTTGAGCATCGCTGCTATAATCTTTGAAAATGGCCTTTTGTGCGTATAGTTTTTTCATTTTGATCAGCATGTAGTTTCTTTGTGTATTCAACAGTCTTAGGATACAATCTGCTCTGAGGACTATTTTTAAGACCCTTTAATTTGTTTATACTTCCACATAATGCTTAGATATACCTTTCTATTGTCTAAAAAGGAAAATTCCAAACAAATTAGCTAGTTTTTCTCTAAACCTACTATACACGTGTCTTCTTTAGCTCTTAGTAAGTATCAACACACACTTCATTCTTGTTCCCAAAAAGATGGAGAGGCAATTCCTCATGCTTTCTTTGTTGGTCTTGTGTACATTCAGTATTTTTATTCCATTTGGTGAAACAGTAATCAACTATACCCTGAACATTAGTTGAAGTACAGCCTACAAGTTTCAGAGTTTCTGAGGCCCCAAGGATGAAACAAAGCTACTCACAGTTTAGTGAAATCCAGTTTTGGGGATTCTATTTAGGTGGATCCTGATAATTGCATGTATCAGAAGATTACACAGTTCACCTGAGCTTGTCAGTTATGGGATTTTCCTAAGGGCTCAATTAAGTGCCAGTTAATTTAGATGTAATTGGTGAATACTGATTCAGAAAAGAAATGACAGTTGGAAATTCGGGGAAGGATAAATTCTGGAACTTTCTTTATTGGCTAGCTCTAGTATATGCTAACCAAACAAATTCAGATTCTTTCTCTATTGGCTAGCTCTGTGTAGATGCTAACCAATTTTTGCTTGTCACCATGTCTATGCTTCTCTTTCTCTAACTTTAGATTTCTAGTTCAATGAGTTTTATATTTCTGTTTCAAGATTATCTTGAACATCACTATTGGATCAGCATAGGCAAATATTTACAGAATATCTCCTAGGGTGAAACATAAATAAATAAATAAATAAATGTATTTATTACGTACTGGTATCACATGTGTTTATTCTCTTTATTCTCACCACAGTATAAAGTTGGTAATATCATCTCTATTTTAGAAATTGGTCATGGGTTCTGATAAATTACAGAACTTGTTCCAGCTTGTTTGGGTAGTGAGCAGAATCTGAGGAAGTCGGAGAGACTCTGTCAATATCAACAACCTGAACCACTGTGCTACAGTTCCCCAAGGGCACAGATTCACTCTTATGACTGTGGCTTGTGGCAGGATCAGAAATGTAAAATGCAGAGTGGAACTTTAAAAATAGTGAATTCCATGTTTTAAGAAAGCACAATAGGGGCCAGGTCTGTAGCTCCGTGGTAGAATACTTACCTAGAATGAATGCACTGCTCCTAGGTGCAATTCTCATCACTGTCCCCTAAATAAAATAAAGCAAAACAAGTCAACAATGATCAATCAAAAGGAAAAGAAGCAATGAAAATGCAGTCTATTGAAAAAAACAAGGATATTCCATGTTGCTCTGTGAAAGCTGAGAGACCTGTGAAGGCTCTGAAAGGGTGACATGGCAGAAAAAAAAGAAGTCTGGGTAGCCAATAGCTCTTCAACAATTTAAAAAATAAGACAAATCTGTGGGAATATGCTTTTGAAAAGTGGAGTCACAGAATTGGAAAGACAGCAGAACAGAGCCAACCACAGTGGAGACTGCTGAATCTATCCCTTTCCCACCTGAGTATCAGGGTACAAGCACAGAAGTTGTTCCTGAGAAGCCATGAGGCTGCCTGCACCCAGGGCAGAGATGTGCTGCCTCCTGGAGTTCCTGTAAACGGGTCAATACTGATTCGGGGGACCCTAGGCCCACAGGCTGCCTTCCAGCATGGAGTAGTCCTGGCTGCAGCTGGTCCTGCTTACCCTGCTGGGAGAAAGAAAGCTCTGGGCACCTGTGCTGCCTGCAGCCTACAAGCACACTGACAGGGTGGTATGTAGTGGCCGGGAGCTCCCTCAGAAACATTTCATTGCTGAATAGGGCCCGTCCTAGGCCAGTCAGCTATGATTAATGAATACGTCATAGAGAGATAGGAAGGAAGGAGGCCTGGAGCTGTGTGTCTGTGGCAGAGAGGGCTGGAACCAGAGTAACAGGTGGGACAGAAGGCTACAGTGAGCGGGGAACCGTGATGCTGCTGAGTAGGGCCAACAGGGCGCCGTGGAGCCTGGAACTTGTGCAGACTCAGCCCCCGAACAAATTGCACACCTTCATCATCACCCTGGTGCCAGAAATGAAGAAGAGCTCATTTTCTGGACTAGACTTCCTCGGAAGACATCTCTAGTCCATGCTGCCCCTGGAGGCCATGTTGGTATCGGTGGCTCTGCTGAACTGCCCCAGGCTGTGTTGAAGCCCAACTCTCCATGGTCTGGTCAACCACTGGTGGCCATGCCAATGTCCAAGTCTCTTGCTGTCACTGGAGGCCAGGTGTACTTTCTCAGTTTGTGCTACCGGAGGAGGCCATATTAGTGCCAGTGGTTTAGGCTGACACTGTAGCCTGTACTGCCGTGTTGAGGTTCATAGTTCTTTTGCCTCCAGGGACCACGTTGATGTTCATACACGTTACCACTGAGAGTCGTGTGGATTTCTGTGGTCTGGGCTGCGGCCTGAACCCATGTTGCCGTGAATGGTCTGTGTTGCCATCTAGGGCCATGTTGGACTCCATGGCCCTGCTGCATCTGGATATGTTGATGCCATGCTGCTGCCAAGGGTCATGTTATTAGGGGTAATCTGTGCTGTCATGTTGATGTTCGTGGATCAGGCTGCCGCCAGGAACCATGTTAATGCCCTTGTCAGATATTACACCAGAGGCCATGTTGATGTCCTTGGCCTGTGCTGCTCCTGGGGGCTATGATGGCATTGAGTCCATGTTCCAGGCCCCAACAGAGGGTAGAGTTGACCTAAGTGGTTTGTTCTGACACTGGAGACCATGCTGAGGTCCATAACACATGCCAGTTCTAGAGACCATGCGGATATCCCTGGAGTGTGCTGTCACCAGAAACCTTGTGTACCTGACCAGTACCCTTGCTGGCTGTAAAAGGCAAGGGAGCTACTTTTGTAGTACCATTGATGACTGCACACTCACAGATGAAAACTAGAGAAGGCCTTCTTCCCACCTCAGCACCAAAAGTAACAGCTTAGGTAGGAAGCTAGTCAAGAGAACTCTTGAAAAATTGTGAGAAGGAGGTGATAAGGGTACTGAAGTGTAGCTCTCGGCAACTGAGGGCTTCTGCTAGGGTGCAGTGGGGAAGGACCAAAGTGATCTCTAAGGGGTTGGCCACTGGGAATGTGACTACTCTCCAGTGAGTATATGGACAACACAAATTGGACTTGTAGATATTTTTATTATAATTCCTCCTGTTTTAGGGGGTGGTGTCACAAGGGTAGAGGTGGTCTTGTGAGGACTGGAAAGTGAGGGTGATCAGGGTGCATGATGCAAAATTCCGAAATAATTCTCAAATCAGCAAAAATAATATGTTAGGAAAATAAATAAAATAAATTTTCTTTTGATGTGGGATGCCCTTCTGTATATGTGTTGCTTTTATTGATTGATGAATAAATCTGTTTCGGACAATGACTTAGCAGAGTAAAGTCAGCCAGGAAATCTGAAAGGAGATCCAGAGGGAGAGAGAGAGTAGGCAGAGTCAAGGAGATGCCAAGTAGCTGCTGAAAGGAGACAGACGCTAGAACCTTGCCCAGTAAGCCACAGACTCATGGCGATAAACAGAATAACAGATATAGGTTAATTTAAGATGTATGAGCTAGCTATGAATGCACATAAATCAAGCAATGTTGTATTAATATAGTTTCTGAGTGATTATTCAGTTCAGGGTGTCTGGGAAATGAATGAACAGCCTCCATTTACAAATTTTTAAAAAGAAAAAACAATTCAGTTTATCTATTATGACCACAGAACTGATGCAGAGTAGAGCATGTCTGTGTGCTTGCTCTGTGAAGATGGTCCTGCTGCAGTACTACAGTGTTTTTTATGAAAAATCTGCCTTCAATATTGCTTGTAGAACTTCTTATTCCCCACCCCCTTTGGAAATAGAATGCGTATTTTTGCTACTGACTTTGATTTCTATCAAAGTTTTTTCAACTAAGGTGTAAAATATTACATCAAAACCAACCAAAACGTAGATTTCTGCATCTTCTACAAGATAGTTTGCTTCTCAATCATTGCTTACACGGGATTCCTTGCCTCTTTCTGAATAACAGATGTAGATGATCTCTCTCCGGCCTAAGCCTCTCCAGAAGAGGTTAGGCACCCGGTGAAGAGGAAACAGAGACCTTGACTACAGTCTCTACAAGAGCGCTATTGACATTCCTCTGAAGTATGGTCAATACAACCAAGCCTCTTACCATCCCTATGCTTTTTTCTCACCATATGAAAAGACAAACAATAGAACAGAAAAGAGAAAGAGAAGGAGGAGAGGAAGGAGGGAGTTCCGAACATACAGGTTCCGCATATATATGAGAAGGTGCAGAAAGCTGTGGGAGAGTCTTGAGCTTAGAGCAGAGTCATGGGAGAGTCCTGAGTTGGTTGGAGAGCCCTGAGTCCGTTGGAGAGCCAGAGTCCTTCGTAGAGCCATGAGTCCTTCAGAGAGCCATGAGTCCTTCGGAGAGACATGAGTTTAGCAGCAAAATCTTGGGAGAGCCCTGAGCTGGTCAGAGAGCCCTGAGCCCATCAGAGAGCCATGAGTCCTTTGGAGAACCAGGAGCTTAGCAGCAGAGCCTTGGGAGAGCCATGAGCCGGTTGGAGAGCCATGAACAGGCTGGAGAGCCATAAGATAGCAGCAGGCTCCATTCTCACTGCGTGCTTGCTCTTTCTTCTTCTTCCTATGTGCTTCAGGATCTGCTTCAAATTCAAAACCACACCACTTCCAGTTACCATCTTGTAATTCAGACAGAAAAAATAAACGTCATATTCATGAAAACACATTTTAAAAACAAGTCAGTGAGTGGTACAATTAATAATATTTCCTTAATTTTTCTTCAATTCAGAGAGGAAGGAAGATCTCAAAACCCCTCATCTGTGGTCACAATAACATTTCCATGCAAGGAGCTTCTGGTGACCTTTTGAGGATATACAGTTGGTTCATCCAGTGTCCTTAAAAGGAATGCGAATGTTCAGCTTAATTGGCATTCAGATGTTATGGATGATTGCCTATTCTAATGCAGACTACGGAATCTAACTTCAAATGTGTTTTCTATCTTCTCTTATTTTACTCGATCAAGTCTTTAAATTTTCTAAGCCGCTATCAAGATGAACTGAATTCTCACCAGGGCTTTGGAGAAGAACAGCCTGAAAGCTCATTGCTATTCTCTGGGACTAGACACTCCCAGGGGCCATACCTAAAACCAGTAAAAGCAAAGAATAAATCAAACTCTGGAAGCTCTTGAAAAAGCTCAGTTTTCTTCTGAGAATGGAACTTTAACCTTGCCTGGCACATCAGAGATCTAAAGAATACAACCTCCCATTTATTTGCATTAGATAGAAAGGCATGGTGCCAATGTGGTGTCCGATTTTCAGCAAACACATTTTTGTAGGCAAGAATGGAAAAGAAGGATTGAGATATATATCTAAAGTAAATTTATCCAAATGCAAGAATCTAGTTATAGTTAAATAAGTACAAGCAATAATGAATGTGCTTTCAGAAGTAAGCTTTAAAAATCAGATCCAACATAGCCTATTAGAAAACACAGCACTTTGGAAAGAACACAGCCCCCAGCTAAATAGCTGTGATACACATAAAAGCTGACCCGTGATCTATGAAAAACAAAAGGGAGATCTCAGTGTACTTAAAAATAGCTTATTTGTCTCTGTGAAGTAAACTGATTAATACTCAGTCTTGTCAATGCCTAGTCATGGATTAATGACACATATTAGCATGGGAGAGGGAAAGCATGGAAAGCGATTCCTTAAAAACCGAGCTGGATGGTATGATTGCCTTTTCCCCTAACCTGGCCTTCCAATTAAATTGTTCATATTTGAAATATATTCATGTCTGGCAGTTGCTATGCATCTGATATTTAAAGAATCACTTCAGTCAAGTAGGTAAATTTAGTTAATATTTACTACTACAAGCAAAGATTTTATTTACTTCTTGACACTCCAACACACTACATCAAGAAATATATGAAAATTTCTTGTTCTTGCATTCCTAAAGTCGACAAGTTCTTAAGGACAGCGCCATCTTCCTGTATGTTGCTCTTTTTGTCTAAAGTCAACTTCCTTTGTCTAATCCATTTCATCTTTTGAGACTCAGGTAAAATGTCACTTTGGCAAGGAGTGTATCTCTACCAAGTATAAGATTCATCTCACCAACTCAACCCTTTGTTTTCTTTCTCTGCACTGACCTAAAATGGTAATCTCATGTTTGCTTCTCTAGTTAGTTGTTTGTATCTTCCAACACCCTTAATTCTGGGAGGCCTCAGGTTTCCATGTCTGCATTTTCAATCTCCTTCAAGAGTATCTAATACCAAGATACTTTTGAAGTTAGGCTATCTGTCGCTGTGAAGAGACACTATAACCATGGCAACGCTTAAAAGGAAAAAATTCAATTGCTGCTGACTTACAGTTTTATATGTTTAGCCCATTATTATCATGGCAGGAAACATGGAGGCATGCAGGCAGATTTGGTGCCGGAGAGATAGCTGAGATTTTTACATCTGGATCCCCAGGCATCAGGAAGAGACAAAGAGTCACACTAGGCCTGGCCTGAACATCTAAGAGCTTAAACACACCCTCCATGACACACTCCCTTCAACAATGCCACACTTACTCCAACAATGTCACACCTACTCCATAAAGCCACCTCTCCCAATAGTGCCACATCCTATGAGCCAGTGAGGCATTTTCATCCAAACTACCACAAATAGTAATTCATGAAACCTGAGTCAATAAATAAGGCAGCAGGTGAAATATAGAGGTACACACATTTGAAAACTCAAGTCTTTTCCTGTTCCTTGATTCTACTTAAAGCAAAACAAAGACTAACCCTTTCAGAGAATAGCATTGTGTGATTTAAATTCCTCGCTGGTGTCTGACAATATTCCAAGTCCAAAATATCCTTAGCTAACTCCTTGTTATCCCTATTCTCCCTGTTCTCTTCACAAGCCTGCTTCTTACTGTGCTACCCATCTCTTCTAAAGACCCCATCCACCTCCACGTCTAGGATTTGTCTTTGGCATCACATGTAGATCCTTTATTATGTATATGCAACTAAATTTCCCTTCGAAAACTATCTTACTGCTTCTTTCCTTGCACGCATGTATCTCTTACCTAAAATCTATATTACCACTGTAATGGTCGCCATATATCCAGAGCTTGCATTCATGTTTTTAACTATATGTTCATGTCCTCTGATAAATCATTAAACTTTTAGGTGGAGAGATCCATTTAATGATCTTAATTTCTATTGTGATGAAATGGTCTCACATGTTCGGTGCTTATTAGCTTATCACATTATTTGGTAGTTTCTGTAGGTATTTTCATAGCCAAGTTTAGTGGCAAAAATGACGTCATGTTTATGATGTTGCTTTTAAAAATGATATTCTAACCCCTCAACCTACAGCTTAGTTCTAATTTGGAAATTATTCAGTTATTATCATGAGGGCAGCACCACATCTAAGCCTTCCTTCTCTTTAAAATAGTCTCCTCTGAGGGTGTAAACACTGGTATCTCTAGTATTCTCCAGGACTGCCATATTATATTTTATAAAACATTGGTAAATACCCTCTATTTTTCTAGGAAAAATAAGTTGTTTTCATGACCAGCATCAGTACTTTTTAAATATATATTTTCAACAGAAGAACTGACAACCATGGTAGGCCCGTCACAATTCTTTTTAATAATTTAATCAATATTTTCTGTGGAAGAGTTCAGATCCTCATTTTTGAATGGTCCTGATCAGAGTGAAAAGTAGGCCAAGGTGTATGATGATCGGAGACCACACAACACCTACTCTTCCAGTTCTGACTTCAGAAGAGTCCGTGAGAGTTCAGCAAGCATGCAAGCACCATATTGAATGTCCTAGGCACCTTCTTTGGGGGGAATTTGTAGATGAAAAATGAAATATTTAGGATTAGATGAATCCCTACCTTTCCATGATATTTCTACACAGTCGTAAAAGGCAACACAAAATCATTTTAAATACTGCTTTTAAAATTTGAAACAACTAAGTCAACAAATAGATTTAGAGTATGTTGAAGTTTCAAAAATAAGAGTTATAAAGGTTCTTTGTGGAAATAAATTACATTGACTTGGAGTTGGATTTAGTTCAAGAAGAATAAACAATCTAATTTTAGTCACAGATAGGTAGCCAATAAAAATCAAATTAAGGGCACTCCTCACACATCTTATAGATTACTTTTCTAGAAAGTCACTAGCAATTGGAATGAAGCATGCTAAATCAGATTTCACACAGATGGTAAGGGAGTCACTTTCCTATATTCTTGTAGAGGAGCCTACAGATATCTATATATGTGATTATATTCACATATACATTTAAAAATGTAATACTCTCTAGTAACAGCACAATGATTTAATATACTTTTCTAAAAGATAGATTATTTTATTACAATAAAATAATACTTAATTTTAAATACTTAATAAAAATAAGTATTTATTACAATAAATAAATACTTATTGTATTTAAACAATAAAAAATAAGTAAAGTAAAACTAATAATTACATGTATAGTGCATACATGTTTAGATACACATGTACATGTGGTATGGAAACAGATGTGGTAGTCATGATGGGGAAATGATTGAAAACCCTATAGACCTAGGTATTCTCGTCTAATTTATATCCCACAGGGGCTACAGAAAGATCTTCCACAATGAATAGACTGATTTCTTCAAGTATAGATACAATCAACATATTGCAATGGTGTAAAACTATTTAGAATGCAGTTAAGTGATGTATTACCAGAGCAATAGTATATATGATACAGAAGTACGTCTCTATAAAAGATTGCAAGCTTTCTTTTACTTTTTTGCAAACAATAAGTCAAAAATATAAGATTTTTAGGGATTTATCAGGTAATTTACTCAGATAAATCAAGGTTATCTGAGTGTCACAGTGACTTACTGTTAGTATAGGTTTCCTAGGATGGCATGGGCAGGATCACATGACTTCTCTATGTATGATGACTGCATTCCATTTTTTTCTGGACTATGTAGTCACGTAGGTGATTTGCATTCTCACAAGAATCTCTGGTTTAGACAAAGTTTATGTCAAAATAGTTTAAAATAAAATGGACAAATAAGGCAGAGCACTCAATCTTTATAATCAGCTACTATATTCATTTAGTTAAATTTAAATAATTCATAAATACTCAAGTGTGTTGTTCTTTAGAAACCTTTCCTATATTTAGTTGGATTAACATTAAATGTTCTCAAGTGTGAAACTGTCTAAACTCAAGAGTGACGTCCATTTTCCTGTTATCACAGTTCACCCCACTGAAAAAGATCTTTGTATGTCTTGTTGCCTGCCTTCTTTGTCTCAGAAGTCAAAGAAATAGTCCAGAAAAATCGTCCTGTGTTGAATTAAATGCACTCTTCCGTCTTCCTTAGCTTTCTCCGGAAGAAGTTTAAGGATGGAGCCTCATAGTACAGCAGGATAGTCACATTTGGAAATGAATTAAGCAAGACAGATGGCCTAGTATGGATATATCACTTGTCAGAAATCCGCGTGTTGCAGACATGTGGCCACAGAAGCTGCACGGAGACCCGAGTAGCTTGACTGAGATTTGCCCTCCTTTGTTTTCTCGGCCACTACATGTAGCACGCTCTTGGAAGTCACAGCAAGAGGACTGCTGTCCAGATCCAATATTTTGAAGATATTTTTAAAACAAGAAATAATTTCAAGGATAAGATTAATTATTGCCATTATTCATCATCATTAACAAATATTGCAAATGAGTCATTTCAAAATCTATATGTAATTATAATAAATTTTTTGTGTGGTAATTATTATGAAACAATAATAGCATGTAAGCAAACCCAAACTGTAAGTATTTTCTCTGATCTTCTCCCTCGTTCACATCACTTTATTCCTTTCCAGAGATTTCCCTCTCACATGATCACATCTGATGTCTACTTCATTTATTGGCTGAAATTCTCTTAATCTGCTCGCAGGAGGTTTCTAGCCACGTACCACTAGGTGCTGCCTTCTTACTTCTGTATTGTTGGATCTTAAACAACAGTTAGGAAAACTGGCTTAGGACATTAAAGAACCAGCAAAGGACTTTCTGTGTGCTCCTGAACACCTACAGCCTCCTTAATTTAAGAGACCATACAATGTCGTAATTGTTTGCTCAGCATCTAATGCAGCCTTTGGTCCAAAAGTCTCCCGTCATTTATTTTTCTTCATCAGTTTTTCAGAATGCTTAAGTTTAGATTATGCCAACAAATAACACTCCTTGAAATGAGAATTCAAATAAATGCCTTAAGGAATGAGTTGGCACAAGTTCTTTACATAGTTGGTTTTAATCAAATTATGCACTTAAAAACTCACATAGCAGGGCGAGGAGGCACCCGCAGTTCCATGACAACTACGGTTAGAAAGCCGTTTCCTAAGGGATGAATGTAGCATTTGCTGCAAGTACATTCTTTGTTTCATTCCCTGAACTGAAAAGAAAAAGAGAAAAAGAAAATAAAAGAAAGGAAGGAAAGAAGGAAGGAAGGAAGGCAGCAGGAAGAAAGAATGGAAGGGAGGAAAGAAGGAACAAGGAAATAGGGGGATGAACTGTAAGAGCAGGGGGATGGGGGAGGAAGGAGAAAGGAATGACGGAATGGAGGGAGGTGAGAAGGAGAGAATAAGTAAGTTAATTCTTAGAACTTACTACCGTCACCTCCATTTCCTTCTATAAACTAGATGTCAAGTTATAGATCATTTGATAAACATATAACATGACCATTCATAAGCAGGCTTTAATTTCAACAATCTTTTATTTACATTCTAGGTCTCCTTCATCCTTGCAGTAACTATGTACATTTTAAATGACCTGTATTTACTCAAACGGTGGCTTGATCAAGTGTGATCCTATCTCAGTGGCACTATACCAATATATTTAAAAGTAGGTAAAGGTCACCTTGAAACTGATTGAATTTTAAATACAGCAATACTCCCCCAACTGTCTAGATGGCTAATAATAAATATTTGACTTGAAATATTTTAGCAATCTATGACTTAAAAAAACAACTAATGATAATGCAATGATTAAAAACATCTGCTTTTTTATGTTCTTTATGTTTTTATCAGGTGTGATCATTTTTGAGAGGTTCAATTAAAATAGATACTCCCAGGAATGTTCTCATTTTTTAACTTTTTTAGTTAAAAATGGCTTCTAGAATTTATTTTTAAGTGTGATTGAATTTGCAGAAATTATGGCAACAGTTTTAAAAACTCTGAAATTTTCATAAAATGCCTCAAAGACAAGGGAGTGGGTCAATATTCTTTTTGAGTTAACAGCCAAAATTGAAGAAACAAAGGAGGTCATCTCTCTCTCTCTCTCTCTCTCTCTCTCTCTCTCTCTCTCTTTCTTTCTCTCTATTTCTCTGTGTGTGTGTGTGTGCGTGTGTGTAATGTTAAACTATTGACATCTACCTTTTGCCACTAAAGAACAGTTGAAGGGCCTTGATTAGTTCCCACTTGGAACACTTTCAGAGTTGCGTGACACAGGTAATAGATACCACTGTAGAAAGATGTTAGCTACATATAAATGACTATAATTATCTAATTTCATGAATTCTTTCTTAATATACAGATGGGAAATTTCCATTCATGGCAATGGATTTCAAATACTTAATCACTTCATTACTGTTATTATTCAAAATTTTAAGTATAGCTTGGCTTATAGCTCAAATCATCTTTAAATATCATTCATATATATTTTTCAGATAAAAATTAGTGAATGGATATGCAGCCATTGAACAGTCTACACATCAAATAGCCAACTGAAAATTTGGCAGTTGTTCAATGTATCTGATCAGTACTACTTGTCAACTGGAATATTCCTGTCCCCTATATAGGAGCTTTTCAAGTTACTTGGATTTAGGTGTTCAAAAGAAATGATTTTTTATATACCAGTTTAATGTATGCAATTTATTTCCACTAAGTTTGTGTTTAAAAAAAACATAGCTCTCCTAGTTACTCAAACTTTTAAAGTAGAAAATCATTTAATTCAACATAATTTCAATTGATATGTACATTGCGTGAAATTCTGTAGTGCTTGGAGCCATCGTATGCAGCCATAAAGGAAAACATGATATAAGCGGGACTATCTCTCTTTGGTTTACAACAGGAGTAGTTATGCAGGGCTACTAAAATAGCCCCTAGAAATGCACGGGAAGAGTAAGTTCAGACAGGCGTGAACAGAGTGTGGCAGGGCAGGAATAGACGCAGAGCTCCACTCTGGGCCCGGCAGCAGCCTGACCAGTTCCTGCAGCCTTTCAGAGACGTCAACTCAATTAAAACTAGATCCTTCTCTTCAGCGCAGAAAAGAATCTCAGGTTGAGCCAGGGTAAAGCAGAGTTGTGGCTTATGTGCTAAAGCAAAGGCAAGGTTAGCAGAGCAGGGGCAGGAGCTTCATGGAGCAGAGGGACTGACAGCTAAGCGCCTTCACCATAGCTGTTTGGGTTACCTAGCTATTTCATCTCAAAAGGTGGTGGAAAACTTGCCTCTTTCTTCTTTTCAATACATGGCGTTACAGGATCACTGTGTGATTGCCACCGATAGGACTCATCAAGGCTCATCAAGTGAACCCTGAAGCCAAAGCTGCTATGGTTGTACAAAGAAGCTAGGGTGCCTCATTTTCATGTAAAGTGGGTTTCTGGTTAGACTCATGTCAAATTGCAGATTTACAGATGGAAAAGGAAAAAGAACTTAAACAGATGTTGGAATTTTAATTCCCAAGGAACAAAAACCTTCAGCCAGACTCATGGGGGAGAGTTCCTCTTCAATCCCCACCTTATAATTTTCCCTGTTTTTCTATCCTCCATCAGGCATGACAGACACTTATTAGAGATGAGGACACCCACTCATCAACACAGGCCAAGTCTCTCTAAGTAGCTGGGGATTCTTGGCTGGGGTCAGCCCTGGAAAGTTACAAGTGTAGCTGCCTGCAGTGTGTACTGCGGGGCTCTAAGCATTAAGTCTGGATTTGCTATTCCCTCAAACAGTCCTCCATCAATTCCCCTAGGGCATCGTTTGCTGCTGCTATCACTGAGCTGGCATTAACAGTCATCTGATAAAATCAAAGCCTTTCCCCATAAGTGCTGGACCAAAGCAAACACATTCCCAGAGAGAGTAAAAGGAAAATTTGCATACAAATCTCCTTCATAATGTTGCTAATTTGCTGCGACTTGCAGTAAAGCTCTTAATAAGATTAGTCAAGATCAGCCCTGTTTCCATTGAGAGTTTGATTTGCTTTCCCAAATATTTTTCCTTCTTTTGTGCTGTGTACTTATTAGACTCAATTATTTGTATTTTACATCTTGTAATTCATAGTTTTTGAAGTTAGTGTCCCCCCCCCAAAAAAAATTCCAAGTAGCTAATGTATACAATCAAAAGTTTGATTAGTATATGTTTATATAACATACCACATACATACTTTGTGTGTGTGAGAAAGACAAATATTGAGAGACCTAGTACATTGGTTGGTGAATAGAAAAAGAGAGTCAGTAGCTAAATTTTCTTAGAAAATTCAGATTTGGCGCCTGAATGTGTAGAAAAATAAAAGTGCTTATTAAACTTTCAAAAAAAGTTCAGAAAATTTATGAGATAGTGGGAAAATCTGTCAAGCACAGGCATCTGCTAGTGTCGCCTTTCTGTAGCCCTCCTCGGGAGGGATCGGCTAACCAGAGGGCGCAGCAACAGCCCTTGAATGACACAACTTTGGCCAGCAAGGTTCACATAAATGAGGATATTTGAATTTTTCTCTTGAAATTTGAAATGTTTTGAAAAAAAAATGCTTGCAGACTTTGTAGCACTGATATATCAAAACAAAAAAGTGAAGTCATCAGTGCATAAAATAAACACCATTTATCATTTGCTTCCGTAAAAGGCTCAGAGAACATTGCCGGAGAGGGGAGAGGCAGCTTCTAAGAGCCAGACAATCAGGGGACTTGCTGTGAGTTTGTCTCCTGGTGACATCAGAAGTTAAATCCTGAATATAATTGTCTGAACATGAGCTTATCAAGGGTGATAGCGGTGGACATGACCGCTAAACTGGACACGGAAAACCTTAGAGGCCTCAATGCTACACAAGAACTATCAGCATCGTGAAGAAAGCTGGAAATGAAAGAGGTGGTCTAACCTAGAGAAAAGCATACCAATATATTGTATAGTGCCAAATGGTCACTCCTAAAAACATATGTACAGGTAACGTGGTATGGACTGGACAGGTTATATTTAAGAATATAGAGGTATATACATCTACACACATGTAATAATAATTAATGAAAAAAAGACCATGAGTTTGAAAGATAGTAGGGAGAGGTAGAAGAGGATGGATCATTGTAGTCATATTATAATCTCAAAAATAAGAAAAAAATTAAATATACTTAAAATACAATTCTATCAGAACAAGCACCGAGCTAGTTGAGAAAAATTTAAGCACATGAAAAGCTGTGAGACTGATTCAAGTGACACAAAACTAAGCGTGGGAATAAGGGTTCAGAGCAGTGATCTGAAGGCTCACGCTCCTGAATTCAGCTCTTACAAGTACCTGTGGAGACGTGCAAGGCTTCTCCTCTGATGGAGCTCCTGGTTTCTTCAGCAAGTGGTGTGTGGGGACAGCAATTGTGATTCCCAATGTTCTCAGGCATCTTTCATTTTGTTTAGTATCAAGAATATACAAAATACATGTTATTTTGGTGTTTGTCTTTGAGTTAGAATCACAGTTATCAGTGATTATAATGAAATTTTGAGGACGTTGAAGTGATTCATGATTTTTCAGCTTGCGTTCCATACCCCTAATATTGGAGCTACTGAAGGTGAGCCCTGCTTCTCAGACTTCCCATGCATCCTGGTCACCTGAGAATCTTAATTCCAACTCTAGTTGCAGAAATACAAAAAGAAGTTTTCTCTGAGTTTCAAACATTTCTCCCTAGGACTCCTGTACCATCTAATAATCATACTAGTAAGAGTACATATGAACTTACAAAGAATTGGAACTATATCCAGTTTAAAGAACTGAGTGTATAATACATAAATGCCCTATCTGAAGGCAAAAGAAGGGTAATACCTTAGAAATACCCATTATATTAGAAAATGCATTTTGTAGGAAACACATTATGCATTTTTGAGGAAAGTTAGCTTTGTTAACTTAAATAAGGTCTCACTAAATGAAAAAATATGTTCCCAAGTGAAGATACCAATTGAGTTGGTCTCCCTGCTGTGAAATTCTGATATGAATCATTTCAAAGATAAATGACTTTATTAAAACTGGACATTTCTATTAAAACACAAAACAGAGTTTAAAACTAAATGTATAAATCAAAAAGTGGATGTCTGGTGGGTACAAGTAGCAGTTATGGAGGAGTCAGTTCCAACTCTGCCAAGAAATCTGCTCTAACTAGCCTGGAAGCTGTGCTTCCTCCATCGGGCTGTTTGTCCCCATTGAACCAAGTCTTTATACAGGTTGTAGTTGGGTCCAAAGAACACTTTGCTTCTTTCTCCACAGTTTCTGGAAATCATGTAAAATATCATCTCTTACTTTCTGGAATCTCCACTCTAGAAAGAATGAGCTATTTTCTTATTTATCAAGGTCAATTTCAACTTGTCGATTTCTCAAGATTCATTTGGCTGATATCATTTTTTCCTACCACTCTCCCACATTGACTTTGTTTGACTAACGCCTTACATGGCTAGCCTCTTTCTCTATGCTCTGTGCAGCACCCCTCCATGCAGCAAGCAAGAAGGCTGGGGTATGTCTGTTTTTCAATCAGCCAGGGCTTGTTAGAAACTGTTTGCTACTTTCTAATAACTGTGTGATATAAACAGATACCAGGGCATTTTAGATTGAGTAAGTTTCTCTTACATTTTTGGTACTTAGGTTATTTAGAGAGAACCTTTTAACGTGTATGCCGTAGAACTTGGAGGAGAACTCGCTGGAGGTGGTTCTCTCCCTGCACCATGCACTTCCTAGGTAATGAACTTGGGTTATCAGTGTTGACAACTGACTGAGCTGTCTAACCTGTCCATATTACTGAATTGTGTAGGTTACAATTTACTCACCTATAGAACTGGGGAGATGATTTCAAACTTGTGTTAGTTTGTATTCTTTAATTCAATCATGTATGCAAAGTAGTACATCATAGATTCAGTTCATAGCCTTAGATACAGTAAAATTTTCCAGTATTCTAGAAGGCAGTGATATATGAGTTGGACAGTGAAGAGCCACAGCTTTTGGGATTTCAACCAAGATAGATCAGAGAAAACGTCTGGTTAGATATTTCAGGAAATAAGACAAAGGCAATGTAAAATATTCAATTGGTTAGTGTAGAGTCATAAAGTCCTTTTCTTAGGCTGTTTCTGATAGGTTAATCAAGTTGTATTTCACTTATGCACTAAGTTAGGTTTTGGTTTGTTTTTATCAAAGCATACAGTGCTGGCATCATCTCACATTAATGGCCATCCAGCTAGCTATTTTATCACCATTCAGTCATTCAGTGTTCCTGCTTTACCTAAAAAAAATAGCCCTGTGTTGTAACTATCTGTTCCTCTCTTTATTGGTCTGTTTGCTTCTTTACAAGGACTTGTGCTTGTCTTTCTTTTTTGCTTAGTCCCTGGCATGGTATTTCTCACACCGTAGATGTGTAATGCATAATTAACAAATCCATGCATGACTAGAATGACTGTCTGAGAGAATGGAGGAAAATGTATCAGTTATCTTCAATGAAGGATGATGTCACAGACAGTCATTCTCTGTATTGTAATGTCCTAACCGATGGAGGAAAAGAAGGGCATGGAGAAACTGTCCTTGTTTCAAAGGGAAGACTAGGATCTCAATAGAGCCAATGTTTCTTAAGAAGACTTCAACTGAAAGAGAAGCCTGTGAGAAGGGAAGACACTCAGGCCACAAAGCATATATAATTTGTTTTGTTTTTTTTCTGCATAGTGAATATTTATTTTCTAAAACTATATGAAAAAGTCAATTCAGGACTGTGTTTCTTTGTAGCTTTGGAGCCTGTCCTAGAACTAGACCAGGCTGGCCTCGAACTCACAGGAATCCACCTGCCTCTGCCTCCTGAGAGCTGGGATTAAAGGCCTGCGCCACCACTGCCAGGCAAAGTGTTTTTATCCTCTAAAGAAGCACACATGGTTGTCATTCTTTTTGAAGATGAAAGCATTATTGAGGTGCAGCCTCATCAATTGAAGTGCAGTTAAGATAAATAGCTGCTAAAATGTCCCCCACTTTCTTGGTATAAAATTTTGTGTGTGTGTGTGTGTGTGTGTGTGTGAGAGAGAGAGAGAGAGAGAGAGAGAGAGAGAGAGAGAGAGATTGTGTGTGTGTGTGTGTGTGTGTATGTGTGTTAAACCAAAGGATATAAGACATTCATTTTCCTCTTCGCCTTTTAATATAATAATCATCTCTTGGGACTACAGTTGAAATTAATAAAGATCTTTTGGCTAAAATTAGAAGGATCTATTTGCTTTGACAAGTTCTAACTGTTTATAGTGTCGGATTATTTTCAAAATATTACAGACTTGGGAAAAGGGTAGAATTAGTTTTGAGTAAAATTATGGCTTGTCTGCAGATAACACAATCAACCTTTCAAATGCAAGCACCTCTTTCCAAGTGTAGTTGTTAGGAAATGAAAGCTTTATTCATATGCTAAATAAAAAATTGATGATAGGAATAGAATCTCTTTTGGAGGAAGAAATAACAAAGAATTGGATTTTAGCATAATTTTCAAAG
Organism: Myodes glareolus; assembly: GCF_982192425.1. Taxonomy (NCBI): domain Eukaryota; kingdom Metazoa; phylum Chordata; class Mammalia; order Rodentia; family Cricetidae; genus Myodes; species Myodes glareolus. The sequence goes on from NC_142045.1 coordinate 57,609,299, forward strand.
ACATTTCCACCTGCAGGCACTACCTGACTGTTGAATGGTTGATTGGCTGGCCTTGATTAAGCTGACAGCTCACGAAAGTGGGGAATTGAAGTTCATGGACAACTAATATCATGATTGAGTGGTGTCTGATCTATTTAAGGATGGAAAATCAATAGTCTATTAGATTCATCAGGAGAGCAGGAGGAACAGAAAGCCTGCCTAGTGTGCCTTCATCACGGGGCTTCACTAATTAAGCACCGCCTTCCGATGGAGGGGAGCCTGGAGAATTGAACCGGTAATGAGATTCAGACGTGGAGTAAATGAAGCAACTTTACCATAAGGCATACTGACAGACAATTAAACCTCTTTATCAATGCAGCTTTCATCCAGAAATAAAATCTCATATGGCAGCTGTAAAATAAATGCAGGCCTAGGAAGCACTATAAATCGCTTCCTCAGCTCACAGTTGGGCTTACAACGCTGGCATTGTTTTGACATTTGGGTTTATTTGCATCAGAAGTTAGTCATCCTCAGGCTGGTTTCAGTTTCATTTTCCCACAGAGAAGTTTCTGGTGTGTCATACTCATTGAAATGTTTCAAGAAAGCTTTTGGTTAAGCATAAAACTGATTAGAGATAAAAAGCAATTTCCTCCAAAAAATTTTGGACTGGAAAGAGGGGACATTCTAATGAGTAATAATTGCTGTCTGAATTTCAAAAAAAGTCCTTAATTTTTTTCAGAGTCGTTAATTTTATAGATAAAGATTCTTTCTTGCCTTTTCAAATGTCAACTTTTTCTCTTGTACGAAAGATTGAGCCAGAGTTCTCCCGTCTGAATTTTTCGCAACTGGGATAGGATTTATTTTAAACACACCAATGAGAAACTAGGACATTATTGGCAATGGACTCACTGGTGAGTGGGTTGTTATTAAATGTGTTAAACATACCATCACAGTCTAGTGAAGCAGCATAATGATATTTTACAACCAATTATGTCTTTGGATAAAAGTCCTTTGGTCATGATGCAGTGTCGTACTGGCTTAGGGAACAGCACAGAACATGATAATGCCCATTAGAATCATACCATATACCTCCTCACCAAAGTTCACGTATGTGCATGTCTGTGTGTGTATACATGCACATATGTGCGAAAGCACAGGCGTATGTTCATAGATGCAAAGAGTAGCATCTCTCCTCCACTGTACTCTCGGATTTTTCCTTTAAGCTGAATCATTCCCTGAATGCAGGTCTCATGTATTTCCATTTGGTTGGAAGCCAGCAGTACTCAGGGGCCTTCCTGACTTTATCTTGCATTAGAACTAACTGGGTTACAGGCATGAGCTAGAGGCGTGACTTGTTACCTGATTGCTGGGATCCAAATTCTGGTTTAATAATTGAACAACAAGCTTTCTGAAGTATGGAGTCATCTTTCCAGGACCCTGATTTTTATTCTTGAGCATAGTTTATACTGTATGTTTCTTTGTTACATTTATAGAACATGCAGCCTAAATTTATTTATTTGTCAGTGATACTTAACACTATATACTTTAATCAACAAGTTCAAAGTGGTTTTTTTTTTTTTGGACATTGATAACATTTACTAGTTTGTTGTTTGAGTAAAGATAAAAAAAAATCTAGCTTTCCCCCCCTTTATAGACAGTAATATTTTATTTTTGTTTATACTTACATAGTTAATATAATCTCCCATTTATAAGACTTTTCATAGTGCTTTCTCACTTCTCCTTTCAGATTGAAAATCATTCTCCTTTTATCCCCTGCTGTTTCCTGGGTTCTTCTGCAGTTGTTTTGTTATTTGCCCTTCTGTCTCAGTTGGATGGCTTGGTTGTTTGAGACGGAATATCATGGAGATACTGCAAAGCTTCAGTAATGCTATAGTGCCACTTTCCCCAAATTTAACTTTCTCAACTTGCCTTTACCAAACATTTACTTAATACATTGGTATCGGAAATATTTATATGATTATACAGACAAGTGAATTCTTCTATTTGTTTATTCAAAAAATGATCTATGAATTGTTGATAGTCCACTGTTATTGTGCTTTGTGGTCTAGAGCATCCTGGAACATATTTAGCCTGTAAGTATATTATGTTTTTATCAAAATTTCGTGAAGTACACAATTGATGCAAGAGAAATTTAACTATCTTTAAAACAATGAGAATTACAATAAACGTTTGTTTGATGAATTGTTGGCACAGAAACGGAGGGTTGCTTTTCTCTAAGTCTGGTATAAAAAGGGCTTTTTGAAAGGAGTAAGTGCTTGTAAACAGCCTGGCCGATGAGCAGAATCTTAGTTAAGTGCAGGAGAAATAGACAGATGTTTGTGACCACAGAGGTGTGTGTGAGCCATCAGAGTTGAGTCAACAGTCTCTTCTGGCAGGACCATAGGAAGTAATGTGTCATGCTGAAGTGTTAAGATACCACTCTTCAGTCAGTGAGGAGCCAATGCAGATTTCTTCTGATGAGGTAGTTATTACTGGAATTCTTAAGCACAGAAAGGAAGAAGGACCATGAATTGTGTTCTCATATGGAAGGAAGCCAAGTGGAAAAGTCAGCGGTTTGGTCCAAAGTTTGGTCCAAAGGCTACTGTATAAGAATGGGTGAAAATAATTGTGTTTCTGCTAGCAGGGGAGAGCCAAGTCAAAAGGGAGCAAGAGACAGGTCAGAAAGATGACAGGGAGTAAGATCCGACTGTGTAGTGTGTAAGAAGGGGAGAAGCTTTGGGAGTTGAATCAAAAGTTTTCTAGTTATCTTCCCTTGATCATTTTCAGCTAGGCAAGTATCATCACTTTTCTGAGGGCTCACTCCTTCCCTGGGTATATATAACTCTCGTTGACTCTTTTAATGGGTTCACACTTTAAAATTGTATCAAATGCATCCCTACCACCTTTGCTATTACAATACACTCATAAAATGCTTAAAGACCCACGGCAGAATATGTTAGCGACAGTGTCTTCGGCGGTTACTTTTGCTGTGATGAAACACTGTGACCAAAAACAGCCTGGAGAAGAAAGGATTTACTTGGCATACACATCCTGAGTCGGAGTCCATTTAGAGAAGCAAGGCTTCAAGCCAGGTGCAGGCCAGACATGAACCTGGAGTAGGAGCTGATGAAGAGGCCATGGAAGAGGACTGCTTACTGGCTCATGCCGTTTGCTTTCTTATAAAGTCCAGGACCACTAATCCAGGGATAACACTACCCACAATGGTCTGGGTTCCCTTACATCAATCACTAACTAAGAAATTGCCTATATTATGGCAACAATTTCTCAATTGAGGTGCTCTCCTTTCAGTTGGCTGACTCTAGCTTCTGTCACGTTAACAGAAACACTTGCTGACACACACAGTGTTGGCTTGAAGCCATTGTGTAAATAGTTACAGTACCATAGGCCATTTCACTCATTATGTCTCTCATGACTGCCCTGCTCTGGGAGGTGCCAGGATTAGCCTCTGCCTGGTACTCCTTGATATCTGAAAGTGATTACTTGTCTGTTGTTGGAGCACCTGTGCTGTTACCCAATCCCCTGAAAATATCTCTAGACATACACGTGTTTTCATCCTGTGGTAAGGAGGCTAACCTTTCCTTTATATGCTGATATTCTGCTTGTGATATAACAAATAAAGTTTGCCTAAAATTCAGAGTGTGGAGATAAGCCACTAGTTAGTCATAGAGGCCAGGCAGTGGTGGCACACACCTTTAATCCCGGTACTCAGGAGGTAGAGACACAGGCAGAAACATCTCTGTGAGTTCAAGGCCACCATGGACTACTCAGGTTTGATCCAGTCTAAAAGGGAAACAGAGCCAGGTGGTGATGACTCATGCCTTCAATCCTTGGGAGTCACATGCCTTTAATTCCAATAATAGGAAGACAGAGACAGGAAGGGATGTGCCTGGGCAGAGAAATATAATATGAGAGGAGACAGGAGCTCTTGCCATTCAGTCTGAGGATTTGTAGGGACAGGATCTCCCCTTTGGTCTGAGGATTCAGTAGAGGTTAAGAACTACTGACTGGCTGCTCTGCTTCTCTGATCTTGCAGCTTTTACCCCTATATCTGACTCGGGGTTTTTATTATTAAGACCAATTATAATTCATGCTAAACTTTGAGTGACATGTAAAATGAAGTTTTGAAAGTCAAATTATGTATATAAAGGCTCACATGCACCACCCTCTACCCTGAACTCTCCAGCTCAGGGGCTTTGCTGCCCTTGCCCCAGATGGTCTTCCAAACATAATCCAGACATTTTGGTTACATGCCTCCATTTTTGTACCTTTAGCCTTTTGGCTGCTGCACTTGGTTTCCCTCTCCCCCTCCCGCTTCTCCCCCCTCCCTCCCCACATAACCCAGCTCGGTCTGGTCATGTCCACTCTGGACTCTCCCAGATGTCCCTGCTCTGACTACATATCTACAATACGTATATCTCCTACATATCTAGAATAAACTTTCTCCTCCACCACACCCAGGATCAGTCATAGCTTTTTCTTTCCTTTTTATTTCTTCTATTTGCATTAAATAACAGTAGCAAAATTACAGTTATGTTGTAAAATGGAACTCAGTTTTATGGTTGGGGGGTCACCACAACTTGAAGAACTGTATTAGAATGTTTGAAAACCATTGATTACAGAAAACTGTAACCAATCAAAATGCAGTAGAGTCCAGTCCCATTGGATACATCTTCAAAGTTAGGCCCAGAAAACACTGCAGAGAGGGGCTAAAAATTCACCTGCTTTTATCGAGAACATGTTTTCTTCTGACCTTCCACATTAGAGACCTGGCAGTTAGATCTTTAGATATGAAACAATCACACGATATTTCTTAGGGATCTATTGACTGCAGACATGATTTTGTAGAATATCCTTCTTTCCATAATCATGTACACTGATTTCCATAACAACCTATCATTTTCTATTTTTATCTATCTGTCTGTCTGTCTATCGATCTACCTAAGTACCTATCATCTATCAATCTACCTATCATCTATCTATCTATCTATCTATCTATCTATCTATCTATCTATCATATATCTATCTATCTGTCTGTTTGTCTGTCTATCTACCTACCTATCATATCTCTCTCTCTCTCTCTCTCTCTCTCTCTCTCTCTCTCTTTCTCTCTCTCCTAAAATTACTCCAGAGTGTTTCAGTATAGTATGACATATAGAAATTTATTACTTTTAATTTCTTTACATAAAAGAGAATAAAATAATCACAAAGTCATGAATAAAATATGATTATTTGCTACTGAAGTATGAGCATGAAAAGTTGGAAAATGTTGTGTGGTGGTTTAAATAAAAATGCCTCAGAGGCCCATAAGGAATGGCACTATTGGGAGAGGTGGCCTTGTTGGAGTAGGTATGGCCTTGCTGGAGGAATTATGCCACTAGGGGGCATGGACTTTAAGATTTCAGTAGCTCCAGCCAGGCCTATTTTCTCACTGTCTCTTCCTGCTGTCTATAGATCTAGATGTAGATCTCTGAGCTTTCTCTCCAGCCCTATGTCTACCTGAATGCCACCATGGCTGCTGCCATGAAACCTCGAAGTATAAGTTAATCCCAATTAAACTATTTTCTTTATAAAAGTTGCTATAGTAATGATAGCTCATCACATCACAAAAAACAAAAGCAAACAAAAAACAAAAAGAAAATCATCACTACCACCACCAACAAAAAAATGTAAAACTAAGCCACCTTGGTATACTTTCTAGGCACAGAAACAATAAAAACTTGCCAGCAAGGTCTGCTTTGGTATGTGAAATAGGCATCTCAGGTGCTAGGTTTGAAACTTAATGGTTATGAATCATAATATCAATGTCTGATATCTGATATGAAAACCCTGTGAAAGGGTCCTTCGACCCCTAAAGGGGTTACAATCCACAGGCTGAGAACTGCTGTTTTAGTGGCTGTTACTAGCCAGGGGATCAGGTGATGTGCTGTGAGATTGTAATGCGCAAGGGAAAGCAGCCAAAGTAACAGGAATTCTAGCTCAAGTGAGTGACAGGATTCTTCCTAGAATCAGGTAATGTGGATGAGTAACGGCAGATACTAAGGGCTCAGAGGAGACCACAATTGGCTGGTAGAGGCGTGTTCTCCACTACGACCAGTATGAGGAAGTCTTTTATACTGATTAAAGTTTTTAGTTTTGCAAACATATCGCACTAGACATATTTATGACAAATTATCTTATAAAGTTTTAAAAAAGAACAAATCCTATACTGTTGCATGTTGAATATTTCAAATAAAAGTGTTGAATTTTTTTCATTAACCTTTCCTTTTCTTTCGTTTAACCTGTAGAATTATCTGGTCTATTTAGAAATTAAGAAATAAAATAAATTAATTATGTAGTCTAAAGATATGTGTATTCTAATAATTTTTAAAAAGTCATCACTATATTTTGTGATGACATTTTTCTCTGAAGGAATTTTTTCTAAAAAAATGATCTATAAGTTCTCAGATGAATGTTTTTCTTGTACTAATGGCATCTGCTGACTGGACATTACGTGCTGTACTTCCAGGACTGAGCTGAAGCATCTTTAAAAGTCACTATTGCATGCTACCAAGTGTCCATTATAATATTCAGGAGGGGCTTTTTCAGTTCTTAAGTCTGAATGAAGAGGATCCTTCCTCTTGTTTATCAGTGTACTGTTTCATTTATCTGTGCAATGCTTATAAACATTTTATTTAATTTATAGATTCTTTCTTCCCTTAATGACATGCTTTCTTCCTATCTGACCTCATGACTCCATAAAGAAATTCAGTATGAAAAATGTGCTATCAGCTTTCCATATTTTGCTTCTATTGAACTTTTCCCAAAAAGGAAAAGCACTGAGTGCACTGGACTGCAGCTCTTTGGGATGTTTTATGGTGAGGATAGATGTGAGGAAATTTGAGACATCTGAGGATTCCACCAAGCTTTATCTTTAGGGTTCCTCCCCAAAAAAGAAATACTAAAAAATTTAAACTTAGAGTCATTGTGCGTTGATTTTGTGGAATCTGTATCTAAAGCAAAGTTAAACAGAACCTGTCCACAAAGTCTTACACTGTGTCGGATTTGGTCACTTAAACAGGCCCGTGTGTGAATAAAAGACATTATAAACAACTGCACAAATCTAAATGCTGCCTTCATTGAATTCTATTGGAAGTTTCACATTTTCTTTTCTTTCTTCTTCCTATTCCTCTGGTTTTGTCTTCAGTATGGTGTAAGTTGATTGGTCATTTTCAGAAGTGAGCGTTCTCCCAGCATGTGCTTCTCTACCTTGTTAAGGCTTGACACTACCAAGGTGCACTTGTGTGGCTTCTCCTTCTCCTTCTCCTTATTTAGTTCTGACTCCACTGGGGCTGTACTACATTTCCCTGTAGGTGTCACTTGCCTCTCCACTTCTCCACCTTCCAAATGAGCTAATCGGAGGATTCTGCTTGCTTGCACTGTTGCTGTATCTGAATTTTATTTTCATCTCGCTGTTTTAAATGGATAATTGTTTGCTTTTCTTTGTATTCTTCAGGTAAGATTAGATATTATTATGTTGTTGCTAGGATTTAGTATTCAGAAAATCTGGAGCTAATAAAAATAGATGATTGTGTTCTTTGTTAATTGACTGTGTAATATTTGGGAGAATTTAAATATATGGTAAATAATACCCATTATCAAAAGTCAGCTATTCTGACACTAACCACAGTGGTGGTTCCAGCATCTGCAGGCAATCCTTCTCATCCATATGGATTGACTAAAGTAGCTATGGCCACCTAATCCTCAGATGCCTTAGTTCTTATGTAAAGTTCTGTAAAACCCAAAGGCATCTCTCTGAATACTATAGGCTGTCTTGAGATTGAGCAAGAAGTTAATGTGTTGTAAATACAATGTAAATACTCAGTGTACTGTATTGTTTCACCAACAAAACAGAAAATATCTATTCATATTCAATACATAAACTTTTTAATTAAAATTATGATATCTTTTGATCACATTATTTTCCCTCCTTCAACTTCTCCCAGATTCTCCTCACCTGATTCGATGTTTTTCTTTTCTGTCAACATACCTGCAAACAGAAACAAAAAGTGAAAAACAAAACTAACATCAACTAAACAAAATCCATTATGACAAAATATCTCTATTTTTTATTGGTGATGGTTGTACAGGCACAGAATGTAAGGACCTGAGGAGCAGCTCTTGTGACTACTCACAAAGCATTCCAGAACCTGAGCGATAAACAAACAGCAGGGCTAAAGAATGTCTGGTGGAGACAGTTAGCATGTGGGATTCTTCCTGAGAGGCTGTTCTCCTAAAATAATGCCTATATTTTCTAGATAAATGTCTCAATTTTTCAATACATTTTGTTTACGTAAACATAGACCCTTAGAACAATTTCTTTTAATCCAGGAATATTTGGGATAAAACGAAGACCAGTTGAACAAATTCAAAGTACTGCGCAAGAAGTCGTCCCTGAGAACAACTTCTCTTTGTTTTGGCAACTATTACCTCGCTGCTTTTTCAATGTCACCTTCAGAAAACCCAAGGCGACCTTTGAGAAATACCTATCAGTGATTTTGCACATGCTGGAGTACCACCCAACCCTAAGGACTTTGTTCTCAGTGAACAGAGATTTTTTAAGTTAACACTTACTTCTTAAGGGTATTTTCAAGAGTTGAGATTCTGCAATCTTTTTGACTTCACATTTTGCTAACTCATCATGCAGTTCAAGGGCGAAGCTTCAGTTGCTAGTCCGCACTACAGTGATGATGGCTTGTCTGGGCCGGGGCTGTAGGGAGTTCTGTGGTGCAGGAAGCCCAATCTCCAGGTCCACAGAGCTCTCTTCTACTTCGGTCCTGTCACACAGGAGAGCAGAGCGCCCTCTCCATGTTTTACTGTTACTGCGCGGGGACTAGATTGCCTGATCTGAGAATACCTTCTTCTCTCTGGTCTTACATGTCAGTGTTTGTTTCACATGCTTCAAGACCATAGTGAAATAAAAAATGAGTACTAAGGTTTTCCTTAATCCCAGATGCATCGCAGTGAAATATTTGCTAAATAAACAAGTGTTAAAAAGAAACATGAAGGCACTGCAGCCTTAGTGTGCTATTTTTGTTAAGCTAAAGGCATAAAATTTACTTTTAATAAATGTGTATAATGCAGGAAATATTCAAAGAAACAACAACACAAAAGATAAGAATAGTAATCATATGGGCTGTGGGAAGGAATGAGCTGTCGCATGTAGGTTATGAGTAAGTTTCTGCCTCCATGTGAATAGAGGGCCTGATTGTTCTTTTATTATTAAAAATTTACTGGTAAATATGCATTGAAGGAAATAAATTTAGTTCCTTTTTTCTATCAGCATATCTCCATATCTACAAATTAAAAATAAAACCTTATTCTGTTTTAGTGTATTGTGAAGACAAGAAGTAATTCACAAGGCAGAATTAGAGACCTGTGATTATAACCATTGAAATGACTATAAGAAGATTCACTATTATTATTGTTATTACTCTGAGCTGATCACTCAATTTTTGCTTCTTCGTTTTGAGTCAGTGCCATTTCAGTGATATTTGCTAATATCACTCTATTCTCCTCAGCGTTCAATAGATCCATGACACAGATTAACTGCTCAGGTTGGACACAGAATGCACTCTATACCTTCGGTTGTATTGAAAAGTCATTTTAAAATGTCACTCATTACTTTCACTTCTCCGTGAAAATAATGGATTTGAACAGTAGAAGAACAGAAGAAATTGATTTAGGGATCCTGATTTATGAGCCAATACCATCACCTTTTAAAAGATATGCTAGGATAAAATGTGAGTATAATTTATTTTTCTGATATGGTTGTTATCCATTAATCTTGGATTAATTAATAAAATGTTCAGTGCATAGTAGGCATGTACAGTGTAGAAGCCAGTGAACAAACTAATTTATGTATTAGGATTTGACCTATAACTGATCTTTATAAGTTGATTCAAAGCACAACCTTTATGTTAATCAGGAACAGCCATACATGTGCTAAACTGTCTGTATATAAACACCTACACTCACATGCCCAAGGTACCCTGCCAATTTTTATGTTCTTGTTTTCAAAACTATCATCATATAAAGGGGTTAGTGAAGAAAAGATGAAGAAAGTACTCAAAGCCAGTGCACTGCACGTTACACTTTAACATTTGCCTCTCCTTTTCTTTATCGTGAGTGAGGATTTGACATTTTTCTAGTCTTGAAGGCATATTACTTGAGAGTGTTTACCCATCAAAAACACGAGCTCTCCAAAAAGACTCATTTGAACACCCTAGTACATTCAGATACTAATTTCATGCATTTTCAAAGCTGATCTTCAGAGAACTGAGCAACAGCCTAAGGTGTTTTTGAGCTCTCAGTGTTTCTGGGGAAGAGCGGTCAAATGAAAGCAGTTCAAAAATAAAGAGAAGTCTTGCTTCCAAAGTGAGGCAAACTTCGGAGACACATTCGCTATTCAACTCTGATATATTCTGTTTCTGTGTTAGGGAATATGGTGCTAAAGAATGACCTATGACTTTGTAGACCTAATCCATTCTCCTCGTTCTTCCAATCCCTTAACCAGAATCAGCTTAAGCCCCTTGTGTCCCTAGAACTTTTCAAACGTTTCTTGGTGGAGCAGTGATGGGTGTGGTATGTGTTGCTCCCAGGGTGGTAGTAAGAACTAAGAAGCTTGACTTCTTCCCTGCTGTTTAGTTCCAGTGAGCTCCCCAGTCTTCTGGCATCAGTGCCCTGGCTTGACTGTTTATTAGTTATGTAGATTCAATGGACTCAGGCGATTTCTCTGACTCTATTAATTGTTAAAAATGGGACTGGAAATATCACTTCCTTTAAGGATATCTTGTAGTGACTTAAAATTTATTCTTGTATAAATTTTAGGACAGTGCCCACTATTTAATTGCAGTGTTTTATTTTCTGATATGTCAATTCACCCTGAATGAAAATAAGAATTACAGGCTATTTGAAAGTGTAAGTCCTCTGTATAGCCAAACTAGAGATCTCTATAAACAGAAAAATTTAACATTAGCACCGAAGGAACTAATACACTAATACTAATGTACTAATACTTTAGTACAGCACACCAGTAGTAAGAATTATTGTAATTAAAATGCTTTTAAAAATTAATAGATATTATCCCTTCTAACCTTACCTTCCTCTTCAGCACTTTTAATGTGTCACATGACTAGCTAGAAATGGCCATACATGTAGAATGAATCCCCTTATGGAATATATACGTCTACACCCTTTTCCTTTAGCCTGAAGTCCTGACTTTTCAGTCTTGTGGTGTATACGCAGGCTTCAGTCTTCATGCCATTGGATCTCACATGCTTGCATATCTTCATCAGGTGAAGTTTGGAGTCTTGGAAGTAGTCAGGCAGTATACAGTTTACAGGAACAAATGTATTATAAAGTTAAGGAGAATGATTTATGTAATTCATTAAAATACCGATGTGCTAATATCTTATTTTAAGTAGACTGCAGTTGTAAAAATGACCTCTTCTACTATTTTGAATAATTCATAGTTTTAATTGCCATGTAAACAACTTCAAAACTCCACAGCTTTAAATAATAATATATACTTTATCAGTTTCTATAATATCTGTTATTCTGTGAGACTTTAAGTTTTAACTAAACCAAATCAAAAAATGAAATAATAATAATAATAATAATTAATCTGTCAGAAATAACAACTACAAAACTTCTTTCCTCTCAGACCTCTGTGTTCTTCAGTCACAAGTTTAGGAGGCCGGGATTTTAACAACAGATTCTAGCTATGTTTGTGTCTTAGCACGTGGTGCTGGAACAGTGGTCAGAGTTTTACATCCAGATCTACAAACAACAGGAAGAGACTCTGGACTTACTGTGGACATTTGAAACCTCAAAGTCCTCTCCCAGTGACATACTCCCTCCAACAAGGAAAGTTCCAGGTCTGAATCCTTTTGAATAGTACTGTTCCATGCTTGCAGGTGACCAAGCATTTGAATCTATGAGGCCATGGGTACCAGTTTTATTCAAACCACCACAGTCGGCCATGCCCCATTAAGGTTATATTACTTGCATACACGAGAACATTTTAAGTTTTTTTGTACTTTTTAATTTATTATTTTTAGTTTCATTTTACATTGTATTCATAGTTCTCCCCCTACCTCCTGCCTCCTCCTCCCACCCCACCTCTTCCCTGAGCCCATCCCCTAGCCACTTCTCCCAAGGGTAAGGGCTCCCATAAGAAGTCACCAAAGTCTGGCACATTAACTTGGGGCAGGACCAAGTTTCTCCCTGCTGCATTAAGGCTGCAGGCATCCCACTGTTGGTGGAAGTTGCTTGGTTGTTTCCAGGCCACCGGGACCCTAAATAATCACACAGAAACTGTATTAATTACAATACTGTTTGGCCAATAGCTTAAGCATGTTTCTAGCTAATTCTCACATCTTAAATTAACTCATTCCTATTATTTTATATTTTACTGCGTGGCTCATGGTTTATCAGTAAGTTTCACGGGTATCTATCTCCTTCAACAGCTCCGTGTCATCTCCCTGACTCCACCTACGCTCTCTATATACATATCTCTTCCAGCCTGACTATATTCTGTTATATCATTGGTAAAAAACAGCTTCTTTATAAACCGATGGCAACAACACATATTAACAGGATATAGAGGGGAATGCCACATCATCTCAGCATAGGGAATGAGCTAGTTCAGACACTAGGGATCGATCCTGGTCCTACTGCCAGGTGCCTCACAAATAGCCTACTCTTCACCCCGTTTCCCCCATATGGAGGGCCTAGGTCAATCCCATGGAGGCTCCACAGCTGTGGTCTGGAGTTCATGAGTTCCCATGCGCTTGGTTCAGCTGTCTCTGTAGATTTCTCCACTATGACCTTTACCTCTCTGGCTCATATACTCCCTCCTCCCTCTCTTCGATTGGATCCCTGGAGCTCCACCAGGGCTGATGTTCAAAATATATAAAGAACTCAAGAAATTAGACATCACAATACAAAATATAAGATGTTTTTAAAATTATCTGTCTGATAGATGTCCACAGAAAGCACATCTTCCTCCTTACTCTGTGTTTTTACCTTAACTCAGTGGTTCCTAGCAAGGTCTTTTCTCAAAAGACTAGGATTTTCCAAGACTCAACAATCTGACTTTTCAGATTTCTCAGTCTCGTATCTGACCCACAGAACAGTACACATCATAATTTTTTTCTATCAAAAGCTGAATCTCAAAATTATTTTCTTAAGCCTAGGCATCCAATGAAGAATAGTGATTGTGCTAATGCCTAGATCTCTGGGTTTGAGAAGGAATGTGTACACATGCTGGCTCCCAAAGAAATACTGACTACATGGACACCTATAATGGGCCTGTAACTCTCAGTGCTTTTTGTAAAAATTAATTAAATTTTGTTTGTTGCATTTGAAAATTACAAATTAAAAGTCAGTAAAGACATGTGACCACAGCAATATACTAAAGTTGGCATTAGCTGAATGCAGTATAGCTCCTTGATAGTTTGGTGACCTTGGAGGGTGATTCAGGCATTTGGAGCTTGTCAGTGAGAGGAATAAATGAGATGACTGCACTGTGTAAGTTCAGTCAGTGAACCTTGGTTGTCATTATTGATATAAAGTAGGAAAATAAGATTGCTTCTGGAGCGCTGTGTGACTCGGTGCACCTTGTGTGAACCACAGCAGCAGGACTCTGGGTATTCACCTTCTTCACTTTATAGGCACTTACGTCCGTCCATATGTCAGAATCCACACCAAGATAGCAATATGTGGAGAAAACTCTATCCTGGGTATATGACAAGAGAAAGTATGGTAAGGGTCACTTATGGACTGGGTAGAGAGGAAGGAAGCTTAGGAATATTCATCTTACTTATGATACTGTCCCGCCCAATCAACGAAGCCCTACTCTCTGATATGGGTGCGTGCTTCCCAAACCGTACCGCGAGCCTGGATCAATATTCTAGGAGTTAAACAGACACACACAGAGAGACAAGGATCATTTGCCCAAAGGGTAAGTGTCAATCTTTATTCAGCACATATCGGGTTTATATACTTGGGGCAAAATGACGAGAGCCTCCTCCCATCCGGGACAGGGAATGAGGGTCTCAGGCCCAGCAGCTTGAGAACTGAGGGAGGGGTGCCAGTAGCTGCTGTGTCAGACGTTTTAGGCTCCGCAGTGGGAACCTTTGCTTGCAGGTGGAATTACCATATCAAAAGAGGACAAAGCTCTCTCTAAGCTAATCCCCCAAGCCGGTGCAGTGAGCAGAGAAGGCAGGAAGCTAGGAGAAAAACAGCTCTGCATAGCACCTGGAAGAAAGGGGAAAAGGCCCAGGTACCAACATGATACCAAAATAAGAATTTTGCAGGGATTGGAAGAGCTTTGTCCTGAAATTATGCATGGTCAACTTTGGTACAGGTATGTTTAGAACCATAAAGTTCTCTTAATGTTCAGCATGAGTTTCTTCTGGTCAGCTTAAAGTTTATTTTGTGATATTTGAACACTGACATTTATTTATTTCCTGGCTCCACTTTTTTCATCTTTTCACTGGGAGCTTTTTAGAATGTATTTATAACATTCTAATATATAATATTAATATATATAATACATATGATGTATTATATATAATATATATAATATAATATATTTATAACATAACCATGGATATCTGGATTTTGTTTTCAAATCTAATGTGTGCTAACCTGAGGCATTGTTTGTTTTGTTTCCTTTATTAGAGAAATGAGGCCATTAATATTCAAATTTGTTGAAATATGTGTTGTAATTCCTGTCATTTTGACCACTTTGCTGGTTTTATGGTGATTATTTTCTTTTTCTTTTTTTCTTGTCTCTTTGGTATATTGCATGTGCTGTTACATGTGGGGGAGCATGTGTGTGTAAGTACACACCACATGTATATGTGTGCAAGTAGATGCCGAAGGATAATGTTGAGACTCTTCCTTGCTTGCTCAGTTTCTACCTGACTCATTGAGGTTCAATCTCTCAGTTGAACCTAGTGTTTATATGTTTGTCTAGTCCAGCTTGCTCTGGGTGCTTGCTCTGATTTCTAAGCACTGGAATGATAGAACACCATACCTACAAAGTGTTTGCATGTGTTCTGGAGAGCCAAATTGTAGTCAGTCTGCTTGTGGCAAGCTCCTTTTCTGGAGAGCCAAACTGTGGTCAGCATACTTGTGACAAGCTCTTGTTTCAGTGAGACATCACCTGAAGCAGGTGTTCTACACTGACCCAGGGATGGTTGGATGAGGGTACCAATGAGCAAGGGAGTTGGGACCTTTGCCTGTGACATCAGTAAGGTACTCTGCACATTTCCTGTGAAGGTAGGTTGGAATCCTGGCAAGAAGGGACTATGTAGGCTCTACCTAGGGATGCAGAAGTTGCTTTGCATCGGTCCTCACATGATGGGGATTTTTTTGTTGTTGTTGTTTTTAATTGGTGAGTTTGGGCTGTGGAATTTCCTTGCTGTAGTTTAACACAAGATCTTTGTGCATGGTAGATAAATGTTCTACCACTGAGCTATATTCCCAGCACTGATTTTGGCCTTTAATATTAACTCAGGGCAAATGGATAATTTAAATATTCTTAGATAATGGCAATTGAAATAGAGGGCATATGTGTCATATTTCAGTTAAATTTTATTTTAGCCCTAAATGACTTCCGTTTATCCTATCATTTCACTTCTTAGAAGAATTAATAGATAAAGTATGCAAAATGATTTCTATTCCAGGGGTAAAGCATACACTGACATTGGCATCTTATAATACAATAGCATAAGGCTTAATGCCTGTTCACATATATTATTTTATCTTGTATTTATAACAATTATGAGAGTGTGTTTATCAGATACATTTTTATTCATCTAATGGATTAGCAAAGTAAACATAATGAAACCGTTTTTCAAGGACATAGGTTCTTTTGATCTTTTAATGACAGTTTGTAGCTTTGTATGCTATTTTGTTCTCGCCATTCCTTTCTTTTATTCTGTAATAGGCTTCTATTGAATCTGTGTTTAGTGGCTAAAAGAGGGTAAATTGCTTATTGCACAAGCATAAGGATGTGAGTTTGTAACATGGTACCACCATAAGATATCTGAATGTCATAGTTCACAGTTGTAATGCCAGAGTTTGGGAGGAGGGGATGAAAATCTCAGGGCCCACCTGCCAGTCAGTATAGCCACATTTCGAGTTCCAGATTCAGTGAAGGAACCTTTCCCACAAACTGAGGTGGAGTGTGCAAGAGGAAGACACTCCATACTGACCTATGTTCTTCACATGTGCAAGTATGGAGATTTGCACATGCACACACATACAAAACACACATGCACACTGAAAAGCTGACTCACAGAGAAGAATGAAACTTCAAACCACAGAAGATCAAGTCCTTTATGACATTGCACACACAGCCTCACTAGGATAGGTGAGTCTGTGCTTGAGCCTGCTGAAGAGAACTGTGGTGGATATCAAGGGATCAGCATCACAGACACCTGTGACTGCATCCACACTGCATCCTAGTCTGGACCAGCATATGGCAGGCTCTAAAACCTATGAAAAGATTTGGTTGATTTAAGCCAGGATTACATTGAAGTTGGATGACTTACATTTCATAGATTTATTTTTATATTGCCTGTTACTAGTGTCCTCTATTTAACATGAAAACTGAACAGACATTCAACTCCAATACTATACTCCAGGATCTGAACTAATCTGTCTCCAAAGAGAACAAAGAAGCCCTATATGCTGGTAATACTGACTTCATCAGGAATTTTCACTTTTTATCTGTTAAGGTAATGTCATGAGTACTTACTCTTGCTAATTTATAATCCATCTTTATCTCCTTTTAATTAATTTATTTATTTTTGAGAGAGGATCTCAAGTAGCCTCGGCTGCTGAAACTCTCTATAGCCTGTGGTGACCTTGAGCTTTTTATCCTCTTCTTCCTCCCGAGTCTGTGGTTTAAGGCACGTGTTGGGCTTTATTCTGGCCTAGGAGCTGAGTCTCCAAGGCGTTGGAATTGGCACACATGCTCTCTGCTGGTCAGGCTGCTTCCTTTTCGTGTCATCTACTTTTAACCATCATTTTACCTTTCTATAGTTTCATATTGAAAATATATTAAAATAGTGTAATTTAACATAAAGCATTTTTGGCTTTTTGAGAGATGATTCCTCTGTATAGCAATCCAAACTGTTCTGGAACTAGCTCTTGGAGACCAGGCTGGCCTCAAACTCACAGAGATCCCCCTGCATATGCCTCCTGAGTGCTCAAATTAAAGCCATGCGCCACCACTGCCCAGCCAACACATTTAGTTTTGGAAAGAAGATGTGAGAAAGCATTTCCTCTGGATTCTTAGCTCCCTAGTCCCCTCCTTTGTGGCAGAGCACTTATTCGCCTGCATTCTGCTCTTTGTTCTCGCTCAGGTATCCATGCCTGCTTCGGCTGTAGAACCCTCGGGAGCTTTCACTCCTTAATTTTGCTTATAGCATCCTAGTCCAAAACCCACTGGCTATTTTCTAAACATAGAATTAGGCTAGAGTTAAGAACACTATTACCTTCAAACTTTATTAAAAATTTAAAATAGATAGATAGATGGATGTGTGAATAGATAGGTAGATAGATGATAGACAGACAGATTGATAGATGTTTAACTGTGTTTGTGTATGGAATGAGGTTATGTACACAGTTCTACAGGTTCTAACAGAGGACAAAAATCTCTGGTCCCCCTTGAGGTAGATTTGTGGGTGTTGATGTCAAACATAGTTCTGGGATTTTAACTTGAGTCCGTCTGGAAGAACATTGGGTACTTGTAATTACAGAGTCATCTCTTTAGTCCTAGAGTAGAGATATCAATAGGAGATAATGCTATAATATGGTTTCATTACTTTAATAATTAAGCACTGTTTTAATTCTTGAAGTATTTTTAATGCCTTCTTTGAGAATTCACTTATATACATAAAGCAATTATAGAATATTCATCCCATTTATCCCAGACATCTGTGTTTTCAATCATTATTCATTCATATGTATACAAAAGAACATTATAGAAAGAAAACTCTTGGTCATTCTTCAACACTTCCTAGCTGTTCAGCATGTACATATGGGCTGAGCTGAGTAACTGGAAGAGGATTTCTACTGCCTGCCTGAATGTCTGAAAGGCCTAAGAAAGTCAGGGCATCTGTGGGAGATCCGGAACACAGGTGTCACCCGCAAGTAGGATCCACTTAAGCAGAGCGTTGCTAGCTTTGTCTTGCTCACTAAAGGCAGTGGAATGGCTTTTCTCTTGGCATCCCTGACTTGTGGAGAACGCACACCCCTGTGTGCGCACTGCCTGCCATTCCTCTGATTTGACAAATGTTCCTAGACGCTCTGTATTCTGCAGCACAATTAATAAAAATCCAGAGATTGAATATGGGATTTAGCCTGAAGGTCAGAAAAGCAAAGCAGCCAGCCACTGGCTGTTACCTCTACCTCAGTCCAAAATGGTGATCCTGCCTCCAGGAATCTAAGAGTGAGACTGCAAGTGAGAGCTGTCTCCTCTCGTCTTATACTCCTCTCTAGTGCTGGAATTGAAGGTGTGCACCATTACCACCAGTTTCTATGGCAACTTGTGTGGTTACTGGGAATAAAGGTGTGTGTCACCATTGTCTGGTCTGTAAGGCTGATCAGTGCAGCTGTTATATTTTCTGAACTTCTGACGAGCTTTATTTATTAAAATACAAATGAAATATCACTGCACAGTAATGCTTCTTAAAAGCAGTATCTGCTAGTGCCTGGCCAGAGGAAATAGAGGGAAAAAGTCATTAGGATATGCTTTCCATGGACACTAAAATATCCATGACTCAATAAGATGGCCATGTGGCACACAGTAACATTTGGGTCACCAATGACTCCTAAGACTTTTGTGAAGGTGAGAAATTTTTATTGCCTACTCACTCGGCAGCCATCCCATATGTATTAATTGTATGTTTTGGTGTTGCTGCTGGGAAGAAAATTTTCCGCTGTACAAATTATATAAAGATACAGCATGCATCGTTAGGCGAAATGCATAGCACTTTGTAATAACAAACAGCTGTTTTATTGGTGCGTGTGTTTATTTTTGCATGCTCTTACCAATATTTTAGAGTGTTCTACTTATAAAAGTTTATTGTAAAACAATTTGCTTTGTTATGATAACAGCAGCCATACACATCTTGTTTTGCTGTGATTTTTGATCGCATCCATGAACACACTTAATGAGGGGTGAGATGTGGTGAGGCTGCATCAGTACATTTTCTAATGCCCACACAGAGATGACATCACAACAGTGCAGTTCTTATACTTCGCTGTGGTCATTAAGCCTGATTGCATTGCAAAAATAATGGGTACCATTGATGAAAACTCGGGAAATTTAAGTGTAATAGATGAAAAACCTAATATTTTCCTACCCACATCGCAGACATTCAGTTTATATATTCAGAAGTAAGATACCATGAAGAGATTGCTTTTCTCTTTTTAATTAATGCTTTGAGAATTTTTGTGCATTCTATTTTGATCAAATTCATGCTTCTCCTTATTGTCGCCAGACCTACCACCCTTTCCTTTCCACCCAACTTCATGTACTCCTTCTTTAATCCATAAAGTATAGTTTGTGCTGTTCATATACTGCTGATGTATGGCCATTTGCTGGAGCCTGGTCAACCCACCAGGGGCTGCACCCTTAAAGAAAACTCCCTCCCAGTACCTACAAGTTTCCAATAGGTACTTAGCTAAGCGTTGGACTTTAAACCCACCTCCAATCTCCATTGTAGGGTTCTTGTCAGGCTGAAGTCTGCACAGGACTTATGCATGCTATCTCAGCTCCTTTGAGTTCATATGTAACTGTAACTGTCCTTCTGTTTCTGAAAAGCTGTCTCTGTATAATGATTTGCACATCTGGCTCTTACACCTCACATTTGCCGAGTCTTTTGATTGTATCTATCTGTATCTATCTTTCTGTCCTCTCTTCTACAATGACGCCTGAGCCTTAGGAGAGGGTCTCCAGTTGAGGGCATTCTAGAGTCTATCAGTCTTTGCACATTGACCCGTTGTAGTTTTCTGTATGTATCTCTATGAACTAAAAGTGTTTTTAATAAATGAACCTGAATATAATGCATTTTCTGCATTTCTGTAATATGGTTTTTTTTAATTCTTCTTTTTCTTCTTAATAATAAGCCGTGGACAGTGTTTCTTGTAGAACACACATGTTTGCCCCATGCTTTAACCACTTCAGAGTATGCTGGAGTTTTGGATTTACTATGGCTTATTTTCAAACCCCACTTACATAAAAAAAAAGTGCAATCCCAGTAAAATAGGCTTACTGTTCTTAGTTCATATAAATCTTTGAAAGCTCTGTAATGTATTTAATATTCCGAGGACTTCAGTGAGAGTTCTGTGTTTTCTTCTGCTTGTTGCTGCTAGGAATGCTCCAGCAGATTTCAGCTCCTGGATCTATTCTCAGATGACTGTAGGATTGTATATAATCTACTTAGAAGCTGAACTCTAGGTCAGAGTAGTGAGACATTCTTGCCTGGGAGTGTTCTGGGAATATTTGACAGGGACTCAGTCTAGACGTTTCTAGATCAGAAATCCCAATCTGCACTCTGAAATACTGGTAAACAGCAGGAGATATTTGACCCAAAGCAATTCCTCCTTCAAATAATGTATGTCTGCCTTATGTCCCTCTGACTACTCATAGCTCCCTGACTTAAAGGTGAGTTTCTGTAATAAAAAAAAAAAACCTCCTATTTAACTTCAGCTTCCCTAGCACATTCTTCCACTAGTTCTAAGCTCCCTACGATGTGTATTAAGTTGTTCTCTTATTGTGATGAAAGCAGCTTCAGGGAGGAACTGGTTTTTCTGCTGAATAGTTTGAGGGCCCATCCTGCGTGGCAGGAAATCCTGGTAGGAGAGGGTGAAGTTGGTCTCAGGTCTCCCTCAGTCGGGAAGCAAGCGGAGACTGATGAATGACAATGCTATGGGGTGATGTCACCTACGCTTGACTTTGTCCTCCCACCTCAAGTAACTTAATCCAGATAAATTTTCACACCTACAAACAGAGATTTGTTTCCATGGTGATTCCAAGTCATATCAAGTTGACAATTAAGATGCGACATCTTAATGTAAAAAAAGTAGCTTCATGCCTGAAACGTCACTATCTACAGTTTGAAAACCACCATGTAATGTAAATGTAACCTGTGAAAAGCGTGGCTTCGTGCCTGAACTATTACTAGTCGTGGTTGGAAAATCAGTATTCTAAGTGCTTGCTTTATAAACTGTTCATTAATATTAAAATAACACTGACCACTAAACCCAACTCTCATGAAAGAACTGAGGCAGCAGGATCATGACTAAGGGTGAGGCTGTCATGTGGGCTCTCTGAGATGATGTCAGGACACAACGAGAGACAGACATGGTACACAGCAACTATGGTTGCGTCTGTGACACATTTGCAATTTCACTCTTGAAAAGCTGTCTTCCGTGCTTTATCCACGTGTCTGTGTGCATTTTATCTTAAAGCAAGAGAAAACACATGATTTAAAGCAAGATATGCCATAGGAGTTCTTGCTGCTTTAGAGATTTGTTCTCTCTGTCAGAAGTGTGGAGGTTGGGTTACACAAGAAAATTTAAGTCGTCAATGGAATTTTACATTTACAATACATAACTTTTGGAGCCAAAATAGTATACGTTAAACCATTAGATCCTAGATTCTAATTAGGAGTTATTTAATCTTAGCCCTGACACCTAAGTCTACACCGGTTGAGGTCTGTTCCTAAATATAGCAATGCAAGTTCAAAAATCCATATAACTCTCAATATATCTGAATCCGCATACTTGGTATTAACAAGCTCTGTTATTTTACTGATTCAAATGAACTGTCGAGTCTGTAGCTTTCAATTCACTCCAATTTATGCACTGAGAATTACCTTGGTGCCAGGGACCTTCAAGTTCAACTTGAATGATACCTCTAGAGTCAATGGAGTAGCCTTGCATGTGCCCTACATTTGGTAAAACATCAAGAGTTCAGGCCAAACCCACATGCACATTATTTCTGCTGCTTGGGCACAGTGACCAGTGACAGCATTGGAAAGAACAAAAGCAGCGAGTTCTGGACGAGAGCCACTTGACCTTTTCAACTCTACTTGACCTCCTCTCTGTCCACAGGTCCTAAGTGAAATGAATTTGCTTGAGAGTGCCATTGTTGGCAGCACCATTTTATTTTGAGATCACTGACAAGACACACTGCCAACCAATGGAGTGACCTGTGCTTTGTGTGCGAGGACTGTGTGCGGACACAGGGCGGCTCTGCCACACTGTTCCACATTTATATTCTAGACACATCGGCAAGTGAACAAAATTAGCTAATGCAGTCACACTGACTTGGGACATGAGTTTCAAATGGCCACAGAAAAGAATTCTAAGGTAGTCTGACAGCACAGGGAAAGAAAAAGAAATATTTTCTTCATAACAATAGAGTAAAATGTAGTTATGAAAATACCCACTCGAGATATTAAAACATCCAGTTCTTTTTTTAATTTTTAAAATTTATTTATTTATAAAAATTTCCACTTCCTCCCCTCCTCCCACTCCCCCCACTCCCTCTCCTCTTCCCTCTTCAGTCCTAAGAATAGTCAGGGTTTCCTGCCCTGTGGGAAGTTCAAGTTTCTCCCCCCTCCCTCCAGGTCTAGGAAGGTGAGCACCCAAACAGACTAGGATCCCAAAAAGCCAGTACATGCAGACGAAACAAGTCCCAGTGCCATTATCAATGGATTCTCAGTCAGCCCCCATGTCAGCCACATTCATAGAATCCGGTTTGATCACATGCTTGTTCAGTCCCAGTCCAGCTGGTCTTGGTGAGCTCTCATTAGATCAGTCCCCTTGTATCAGTGGGTGAATGCACCCCTCGCGGTCCTGACTTCCTTGTGCATGTTCTCCCTCCTTCTGCTTGATTCTAGAGGGGTTCCCAGGTCCAAGAAGAGATCCCCAGATTGTTCCCTGGGCAGCAGAGGAGAGAGTACCTGAACTGGCCTTGGCCCATAACCATACTGATGAATATTTTGCATATCACCATAGAATCTTCATCTGGCGATGGAAGGAGATAGAGACAGAGACCAACATTGGAACACTGGACTTAACTCCCTAGGTCTAAATGAGAAGCAGAAGGAGGGAGAACGTGAGCAAGGAAATCAGGATCAGAGGGAACCTTCATCCGACGATGGATGGAGATAGAGACAGAGACCCACATTGGAGCACTGGACTGAGCCCCCAAGGTCCAAATGAGAAAACATTCAGTTCTTAAACATTGATTTCTTCATCAAATATGAACAAGTTATTTTTACCTTTAAATCCCTATACCACTTAGAGTCTCACAATGAGAAGTATCTTTTTATCTTTTAAAGCATCCATCATTTAAAGTTACTTTAAGGATTTTATGGGGACAAAATCACAAGCTAGAATATAGCAAGTAGAACATATGTTCCCGGTCTCTGAAACTCTGTAGGGTGAGCCTACACGAGCATATAAAGGGAACGTGGAGTTCACTCTTCCCGCGCTTGTCATTTCCTGCCTTACATCCAGCAGACATTTTTGTCTCTCATTTTCACCCACACTTCCCTACATCTATTCTTTCACCCTACTTCCTATGTGTAAAAATCAGTCCCCTCTTCCAATAGGACAAGCGTCTCTGCCTCTTCTTTGAAACCTTTGGGCTGCCTGCAGCCTTCCTTGACATGGATGTGAGAGTCAAGGAAATTCAACAAAGGATACAATTCCAGCAAAAAAGTTTCCCAAGATACTCTCCTGTTCATTTTCAGTGTCCATAAAAAGACTGCAAATTGTTTAATGCTATCTGCATCTAATTACTTTTCTTTCCTATTTGGAAAAGTTTTCCTTCCTGAGGGGGAAATATTTTTACACTTAAAGTTGTAACCCATTTTAAAGACTGTTCATTCTCCAAGAAGCTTCCTAACTACAGAATAAAAATAATAGAGCCATGAATACAGATACAAATGACCTTGCCTTGTCTTTTTTGCTTTGCCTGAAAGTCAGGTTATACCCTTGGTGAGCTGAAAACCCACCGGAAGCTGCTAGTCCTTTATTATCTTCTTCCCAGAGGGTGAGAGTCTTTTTTTCTACCTCTCTGATGACATTTTCAAAATAATTCTGGTTCCATAATAACCTCTTCAGAGAGAAGGAAGAAATGCAATTTCTGTCATCCCCGTGATCATCACGTAGCAAATGTGCCCTTCGGATTTGACAAAGACATTGTGCTTTAAGTCAAAAGCCCTGGACCAGGGGTAGACCTCCAAAAGCAAATAACATTTTCACTGTGTTCCCCAACATGGAAAAGTATTCTTATGATTGATCACTTTTATCACTTGAAATAACAGAGACAATAGAGTTGTTTTTTTTTAATCTATGTAACTAGGTATTTTTATAGTGAGTGCCCAAAGACAGTTTCAAAAGTATGCTAGTGTGTGTGTGTGTGTGTGTATCTTATCCTTACTCAAATGAGATAAGAACGCATTTTGTTAATAGTATGTGCCTTCACAGCAAGGACCCCAATATGTTTTGGGCGGGCACTTTGTCAGTGACCGACACTGCACTTCTGCCCACGAAAACTCTCACAGATGGTGGGCATATATGAAATATGTACTGATATTTGGGCGTGACTTGGACTCATCCAGAATAGCAATACCAAATGCCAGCAGCTGTGCTTTTAGGTAAAAGGCAAATAAAATGCTCATTGCTTAATTTAATGTAGATTTGCGTAACAGGAGGCTCTCTGGCACCCACTGCAACTCGAAATGATGGGAACTCAAAAAGTCATGAGAGAGCTATGTGTTGACAGGCATGGGGAATGAAAGCCAGCGTCTGAAAACAGGCGAGCAATGGCCCTGGGCAGGAAGAACACTGAGATCTGTTAGTGAGAGCTTGACGTGGACAAATAGCTAAGGGTATTCTGAGGAGTCAAAGATTTCTGCCCGAGAGTTAATTAAAGCTAAGGTTTTTGTCAAATGTATGATTTTCATTTTGTTTGTTTTGTTTTATATTTTTATTACCTTGCCTTGGAAACTCTCTCTTGGTTTAAAAAACAGCTACCTTTACAATTTCGTCATTCTTATCTTGTTTTTATATCTTATTTCGCAGACTCATAAATATTCTTTTTTTGTATTCTTAAGGATGCATTGTTTAGCTGTAATTTCTCCTAAAATGATTCTGACTGTGAACCAGTATGGAATCTCTTGGTTCCATGCCTCGTGTGTAGGCAGATATCAGCACAAAGACCTCCCAATCTGACCCAATCTACAGATGGCACACCAGCTTTCCTATGAGAAGTATGGCTTCAGACATCAGGGATATGGGTTCTTAAGGCTCTCTGTAACAATCCATGACTCTCTCCACCCTTTAGAATGTTCTACTAATAGCCAATGTCATTCTGAGACTTTCTCACCTCACTCTGCGCTGGCTTACTGTCATCTCTCCTTTTCAAAACATTGTGCACTTGAAAAACAACAAAACAGAAAGCAATGTTGAATTTGAAACCTTAATCCTAAATTACTGTCTGTGGTGGTTTGAATAGGAACAACCCCCACAGACTCATGTGTTAGAATGTATGGACCTTAGGGTGTGGCACTATTAGGAGGTGTGGCCTTGCTGGAGAAGCGTGTCACTGTGGGGGTGGGCTTTGAGGTCTCAGAATCACAAGCCAGTTGACTTCCTGCTGCCTATGAATGGAGTCGTAGAAAGCTCAGCTTCCATGTCTGCCTGCCTACTGCCATGCTTCTTGGCATGATGATAACGGAATAAACCTCACAACTCTAAGCCTGCCTCAATGAAATGTTCTCCTTTATAAGCTTTGCCATGATCATGGTCTCTCTTTACAGCAATAAAACTATAGCAAGGACATTGTCCCTGTGGTTGGATCTTTAGTGAGTAAAGAAACTTAATGAGGTCCCAGGAGGGTCCTGGATCCAACAGGAAGGCATTGAGAGAAAGTAGGAAAAACAAGCTCGCTTTTTCTCTTTCTCCCTCCCTCCCTCTTTCCCCTCTTTCCCTCTCTCCCTCCGTGTGTGTGTGTGTGTGTGTGTGTGTGTGTGTGTGTGCGTGTGTGTTTGTGTGTGAGCATGCAATAATGTTGTCATTGACAATCTAGAGAGACAGACTCTCCCAATAAGCAAAATGCTGAGCAATCATAGGCTTTGCAGCCTCAGAACTATGAGGTAATAAATATATGTTCCAAAAGCCCCAGGCTGATGACATGTGACCCAGATCCAGCTGCCCTCTACTGCAACTAGTGTTATCACTGATGCTTTATTCACAGACATTACTTGATGAAGACAGACAAATTGACCAATAATTCTTTTAAAATTCACTGGAGACATGCTCAGTGATTAACACTTGCTGCTCTCCCAGTGCATATGTGTTTGGTTTCTATCACCTGCCTTTGGTAGCTCATAACTGCCTATTACTCTAGCTCCTAGGATACCACACAAGTGTGTACACATGAATGCACATGCATACACACATACAGATAAAATAAAATAAGTATTTTTAATTTATATTTATTTTTATATATAAATATTGCATAGTGATAAACTGTAAAGCCATATCCACACAAACAACAAAACTGGACTCAGCAGGTTATATTTATATTTGTGCATACATGTATATAGCAATAAAAAAAGAGGCTATCAACTTGAGAGTGTTAGAGGGGCATAGAAGGGATTCGAGGTATGGGAGTTGGGAGGAGTGGAAGGGAAGAGAGTAGGGTAAATACTTCAGTTCTGTATCAGTTAAAAAGCATATCAAAGAAAGAAAAATTAAAACAAAAAGATTCTTCTTGAGGCCTGTTATTTGGAAACAGGAATACATTGGCATTTGTCAATAAAGCTACCAGAGTGTCTCTTGCTCTGTGGATTAGTCCTGTGTATGATGTGGGGAGATATGGAAATGAAATGAGTATACCATATTCTCTCTCTCTCTCTCTCTCTCTCTCTCTCTCTCTCTCTCATTATAGTAACTGTGATTGTGCTAACTGCTAACTTGTAGAAACACAAGTTCTCAGAGGAAATATAAATCCAATTGAAGTTTGCTGAGGATCTGACCACATAGAAGTAGAAGGACTAATTAGGAAGGAGTTCAGGAAATTTTCGGAATCGACAAGACTGAGAGGAGGGGAATACTAAATGCTGCAGACCATCCTTGAGAAGAAACTAGTGAGATGCACACTTAGCTTATAATGTAACAAAGGGTATGGGGAAGTGGCTTGCTAGCTCTTCAGGATCCATGTAAAGTTGGTTACAGAAGCCTGTGTCTGTAATCCCAGTTCCCCTAGAATAAGATGGGAGATAATCATAGGGGAACCCTAGAAGCACATGGGCCAGTTCCAAAAGAAAGCATGAGAGTTCAATGTCTCTTACTCTGGAGAGATTGGGTAAGCCTGACCTCATACTTCTGTATCATGCTACAAACAGAGCCCTGAGCATTTTTCTTCATGAAGAAACTTCTCCTTCCCTGAATTGATCATGTAGATTCTATTTATTTCTTGGTTTGTTTGTATGTTAAAAAGATCAAGCCACAGAGCTTGATTCTGTTTATTCTCATATTGCTCTGTGTATAGTAGTCTACCACGCTGCTGGATTTGTGAGTTTAGTAAGAGTAAGCATCAGAACTGTGAAAGAAAACAGACTACCCAAACTGACAGATGTGGGTGATAGACTAAAAGTAACACAGTCCCTTAGTGTTGAGCAAAGTTGCAGGTGTGTATATACCAAGGGCTTAGTGGTTGTGAATTGTATTTCTTGGTACACTCTTTTCAGCCCAGCACAATGTAGAGAGTAACACTAAATAAATATTATTGGACTTAATTCCTTATATGCTATAAGTGGTGATGTGTTCTTCATCAGCTAATTGTTATCCTAATTGCTAATATGGTTGGGGAGTCAACTACACTACACAATAAAGTCTTGCTTTGCCTTGGGACTGTGAAAAGAAGATCAGAGGCTCCAAACCTGTGCAAATGCCACACTGAAAAGCTAGACCCCTGGAAACAGTGAGCTCCCGAGGACAGTGGTGTGATTTCTCTAAGCTGTCTTTGTATTGTTCCTAATCTAGCCCCAGCCATGATATTTACTCAATGCTTATGAAAACAAAATAAATAAAGTTGATGTTGATGAGGATGAGATTTCTTGGTCTCCAAAGACTTTAGAAGTTTTCTATCTGAAATTACAAAATGCCATGTGCACCCGCACTGAATTCTAGCTTCTTAACTACCACTCTAAACTGTTCGTGTGCCTCATTTAGTTATAGGAAGCTGTAGGCATACTCAAACGGTATTCAAACAATATTGGAACAAGATTGGATTAGGATTTATGTTTGACACAGGAAGCAAAATAGTTCATGTATAGAAGCCAAAGAATAATAAATATTTTTTTACCATCATGACACATCAAACTTAGCATTTTGCAGTTCTGTCTGAAATATATTATGTAAATAATTCAACTAAGCCCTAATATATAAAAACTTAATGAGCTCAAATACATTTAAAGACTATGAAATTGTCCATTCTTTCATTTTTAAAGCTTGACAAATGTACAGTCTAAGTGTACAATGATTTTGGTTTTATTTACACATTATAAAAGCATAGTGATTGAAAACCACTTGACTCTACCCCTCTCTTCTAGAGGACTTCCTTACCACAGTACTGGTTTTTTGGACAAGGTAACATGGACACCTCTCCCTTTGTACCAAGGACAGGGATCAGAAATGAGGTCATCTGCCCCTTTGCCTGGAGTTTTATCATTCTCAAGCGTGCTAATTTCACTCCCTCTCCAGCATCCCTAGTGTTCCATATATGACTCTTCACACCTCAGGGCCAGGGCCACAGTACAAGAGAAAGCACACAGTGAGGATGCTTAGTAGAGTTGGCTATAAGAACAAACAGTGGTTGTATACACCCACTTAAACTTTCATAGACTATATTGGACATGATGAGTTGATAGCATTAGAAACTGAGGGAATATATGTAAAAATGCATTCAGGCCTTTCAAACACACTTGTTTCTCAGAGTGTGGCAGTTATGGAGAAGAGCTGGGCATGGTGACTCAAGCCTGCAATTCTGGCAGTAGGGAGACTGAGACAAAGAACTGGGGATCATAGTAAGAACTGACAAAAACACAAATGAGAAATGAAAGGGAAAAGGGTGAGCTATGTGGTCAGAAAGTGATGCAGAGGTGGTGTGAACTCTAAGAAGCTAGAATGCATCTTGTGTTACATAGCGCCTTCTGGTTCTAGTTGACTTTTTTCTAGATTTTGCTCTCTCATCTTCGCAGAGCATAGAAACCATCCTGCCATTTTATTTGTTGGATGAATTGAATGAATGAATGAATGAATGAATGCTAGCTGACCATTGCTACCAAGCCCACTAATGTTTTAATAAGGAATTGAAATATAAGCTCAGTTTAAAATACTATGAATTTTTTTATTCACTTCAATAAGAAGTCTGTTTTGGCAAATAGATCTACAGATTAAGCTTGGCCTGTGTGCCAGCTACTTTCTATTCATTTTATATTTATTTTTTCCAATAGACACTGAATATCTAATAATTCTTAAATGACAATAACTTAAGATTTACTTTCAGATACTCTCTGGCTAGAGTTATGAAAAAGAGAGAAACAATAATGCATAGGATAGGTGGGAATTACACCAAGCAAGCATTTGTTTCTCATTCTCCTTGAAGGAAGCTGCTGTGTCCCCATCTTTGTGACTCTGAGAACTTCCAGCCTCCCCCGACAGTTCTGATTGAATGGCTATTAGCTATTGACCTGCTTAAAAAACAGCCCCAAGGCCATGTGGTTCTCTTATTTGTACATTCAGTCAACCCAACTGACCTCAAAGACGCCACAGCACAGGGCTTTCGCCTGCTCGGCTGGTAGCTTGTAGCTTGTCCATTTTGGGACAAGCTATTTCAGTGGACTTTATCAAAGAGCCACCTGCCTGAACATTCATGAAAACTGTGCTCTTTAGACACAGTGCTGCATGACACATCCTGAAAAGACAACATAAAGCAAATACTGAGGGCTCTTTCTGTCCACCTCAACTGGAAAGGGATGTCTGCCTGTCAAATACAGAAGCTTTCGGAAATCAAAACAGAAACAGGGAAGAAATCAGATGGGGGCAACAGGAGAGAAAATCCAGTTCACTGTGTGTCTTTGATTCGTGTCACTGCCTAGAAGATGTGACTTTTATTAGAACATGTCTGAATGTGTATGCTTAGACTATTGTTAAGTTGGAAGAAAAGTGACCTAAATCAGCAGGCAAGGGTCATACAAACGTTGCTGCCTTGCCTGTCTTGACTGATTATAATCGGATTTGTGAGTCTCTGACTTCCAGGGGAATTTTACTGACCTCTTTTGTGAGTATTTGGAAGTGTTTTGGCCCAGGCTATTGTTTGCTTCAGAATTTCAAATACTAAGCTGCTAAGCACATGACCCAGAATTGAGAAATAAGTGTTCTTCATATTAATACAGCAATTTTACTCCTCTTCAAATATATAACACAACTACATAGCCACACACACACACTTATTCATTCATTCCAGTTATTATTTCTTTATTCCAGTTATTATTATTTGTTTATTCCATGGCATATGTAGTATCCAGTGGGGCTGAATGGGCCCATGTCAATAAACGGTATTCAATTTTCAGGAAAATATGACAATTTCCCCACGGTCACTAAAGGCAAATGAGGGTACAGGAGACGCTTGCATCAAGCTTGGGATATACATTGAAGGGTGATTTAAATTCTCATTGACCCAACTTTAGCGGTGTTGCTGAATAGGATACTCCAGCCAATGAAATTACATAGGTTTATTTTAAACCCAGCACTTAAAGTTAATTCCATGCCATTGTATACGATAATAGCTTCCTAAAGACATGCAAAGAAGTAGTTAGTGTGCATTGTGGAATGAGACACTGACTGTAAGCTAAGTGATTGTGAATTCTAAGCACAGTTTTTCTTTTGCTATCTGTTGAACACGTTAGTAATTCTAAGTTTTAAGTAATGTGTTTAGGTAACCTCCTGTCGGGACAATGGTGGCTTCTGGATTCTTACCTTTCTTATGACCACTAGCCTCCACAGATGTCAGTCTGTTGCTGGTATCCAGAATGCTGGTGCCATTCACACCGGAGAAGAGACGTAATATCCCAGCAGAAAGCAAGCAGATCTCAAACGTGATCACATGTATGATTCTGAAGTGTTTTCTTTAGAATCCATTGCCAAAACAATTCCTGAGTGCCTAGAAGCCCTGAACACTGGAAAACCTAAATGGACCCAGGAACTTTGATTGGAAGTCTGTATTCTATGAAGTCTAAAGGCCCAATGTACAGGCAAGACAGGGGAAACAGACGAGTTGGAGCATGGCAGCTAGGAGATGGCTTGTGGAGTTTGAGACAAGTGGGGCAGACAAGAGGGAAAGAAGAAAAATGCAAGTCTTATCAGAGAGGTGCGGCTGTGTGTCAGCTGCAGACAGAAGGAGAAGATGATTAGTTAAAAAGCAAGATGTAGGAAGGCTTAGAAAGTTGACTTTAATGATGAAATTTATGAACATGTAGACCAAACTATTGCCTGTAACCAAACTTACCCAATATGAAATCACTGTTAGGCATTGAGTTTTTATATCGCTTTGTATTCAGTATCTGCTTAATACTCAGACTGCATGATTTTTAAAAATTCACCACAGGGACACATTATTTTGCTGATGGATCCTTGTGTGACCCATATGTATATGTGTTTGTATGTGTTTCTGTGTGTACATACATACCTATATGTGTGTGTGTGTGTGTCACACATATAAGTATGTATACACACAAACATCTCTTTCCTCAAAACAAGACAATGTATGGATAAATTCTTTGTTAATTGTCATCTTACATTAAGCCAGGTCACCAGGAAGTCCTTAAACATTATCCACCTTTTGTGCAAATGGCTCACTCTCCAGCATCGTCGTTTTTCTAACCACATTTGAAGCACATAATCCACATGAAGATAACATGATGGATCTGTCTTTTTTCAAATCTAATGTAGAGATTTATCACACTTAGGTATCTTTTTGCATTGCTCATACTAATCGTAACAAATGCATTATATATTTCATTATCCCAAATCATTGATATATGTTTTCTCACATATTTTTTTTGTTCTATAAGTTTCTCAATTAGGGGTATGAAAATTACATAATTTTCATTGAAAATGAATTAATGAAAGACATACATGACTTCCAACTGTGGAGTTTTTTGCATTGGTTGGATGGCTTGCAACAAATGATTTAAGATCTCTGATGCTCAGTGACTCATCTGCAAAATGGAAACAATATTAATATTAATAGCAATGATATGAAACTGCTATTTATGTGATTATAGTTTACTCTTTAAAGACTCTAATATAAAATGTAGCTATGTGTGTGTGTGTGTGTGTGTGTGTGTGTGTGTATCTGGATAGATACAATATATTCCTGCATATTTGAAGAAACTGAAGCAGGATTTTCTGTTGTAGGAGGCTGCTTGTTTATTTCATGGCTGTTCAGACTGCTAAAATAATCACAAAGAAACTGTATTAATCAAATCACTGCTTGGCCCATTAGTTGAGCTTCTTATTGGCTAACACTTACATCTTAATTTAACCCATTTCTATTTACCTGTGTATTGTATGAGGCTGTGGCTTACCGGGTAAAGTTCTGGCATCTGTCTCTGGCGTGGCCGCATGGCTTCTCCTGATTCCACTTTCTTTCTCCCAGCATTCAGTTTAGTTTTCTCCACCTACCTATATTCTTCACTGCACAGGCTTAAAACAGTTTCTTTATTAACCAATGATATTCACAGAGGGGAATCCCACATCACCTTCCACTTTCTGTCTGAATAAAAAGGAAGGTTTTAATCTTAACATTAGTAAAACTACATATAATGAAACAGGTATCAAGCAAGAATTACAGTTACACTATTTATATCTATTTTATCTTTTATCATAACTAAAGAAAACTATAATTATAGCTATCTATTCTTCAGCTCCATCAGAGACTCCAGAAGGATATAATATTGCTTAAGTAAACAGCAAGTACATTGTAAACAACTTCCAAAACTCTAGAATTGACAGAGACATCTTGTTACCTGGACAGTCACCCAAAGTTCTTCTGTATCATTGAGGCATCCAATCTTCAGCCATACGCCCATAGTATCTAGCTGACATTTTCACGAAGCAGAAAATTTCAAAGACAGGTCTGCCTATATTGGCAGTTTGTCAGTCACTTTTCCCTGTGTCCTGCAGAATGTCTTGCAGACTCTTTCATGAAGCAGGGACCCCGAAGGACCATCTCACCTTCTTTAGGCAACTATTTCTGTATGTCCTGCATGTTCAGTTCATACAGCATACCATCAAGCAGTTCAGGCAAGAGCAGTTTCTTGCCCAAAAGGCCAGCAAATTCCTTAAGGAGTCTCTTCAATGTCCATCTTTCTTTTGAAAAAGATTGGTGTTGCC
Source organism: Myodes glareolus (assembly GCF_982192425.1). Lineage (NCBI taxonomy): Eukaryota > Metazoa > Chordata > Mammalia > Rodentia > Cricetidae > Myodes > Myodes glareolus. The sequence continues at coordinate 57,642,845 of NC_142045.1, forward strand.
AGGAGCAGATGTATCTCATTGTCATGAAAAGTCCTAACTTCTTAAAACATTCTAAATGCCATATTCTGTAGTCTTTGAAAGATCTGAAGAATACCTATCTAACTGAAATATATCTCTATATATCTAGAAAACCTAACTAACATGACTAAAAACTTGAGTATTATAGATGATTACCTATTAACCTATATTTCTTAATTATACATTTTTAAATGAGCTGCACATGCACAATACTTTAATTAAGAGCAAAAATATACATATAACAAAATTGACTTTAAATTTGTATGAATAAATCAAGATCCAAACCAATGCAAATTTCTATAACATATCCCCCTTTAAATGTAAACAAGCATTTATAAACAGTATTTGGGAATATGGGCATAGTTCTTTCCAAACTGTTTCCTGCTTTATGTTGAACAAAGTAATTTTTGGTGTGTTCATCGTGACATTTTGGGGGATCTTGGTCAATCAAACCACATTAGTTCTCATCCTCTGTGTAAACAAAAGAACCTCTTTTTCAAAGCAACATATCCTTAGACCCAAATTTTGAAGACAAGATACCTTTAAAGTGTATATGTTGGTTACTTAGCTTCTTTACTGTCAAAAATTCAAAGAAAACACAATAATATATATAATCCAGACTCTCTGTGTATTTTCCATCTTTATGCGGCTGATTTTTCTTACTCTATTACTTTTTCTGTAAGTTTAATATTTTATTATCTTTACTCGTTTAATCTATGACTGTCTGTATTCCTTTATATTACATTTTCTGTCTCTTTACTCTCTTTCTTCTCTCTCCCAAGCCTCCGTACATTTTTAAAACACACTGTGTCTTATTTAAAGTCTTTTATGTCTGCATTTGTCCTTATTGCTTATCTGTAATCCTTTTATGACCAGCATGGCTTCTTAAAATGCTAAGTGCTTTTTAAAAACCTAAAATTTTTTTTTAGGCAAATCCGGCCCTCACTGCTTGCTCCACCCAGTCTGACATGGTGGAGGTCCATTCACTGCTTCAGAGACTGCTGAGTGGGAGCTGTCCTTACCAACTCAACTCTGATAACCAGTTGGCCCATACTGTTACCAAGTAACTTGAAGCATGCTTTCCACAAACCCCATTTAATTGCTCAGCCTCCTGAAAGAGCCAGAGTTTGTGCTGGCAGCAGAGCCCAGAGATCCACCATTTCAAAACTGTGCAGCTTTTTTTTTCTGCTACCGCTGAATCAGGAAGACCTCTCTTAAAAGAGTTGTGTTCCACCACCAGCAAACAACAAGAAGCTGTGTTAAATGCTGTATTTTTGTGTCTAGAATTCCTTTTTAAGATCTCTCAAGTTTTAAGTGAATTTAGTCAACCACATTGGTGTGCCAATGTATAGAAGGAAGGCAGCTTGTTTGTTTCCTGACCACTTAGATTCCTGAAATAATCACACAGAAACTGTATTAATCAAACCACTGTTTGGCCCATTAGCTCTAACTTTTATTGGCTAACTCATACATCTCAATTTAACCCATTTCTATTAATATGTGTATTGCCACAAGGCTGTGGCTTATCCGTTAAAGTTCTGGCCTCTGTTTTGGCATGGCTACATGACTTCTCCTGACTCTGCATTCTTTTTCCCAGCATTCAGTTTAGTTTTCCTTGCCTATCATATTCTGCCCTCTCGCCTACCTATATTCTGTCCTGTGCAGGCCTAAGACAGTTTTTTTATTAACCAATAGTATTTACAGCATACAGAGGGGAATCCCACATCAATTTTCACTTGAGGATAACTATGCGCAACTTTGATTATTATTCAGTTATTACTAATGAAATGAAAACAGAGTTTGCCAAGCATAAGAAGTAGATCTCTAGTGAAATGACGAGTGAGTGTGGGTTATCATTGACTAGTAATGTTGAATTGGTACTTTTATCTTTTCCCAAACAAGTCATTGTGAAATTGAGAAACAAATCTCAGGAGGACCGACACTCTGAACAAGACTGACAGTCTGAGTTGCTTCTGTCTTTGGTCCTTAACTTCATTTCCCAGACGTCTTAATGTCTGATCACCCAGCAAACAATCCTGTCTTCTTGTTTATTCTTAGACTGTAACAAAAAAAATGAATTTCCATTCATGCTTTTGTTCAGTGTCCCTGAGAGCAGAAGGATGAGGTCCCTTTATTTAGGGAACAGGATGTTAAGTACACTGGGCCAGCTTGCTGAGCACTGCCTGTGGGAGGGTAAAGTGCTTCTCTACTCACACGTGTCTGCTTAGGAAGAATGGAGATATTTACAAAGCAGTTGCATGAGTGTGCATCTATCTTTCTGGGTATTTGATAGAAGCTAAGCCACTAAAATTATATGAGAAAATATTCTAAAAACTAAGTTTTACAAGATCAAATGGGACAGAATCAGAATATTTGGCAGCCTAATCTTTCCTACCATTACAGGTGTACTGCAGAGCTGCCTTGGTCACAGAGAAAGATATTAGCCATATTAGCCATTTATCTAACAGGACAAAGCTATTGTATACATAATATATATATATATATATATATGTGTGTGTGTGTGTGTGTGTGTGTGTGTGTGTGTGTGTATCCTTTTGTGGTTTTGTTAAAATGTATAAACACAGGGAGCTGTCCTGAACAATATACACTAAAATATATTTTAAAAGTATCTCTGGAAGATGTAAGTAGAGATGTACACTATTTTTCTATGGAGTTTACATGATTTAGCTAATGGCCTATACAACTTTAACTCTCAGAAAAATAAGCTAAAAAGTATTTCATATCATGTAATTGGAAAATAAGCATTGAGATGCTCAAAATGACAAAACCACTTGAGAGACCAACTCACATGTTCATATTTTCACATGAGCTGTGCTTTATCGACTAAGGGATTCCTTCTTGTTTCTTAACTTCCAATTCTTCACTGTGGGAAAAAGTGTGGAAATGCCTTGCGTGCAAGAAACAAAGTCATTCCTTCCATTTAGAGACACGGCTTGGTGTCTTTAATTGACGTGATGCTCAAAGGATATTTCTGGGACATTCTTACCCAAATTCACGTGTGCTAACTGTTGACTGATCCTGTTAACCCCACATATTTTGAGATGTTAATCTTTTTAATATTATTGGGATGAACTGGGTTTGAGAGAGGGTTAGAGCGAGTTAAAGATGGATCAATGTTTAGGCTTTGGGGTTATTAGGAAGTCAGGCAGAGCAGTGGGCTGAAGAAAGGGAGTCAACTCTGTGCACAAGGAAGAGGGCCCAAGGTGAGCTGACCTCACCAAATTAGACTTAAGGTTTCTTGAATGTCTGGCTGATACACATGTTCAAAGGGTACCAAGGGCATTCCTGGATAAGGGAGCCTGGAAGAACTATGGGCCTTGTTAGTAGGCATTGAGAGGTACTGTCTACAACCCTTCTCCTCTTGGGGTTGTTGGGGAAATGCCACATCTGAAAACAAAGGGAAAGAGTCTGGGCCCTTGTGAGCAGTGCAATGAAAAAGACAGACTGCAGGGGTAAGGCCACATTGTAAGGCTCTCCACAGAATCAAAGGGACTGATTACCTATTAGATATGTTAATTATGATAAACATTGTGCTCGATTCTTTGTACTATCAGTAATAATGGATAAAGATCATCCCAAAGTACTTAACAATCAGTTTTTTGGCTATCTGTCCCCTAGGAGTCCTACAATGGATAATGTTTCAGTTTGGTTTTTATATATTCATCAGAAAGCGTCAAAAGAAGTTCAAAACACAGGCATTATTGCTTTGACTTGGTTTCTTCCTTGTATTCCCTCACGATCACTTAACTGTGTTCACATAGCAAGGAGAAGCACTGTGTAACCACCAATGAAGCATTTGTTCAACAATGCACAACAGTGACTACTAAACCCATAATACACCAGATGCAGGAAGGATTGTGCTATTGATCAGCCACAATCTGATGTTACAGTTGTTTCTACAGTGAAAGCACATATGACCTCCTCTGTCATGAACAACAGAACAGGAGCATATTTCATGCCATTGCTCTACAGGTTACCAGTTCAGTATGGCAGTGTGAGACATCTAAACCAGGAGAAGAGTGGAAGTCATCTGAAAGGAGGGGAGCCCAACTGAGAAAATACCTCCATGAAATCGGGATGCAGGCAAGCCTATAAGGCATTTCCTTAATTAGTGATTGATGGGGAGAACCCAGTTCATTGTCATCCCTTGTGCTGGTTGTCCTGGGTCCTATAGGAAAGCAGACTGAGCAAGCCATGGGAAGCAAGCCAGGAATGGCTCTGCATCAGCTCCTGCCTCTAGGTTCCTGCCCTGTTTGGGTTCCTGTTCTGACTTCTTTTGACAGCAACAGCACTAAGGAAGTGTAAGCCAAATAAATCCTTTCCTCCCCCAAGTAGCTTTATTAATGCTGTTATATCATATTGACAATAACCCAAACCACGACAAAGAATCATAAATAGTCTTGAGTTTAGTAGGAATGACTATGTGTCTGATTTTAGTATTTTCCAACCTTTTTCTCATCTGAAGTTGTTCCTAACAAAATGAGAGAAACAAGACAGTAAATCCATCACCTCCGGGCTCTTCCTCTGGCTCCTCAGCATTCTGATTGCATCAGAGAACCCCTGTCATAAAGACTGGGCGTCCAGACTTGCCTCTTCATGGCTCCTTTCTACTAAAACTGCTTCAGACAAAACAGTCTGACTACTCTTGAAAGTCTGGCCCTGTCTTGAGGGATTTATGGATTTTTTTCAGTCTGTTTATAACCTCCTGTAAAGCTTCAGGAACCTTTTGGATTAATCATCAATAAACATTTACTAAGCACTTCCCAGAGTTCAAGGTGCTCTCCCAGTCACAGTGGGCTTAACAGCATTCGGGGGAGACTTTGCAACTGCCTAGGGTGTCAGTAAAGGGTTTCTGTTCTTTATCCGGTAATGAGATTATTTTATGTGATCTCAACAAGGAAATTCAATCCAAGGAGTGATTGGATACATCCCAGGTACAAGGCTGCTCTGGCAAGCGTGGCAGTGAACGGCAGTCAGGCACCGAGGTGGGTTGCTACAGGACATGCTTGCTAAACTGTCAGCCAAGGACCTGATGCCGTCTCTCTACTCTTTAGCCATGCATTAACAAGACTCAACTCCTGTCCCCCATGCTATGGGGGATGCAATATGCTCCTCATGCTTGCTGCAATTTCTGGGTATCACGGATTCTCATGGTCACCTCACCCTCTTCTCCTGCCACCATATGTTAATGGTATTGGAGCGTGTCTCCATGGTGACTTCAGTTGTTGAGTTTGTGTGTCATCTTTGCCTTCCTCTTAGATCTGCACATAAAAACACAGAATCCTTTTGTATCCATTGTTCTCCAAGGGCAAATAACCCATGGTCAATAGCAGTAGCATCTGCACAAAGGAAAGAAGTGTGACACCTAACTCACCGTGCAGAGCGGGTTATTGGGGTTATTGATCCATCTCAGGATTCACAGCTCTGCCAAACTTCCTTATTGCCATCTAAGCTTCTCTTGGAAAACACCTTTAGAAACTTGGACATTTCACCCAGCTTCACCTTCAGTGATTATGATTTATGTAACATTTGTACCGAAGAAACTGCCTGGACTATATTCAAGCACTATGATGCTTCCCATAATGGCTCGGCTATTGAGAGGTGTTGGTGTCCATGTGGGTCCAGTACCAGACTCTGCAGAGTTACTGAGGGAAGTTCTGATTTCCCTGGTTACACAAATCAGTGATGTGTTTTTCCCTGCTATTAATCCCAGAGGCATTTTGGGAGACCCTTTCGAAGAAGGAAAGAATTACTACTTATTTCTAGTGCAAGGCAAAGTTATGGAGCTTGGCTAATAAGACTAAGTGTTGTCAGCATTTTAGGCAGGGACGTCTTCCTTCCAGGGTTGATCTTGGAGATTAGGGAGAAGAATGAATTATGCGTTATTGTAGACCTAAGACAAAAGATAGTCACGTTGTCAGAAACAGGATCCTGGCTCAGTATCCGGAGCCAAAGTCTCACTGACCCAATGGATCATTTCAGAACACAGTGAACATGGAAGTTGGTGTGGAAAACAGGTATGAGCATTGGCTGGTGTAGAATTGGCAGTGTTCAGTGAAATCCCGAGGTGAAATGGGAGAATGCATGACCTTCTCCATGCTACCAGTTCAGAATTTTTATGTATATGAATTTTTATGTATAGTTAAAAAAAATTATTCTGGCAAGTTTTATAATTTAAAATGAATTGAAGGCTTGAAGGAGAGGATTATGAACCTGATGAATAAATATTGTCTGCTTTCTGACCTCATTTGACTTCAAGGCTAAGAAAGCATGACATTCAGTAGGACAGCACATAGAGAGGGTGGTGTAAAGCAGTAGAGACGTTCATTTCACTCTAGTGTTTCCACACAGCTGCAAATGAACCCCTCAGCTTCCGAAGAAACAATGCGAAGCTGGGTGCTGCGGACTGTGGCCCTCTCAGCAAACACGTCATCCGAGGATGAGGGGACAGATTATATGGAGTGATGGAGCATATCCTATGCGGGGAAGCTGCAGTGGGCCCTCAGTCAAAGCAGGGCTAATGTGGCGTCCTGTCTTCACACACACAAAGCAACTTGTCAAACAGTATGCAAGACAGACCAAAGGCCATGCCCGCTCATGTGTCCCATGAGGAGAGAAACCTTCCTAATATTTCAGCTTTCTTTGCAGAAAACATTTTAGCTACATCTGATATAGAAAAAGACAATTTAATGTTCTACCAAAGTTCTGGGATTATTAAGCCATTCCCCTAATGTCTTTATCATAATAGCTATCATTTTGATCCTCCCACACAGCATTATTGTTTCTGAAGATTTGTAATGTATCTTAATCAGAAATTCGGTTTCCTAAGCTACTGAGCCAATTTCACAGATATCTCTCAGAATATTTATTTTAAAATGTTTATTAGGTAAATGTCTGAAAATACTTCAAAATTCCATGAAGTAAAACAGTTTCAATTTTTAAAAATATTCTTATGAGTTAGAGTCTATGATAGAATTTAGCTTAGTAGGTCTGAATGGCAAACAGGGCACACGGCTGTTTCCAGGTAAAGAGTCACTCGGACATACGCTAGGAGCCCAACAGTCAACAGAAAAGATGCGCGCTGAAACAAATGTGGCTCAAACTGTCTGAAGATTTTAAAGGGTTGTGTGTGTGTGTGTATGTGTGTGTGTGTGTGTGTGTGTGTGTGTGTGTGTGTGTGTAGTGTCATGTGTGTGGTGTGATAATTGATGTTTGTGTGTGTGTATGTTGTATGGTGTATGTGAGTAGTAAGTGTTAATGTTGCATGTGATGTGTATGTGTTTATGGTATATATGGTGTCTGTGTATATGTGATGTGTGTGTGTGTGTGTGTGTGTGTGTGTGTGTGTGTGTGTGTACATGCAGGCACATGTGTATAGTAGGTACTGAAACTATGGGCCTAGTGAACGCTAGGCACACACTTTTCTACTGAGTTGTATTCCCAGCTAAGAAATTTTAATGATTTCTGCTAATAACTTAGCTAAGCGTTGTAGATGGCAAGCTTCATGTTCACTCTTTTTCTAGATGGATATATTTAAAGTTCTAAGAATTCTGATTTATTAATATATACTCTAGCCTTTCCTTATCTTGTGGGGCAGAAATTATGTCTAATCACATGTTTTTCGATGCTAGGGATTTAACCAGGTGCTTTGCATGCTAGGCAGATGCAATACCATTGAGCTGTACTGCCAGAAGCTGAGCAGACACAGGCTTGAATATGGGCTGTGGGAAGTCCAGACTTAAAAGGCTTTGATGGTTACTGTGCTTTACCTAATATTTAGATCTTCTTAAAATAGCCGAAGTGCATGAGGGAAGCTTGTCATGGCTGGGGTCAGGAACTTAGAGGAGTGGCTTCAGGCAGGAAGGATTCCTTTAGGCTCAGACTGTCTGGGGTAGCCTGGCTCCATCTCTGTGGGGTGGATATGAGGCTGCTGCTGTGATGAGGAGAACATGGAGAACACAGCAGCTCACCTCATATTTGTGGCCAAGCTGAGAGACAGGCAGGATCAGTGCTTTGACATCCTCCAGAGGAATCTCCCTAGCAACCTGCTCCTCCATCCTAAGGTTTCCAGCATCACAAAATAGCACCATCAGCTGGGGAATCTTGACCTCAGTCTGGGAAGATCTGGTATTCAAATCATGGTACTGAATGGGGTGGGGGTGGGGGGCTCAACTTTAGAAATTAAGAACTGTCTTGACTGAGGAATTCTTAATTATTTTAGAACACTAGCTCATAGGAAAGCTATTTTTAAGGTTTAGACCTAGATCTGATAAAATGCAGAAATGGAAGTTATTAGTGGATCATCAGAAGTCACAGTTCAGTAACACAGAAAGCATATGTCATGTGCAAAGAACCATTTTTACATTTTCAAACTCGATGTCTTTCTGAAACCCGGCTTTCTTCCTATTCTGGTATGTCTAAAGATGTGCACATGTGGAAGCCTTTGATCTTTGCTTCATCTGGAAATTATTTTAAAACTGCAAGATTGGAAGAGTCCTTAGTGCTGGAACAGCCTGTCCCCGAGGACACAGCAGATGTCTGTATGCTCCCAAAATATATGTCATTGAGACGTTAGGGGGTTTCACATTGCTACACAGAGCAGGGAAGTAAGACGCATTCATACCGTATTTGTACGTTTTGTTATATCTACCCAGAAACTATAGGAATAGGTCAGTTCCAAGCACGTCCTCCCACTCTTCTTCATAAGCATTGACCCTGAACTCACATATCTCAGTATTTCCGAATTTTAGAATTGGTGGGTGGGCTGTGAGACCGCAGGGCCACACCTAAGAGGGGAAGGATCCACTGCCCATTCATTCATCAGTTTCACTAAAAATGTCCACTGATTCAGCATTAGCCAAGTTTCAGGCATCGTGTGGCAGGGGAGTTTCAATCTCTGTCTTCATGGGCATTCTAGTTTAGTCCTAATCCTGCTGAAGACGTTAGACCGCTGTTCTCAGTGCCTGGAGGCTGTGCACATTGATAAACAGCACCCGTCTTCATTCTCTGCATTGCTCTCTCTTCTATCTTATCCTTTGCTTTGGTCTTAGTTAACGAGTGTGTGGTGGGGCGCGCGCGCATGTGTGTGCGTGCGCATGCCCAAGTGGACCTGTGAGTTGAGCTTCCTCTCCGCAATGGAGGAAATGCTTTTCTGGGTTTGAGATGAGAGATGATAAGGAAGCCAGTTGGTGATCGCTGTCCCCATCTCTCATTCTCTCAAAGAGCAGAAAGCGTTTGCATTCTCCTCTGAAAGACTGGCCTCAGTCTGAGCGCGAATCCCTTTCCTTCCCCCATTTATTGACTCAGTCTAAAATATTGCTGTAAACTGATTATGTATTATTTTTATCTTCAACAAAAATAGCATTTCCCTCATGGCAATTCAATATAGTTGTGAGCGTCTAAAACTGGTTTCTAAAAGTCCAGAAATTATTGCTTAGCTAGAGACAAAAGCAAATATAAAAGAAAGTCCCTGCCCTCATGTGCTTAAAATGATGATAATGTAACTATTAAAATTAGAAAAGTCAAACATTTTATGAAAAAATAGTATTTAAACTGGAGTAATTTACATTTTACTGCATTTTCTTCAGAGTAACCCGACTGTCCCAAGGTCAGTCACAGACTAACTCATGACTGATACGGAGCAGATGGGTGGGAGGGCGTGCGGCACCGTCATGAGGCGTTCCGCGGGAGGACTCACCTGTATGTTACCACTCTGACGGTGGACAGTGCTAACAGTGAGGTGGACACGTCACGACGTGTTCACCGATTCCCAGACACCGAGGCTTGGCCACAGCCAGCAACACTGTGGAGCAGGGACTGCGTCAGCAGGCTGGCCGACTCACAGAATTGAGTAGCTGTCTCTTTCCTCTGTGTGCTCCCTGCCATAGTGCTCTATCTTACTGTTATCTCCAAAGCTCTGAATGAAAGGGACCATGAAGCCTCTGAAATTGTGAGATTAAAACCACTGTTCTATTGTGTAATTCATTTCTGGCAAATATTTGTTCACACCAATAGATAGCAGACGAATGTAGCCATTTTTTCCAAATTGACCATGGGATCTTCCTTTGTTTCTTAATAATTATTAATAATGTGTTTCACCAATTATGTTTGCATTGGATGGAGTTTGGAAAGGCCTGCCACAATTTCTATCTCCTTGAATAACACTTTATGGATTATATGTGTTTTTCACTAATAGAAAATGAAATATACCAACAAATAAAATACAGATGTTTTTGAGCAGTTTTCCCTTGCCTTCACAACTGTAGGAGACTGAGAAAAATCTTAACTACAAATTTCACTCATCTATATTGTTTTCTACTTTAGAAGTCTTTTACCTCAGTTTTAATCTGGATTTCAGATAAAAGGTTATGGTAAACCTTAAACCAAGATTTAAGCTCCCAAGATTCTCATTTACTTAAAAAAAGGTTATAAGAGTATGTATATGTATGTGTGCACATGTGTGTCTGTGAGCAGATTGTGAGTGTAGATAGTCCATGTGCACGTGTGTGTCTGTGAGCAGATTGTATGTGAGTGCAGAGGCCTGAAGAGAAAGCTCTGGAAATGGAGTCACAGGTGGCCCGGAGGTACCAGACATGGGTGCTGGGAGCCGAAACTGGATCTCTGGAAAAGCAGAAGGTCCCTTAAGCAATGAGCCATCCATCCAACCCCATGTTCTCAGGGTTGTCAATTTTTTTGTGTGTAAACACTAAACTCCATTTTGACAAATTAAATGAATTGGTGGAAATGTCAGATAAAGTGGATATGGATTAGGTTGTAAAAGTCTTGCTTTAGCGGATGATTTTTTACTACGTTCTACTCAAATATTTATGTGTCATGTAGTATCCAAGGATGACAAAAGACTGCAAATAAGTCAATGCACATATAATAGTTTTTACAAATCTTTGGGACTATGCTCATGGATGTCTATTCTTTCAACTGTTTCTTCCATGAAGGGAAACATTACTGAGCCTGAACCTACTGCTTTTGGTTTTAGGTGTGGGGGGCTCTAGTCAATTGCCTAAGACTGAGAAAGAAGCAGAACCAGATTATCTGAAAACGTGGTGTTCCCAGACTATGGAGTCTCCTCACTTACTAACACTGGGTCACAGCCACTCTGCCTTCTACATCGCTAGTGTAGAACAAATACATCACTTGCCAGGTGCCTTTAATTCCTGCCACTGGAAGTCAGAGGCAGGCAGCTCTGTGAGTTGAAGGCCAACATGGTCTAAACAGTGAATCCCAAGGTAGGCAGCTGGGGCTGTGTTTCTATTTCTCCTGGGTGTTCGCCAGGCATGCACCAGGCCTTAGACTCAGTCTTCAGCACTGCTGGGATGGGTTACTCTTGCTGCAGTGATGATACACCTCTTTCAGAGTCACCGTGTATACTGTGTCCCATGGAACTATTGCTAATAAATAGAATTCGATGCAATGCTTCAGATGACTTTCAGTTGATTTGATTTGACTTTAGTGTAAGCTTTACATAACAGGGTTAGCATTGATGAAATGTTCCTAAATACTATAAATGAATATACATATATGGAATCTTTTTGCATTTCAATTTCAGATAAAAGAACTGTTTTTTTTAAATTTATGCAACTTGATTTAAAGAAGAAAGATTGTATCCTCTTAAACATTAAAGGGATTTGAATTATTTGAAATTTTGCTATAATATATTCTACCTTTATTTTTTAGTTCCTAATACTCGTGGTTTAAGATTGAATTTATTCTGCATAGCTAAAAATTCTCCATATTTCCACAATATTTTCTCATGTATTTCTTATTCAAAAAGTAGTACAACATAAGATAAAGGTGCCAGTTACCGAGAAAGAAGAGGGGACCGGGGCGATATGTCCATGGATAAGAACACTCCATGCTATTGCAGAGGACCCGAAAACAAAACAAAACAAAACAAAAACAAACAAACAAAAAACCCATTCGCATCAAATAAAAACAAGTAAATCTTTAAAAACTGAATAATCTGGTTTTATCAATTCACTTCAGTACATAAATGTGAAAAAATTACTGACACTTAATTTTCTAGCTGTTTTATAATCATACCTAAAGAGTATTTGAGCCAGTACGTTTTCAATACTAAGTTACAAAAACTTTTGTAGAAATGTTAGGCTCTGTCCTAACACTATGCTTGCTACAGAATGATATTGTAACAGCAGGTGACAGGGCTGCAATAGCTTATAGGTTGAGAGCACTCACTGCTCTTGCCAGTGATTAGGTTCTGTTTCTAGTACCTTATCAAGCGGTACACAACTGTTACCCCAGGCTTGGGAGATATGCTGCCCTCTTGTGGCTCCTGTGAGTAACTGCACTAATGCATACAAGCATAACTGACAAACACACATACACATCATTTAAATTTAGAATATTAATCTTGAGGGACCAGAAGCATTCTTAAAACAACATTTTAACTTCAGATTAAGAATTTATATGAGTACTGTATTTACACCATGTTCAACCATCTCTCTCCCCTCTCCAACTGCCTCAGTATGCCTCCATGTTCTCATTTCCTCTCAAATTCATGAGCTCTTCATTTTTGGTAATTATTTATAATTTATTTAATGATAATCCCTCCCCTCATAAGTTCATTTAACGTTTTTCATATATACTTCCTTTTTATGGCACAGTACTTGGGATTGGCTAATGTACCTGGGAGTTTGTCCCAGGAGGAAACAGTCCCCCACTCTCAGAGGTTGACTGCTAGGAGCTCTTCCTACCAAGTGTCATTTGAAAACAGTAACAAGCCAGGCATGATGACTCCTGCCTTTAGCTCCAGCACTGGAAGAAGAAACAGACAGAACTCTGTGAGTTTAAGGCTAACCCAATCTCTACATGAGTTCTGGACCATCCACGGCAACATGGTGAGACTCTTGTCTCAGGAAAATAATAATTTATAGCAAAGTTTTGTTCATAGTAAAGGAACATAGTGTAAGTGAGTTTCACAAAGTCTTCAGAGTCTTCAGCCCATGTCCTGACAAACTGGATCACCATTGACACATTATCTCGAAGAGCCTATAGACTTTCGGATTTACACTTGGCGCACAATCCACAGGTTTTGACAAAATCATAAAATAACCATGGTAATGCACTCTGGGATAGCTCACTGCCCTAACAACCCTTCACATTGGTCTATCCTGCTCTTCTTCTCCTCAGCCCTGACTCCAGCTATGCTTTTCCTGCTTCCATCTGTCTTTTCAGGATTCCTTCAGTGGGCAGCAGTTCCAGGGCAGATTCTTTTACTCAGTGAAAAGCATTTACCTTCCTCGGTGGCTCTTCCTGGTTTGATAGTTCATTTTACTGAGAATGAATGAACACTTCTTTGGAGGTGCCAGTGTAGCCTTTCACCTGCTGAAAGACATCCTTGACTGCTTCCAAGTTTCGGCAATTGTGATTAAAGTGGAGTGGATGAGTGTGTTCAGAGTCTTTGCTTTGACTTAACCTCCCATTCCATCTTCTCAGGCATGCACAGAGATGTGCTTGCCAGTTTGGGTTGCAAGAGTCACCCAAACTTAGTTGGGTTTGATAAGATAACACAATGTCCTGTAGAGCAGCTGAGCTCTTTGACATTGCCACCAGCAACGACACGTGTTTATATCCTGAGAACTGGACATCGGAATGGTGTCCCAACCTTATGTTCATGCTCTTTACATGCATGTTGACCCACTGCAGGACTTCTTTGCTTAGATTCTTATCAGACTTTTTTTCTGCTGCTAAACCATTTGTTTTGTATATGAAATTTGTGAGTTATTCTTAATTTTGATAATAGTCCTCATTCAGATAAGTCATTTGTTACTACTTTCTCCTTGTCTTCAGTTTGCTTTTTCTTTTCATAAACAAATACTTCTCTTCTTTAGAGTTGGAGAGAGACAAGATACCATGCTGCCCATTCCATTTTCTTTTGAGCGCCTTCAAAGATATGCATGATTTTAGACTAGTGAATTTTTAGTATACCTTTATTGATCTACTTAACTCATCATTTTTGACACACGCATTCATATGCAAGTTTAAGGGAGGCCTGCCCCTTTTTGAATGGAGATGGAGGAGGAGCGGATGGGTGTAGAACAGAGGTAGGAGGAAGGAATAGGAGAAGAGGGAGGAGAAACTGTGGTTGGTATGAAAAATAAATGGAAAGTTTTTAATAAAAAACAAACAAACAAACAAAAAGAAATCGTGATAACTGTAAAGAAAAAGAGTTGAGTTCCCTATTTTAATTGATAGATTAGGTCATTAATATTTTCCCTATTTCATATGCCCCTTCCTGAAATGTAACTGATTGCAAACATATCCACAATCAATTAATTATACATAGGCATAAGATGGTAAATAGTGTGTCCCCCTGTAAATGTTTACCAGATGATACAATTTTACCTTAATGCTCATGTATTCAAAACTAGTTCAAGCCAGATCTGCCTTTTTCTCGTTGATGCTTAGATATATTGAGAATAGACTTGTTTAGAAGCTGTTTAAGTTTTAATGTACTAGGGAAAGACATGAGAGTACATTTAGCCTGACACATGTTACATTCTAGAGCATGGAGAGTCTGTTAGGATGTGTGGAAATATGTGTGTGCATGCATTGTATATAGTATCTGCAGGTGAAGAAACTGGGCTGTTACATGAATTGTTACCGAGCTAGTGCGTGAGTGTCCCCATAGGACACCAGGTATAAACGTGTCCTCTTCAGGGCTAGGGCAGGAGTGTCCCCATCCCAGCACTAACGTGTCTCCTACTCTTGCGTGCCTTAGTTACCACTGTCACCACTACACTTAAAGAAATATCATAGGAAGTTTCTTACTTTAGATAAATAGATAAAATTTTATTAGGAAATATAAGCTAGGTATATGTCTAAACACTGTATAAATTCTATTTTGTATCTTTTTAAACCCATACCAGATTATGTATATAATTATTATACCCATTATATGCATGAAAAACTGAGACAAAGAGAAAACAAGCTTTTGAATTAATTTTCCACTGTAAATAGGTGGCCATCCCTAGTAGTGTGGCTCCTGGGCTGATTGTGACAATAATAGCTGAATTCCGTACCCTTCTTTTCTGGAATATCAATGTTCATGAATTATTTTTGGTTGACAACCTGTCCTTCAGTTCTTTATCCCACAAGTTTTTAAAATGCGTGATATTGTTACAAATATTAAATTTCGAGATCAAATTAACTTATTTCTCTTAGTTGTTCATATAAAAGTTATGTAACATATATAGTTTTGTGATTATATATAATATAAATATATATAGCTATCTGGTTTTATATATATGTGTGTAAATTTATATGTATATATAAAATCACAAAACTATATATATTTATATATATACACACTCACTGAAATTTTTGGGAATACTATTAAGAATTATCTTAATCTCAGCACATAAGCATTATCATTTGTTATTTTTTAAGTAATTAAAATGACATAAACTTGAGTAAAAGCAAAATTTTAAAATGTGGACAAAAAGTGCCGTTGAATATGGTCTTAGCTGATTTTATAATTGTTGTTACAGTTCACTTCCCTTTCCAAGCCTTCCCCAAGATTAAGCACTCTCAGCTTTTCCGTGCCATTTAAGTCATGGTTTTTACACCATTTTCCATTAAGAAATTAACAAGGAAGAGAGATTCTTTTAATACAAGCAAATTGTTTTTCAGGTAGCTAACAGGGATGAGATTATATACTTCAGGAAACCTGAGTAATTCCACTCTCCAGTGACAGAGAAGAGGAGGGGACTAACTCAAATGTTTCCCAGTCTTTCATCCTGTCTACTCAAACTCACTACCTCCTGTGAAGAAAGCGCAGAAGGCAGTGGTCAGCCCTATGAGGGACGCAGGGTTCCTATGCAAAGAACTTCTGAGAACGCTGATTAATTCTATGAAAACATCACACCGAGCAAACATATCCTGACTCTGTGGCCTTCAGTGGAAATATGCATATACCACTCATACTACTCTGTTGATATATTATTATGTGATTTACTAAGCCATCCAGTGTACACACCCAGTACTAACTATTGGCAGGTGTGCACGCGACTGTCCTCAGCACTGAACCAAAGGGATTAACCTCTAGGGCTGTGAAAGTTACATGGGGGAAACTGGGGGCAATGAACAGTGAATGCACAACTGAAATGAAGAATGTGACTTCAGTTCCTAAGTTCTATAGAAATAAACCAAAGACCAAAGCACAAGGACTGCTTTTCTGCTTTAGCTTTATAAATTAAACATGAATACCATGAAAAATATGGCTTAATACCAACATTTATCTTGTTTATAGCATGTGTATATAACATGCACACAACTGAAACGCACAGGTTCTATAAATCTAGCTTAAGAAGCAAAAACATAGAGTCCTCATCCCCCTCAGACATTGTCATAATTTTTAATTATGAGTTCATCATTTGCTTAGTTCTCCTAATGATCTCACAGCATGCATCTCTTCCTAAAAAGACAGTTTAGCGTTCTGTGCTTCATATACTGCATGAGCTAATTACACCTACTTTTAACGGTTATATTGGATCTACCTGTTTGCCTTTGGTTCTGACATTCATCTGTGCTCACGAATACTCATCCACTTTCAGTCCTTCGGATAATATTTCCGTATGAAATCGAATTTGGATGTCAAGAAGCCAAGTTCAGTTCCACCAACTGAACGTGTGTTTACAGCAAAACACAACCTCTTTATCTGCTGAGATCTGGCTTTCTAAGACGCCCTTGGGATTTGATAGTCATGAAACCTTCAGAAAACCACACTCGTCACAACCACAGAAATACAGCATTAGTACGAAACTACTGCCAGCTATTCTAGCCGCTAGTGTAATTACTCCCTCTAAGTCATATGTACCTTCAGGAATTACTAAGAAATTCTTGCTGGCTGAGATTAACTACTGACTAAACAACACTTACAAAGCCCAATAAAGTCATGGGAACTGATTCATCAGTGGGGCAACTTTGTATCTACAGAAAGAACTGAGGTGCTGAAGCTGGAATACAGCCAACAGTCTCACAAAAACACGTTAGAGAAGCCTGCACTGCATGTTGCTTTGTGAGTCATCAATCTGCCCCCTGGCATGTTTTTTTCACTTTCCAGCACATTTGACAATATTCCAATAAAAGGACCTTTTGGTGATGACTGCACAGTGCCTGACATGTCTGAGAGGAGGCCCTGCTCTTCATGTGCAAAGCTGTAATACCTTTTAGTAAACGTTCTTGTGCTGCAATGCTCACAAGAAATGGTGGACCTAAAAGGATGTTTCAATCTGAGCTTTATTTCTTCTTAAAGTATTCACAGATTTTGTTAAATATTATACACTTTAACAAAAAGAAACTGCTTATCATATATAATACAAGTGTCTGAAACTTTGAACAAACTTCGCAAAAATGTACTTTGAGTCAGGCATGGTGCTGCATGCCTTTAATCTCATCAGCACTCAGGAGGCGGAGCCATGCAGGTCTCTGAATTTAACACTAGACTACAAAGCAACTTCCGGCACAGCCAGGGCTACACCCAAAAACCCTGTCTTGAAAACAATAATAAAAAAAATTGTTTTATATCTCTACTTGTGAATGCACATACAGCTGTTTATGCTTATACACAAACACATACACACTCACACAAGTATGCATCTACACATGCAAAATTCTTGTATGTAACTGCATCACATTTGTAGAGTCAGAGTTGGAGAGATGTCTCAGTGATTAAGGGCTGCTGTTCCAGAGGGTCTCTCTATCCGGTTCTGTCTGCACAGCCATGTCTGGGTGGGTCATAGCCTCCTGTACCTGAAGCCCCCGGACACCCACTGTCCTCTTCTGGTGTCCGGGTACCTGCACTGAGGTGCACACGCGCTGCAGAGACATACCCGGTCCATTCTAGTTCGGTCTCTGTTGCTGTGATAAACCACTTTCACCAAAATAACCTGATGAGGCCAGCAAATGTTTCTATTTACTGGCTATAGTTGCTCATCAGGAAAGCCAGAGTAGGAGCTCATGGCCGAAGCTGAAACAGAAACCCAAGCAGAGCCCAGGAAGGGAGAGTGTTTACCTACTTAGAGACTGCTTGCTGTATACCTATCATTTACAGACTGCTTGCTGTATACCTTTCACTTACTGACTGCTTGCTGTATACCACTCTTAAACAGCCCAGGCCCATCAGGCCCATCCACCTACACTTAGCCCAGCCCTTACATGGCTTTGCTATCAAGACATGCCCTCTGATAGAGGTGATTCCTCAATTGAGATTTTGTTTTTTAGGTTTGTACCAAGTTGACAAAGACAAACCAACCCACATATACATGATTAAAAATTAAATGAGACTTTCAAGATGGCAAAGAATCAAAATTTGCCATTACTAGTGAATGTGACTGTGTATAATCCACCATTAGGAGGTTTTGTCTGTTATCCTTTGGCCTTCCACCTCCCACTCTTTTGTTTTTCTCTATAGTACTGAAAGGCAAGGAACATGAATGACACATACCTTATCAGCATAAATCACATTATATAGCTCAAAGATGTGCAATTATCATCAAGTGAA
The DNA here is from genome assembly GCF_982192425.1 of Myodes glareolus. Lineage (NCBI taxonomy): Eukaryota > Metazoa > Chordata > Mammalia > Rodentia > Cricetidae > Myodes > Myodes glareolus. The sequence continues at coordinate 57,661,422 of NC_142045.1, forward strand.
CTTTTAAAATATTTTAAAAGCAGCTTCCTTGATCATGATATTTCATCTCTATAAATAGATTTGGAAAGGCAGGAGTACAGAACTCACATAGTTTCTGAGTTTAGATGAGAGTATCCATGACGTTCCTTTACACTGATTGGCTTACTCACAGTCAAATATGGAAAATTCCAGAAAAATTCCCGTTTTCAAGTTTAGGCTATTTGTGTTGCAGTTCTGTGATGTGGGATGTCCTGTAAGTGCTGTGTATGTGTTGCTTTTACTGACTGATGAATAAAGGTGTTGGACCAATGGATTAGCAGAGTAGAGCCAGGAGGGAAATCCAAACAGTGCAGTCAGCTAATGAAGCTGGACAGGATCACCTTTACCCACGGGCAGCACTGTTTCATAGACTGGTAGTCTGGACTAAGCAAAAAGGAGAAACATCTTCTCTGCTCCCTGACTGTGAAGCCAGTGTCACCAGCTGACTTACTTCTGCCCCCGGTCTCCCCGTGACAAAGAAACTTCAGACTGAGTCAAAATAGAAGGACTGCATCCCCAAACTGTGAGCCAAAATTACACTCCCCTCCTTCAAGCGTTCCTGCTAGACCTTTGGTCACAGCAACGAGAAAATTAGTTAATTTACAACCCTTAACAGTAGTTGTCAGTATTTTTAGGTCAATTGTCTATATTGCTTTTAGTCAAATAAACTTTTTTAGTGATCTGAATTTCTGGAATAACACTAGTCCTGATGCTGGCAGATCAGAACACATCATTCGAAGAAAAACATTTTATTACGTGCATGTGTAGGAAAACGAAGCATAGTGTACTCTCCCCAGGAGTTTATCTTTTGTATTAGGGGGATTATCATATATACCAGTCAGCTAGATGTTATAATCGTAGTAACTGCATACAAACTGCTGATCAGCATGTTGTTTCTTGCCAGGTATTTAGTCACAGATATATATTTGTGTGTGTGTGTGTGTGTGCTTTTTTATATATTTAATTTTAATTAAAACTATTTGTTTTGCTTTAATGGTAATAAATATATTTATAGCTTTATGGGTAATATATCACCTGTAAAGGAAAACCAATAGTTTAAATTATAAGTGAATATACTTACTATGTAAAAACTCATTCATATGCTTAAAAATTGCAAGAGCTAACTTCCACCCAAATTACAAACATTACTATAAATAATCTCTAAGGTAGCATTTTCCCCCCTTTGGGATTTTTTTTTGTAAAGCAGGTTTATGAGAGTAGAACATTTCAGTTTATGAAATCTATGCTTTTACCAAAGGGTGATATAGAAATGGATACTTTTTATATTGGCATGATTGGATTATTTATACTATTTAAAGTCAATTTTGTTACAACCCTATGTAATGCATATATATATATATATACTCTTGTTTAAGGTATTATGTTTATGTAGCCCATTTAAAACTGTAATATAATTGAAAAACAGATTAATAGATAGTCATTTAATAATAGATAGTCAATTAATAGATAATCAAACTTTTAGTCATGTTTGATCGGTTTTCTAGATATACACAGATATATTTCAGTTAGACAAATAATCGTCAACATTTCAAATACCTACAGAAGATGACATTTAAAAGGTTTTAAGACCTTAGACTTTTCTCAACAGTGAGACACATCTGCTTCTGGCAGCACCAGTTACTTCAGAGAGGTTGATGGGCATCAAAGAAACTTGTTATGGAATTTGCCTTGAATGTGACAAGGCTAGCAGAAAGTCTGGGCAGGAAAGTTCTCTTGCCTGGGCTGCTTGATAGTGTGCTATATGAACCGGATATGCTGGACCCACAGAAGAGTGACTGACTATTGAACTTTTCAAAAAGTGGGAAGGTCCTTCAGGGTTCTTGCTTCATGAAAGAGTCTGCCAGACATTCTGCGGGACACAGAAGAAAGCAACTGATGAACTGTGCCAGCACAAGGCAGAGCAGATCTTCAAATTTTCTGCTTCACTGAAAAATATGCCAGATAATATAGGCCTGTAGGCTATAGGTGGATGCCCCAATGTTATAAAGAAGTTTGGGTGACTGTCCAGGCAGCAGATGTCTCTGTCATTGCTAGAACTTTGCAAGTTGCTTACAATGTGCTTCATGATTACCTAGTTAATACTATTTCCTTGTTAGGTCTCAATGCTATGGGATAATGTTCCTGCACACTGTAAAGATTTGTCACTTGTATTAGTTTAATAAAATGCTGATTGGCCAGTAGCCAGGCAGGAAGTATAGACTGGGTGACCAGAATAAGAGAATTCTGGGAAAAGAAAAGGCAAAGAGTTAGTTACCAGCCAGGTACAAAGGAAACAAAATGAGAATGCCTTACTAAGAAAAGTTACCAAGCCATGTGGCTAAACATAAACAAGAATTAAGCATTAATTTAAGATGCAAGAGCTAGTTAATAATCAGCCTGAGCCAGTAGGCCAACCAGTATATAATTAATATAAGCCTCTTTGTGTTTCTTTGGAACTGAATGACCACAGGACTGGATGAGACAGAAATTTCTGTCTACAAAGGAGGGTAGTTTTAAGGCAGACTTGAAAGCCTTCACTCCCAAGTGGCTGTGTAGGGAACTCATTTGTAGCTCAAATTAACCTCCACACCCAATCCTCTTTAAGAAATGGCATCCCTGATCCAGCCAGGACATTTAACTCATGCCACCTGCAGCTAAATCCACTGTTACCAGGCTGAAGTGGAATTTGTATCAGAATGTCATGGGGTAGCACCATTAAATTTCTCTGTGTTTCTAGAAATCCTCCTAGACCAATGGAACCAGAGTCCCTGTGATGGGAACAGGGTGAAATCAGGGATCATCTGTGCCCCCTGCAGGTCTGTCTGGGTAGAGCCAGTTGTGGCCACTCAATACTGGAGTTTCATGATTGACAGCATTTCTGGAAAAAATATACCCTACCTTCACTAAAATAGACTTAAAATCTTGATTGTTTTTAGTACTAGCAATCTATTTTCAGGTTCTGGAAAATAAAGTTTTGAAAAATTTAACATTGTGTGGGCCAAACAAAATGCATTCCGAGCTGGATCTGGTCCATGAGGTGCCTGTTGCGAACCCGAGATTATATTCACTCTGACGATTCACAGTTGCTGAAAGCATAGAAAAGGAGGGTGTGAGAATTAATTAGATTATTGTAAGCTAGAGTTTCTTAATATACTTGGAAGGCCCTCCACTTCAAACACTGCCTATGAATAATACATGATGATGGCATGTATATTATTGTACTTTAAAGATAAATGTACTGCTGTACTAAAATAACTTCTAAATCCTCCTCTTGTTCTTCACTGGAGAACAAATTTGCATGCCCCAATTACCAACATTCTGGTGTGCATTTAGCAAAAACATACTTTGACGAAATAATGTGTTCCATTCAATTAAGAATGTGACGTGGCACGGTTTCCAGTCAGTAAACCGAACAATGCATGTCAAATTCTGCTGGTGACAAGCATAAGCTTTCCTTCCTTGGTACTGGAAGTATAGATGTTTTCCCATTCGTAGATGCTGCTGCGTTTTTAAAAGAGAAGTCTTAGGAAAATGTGTCACTTTTGGATATGTCAGCTCTTTGTTCAGTGTTAGCATCCTATATTACATTCCGAAGCAGGCCCAGTGTGTGCTGGGAGCTTTAGATTAGATGTGCATGCGGTGGGTTCACATCCCTGTATCCAAATGGTAGACAAAAGATTGTAGTGCTGTCTAATCTGCTCGTTTGGCAATGTGTGGCCAATCAACACAGCCCCACAGCTGATTTCATAGCTTTCTTTCCTCCTAACTCTCTTGCCTCGCTTCCTTTAAGTCCAGTTTTCATAACATGTGATTAATACTGGAGCAGAATCACATAATTTACTAGCACTCTGATAGTTGAATTTACGTCCATCTAAATATCCAGCTCTGTTTGGTAAACATGCCATTAGAAGAAAAGATGTAATTGATGTAAACCTAAGGGATATTTAAGTAGGAGGCCACAAACAGTATGGCATTTACAACAATGGATATGCATAGTAGCTATTTGTAGGACTTCATAACTCTATATTTTAAGCAAATATTGTATTTGCTCTTACTATGTGCCTAGCTACAGTATAAGTGTGAGTGATACTTTGGCAAAAAACATACAAACCAAAAACCACAAAAAATTTTCTTCATGGCACATAACTGTACCCTTTCACAACACATCATGCTAATATCAGCCACAGGCCAAGCTATACCAGGTTGAACACCTTATAGATGAAAATTACCCCTTTAAATGTGATTCCGTACTTCTGCGCACTGATATCATCATCTTGTCAGTAAAATGCTTTTGTTTCTGTTGTGTGTTTGTATAAGGACACCAGGAAGAAGTAAATGCCTAGCAAGAAAGTAACCATAACTTCATTATGCAGGTGTAAACTCACCTCATGCTCTTAACAATTAAGACGAAGAATTTAATATGAAGACAAAACTTTCAGAGTTGTATTCAATCCATCCACACATTTCCAGAGTTTGTTACCCAGAACTGAATCACACACATATACACACAGAATTGTATCGTGATGGAACCTGAAACATTAAGCAAAATGCAGTACTGCTCAACCTCAAACACCGTGTAATCTGAATTTAGCTGCTATTGACTGGTTCTGCTTTTCTCTGCTCCTCTCCTTGGGAATATCTTTGTCTTCTGATTCCTTAGTTAGTAAGAACCCTGTAGCCAACTTTAGCCCAGGCCTTTGTTGCTCCTCTTGTGCACACAGCTCTGCTGCACACAGAGGAATCATGCAAACTTGGAGCATTTTTATATCCATGTTAATTGTTCTTCTTTGTTTAGCCTTGCTTAATGTGATTTTATCAATTTTCATATCAAATTGCAACTATCTTCGCATGCAAGGATAGTTAAGTTTATATTTTTATGGCCTGTACACCTATCACCACTTTGTAAAAACTGTATGGCCAATGAACAAATCCTAACAAACTAAAAACAATTTTAAATAATTTAACTCAACAATCTCTATGAATACTTGGGGTGATTTAGGAATAAAAATTAAGACAACACATAATAAATAATTAAATAGAAGAGAACTAAAGAAATTAGTTATAATAAGGAATACAAATAAGCACACCAGTGAAGGTGATTATTAAATTAGAATATTAAGTTTTTTGGGAGCCCTTTTCATACATGCAAGCAGAAAGATAAAAACCCTGAATTACACAAGGGTCATATGTTCCTGGGAATGACTTATTAATTCATCTTTTACAATAAATATTCCTGAGATGTGATTCCTTACTGAGGGATGAGTTTTGACACACTGGATGTATACCCTCTGTTACTTTACCAACAACAACACCAACAACGATGAAACTCGTAAACATTGCCCTGATTTTCTTATACTCTATATTTAAAATTATCCAAAATAGTCAGTATGTAGTCATTTCTACAGAAAGAACTATGCTTGTCAAGTGGACCACACACTCACTGGAAAAGCCATCCAGAAGAAAGTGATCTCTCCAAATACTCCAAAATAAGAATTCAGAGTAAACAGTGTTCTTCCGTTCAGTGTAACTATGCAGTGACACTCGCAAAAATGAGTCCTGACCTTCTCTTTATGTTGAGGTTAATGAGTTTCAGTGAAGTTGATTGGAAACAAATGCCCGTCACCCATGTACTCTCAATCTCAGCGCTTAGGACATTTGTGGTTTATTCTGTGCTATGGAGGGCTGTCCTGGGGACCGTATAGCGTCTGACAGTTTTGCTGACCTCTGAAACTTTTGTGTTACAAAAACAAACATGTTTTGGGACATTGACAAATGTGTCCTACGAAATAAAAGTGCCCCTCATTGAGCACCACTCTCTTAGAACCAGTTCTGTTTCTGGGACTGCGCTGGGAGCAGGGTTGCGAGGTGAACCAGCGCTGGGTAAGGCACACAGCGTCATTCTGTGATCCTATGTAAAGAATGAGGTCCTTTGCCACTGATGGATATTAATGAAGACAGTACACCCAAGAGCTGACAGGGATTCCCGAAGTGCACATTAGGAAGAAAGATAAGGGGCTGTGGAGATGATGGCTCAATGAATAAAATTCCTAGTCTTACAAATGTGAGGACCTGAGGCTGGGTGCTCAGAACCCAATTAAAGGCTGCATCCTCCCCCAAGCATCTGCAATGCAACACGTCTACAGTGAGATGGTAGGAGGGATGAAACAGGAGAATACCTGGGAGTTTGTGGGTCAGCTTTCCTGCAGCACAGCAAAGACAAACAAAGAGACTTTGTCTTAATCCAAGTGAAAGTTGAGGGCTGACAGCCAAGATTGCCTTCTGATAGTCATGCAATCCATGGCACAGGCACACCCATATTCACACACATGAATGTACACACAAATACACATACACAAACATGTGAACATGCACATCTTACACACATATACAAGAAATCAAATTTTAGAATTGTTTTCATATTGTAACAGGAAAATAGCAAAAAGGTGTCTCTTAAAATAACAGTAGAGTTGTACTTACTGTATTCTTAAACTTTATTATCTACAAAACTACAACTGACTTTATTTTGTGTTAGCCATCTACTGCTAAGAATGGGACCTATCCTTAAATGGGATTAGTCTACCTAGTGAGACTCCATTGGAGAAAGGCAACTTTTCCTTTGCAAGCAGATGTCTACTAGTGATATCTTCTTAGTTTGGAATCGGTGCCTCCTTTCAGTGCTAGGGCACCATTTGGCTTGCACCTGTGCAAGCCTGTGCACACTGCCAGTGTCTGAGGTCCTACATGCCCCAGCCCTGTTGTTCTGGGTGACAGTGTGTCCTTGGAGTCACCCACCTCCTCTGGCTCTTACAGTCTCTCCACCTCCTCTTCTGAATTGTTCCCTGAGCCCTGAGGAGATGAACAGGTTTGAGAAAGACATCTCCTTTAGGTTGTTTGTTTTGGTTTTTTAATTTTTCATTTATTTTACATACCAACCAAGTTTTCCTTCCTTCTTTTTTCCCAATCCTTCCCCCAACCTCCTGGCTATCTACCCCTTTTCATCCACTCTTCCATTCAGAAAGCAGCAGGTCTCCCATGAGAGTCAACAAAGCATGTCATATCACATTGAAGCAGGACCAAGTTCCTCCCCCTGCATCAAGACTGGGTGATGGAACCCTGCATATGGAATAGGTTTCAAAAGGCCAGCTTATGCACCAGGGACAGGGCCTGATCCCACAGCTAGGGGCTCCACAACAGACCAAGCTACACAACTGTCATCCACAGGCACAGGGCCTAGGTCAGTACTGTGTACCTGCTGGAAGTCCAGACAGCTTCTTTGTGGGTTCCTTCATCATGTTCTTGACCCCCCCCCCCCATAATACAAACCTTCTTCCCTCTAGTCAACTGGACTCCTGGAGCCAAGCCCAGTGCTTGACTGTGGATCTCTGCCTCTACTTCCTTCAGTTACCTGATGAAGGCTCTCTGATGAAAATTAGGGTAGTCACCAATCTGATTACAGTGAAGGCCAGTTCAGGAGCCCTCCCCACTACTGCTAGGATTCTGAGTTGGGGTTGTCCTTGTGGGTTCCTGGAGTTTCCTTGGCATCACATTTCTCTATTACCCCACAATGGCTGCTCTATCAAGATTCCTCTTTCAGTGCCTTCCCCTTCTATTCCTCCCCCACCTTGACCAACCTAATCCCGTATATTCCCTCATATTCCTCCATCCCCTCCCCTTCACCCTACCCACTCTGCCCCCAGTTTACCCAGGATATCTCTGAGAAACTATCATACTGATTTCCAAAGTGGCTGCCCAAGCTTGCATTCCCACCAGCAGTGAAGAAGTGTTCTCTTTACTGCACACAACCTCCAACATAAACTGTTATTGACATTTTTGGTCTTAGCCATTCTGACAGATGTAAGATAGTATCTCAGAGTCTTTTGATTTGCATTTCCCTGATAGCTAAGGATGCTGGTCAACTCTTCAAGTGTATCTTGGCCATTTGAGATTCTTCTGTTGAAAATTCTCCTTTTCATTTTGTACCCCACTTTTAAACTGGATTATTTAGCATTTTGAAGTTGTTTATTTTCTAAAGAAAGAGAGAAACGGTTTGAACTTGCTTGAGTAGATAGGTGGATAGGATTTGGAGACATTGTGGGAAAGGAAAATCATGATCAGAATATAATGTATGAAGTGTTCTTTTGTTATATTAAAAAAACTTCAACTCTTTCTTTTTCATACTGTTTCTTCTGTGAACTCTGAAATGTTATTATTTGTCAAATGTACTGAATATACTCACAACTGTAAGAGCTATTCTTAACCCATTTTCTCTAGTACAGTTTGTATTTCTTTGGAATATTGACTTCTCCTTATATCTGTTAGAACACATTTGTATTTCCAGATAAATTATGATCTATCACAGGCAAGCTAAGTTCCATGAATCTATAAAATATTTCTTCCCTATTATCCTTTGCAAAACCTTAGAAACCAGACAGTGTAGTACAGATATGTTTGTGCCTTTGTGTTATGTTGATGGATGTCCTTTGAGCAGTCTGGATACAGGGGTATCTGACCCTTACAACTGCGTGAATGACTTAGTTCAATCCATCAGTGTGAGCTAAAGACATACAATTAATTCTCAGAGTTGTCAGAGTTCCTCTGTTCATTGTTCACATGAACACAAGAATGATTTCAAAGCTGTAAAACTGAGTTGAACTTTAGATGAGAAAATTATATCATGAACATTCACTTAATAGTTTTCAGTGTCTTAATATGAATAGAAAAAAAATTAATTGTAGAGAAAGACCTGAAGTAGCTGTGTGTCCGGCACAAGAGCCTTGTTTAAACACTTTTCTCACAGACTGCAGAAGTGATCAATTAAAAAAAAAGATGTTGTTTATTCCATTAATATTTCTTAATTTGATCGATACATGATGAGAAATAAAACTACTTAAGTTAAAATCTAGAGTATTTGGAGATAATTTCTCATCTAAGATTGTTGTATGTGCCTTACCATTTTTTTCTTTTTTTTTCTTTTTTCTTTCTTTTTTTTTCCGTTAGACTTGTTTATTCAAGTATCCGAAAACACTCTTTCCACTTCCTCCCCTCCTTCCAATACCCTCCCACTTCCCCCACTCCCTCTCCTCCTCCCTCACCATTCCCAAGAGCAGTCAGGGTTTCCTGCCTGTGGGAAATCCAAGTTCCTACCCCTCCCTCCAGGTCCAGGAAGGTGAGCATCCAAACAGGCCAGGATCCCAAAGAGCCAGTCCATGCAGACTAAACAAGACCCAGTGCCATTGTCAATGGATTCTCAGTCTTCATTTGGACCTTGGGGGCTCAGTCAGCCCCCATGTCAACCACATTCAGAGAATCTGGTTTGATCTCATTCTCGTTCAATCCCAGTCCAGCTGACCTTGGTGAGCTTTCATTCCATCAGTCCCCTTGTATCAGTGGGTGAACGCACCATTCGCGGTTCTGACTTCCAGTGCTCCAATGTAGGTCTCCGTCTATAACTCCATCCATCGCCGGATGAAGGCCCCCTCTGATTTTGCTTTCCTTGCTCACAATCCTCCTCCCTCTGTTTCTCATTTGGACCTAGGGAATAAAGTCCAGTGTTCCAATATGTGTCTCTGTCTCTATCTCCATCCATCGCCAAATGAAGGTTCTGGGGTGATATGCAAAATATTCATCAGTATGGTTATGGGCCAAGGCCAGTTCAGGCACCCTCTCCTCTGCTGCCCAGAGTACAATCTGGGGACCTCTCCTTGGGCCTGGGAACCCCTGCAGAATCAAGTCTCTTGCAAACCTTAAAATGGTTCCCTTAGTTGAGATATAAACTTCCCTGCTCCCATAACCATCCTTCCTCCCTCCCTCCCTCCCTCCCATTCCCCCAAGCCATCCCCAATCCTCCCCCTCTCCCCTCTCACTAACAATCTCCCCTTACTTCCACCCCCCCCCCCCCGTGCTCCCAAGTTTGCCTGGCAATCTTGCCTACTTCTAATACTCAGGAGGATAACTATATGATTTTCTTCAGGTTCACCTTCTTATTTAGCTTCTCTAGGATCACAAATTATAGACTCAAAGACCTTTAACTATGGCTAGAATCCACTTATCAATGAGTACATACCATATTCCTCTTTTTGGGTCTGGGTTACCTCACTCAGTAAAGCGTTTTCTATTTCCATCCATTTGCATACAAAATTCTAGATGTCATTGTTTTTTACCACTGCTTAAAACTCTAATGTGTATATGTTCCACACCTTTTTTAACCATTCTTCTATTGAGGGGCACCTAGGTTGTTTCCAGGTTCTGGCTATTACAAATAGTGCTGCTATGAATATAGTTGAACAAAAGCTTTTGTAGTATGATAGGACATCTCTTGGGTATATTCTCAAGAGTGGAATTGCTGGGTCCTGAGGGAGGTTGACTCCCACTTTCCTGAGAAACTGCCACACTGATTTCCACAGTGGCTGCACAAGTTTGCATTCGCACCAACAATGGATGAGTGTTCCCCTCACTCCACATCCTCTCCAGCATAGGCTATCATTGGTGTTTTTGAGTTTAGCTATTCTGACAGACTTAAGATGGTATCTCAAAATGGTTTTGATTTGCATTTCCCTGATCGCTAAGGAGGTTGAGCATTTCTTTAAGTGTCTTCTGGCCATTCGAAGTTCATCTATTGTGAATTCTCTGTTCAGTTCAGTACCCCATTTTTTAATTGGGTTAATTAGAGTTTGAATATCTAGATTCTTGAGTTCTTTGTATATTTTGGATACCAGACCTTTGTCTGATGAGGGATTGGTGAAGATCTTCTCGCAGTCAGAAGGTAGCCTTTTTGTCTTACTGACAGTGTCCTTTGCTTTACAGAAGCTTCTCAATTTCAGGAGGTCCCATTTATTCATTGTTTCTCTTATTGTCTGTGCTACTGGGGTTCTACTTAGGAAGTGGCCTCCTGTGCCTATATCTTGTAGACTACTTTCCACTTTCTCTTCTATCAGGTTCAAAGTGGACAGATTAATGTTGAGGTCTTTAATCCATTTGGACTTGAGTTTTGTGCATGGTGATAGATATGGATCTACTTTCATTCTTCTACAGGTTGACATCCAGTTATGCCAGCACCATTTGTTAAAGATGCCTTCCTTCTTCCATTGTATACCTTTAGCTCCCTTGTCGAAAATTAGGTGATCATAGGTTTGTGGGTTAATATCTGGGTCTTCTATTCGATTCCATAGGTCTACTTCTCTGTTGTTATGCCAAAACCAAGCTGCTTTCAATACTGTAGCTCTATAATAGAGTTTGAAGTCAGGGATGGTAATGCCTCCAGAAGTTTCTTTATTGTATAAGTTTGTTTTGGCTATCCTGGGTTTTTTGTTTTGCCATATAAACTTGATTATTGGTCTCTCAAGGTCTGTGAAGAAGTTTGATGGGATTTTGATGGGGATTGCATTGAATCTATAGATTGCTTTTGGTAGAATTGCCATTTTTACTATGTTGATTCTCCCAATCCAAGAGTAGGGGAGGTCTTTCCATTTTCTGGTATCCTCCTCAGTTTCTTTCTTCAAAGACTTAAAGTTCTTGTCAAATAGGTCTTTCAAGTCCTTGGTTAGAGTAACCCCAAGATATTTTATGCTATTTGTGGCTATCGTGAAAGGTGATGTTTCTCTGATTTCCCTCTCTGCTTCTTTATCCTTTGTGTGTAGAAGGGCAACTGAATTTTTGGAGTTGATCTTGTACCCTGCCACGTTACTAAAGGTGTTTATCAGCTGCAGGAGTTCTTTGGTAGAGTTTTTGGTGGCGCTTATGTACACTATCATATCGTCAGCAAATAACAAAAGTTTAACTTCATCCTTTCCAATTTGAATCCCCTTGATCTCCTTATGTTGTCTTATTGCTATTGCTGGAACTTCAAGCACTATATTGAATAGGTATGGAGAGAGTGGACAGCCTTGTTGTGTTCCTGATTTTAGTGGAAAGGCTTTGAGTTTCTCTCCATTCAATTTGATGTTAGCTGTCAGCTTGCTGTATATTGCTTTATTATTTTTAGATATGATCCTTGTATCCCCAGTCTCTCCATCACCTTTATCATAAATGGGTGTTTGTCAAATGCTTTTTCATCATCCAATGAAATGATCATATGGTTTTTTTCTTTCAGTTTATTTATATGATGGATTACATTGATTGATTTGCGTATGTTGAACCAGTCCTGCATCTCTGGGATGAAGCCTACTTGATCATAATGGATAATTTTTCTAATGTGTTCTTGGATTCGATTTGGCAGGATTTTGTTGAGAATTTTCATGTTGATGTTCATGAGTGAGATTGGCCTGTAATTCTCTTTCTTGGTTGTGTCTTTGTGTGGTTTTCGTATCAGGGTAACTGTAGCTTCATAAAAAGAGTTTAGCAATGACTCTTCTGTTTCTATATTGTGGAATACGTTAAGGAGTATAGGTATTAGCTCTTCCTGGAAGTTCTGGAAGAATTCTGCATTGAAACCATCTGGTCCTGGGCTTTTTTTGGTAGGGAGATTGTTGATAACAGCTTCTAATTCTTCGCGACTAACAGGTCTTTTTAGATTGTTCACCTGGTCTTGGTTCAAATTTGGTATATGGTACTTATCTAAAAAAATTCCATTGCTTTTACATTTTCCAACTTTGTGACATATAAACTTTCGTAGTAAGATCCAATGATACTCTGAATTTCTTCTGTGTCTGTGGTTATGTTCCCCTTTTCATTTCTGATCTTATTAATTTGCATGTTCTCTCTCTGCCGTTTGATTAATTTCGATAGGGGTTTGTCGATCTTGTTGATTTTCTCCAAGAACCATCTTTTTGTTTAATTGATTCTTTGGATTGTTTTCTGTGTTTCTATTTTGTTGATTTCAGCCCTCAGTTTGATTATTTCCAGTCTTCTACTCCTCCTGGGTGAATCAGCTTCTTTTTTTTTCTAGAGCTTTCAAGTGTGCTGTTAAGTCTCCAATGTGTGCTTTCTCCGTTTTCTTTAATTGGGCACTTAGTGCGATGAACTTTCCTCTTAGCACTGCTTTCATAGTGTCCCATAGGTTTGAGTATGTTGTGTCTTTATTTTCATTAAATTGAAGGAAGATTTTAATTTCTTTCTTTATTTCTTCCTTGACCCAGTGGTGATTTAATAGTTGACAGTTCAACTTCCATGAGTTTGTTGGCTTCCTGGGGGTAGCATTGTTGTTGAATTCTAACTTTAATCCATGGTGATCTGACAAGACCCAGGTGGTTACTAATATTTTTTTGTATCTGTGGCAGTTTGCTTTGTTACCAAGTATGTGGCCTATTTTTGAGAAGGTTCCATGGGCTGCAGAGAAGAAGGTATATTCTTTCCTATTTGGGTGGAATGTTCTAAAGATATCTGTTAAGTCCATTTGATTCAATACCTCCATTAATTCTCTTATTTCTCTGTTGGGTTTCTGTCTGATTGATCTGTCCATTGATGAGAGAGGTGTGTTGAAGTCTCCTACTATTAGTGTGTGTGGTTTGATGACTGCCTTGAGTTCTAGAAGTGTTTCTTTTACATAAGTGGGTGCCTTTATATTAGGGGCATAGATGTTCAGGACTGAGACTTCCTCCTGATGAATTGTTCCTGTTATGAGTATGAAATGTCCATCTCTATCTCTTCTGATAGATTTTAGTTTGAAGTCGATTTTGTTAGATATTAGAATGGCCACACCTGCTTGTTTCTTAGGTCCGTTTGCTTGGAAAACCTTTTCCCAGCGCTTTACTCTGAGTAGATGTCTGTCTTTGTGGCTGAGGTGTGTTTCTTGTAAACAACAGAATGTTGGATCCTGTTTTTGTATCCAATCTCTAAGTCTGTGCCTTTTTATAGGTGAATTGAGTCCATTGATATTAAATGATATTAATGACCAGTGGTTGTTGACTCTGGTTATTATTATTATTTTTTGGGTAGTAGAGTGTATGTTTTTCCCTTCTTTGAGTTGTGCTTGTGAAGGGTCACTAGATGTCTGAGTTATTGTAGGTGGTGTTGGGAATATTGGATTCCTTGGATTGTGATTTGCCTTCTAGTACTTTCTGTAAGGCTGGATTTGTAGCTACGTATTGTTTCAATTTGTTTTTATCCTGGAATATTTTGTTTTCTCCGTTGATAGTGAATGATAGCTTGGCTGGGTATAGTAGTCTGGGCTTGCATCCATGGTACCTTAGTTTCTGCAGTACCTCTATCTAGGACGTTCTGGCTTTCATGGTTTCCACAGAGAAGTCCGGTGTAAGTCTCATAGGTTTACCTGTATAAGCTACTTGACCTTTTTCCTTTGCAGCTCTTAGTATTCTTTCTTTAATCTGAGTGTTTTGTGTTTTGATTATTATATGGTGAGGGGATTTTTTTTTGATCCAGTCTATTCAGTATTCTGTATGCTTCTTGAACGTTCATAGGAATATTGTTCTTTAGGTTGGGGAAGTTTTCTTCTATAATTTTGTTGAATATATTTTCTGGACCTTTGATCTGCAATTCTTCTCCTTCTTCTACCCCTATTATTCTTAGATTTGCTTTTTTTTGTTGTGTCCCACATTTCCTGAATGTTTTGTAATGAGAATTTGTTGGATTTGCTGTTTTCTTTGGTCAGAATGTTTAATTTCTCTATGGTGTCTTCAGAGTCTGAGATTCGTTCTTCTATCTCTTGTATTCTGTTGGTTATGCTTGTTTCTGAATTCTCTGTTCGTTTACCTAGATTTTCCATAGCCAACCGGCCCTCGGTTTGTGATTTCTTCATTGACTCCATTTCAGTTTTCAAATCTTGAACTGTTTTCATTACCTGTTTGATTATTTTTTCTTGGTTTTCCAGAATTTCATTTATGGATTTACTCATTTCTTCAAACTTTTTGGTAAATTTCTCTTCCATTTCTTTACTCATTTCCTCAATCTTTTTGTTATGCTTATCTTCCATTTCTTTATGGCAGATTTTCATCTCCTGTTTAAGTTCTTCTATTATTTTCATAAAGATCCGCTTAGAGTCGATTTCTTCTATTTCTTCTGGAGTAGGGTGTTCAATTCCTCTAGTTTCATGCTCCCTGGAATCTGGATATGTCATGTTGCCTTTCAGGTTGTTGGAGGAATTCTTGCATTGGCGCCTGCCCATCTCCTCCTCTCTGGATGAAACTCCTCAGCACTTTCTGGATAGAACTCCCCTACTCTCTCTGGGTAGGACTCCTCAGCACTCTCTGGATAGAACTCCTCAGCACTGCAGCAGGGACAGCTGGTATTCCCAGGACCCAGGAGACAAAAGGGCAGCAGCAGTGGGGGCAGGGAGGGGTCACATGGAACACCGAAGACCCTGCCACAGAAGCTGAGGGGGAGGGGCTGTGCTCTCTTTGGGGACAGACTGCCCAGGCGAGCACCCACTCACCTCTCTGGATGGATCTCCTCAGCACTGCAGCAGGGATAGCTGGTATTTCCAGGACCCAGGAGACCATGCCTTACCATTTTTACAGAACTTTGCCAAGTATATAATATGAGTGTGCTTGTATCTATGCATTCATCAACATGTTTAAATTTAGTCTGATCAATATTTAACAAACTTTAGACTCTTCATGAGAAAAAGAGTGTATTTACACTCAACAAGCCACGAAATATTTAAAGATGGATTTTGGTTTGTTTATCAAATACCTTGGTTTTGTATGCAGAGTGTGTGTGTGTGTGTGTGTGTGTGTGTGTGTGTGTGTGTAAGAGAGAGACAGGTGGGGAGAGGTTACTGTTGGGTAGCTTCCTCAATCACTCTTCAAGTTCCCATTTTTTATTTTTTTAAGATAAGGTCTTTCACTGATTGGGTAGAATCAGTGATTCTACTGATTGGGTAGAATCAGCTTGCCAACTCCAGGCAGGGATGTGTCTGTGCCCACCTTTTTGCACTAGGGGTACAGGAACATGCTCAGCTCTTAATGTTAGTGTTGAGGTTTCAAACTCAAGTTCTCATGCTGGCAAAGCAGGCATTTCTCTCTGAGCCATCTCCCAAGCCCCCAATACATTAGTTTTTAAAAGGACTTATTTATGCCCACATATAATGGGCATATAATTTATGCCCACACTCATCAAGCATCAAGTGAGTGTTAATGCTTTACAAGAAGCATTTATTTCATTTCCAACTGAGAATATAAACCCTTTAATAAGGCTAAACCATCCAATTCTGAGTGTATTATCTGTGACTGAATCAATATGAGTTTTTAAAGTTTATAAAATCATTTAGTTAATCTGCTAAAAACGTGCAATATTTTCATTCATTCTAAATAAAATATATGTTCCTTGGTGGTTTCTTCTTTTTGCTGTGTGGTGTAGCCCTCAGCTATCTGCTAACTTTACGCCATCTCTTTTGTCCCTGTGCTCCATCCTCGTCCCCAACACCAGCAGCCAGTCTCCTTAGAGGATGACTCCTTGGTCTCAATACTTGTTTAGCTTGGGTTTTCTTGTCACTCCTGCATTATTTCTTCCTCGGCACTGGATGGAATCACCACAGTCTACAGTCTTGATAAATTGTGCTGGATGAGTGCAGTGGGACTGGGATCCCACAATGGTATAGTACCTAAATAGCATTATAATACCTAAATATTATCTACAAGGTCAGAGCCAATATTCACCTCAATTTTTCCTTAGTGTTTTTTTTTTGCTGATTTTGATTTTTTTCTTGACTTTTATTAAGCTCTACATTTTTCTCTGCTCCCCTCTTTGCTTCTCCCTTCCCCATGCTCCAAATTTATTCAGGAGATCTTGTCTTTTTCTATTTCCCATGTAGCTTAGATCTATGTAAGTCACTTTTAGTGTCTTCATTGTTGTCTCAGTTCTCTGAGATTTTTC
This sequence comes from Myodes glareolus, assembly GCF_982192425.1. Classification (NCBI taxonomy): domain Eukaryota; kingdom Metazoa; phylum Chordata; class Mammalia; order Rodentia; family Cricetidae; genus Myodes; species Myodes glareolus. The sequence goes on from NC_142045.1 coordinate 57,678,207, forward strand.
CTTAGTCTTAAAAACATGTGAAGGTAAGCACAGTGAGATTCACTCTTTCCCACATATTTGAATTTGTAAGAACAGATATATGTAAGACTTGGCATAGAGGGCAAATGGTACTGGAAATGGCATCAACTCTTGCTTGAGGTCTCAGGAACTGTGTTCCCTGTCTAATATTAATAATAAACTGTGTTCCCTGTCTAATATTAACTCCAATGATAACATTCATATTTACTCCTGACTTTCTAAAAGTGTTTTAATAGGAAACATCTGTAACATTTGCATTGTACAAATTGAGTTTAAAATTGTCATATTGTCATAGACAAAAGCATGTTATATGCATTTATGTTTTCTTTCCCGTGTATGTGTTTGCAGTGTCCACGTTTGTGGTGCCCATGTGTGGGGCTACAGGCTGATCTAGGGCTCCCTCCTGATCACTTTCTACCTTATTCACTGAGGCATGCTGTCTGATTGTGGGCTTGACCCGATGTCAAAGCAGTTGGCCTAAGATCATGAATGTGAGGGTGTTCTTATGGTGTTAACTGATGTGGAAAGACACCCTGAATATGGGCTGTACCATTCATGGCCTGGAGGAGTAAGGGAGAGCAAGATGAGCCCTGGATAACATGGCTTCTCTTCTGCTGTATGTGTTTAATTGCTTTGAGTTGCTGCCACGAGACTTTGTGGTTTCTACGGTGACAGACTAGAACCTGATATTATGAGGCAATTAATTTCATTTTCTCTTAAATTGCTTTGCTGTGGTAATAAAGAAAGAAAACAAGGCGTTCTGTCAGTTAGAATTCAAGTTTACCCATATGGTTACTGTAACTTGTGAGTGCTCCAGTAGTTCTCAGCTTGGACCTCCCACGTACTGGGTGCACAGACAGCTGCCCTGCCTTCCTGGCATCCATGTGGGATCTGGGGATTCAAAGTCCTCGCACCTTGTCCTTGTGTGAGACTGTGGCAATGGAACCTTTTTTTTCCAGAGCTGTAGCATGATGTTTGTAAAAGTAAGTTGCAATTTGGACTTTAAAACCTTAAAACTTTTTATTAAAATTGTTCTACATTACATTACATTTGAATTTTGAAATACTGACTTGGAAGTTTTTTAGATGTATTCAATATTAATAGCTAATTGTTTTTGAATACAGTCAAATTATCACAATAATTTGGAAAAGAATATAATAGTAGAGTTTATTGATGCAGATGAGTTCATTCTTCTCAATTGAACGATTCTTTCTCTGTCACAGCTACTGTGGCTTTCTCGTTTGTATGGTTGTGACGTTCACCAGAATGAACCACAATGGAATGGCCATCTGTGGCTCATTTTGTATGTGATCAGTGAACTGGCAAACTAAAATTCTGAAAGTAACACATCTTTACAGAGTTATACTACTAGAAGACCGGAAGGGGCACAGACAATCATCCTTGCAGTTGGCCATGGTTCTTTTCTCTAAGCAGATGTAGACAGAAAGCAACCTGAACAGAAGGCAGATTCCAAGGCAAGAGTGATAACCCTTTGTTATTTTTTAATCGATACTAAATTGATTTTAAAATAAATTATATTATGAGGTGATAGTATAATTACACCATAAGAGGCCACAATGAACAGAAATGAGATTGGATTTCCCTGGGAGAAAATGGTGACTCCCGGCAATTGAATCCACATCTCTGTCCACAAGCAGCAAGAGGCTCAGTCTGTTCTACTTGAGATTTCCCAGGTCAAGACTTTTGAAGGGATGTAACTACAAGGGATTTTGTTGAATGAGAAAATGCAAATGAAATAGCATTGATGAGATGTGTAGAGAGGAGAATGTGTGATCCCATAAAGCTGAAACGGATGATGTTTTGTCTCCAGGGCAGTCATGACTTAATGTAGTGCAGCAATGGACAGGATAAAGCAGAGTCCTCAAGTGACAGTGATGGAGAAAGCAGTTAGAAAGAAACTGCTACATGCCTGAAAGAGGTTGTGAGTGCATGTATATGCTTGTGCACAAATGTCTTGTCTGTGTATGCTTACAGGTATAGATATATGTATGTATATTATATGTATTTATGACCTGCATATGTATGATATCTATATATCTATAAATATATTTCCACAAGGATTTTAATTTTCCCTTCATAAATACACCTAAGATATTTGGAATATTTTTAATACACACTTATTATGAGATTAAAAGTATATCATTTTAGCATCAACTAGCACAACTTGAATATTTTCTCTGTTAAAACATCCTTGCTCTCACTCTGTCTTTCCTCCACGCTGAGACATCAGCACGCTGGGGTAGAGGCTGTTTATGTTTCTTTCTTTAAGAAAGTCTTGACAGCTGCTCTCTGGGGAGGAGCTCCTACTCTTTAAATTTTTATTAGGCTACAGTATTTGAAATTTGGAGAGCAGACATTAGCCTTTGAGGTGCATTATTTGATGGCATGAATCTTTTAAGCTGCAGCACTGTGAGAGAAGATTTTCGAGATTTTCTACAGACCATTTGTCAGGGGACGTTGAAGCATTTGCGAACAATACATAGTGAAAATATGCTTGCGAACTTTTCATTAGACGATACAGGAAAATCATACTCGCCTGTTTTTGGGTTTCAATGATATGTCAAATAACACGGCTACTAGGGGTGGATGGAATTTTTTCCATTTAATTCTCATTTTCATACAAAAGAATTGTCTCCCTAGCTAGAGTTGCTTTATATTATGTAAGTCCTTTGCGGCATAAATTGCCATGGAAATAAGAAGGAGCTTGCAAAGTGAATAAAGTAGCATTGAGATGAATAAGGAAATAAGGAAACTGAAGTCTGTGTTCACTTCTTTATTGTAAAGACCGTCTGCGGTGTTTTCAGAGATCAAAGTAGACCTTAGAGCAATCTCTCCATAAGCCTTTCTGAATGAGCCTGAGGTCCGCGTCTCTTCCCCGAGAGTGTCTCTATCTCTACGTGTAAGTTAGCTATAGTACTTTAAATGCCTTTCCAAGGTAACATGAACAGGGGGAGTCGAGACTTTAGGCATGCTTCTGAGATTTTAAGTAGTGTAGCTATAGAGTGTGAGAAAAAACACTTCAGCTTTAATTAACTAGCCATGTAAAGCAGTGGCAAGAATCTGGTAGGAGACACCTGATATGGATTCTGGGAACCGAACTCAGGTTCCTTGAGAGAGCAGCAAGTGCTCTTTACTCCTCAGTCATCTTTCTAGCCCTTAAGGTTTTATTAAAAGAACATATATAGTTTAATATAAATAGAGTTTATTTAATAATATGTGTTTCTGGAAAAAATGTACTGTATTCTCATTTTAACTATTATCTATCTGTCTATCTATCATCTATCTATCTATTCTATCTATCTATCTATCTATCTATCTATCTATCTATCTATCTATCTATCTATCTTTAGTCTTTTGACATGTTTTCATATAGTCCAGGCTGGACGCAAGCTAACTAGGTATCTAAAACTGACTTTGAACTTCTGATCCTTCTATCTTCACACACCAAGTGTTGGAATGGGTGGCATATGCCACCATACCAAGCTAAGAATCCTGAATATTTCTTCCATATTAAATCAACAGAAGAATTTCAAAAGCTCTTGGTAAGTCGTTGACCTGAGGATATACGATATGTTGTAGAGAACATGGTGCTTTAATGAAAAGCCAATTTGACCAAAGTGCTGTGAAGAAGAGTATAGAGCTTTTGTACTCACAGATGTTTCTAAACAACATGCTTATCCAGTCAAGAAAACAGACACAAGTGCCAGTATAATTAGGACTTTTAAAGCGTTCCCTTTTCACAGGGCCATACAATAAATGTAGTAAGGGAAAAGAGGAATAATATATTTTATACTTCAGTTTAATATGTATTTCAATTCACATTTTTTAATACAACGGAAATGCTTAGAAAAGTATCGTATGTCCTATCTTCTGTATTATAAATAGAATATTCTGATACCCATTTTTAAAATATACTTGAAACTTTCTCATAAGCATTTGCTGATGTAACCTGTTTACCACCCCATAGAAGCTGAAATGAGACTAAAAAGCTAGTACCTTGGTCATGCTCAGTGTGTGTGTATCTGTGGTTGGAATGTTTTGACAGAACAATTGTAGATGACTCCTTTGCCTCTGAAAGCTTCTAGAACCTTGTACTTGCATCCTGAACTCTTTCCCTGCCTGTAAATATCTGTCCTGGTCATCACTTCCAGCTGATGACTGTCCCAGCATAGGGAGGAAGCAAGAAGACTGAAACAGAACGGGAGTTGTGCAGACATCAGATGTCCCGGATTGGCTTTTGATAACTCGACACAAGCTAGACTCTTTGGGAAGCAGACACCTCACATAGGAAAATATCACTTCTAGACTGACCTGTGAGGAAGCCTAAGGGGGCATTTTCTTGGTTAAAAGTAGATGTGGTAAGTCTCAGTCCACTATTTCTGGTGCCACCCCTGAGCGGGTGGTCCTGGGTGTTATAAAATGTAGGTTTAACAAGCTAGGTGGAGAAGGCCTGTGCCTTTCTCCTCCATGACCTCTGCTTCAGTTCCGGCTGCCAGTTCTCTGCTTTGAGTTCCTGTTCTGATTTTCCTCAGTGACAAGCTGTTGCCAGGAAGCATAAGCTGAAATACATCCTTTCCTCCCCAAACGGCTTACGTCATGGTATTTTATCACTGCAGAGGAAGCCTAATATGAGGGTCTAGTAGAAATATCAAGGTCTACAAAACAATATCTTGGATCCCCTCTTTTCCTTCGCCTCTGACTCACTGCTGCATTATCAGTCTTTGTAGTAACAATTTAATGCTGTAAAACTTACTGGCAAGGTTCTTTGCTTTTAAGTAGAAAGCACATTGTTCAGCCCAATAGTGCCATAGTATGACTTCTGGAGGACTTGAGGTAGGGAAGAGATCCATACAGATGAATTGTGATGTGGTATACACACACACACACACACACACACACACACACACACACACACACATACACACACCCCACACTAAAAAACATCAGCTCGGAGTATACTATCACAAGACAGGCTGTGGATTCACTGAAGGCAACAACTCCATTTCTGATTCATACAAATCAGCTAACAGATAGTTATGCAAAGAGTTCAGAAATGGGAGACAGGAAAAAATATAGATTTTTGTTTGTTTGTTTTTAAGAAGGTGAGGAAGAAAATAAAGATCTGTGGAGAGGAACCTGCTTGGAAGAAAAGGTAATGCAAAGAGGCAGCAGCAGGGGAGCCCCTGGGTCCCCCAGTTAGGCAGCTGCTCTGACTCCTTAGCTTATTAGCACTGGAGTCATCAAAGGGAGTCACCAACTCCCAAGCCCTGCGCTCTTCAGCTGGGAGCCAATAACCGCTGCTGTCTTGTGCCTCCTAACCTTTGGTGGTATTTAACAAGCACCTTGACAGCCCCCAGGGAGACTGGCTTCCCTCTTTTAGATCTCAGCCACAGGGCACTGTACCATGAATTCTTGCACTCAGCAACATGAAATCAATTTCTTGTGGGATTTTTCTATTTCGCAAAGAACCTGCATTCAGCCTGCCTGTTGAGGGCTAGCATGGATGACTTCCTTTTACCTCCCACAAACCCCGAATTCACATTCTCTCAGGCTTTTCCCACACAGAAGTCTTTAGTCTCTCTTGGAACAAGTAATTTCAGACATTTACACTTACAAAGGCAGTTGTAAATTATGTGGAGAACTTTGAGATTTTTTCACTGTTGATATTTTGCAGCACTAGCATTCTGCCCTTTGTTCCTCCTCAGTTTGGGAAGTTGTGCTCCAGTCTGTCTAGAGGCTTGCCGTCTCTGAAGTACATCTGTGTTCTCCTCAAACACCAAACCAAACAAGCAAGCAAATAGCAGTAACAACATAACGAATGTTTATTTTATACAAGTGATTTCTCTGTTGTTTAGACATTGTTTCTTTTTGTTAAAACCACAGTAGCCCTCAGCTACAAAGAATTTGCATTTAACTAGAACCTTAAAGACACCATCTCTTCTGGGGGATTTTCCTGCTCCTGGGGTCCTGGGGGGCTGCTGTGGCTTTCTTCCCACTCCTCTTCATTTCTTGGAGAAATATTCTGGGGGTAACTCAAGGCCAAGCACTCTGCGGGGAGCAGTATGCTTGCTCACTAAACGCTTGCTCCCGCATCCTCCCTAGAAAGGGACTAAACAGGAGCATCAATGAGAACTCCGACTAGGTTAATTTGGTCCCTTAAGTGCCAAGTTCCAGAACAGCACTTAGCATTTCACACTTAATCCAATCATTCTGACAGGAGCATGTATTACAAAAGGGTTTTGTGAGGCTTGAGTGTGCTAACTGATATGCTGCATCTTTAGGGACAGTGCACAGCAGGAGATAAAAAATACTGGCATTAATTCATACTAATCCTCTCTCCTTCCTGTTTTCCCACAATTCCCCATTGTAGTATCATCTTCTTACAAGTGACCTTCATCTTTACTTGTTCCTGACACCTCATTTATGGGCAGACACCTCTCTCTCTCTCTCTCTCTCTCTCTCTCTCTCTCTCTCTCTCTCTCTCTCTCCCTCTCTTCCTCTCTCCCTCTTATATTTATGTTTGCTGGTGTGTGCAAGTGCGCATGCACGGCCATTGTCCATACATGCATGTGCTCATGCACATGAAGGCTGGAGGATGCTATTGGATGTCTTCCTCCTTAGCTCTGTGTTATTTTCTGAGACAAAGTCTCTTGCTGATCTCATGACTCACAAATTAAGCTAGACTAGCTTGCCATCATGCGCCAGTGTGGCCGCTCTAGAGCTGAGATTACAGGCAAGTGAAACTATAAGGATTTTTTTTCAGGTTGGTTCTGGATGTCAAATTTGGGTCCTCATTCTTGTGCAGCCGACAGTGCAAAAACCAAACCATCTCCTTGCACCCTGACTGCACTTCTGTTGTGCTCCTTCCTGGTCTTGTTGCTGTTATCCAGCGATCAAGTCCCATCAAATCATTTCTGCACTTAGTTAGCCTCAGCCAGCTCACGTGGTTTCTTCCATTGTTTAATCTTCCTGAGCAGATAGAATGGAGATCACCTTCTCCAGACCCTGAGCGATACATGCCATCCTGCCTACCTGAGCATCTCCACATCAAATAGTCCTCCACATTCATAGATATACCCTCTGTTTCGTTGAACTTGTTCATCAAATGAGAATGTTTGCACAAGTATTTTGCAATATTTACGGTGTCATATGGGGTACATTTTTAGGATTTGTATTTGACTTACTTTGAATCAGTTGTTAGAAGAAATTCTTATTGGTGCTCTCTCTATAGTGTTCTTATCAAATCAACACAACAACATTTAAAACTGATGTCACCTTTAGCACATAACTGATGGCTGATGGACAAGTTACCCAATTATCTTTAAGAGGTGGGGCCAAGTTAGGGGGTGGCTTTTTGGGACTCAGAGAAAAAAATGGGCTCGTGGCCCAGGTGCTCTCTCTGTGTGATTCCCTCACAGCACAGTTGAGCTTAGACTTCCTGCTCCTGTTTCGTGAGTTTTTCCCTTATAACAAATAAAAATATAATTGCTTTATCTTTTAGCTAGCCTGGTTATTTCCCAAATCGAGCTAACTTCTACAGATTGTAATGTCAATTTTACAACATTTAACTCCTCCAACCACAACATTTTCATGGGAAAATATTAGCAAATCTTAAACAACTTTGCATTTCATTTTTAATTTTGTCTTATGCAATTTTACACACGTACATAATGAACTTTCGTAATTTTCTTTCTTCTCCAGGTTACTCTCTCATCACCTGTCATCTCCCACTGAAACCCTTCTTCCCAAAAAAGTCTTCCTGGGACTTTCACGATGCGCGCATGCACGTGTGTGTGGTGTGTGTGTGTGTGTGTGTGTGTGTGTGTGTCTGTGTGCAACTGTACCACTGAACATTCTAGGGCTGTTAGCACAAGCATGAATAAGCAGTTATATACCAGAGCAGGATCAGCTTACCAGCAACCACACCACTAGAGAAAAATCACACCTGTCTCTCCGGCAGCCTTCGCTCTTTTCTCTTTTCTGTTCAGTCGGATAAAGCACTATGGTATCAGGTCTGTGACAGACAGCTCCATGCTAACATCTGGGTTAATGAGTTTAGAAATACATCAACAATGAAAGCAATTCACCAGAAAGCCAAATCCACTGTGCCAGATTCCAAATCATAGCCTTTCCCAAAGGAAGAGAGTGTTTTATCTGGACTCTGTGCAGAGAACCAAGGGAACAAGCTATTCATGGAGTACCTACTATGCGATCAATAAGTGTGTGGCTTTATACATGCTGGTACAAAAAGCTGATTTACTGCGGATCAAGGTTTTCGCCATCCTAACCCAGCGTCTCTGCCCGATTCCACCACAGCAGAACATCTAGAGCCCAGCTACTTTCAGTGACTCCTCCAAATCTCGTCAGATAGGAATCACCTCCATTCGGTTCCGCAAACAGTAACAGCTGACTCTTTGGTACTCATATGTAAGTACAGCTAAATGTAGTTTTGGACAATTTAGATTCTAAACTGAGCAATGTACCCTTATGTCACAGCCTCAAGTTCTTGAACAATTTAGAAAAAACACAACCACTTTTTACCCACAAATGTTCAAGGTCATCTTAGGATTTTTCCCTCCTTCTCTAGGCTGTAATCAGCCTCTTACTCCTTATTGATCTGAGATAGTTACCAGACTGCGGTACCATTCATGCATCTGTCAAAGTGGCACATCCACATAGAATCGGAGCTCTGTAGTGTGGGCTGTCTCCGTCGGTATAAATTCTCGCCAGTTTGGCACTATGACAATTGACTTCACCGAAACAATGGCTGCTTCTTACTTTCTCTTTCATTAAGAAAATAGTCAATAAAACTATTACCCTTTGTTCGGCTTTCTAATACCAACTGCTACAGCCTAAATCATGTCCAATTCTCTGTTTTACAATTAAATTTAGTCAAAGTTTTTATCCCCTCTTCTAAACTCAACTTTGGCATTTTCTGAGGAGGTTATTGGATTACTGTCACATAGAGAGTAGCTGTGGATTCTGAGCATGTGTGCATACTGGAAAATCAGACAGCTCTAAAATATTTCCGTGATAGATCTGCCTTTGTGAGTATGTGAGCTGTCCACGAGTTAACCTCTGGTGAACCTATGATAGCTATTGATTCAATGAAGAGTCATCTGATTAAATGGGGCGAGGACAAAGGAAATGAAAATATTGCATTTGATTCAGCTGACGGCCAATTCCATTGATTGTCAGATTTTCTGTCTCAGACACGGGGTGGAGTATAAAATTATTTCATTGACGTTCAACCTCGAGATAAAGATGGATAGAAATCTTTTGTCTCTCATGCTGGTCATAAAGTGCAGGCCAGAGTCTCACCTTTTACACACCATTTATTACCATGAATTCACAGTTCTGTGAATCTTCACCTTAAGATAGAGAAAAGATGACAATGAACTACTAATAAAGCCCTCAGGAACATCACCATCTACAGTAAGCTTACTACCAACTAAAAGGTAGTCTGTCTACTCTGCTAGAACACTTATCAGGAGTTTGGAGGATCAGCCTTGGGCGGGTTAGGAACTTCTGCACTTTTCACCACTAGTTTCAGTGGTACAAGCTCAGCGCTTGACCAGCTTGACCCCTGGTTGTGACTAAATAAGTAAATCAAAATTATTCTTTTATAAAACTTCATTCATAATCAATGAACATTTCTAAATCAATCTTTCTTATCAAACTCAGGTTGCATCTCTAAGATACCAAATATATCTGCAAATGAGTTAGAACACAGAATGTTTTCACCTTCTGCGGCCTCTGTAAGTTTTGTTTAATGAGTTCATTAGCATTTTTTCCCTCAGAGCTCCTTGATCACATCGTTAGGAGATAATCCAGACAGACTTACTTCTGTGCCCTTTAGTTCTTACCCACTGTTTTGCTTTATATCTTAGGGAAGGTGTCTTAAGTGCCCAGCAGTGCATGGATGATTCACTGCTGAGATTCATCAGCATGTCGCCCTGACTCCAGGGTGGATGTCTGTATCACAGCACCAACCCACAGGCTGGCAGAAAGAAACTGTTTCTAACAGGCCTTATCCATAAATTTGTTCTAAGGTCCAATGATAGCAAGATATGCTAAGAAAAAGATATGAATATGTAAGATAATTCCATAGACTTTTTAGCTCTTTCTTGAATTATACACAAGGTATTCTTGTTTATAGAATTTCTTTTCTTCTTTTTGCAAGGTAGGGGACTCCAATCCTTATAACTCACAAAGGTATCAGGCCAATCTAATGAAGGTGAACGCTCCCACTGTGCCATGTGCTTCTGTTCCCCTGTAGTGTGCTCTAAGCTTTTCTCGACCACATATACTACAGGGTCTGTCCTGTTTGGGAAGCAGAATAATCACTGAACTAATATATATATATATATATATATATATATATATATATATATATGTGTGTGTGTGTGTGTGTGTGTGTGTGTGTGTGTGTGTCTATTTTCCAAGCAAATTATAAAATTAAATTTGCAATTTTGTCAAGGAAAAATAATCAAACCCTGTCAGTCACACTTAAATTTGATGGCCAGTAGGATTGTAATGTATGTAATAAAAGTATATGTGAAATAAAAAAATGACTGAGCCTCGAAATTCAAGTTTTCCTTTCTTTAGGAAACATTAGTTTGAAATGTACAGCAGTATCATGCTTTTGAGAATAATGAATAAATCAGGTAGTTTTAAAACAAATCTAGAAATATTATTTGTCCATAGCACTAAAGCTAATAGTTTGAGTTCTGTGACAAGCATAGGCTTGAATAGGTTTAAATTTTTGTATTTTAATTCCCCAAATTCCCTCTTCTTTATCCTCAAATTAAATGGCACCATAATAAAATAAATTTTAGGAGAAAGTCTATCACTTCTTTTGTCCCGATTTAGTGTCCTCAATGTCAATTTCCCTTACAGGCTCTGCTCGTTAAAACAGACAGTGGTGCACTTTACGGCACTGGCAAAGAAAAGGATTTCCTAGAATGTGCGCTTGTAAACCTGTTCCTAATGTTACCTAATAACTGATCGTGTGCATTAGAAGGTCCTTGAATTGAAAAATTAAATATTAAAACTCTTAATGCCTTTCTGAGACTGCTAATAAAAGTGGGTAGAATGAGTTCACAATCATTTCCCCCAAGTTTTTATGATGCCAGCTCTGTAAATCATGCCACACTGGGGTTAAAAGTTGCAATATTGCATCATACCCAGACCAGACAGGCTCTGTTTCCTCAAATGCTTCCTCTCCAATAACTCAGAACACTCCCCTAACCCCAATCTCTGACCTCAGCCCAAGTTTTAGGGGCTCAGTACCCTGTGTTGTAGATGTCAGGGTCGCGAGTCCATGCCATGAAATGATTTTATTCCTGACTTTCAAAATCATTTTGGTTATTATAATAATCTTTATTTGTTTACCTGCAAAGTTCCAGGTTCTGATATGATCCGTAGAAAGGAAGTTAAAGTCACAGTTCTAAAACTGACTCACAAGGACTTTCTCCACTTGGCCAGATACCGTCCATGGAAATCTCTGCTTTTTTAAAACACCACTGTTTAATTCACTGACACGTATATAGCATTGAAAATTACCAGTAAAATTCTACTTCGAGAATCTAGTAACCCTTAGAACTGATACATGATAGAGGATTTGGGAATTTATAAATCATTTCAAAAGTATCTTACTAAAATGAAATTATTCTGTGATATATGCAAAATCTTCCAAAATAAAAGACATATATAAGAAAATACTATTGTCTTGAGCTCCCCACATTTATACAGGGAGTTCATAGGAAAAGCATATGTTTAGGGCAGAGTCAGGTGCTTGGGGCTTATCACATAGGAAGGAAATACCGCAAGGGCAGTATCAACAGAATCAATGGAAATCCTGCTCCCAATGACCATGACAGAGTTAATACAAAAGCATGGTGATGTATTTAGAGGGACCCATATCAGCGTGGTTGGCTCCTGATCTGCCAGGGCCAGGTCACTGTGGGAAGAGGGATTTTGTACTTCATAGTCTACTATCATTTCTTTTTCTAACCATGTTTTTGCTTAAGTCAAATTCATCAAATATGGTGCTTTTCTATATTATCTGCAAAACGTGTTGAGATATTAGACTCAATAATCATATCATTTTTAGAACAAATTCCCAGGTGGATGAAGATTTATTAAATTTATTCATACAAATTATAGAAGGAAATGTTCATATAAAAGTCTCCTTAATCCTGTGGCTTATACCAACATTCGGGATTTTTAAAGTAATTATCTTCAATGTTTAAATCATTACTGCTACTAATTACTGCTACTGTGATTCACTCTATTTTTACACACACACACACACACACACACACACACACAAACACACACATATAATAAAATAAGTTGCCAGTGATATTAAAACAACAAGTCTAGATTGGGTAAGAGCAAGAGCATGTACATTTAGAGAAAGCAGCTCCTTGCAGAAGTGATGTTCCCTTCTGTACTGTATTGCTTTCCTTCTGGGAAGGAGAGCACTCAGCTCCTCACTCTGTCTTCCTTTAGCGAGGGTGCAAATGTTCTGTTTGCTCCAGTGAAGGCCACGGAAAGAACAGTAACTGTAGGATAAACACTATTATCCAAAGAACAGACCCGGAAAAGCCTTCACCTTGGACCTAAAACTTAAAAGCACACATTTTCCGGTGTGCCCACACAGCCACACAGTCACTTTTCACACATTGTAGCCATAGTTAAATACATCACTTGTGGACAGAAAAACAGTTCCTGGGATCGCAAATGCCTTCCCTTAATGGAAGGGAGGAGGATGGGGCTGCCTGCCCTTTAATTTGCTCGAAGCTAACTTATAGGGAACACAGCGATGTGGAATCTGGTCATGCTTAAAGCAGGAGGCTCATACTATGATAAGTTAAGCATTTCTGGTACATTAATCTGCTGAAAAGTGCAGTTAATCATTCGTAAGAGGGATGCATGCAAACTGCATTTTTGTCTGTGCTCTGTATTTAAAACTTAGAAAATATTTCAAAGCTTTTAGATGTAGGCCTGCTACTCCAATAAATGATTTTCTTTGACTTGTTGTTATCTATCTATCTATCTATCTATCTATCTATCTATCTATCTATCTATCTATCTATTTTTCTATCTATCTATCTATCTATCATCTATCTATCTATCTATTTTTCTATCTATCTATCTATCTATCTATCTATCTATCTATCTATCTATCTATCATCTATCTATCTATCTATTTTTCTATCTATCTATCTATCTATCTATCTATCTATCTATCTATCTATTCTACTGTTTTTACATCCCAGTCAAAATTTTTCTACCCTCCCCTTGTCCCAGGATCTCTCAACCTCCCCTCATCACCTCCTGTTCCCATCCATTCCTCCCCTTCTGTTTCTCTTGGTATACATGCGGGCATCCCATGGGTATCAGCCAGTAATGAAATATCAAGGTGCAGTGAGACTAGGCATCTCCTCTTCTGTTAAAATTGAGTGAGATCATCCAGCAGGAGGAATGGGTCCCAAAAGCAGGCAACAGAGTCATAGACATCCCTTGTCCTCACTGTTAGGAGTCTCACATGAAGACCAATTTAGACAACTGTAACATCTATGTGGAGGTCCTCGGTCAGTCCCATGAAGGGTGTTGGTTCAGTTTCTGTGAGCTCCTATAAGCCCAGTTTAATTGATTTTGTGAGTTTGCTTGTGGTTCCCTTAACACAAGTGGGTCCCATAATCCTTCCTCTCCTCTCCCTCAGGGTTCCCAGCGCTCCAGCTAATGTTTGGCTGTGGATCTCTATATCTGTTTCCATCAGATGCAGGGTGAAACCTTTCTGCAGACAGTTGGATTAGGCAACAATCTGAGCATAACAAAATAAAAATAATCTTTTAATTAAAATAATCATTGACTGCCGGTAGGAAGAAGATGGTTCACTTGGGAATGTGCTTGCTGCGAAAAATGAGGCCCTTGAACTCAGACCCCTAGGACCCACGCGGAAACAAACAAAACAGATGAGGCCACAAACACACCAAGAGAGACGCAGACATGAGGATCCCTAGTTCACTGATCAGCTGGTCTAGCTAGTCACGATATTCAGGTTCAGTAAAAGACTCTATAAGTGAAGGCGTATTTGATCAGTACGCTAAAATAACCAGACCAGCTCAAAATAATAGATATAATTTAATAATTGCAAAAAGGTGAAACTCACGTTCCTGGAGTAGAAGGTCCGAAGTTCAAAAGGGTCAGGAGAGCACCGTGCAGAGAGCGCGCGTGCACAGAGCGCGTGTACCTATCTACATATTCCCCCCCCCCCTTATCTACCTGGGCTCCAGGCCACACCCTAGCCAGATGTGATTGGCTGAGCTTCCCCATCAAGACTCTCTGGGGGGGAAAAAAAAGGAAAGAAAAGAAAAGAAAAAAACATATGGAGAAAAACAGAAGAAAACACCCACAGTCAAAGTGACCTCAGCACATGCATACAGGGTCGTGTGCACCACGCAAACATGTGCATACACATACACACACACTAAATAATATGCCAATCATAAAGTAATGCTGGAAGCAGTTTGAAACGAAATTTGCCAACTCTTTTTCTCTAATAAAAGCAAATGCCTTTTTCATGTTTTTATTTTCCCAGATTTTCATAAGGTGCACATAATTTACCAGTTTAGAAAATCAACCTTTAAAAGCAGCCAAGTAGAGCACACAATTGTGATATTTATTTTAAAACTTTAGTGTTCTTATCAGAGTGGTAATTGCACAGACTGACAGGTGATGAATTCTGCTTGAAGCCTTTGTGGTTAGGCTTCACTACTATGTTTACATTAAAAACATACCATGTCATAAATGTGAATATGTATTTGTAAGTCTATATCTTAAGCAAGGAAGAATCTTAATATGCAATATTAAGAATCTATATGTAATCGATTTTTTCAATTTTATAGATGAGAGAAATAATAATTTAAAGTCAAACTAAAGAACTACTTCTTGATTAATAGGTCTCGATACACAGAAAATTGTTGTTTGAAGAGGAGACAAGTCTTTACTACGTCATGCTAGCTGGCAGGGACCTCACTTTATATACTAGGCTATTCTATAATTCACAGAGATTCACCTGCCTCTGCCTCAAAAGTGCTTGGGTTAGAGGTGTTGGTCACCGTACACCATCAAGTGCATATGGGGATTGTATGCTTGCCTGGTGATAGTGGAAGCCAGAGAATAAAATTTGGGGCTTCTGGAACGCATGCTCCAGTAGTTGGGAGCTGTCATGCAGGTGCCGGGATTCAAACTGCTGTCTTTTGAAACAACAATAAAGAAACAATACCCCTCTCTCTCCCAATCCCATGTTGCCTAAATTTATCAAGCAAATGAAAACCACCACTGCTAGCTTGCCTCTGGAATCGGCAATCATGTCATCCTAATCAATGGGCCATCTCGGGTCCCTGAACTTTTTTGTTGTTTAAGGGTTTCCCCCTCTTTCTGTGTGTGTGTATCGGTGTGTCCATGTGTCTGTGCATATGTATGTGAACAAAGGTACACTGCCAATTGAGACCAGAAGCTATCAGATCCCCCTGCAGCTTGAGTTGTGAGATGCCTAGCACAGATACCAGGAACTCAACTTAGGCTCTTTGTGAAGGCAGTATATTCTCTTCATAGAATAAACAGTACATTATTTTTTATTTTCCATATAAAATGCTTATAACTATGAATGGAAGAACAGAGGCCTCCCGAGTTACTGCAGGGCAAAAGCTTTTTTTTTCTTGATTTACTCAGATATCTGACCACAGAAAGTTGCTTTTTTTTCATTTGCTTTATAGTTATAATTTTCTGTATTCTTCCCACAGTCTGTTTAGTCAGCCTAGGTGTTATTCAATAGACCCATTCCAGCATCTACTGTGATTGATTTATTTAGAAATGCCTCCAGGCCAAAATGAAAATGAAAATAAATGGAACAGACGGAAGTGTCCTGCTGCAAGTGAGAGCTACAGGTTGAGGTTAAGAGTAATTGCCTTGGCATAATTTTTATTTGTAATCTTAGAACAAATGCAAATCCCCCATTAGGAACAGTAAATTCAGTGCTTAAAGTAGAAGTAAGTATTTCATGGGAATCCACAGCTGAATGCTAAGTTCAAGAATATTAAATTTTCTTCAGGTCTTTCATTCAGACTAAAAGCATAGAGATCTGGAGGACACCGGAGTACCTTAGAAAAATGAGTACTGAAAGATGATTTATGGGGCTTTTTGTGTTTTCTTTATCCAAAACACTTTATGAAGACTTTGTCTTTGTACAAGCGTAAGGCATGCTTTATTTCATACATACTCTGCATTCAGACTCAGCCTGGCTTCCAGGAAACACAATGAGTTCTTTATGGTTATTGGTGTCCACACTTATCACTGGCGGAGACAATAAGGAGACGCTATTATCTTTAAAGAGATGAGAGAGAAAACACACTTCAGTGGCTTTCCCAAGGTCCTGACCGCATTCTGTGGTAGATGTGGGAAGAAAAGGCCAGAATACAGAGTTTACCTCACTGTAGCTACCATGTCCTTATTTGCAGATAATTTTTTAAGGCAGAAGGTGGTTGCTGCCAGTAGGGATCATGATAATAATAGCTATAAACCAAACATTGCCATTTGATTCCTTAAATATCCACCAGTGGAAGGCCAAGTTTATTCCATAGGAAATGCTATCTTCAATTTAAAATAGGTTGTTGCTATTTTTTTTATTCTTTTTATTGAGTTACACGTTTTTCTCCACTTCTTCCTGTCCTCCTCTCTCACGTTCTCCCTCTGCTGTGACCTCCATGCTCCCAGTTTACTCAGGAGATCTTGTCTTTTTTACCTTCCTGTGTAGATCCATGTATAATCTCTCTTAGGGTGAACTAGCAAGTTAAATCTTAGATAAAACAGAGTCTTTGGCTATATTACAAGGTACCTTGTTGTCTTGATTATGTAGGAAACAACGGAATTCCAAGGTCCATGTGTACTTCTAAGAATACTATGAGCACAAGAATTGGCCCAAAATGAGTAGATAGTTGTAATCTACTATGAGTTTGGTAAAGGGCTGAATACTGTAGGAGAAAAAAATTATAGTGTGGCATCATTATTGAATAATGAAAAATATTTGTGCCTAGGCAGGTTGTAGATGTGGCTGAGATGAAACTCCAGGCAAATAGCTTTAGTTTCTCAGACTGCAATGGCCACTCTGATAATACTGTTTGTGAGCTATTAGCAAAAGAAATTTTAGAAAGCTGTCAATATATTTAACCTTGACTTATTTGTTTTATAGATTTTTAACAATTACTATATTAACCCTGGAAACCCTAGAATCTGTGGCAAAGCAAGCATTAAATGCTCTTTGTGAAAGAGATGAGTATTTGCTTGTATGTAGAGGGAGATAGAGCAGCAAGCAAGCAAGCATGCGCAAGCATTGGGAAATCGTCCCCGATTTCCGGAACATGCTCAGGTGCTCTCTACCTTGTGACAGGGTATTTCACTGAACTTTGAGCTCACCAGAACATACAAGCTAGCTGGACATGAAGTCCCAGGGATCCTCCTGTATCTTTCTCCTTGGTTCTGGAGTTACGGGTTTGCAATGTCACCCATGATTTTTTTATATGGATTCTCAGATTAGTCTCCGACCATCATGCATATTCAGCTCTACAATGAGGTAAACCATATCCTTAGCCCCTAAACAGGTACTTTTAACTCTAGAAGTGAATGGATATTTCTAGGGTTTACTTCCAAAAAGAGTGCTTTAGAAAAGATCTCATGTTTTGTGCAAGTTCTCTATTAATTTCAGAATCGAAGTTTTCTTTGTTCTCTGACTCTAAGACACAATGCCCAGAATGCTGTCCTCTGATGAATTTCTTTAGTCTATGACCATTTCTTATGGAACCAGATCCAGAAGTCATTGCTGATCTCTGCTCGGTGGTGCGGTGAATTAAGATGAACGGTCTTTCCAAAACAGTGGCAGAATGATAGCAGTATAATCCCGAACTGATGCAGGGAGACCATTTATTTTTCTTTAATAAAATAAAAGGGCTGTCAAGTATTGTTTATGTTTACTGCTCCCATTTCTATATGAAGCAGACACAATCTGTTCTTTTAGTTAAAGTGAGAAGGCAGAGGAGCAAAAGAAGCATTACAAAGAGCAAAAATACTTAAACACAATGAAAAAGGAAGTTCCTGTTAGCATATGTTGGGTGGGGAATGAGAAAAGAAAACATCTAAGCCACTGACATCAATGGACGCGGTCCCTTCCTTTGCAAAAGGAAGCTGTGCTATGGATGACTTAGACCAGGGCTGTTTTCAATGATTTCTTTCTCTGTTCCACAAGCTATAGCATGTGATGCAATTTACTGTGAGAGGGATCTCTTGAGTGATTTGACTAACAAAGGTAGCATAGACTGGTGCATATTTTCCCTGAGGAGTTCACAGAAGAATGTCTTATAATGATATCAAAAGGTGATGTGGGTTCTGGAAGGAGTTTGCAGGGTACGGGCAGCTTGAATGAGTAGATGACTGTGTTGTCATTTCTTCCCTAATGCTTCATTCATATAGAGCAAATTCAGAAAATAACTTATTTATCAGTCAACTCTTTGAAATATAAGAACTCTCAGGTTTGGTAAGATGGCTCAGATTATAAGACATTTGTGTCCGTGATCTGAGTCTCATCCCCAGGATCTATACGGTAGAAGAAGAAACCCAACTCTCACAAATTGCCCACTGACCTCCGCATGTGTACTGTGACACACTTGCTCCCCTCACCTCCCCACAACAAAAAATTAATAAATGTGATGAAAATGATATAAGAACTCTTGCATCTATCCATTATTGACCTCATTTGATTTTTAAGACTCTAAGGAGATTTTGGAGACATGCTTAGTTGATGTGTTCTCTGTGTGACTAAGTCGTCTTGTTTCTCATGTGGGAAACCTGAATTCTAAGAAATTCTTGTGTGCATTATCCAGCAATCTTCATGTGATTGACACTGTATTACAAACTTGTCAAAGATGTCAAATTTCCTGGGGTTCTGTACATTGCTTCGTGTGGAGCGAGATGAAATTTCTCTGATGAGTCATGTACGTTCACATTCCAGGGCTTCAGGAGTTTTATGTAGTTTCTGTCACAGGGAAAGGCGTCTTTATTTGTTCTCATAGTCCATCATGGTGGGGAAGTCATGCGAGCAGATGCATGAGGCAGGCACCTTGTGCCTAAATTCAGAGAGCCAAGAAAGATGAAGGGCTGTGCTCTGTTAGCCTTTTGCCTTTGATGCATTCCAGGGCTCCAGTTCACTCACATTCTGGGCGGGTTCTCCACACTGCCATTCACCTAGTGTAGATTATTGTTCATACTCATGCCCAGAGTCTTACCTTCTGGCAATTCTCAACCCTGTCAATGTGGCAATTCTAATAATCATACAGAGCTTCTCAGTAATCTCCCCGTGACCTGAGATCAACTTCTTCCCTGCCCTTGCATTCACAATGCTACCCAAACTGATGCACCCCTGGTTTAAGTTGCGAAGATGCTTCTAAGGAGCACTGCCTATGCCGTCCAATCCCAATACAGATTACACCCTCCTCCTCATGGCACACTGGGCATGCTCCCTTTATTGCACACTGTCATATTATGTCAGTCAAGTTTACTTTCCGTATCTTCCTTTGGGCTATAATCCCGAAATATGAAGACAATATTATCGAAATACCTAGAAGAGAGTCTGCTTTGTAGAAAGAAGGTCCTGACTCGATGCTCGTTAGCTGAGAAAAGAGACGAGAGAAACATAGGGTGTAATATCTCTGGATACAGTTGGAATTCAGCCAACCTTTCACTGGCAATGCAATCACTGCTGGGGCGATTGTATGTTTCTTATGTATCCTGAACTGATCTCTTCCTTTTACATTTCATGCCCTTAACTCATGACACCTACAAATCCTGTCCTCTAAACTTTTCAACCCTGTTTCTTCTCCTTTTTACTTCGCACTGTCATTGCCTTAATGTAGGACCCCATTTTTCACCTGGATAATGTTACAGTAACCTCTTAACTGGGCTTTCTGCTACAATAAGTGTCTATGAAATTGAAATGGTTAAATTGCTTAAAGTAGTGCTCTTTATTTTGAAAATAAACCAATCACCAAGTACCCGCTGCCTAGTGACAGCTCTCAACTTTATCAAGTGTTACAGAGGTGTTAGCAGACCCATGCACATGGACTCTCACTGACCCACCAGATACTATAATGTGACAAAGGGGGAAAATAAAAGTCTCTCTCTCTTTCTTTTTTCTTCCTTTTTAATTAACTAATTAGTCAATTAATTTTTGAGACAGGGTCCCACTTTGTTGTTCTGGTTGTCCTAAGTCTCACTAGAGAGCAGGCTGGCCTTGAACTCATAGAGATTCCTCCTGCCTCTGTCTCCTGGTATTGGACCTAAACGTGAGCTCCTCCATGTTTTTAAAACTCATGGTGTGAATGAATCATGTGGGGATGTTACATGACCAGAGTCAGTAGTTGGCATTCTTCATTTCCTATAGTCTCAGATGACATAGTCATTGCTGGTTTGTGTTATACCATCAAAGAAGAAAATATTAAGTGTGCTATCTGATTTAAGATGTGTCTCACAGTGAAGAGTCTAGTCTAAGACAGGCAGGTTTCATAGAAAGAGTAGAAGCAAGGATGGAAACACCCTCAGGTTGGGAGAGGAATATGAGCCCACAGGCTTGTCTGTGTGCTATTACTAGTTAGCTGTTTAGGCTTGTCTTATGTCTCATGTTCTCTCCAGCACCTTTCCAGATGCCCCTGGGACAGTCTCAAGCTGTTCTTGCTCCCACAATGGTCACATTCATCCTGAAAAGTGTGCTCAGAAGAATACTCTCCAAGATATAAATCTGCTTTTGCCATTCTCTGTCTCTGTCTCTGTCTCCCCCCCCCCTCTCTCTCTCTCTCTCTCTCTCTCTGTGTGTGTGTGTGTGTGTGTGTGTGTGTGTGTGTGTGTGTGAAGGGTATTTTCAGGGAATTTGACACAGGATTTCATGTAGCACAGAGTGACCTTAAACTGAACTACATAGCCAAGACTAGTCTTTAACTCCTTATTCACTACTTTTCATTTCTGCTGTGCTACGTTGCAGGCATCGATCATCGTGCCTGGCATACCTTTGCCACTCTTAGACTTAAAATTCATTTCATTCTTTCCATCATCTGATTTTTATATTATAAACTTAACCCTGCTCCTAGAAGTGCCTTTGTGGTGCTCTACCCTCCCTTCCTTGAGCTCCAACAGACCACTCCTGACTTTACCATGCTCTGCCTGACCCCTGCTTTTCATAAGCTATAGTATTTGCCTGGGCTGCCTCATTGCCATTGTTTGAGGCCACGTGAATTTATTATACAGTACAAACAAGTATCACTACCTCCTCCTGGCCCAGATGAGTATTAAAGTCAAAGCCAGGTATTTATGTGTCCTTTTTTTTTCATTTAAATGCTTTTTACATTTTACATACCACCTGCAGTTCCCCCTCCCTCCTCTCCTCCTGTTCCCCTCATCTTTCCTCCCACCCAACCCCTCATCCACTCCTCACAAAGAGTAAAGTCTCCCATAGGGAGTCAACAAAGTCTGGCCTATCAAGTTGAGGCAGAAATAAGCCCCTCTCTAAGTAACATGGCTCATAAAGTACTACCAAATCCTTTACTGATTTCCATGGTCGTCAACATGCATTAGATCTTCCATATGAAGATCCAATTATTAGCATCTTGGCCCATAAGAAATGATATACTCAACATAGAATGTAGAAATGCTTCAATAATTATTGCTTAAGAGAATGAATTCCTACTTGCTAAGGAAAAGCCAAAAACAACTAGCAAGCACACTAACAAACAGGACAAAGGTCAGAGTGTGGTATTTTGACATTAGGACAAAAGGGAGGAAAGTGATCCCAACACAGCAAGAAGGGAGACAGGGACTCACCCATACCTGTAATGCTCTGCTCCTCTATGAGTGCATACCCATGTTTCTATACACATACATTTTCTATAATTCAAGCCATGCTGAAGGATCTACTGAGTTTCAGCCCCTTTGCTGAAACAGCACAAAGAACAGACTTGTGTAAGTATAGCCCTTGTTCAAGCACCAAATGACTTGCCTTGGTCCTGGAAGGTGTGTCTAGGATGCAGAAATGAGAGTGTATCTCTTGACAACAGCAAATGTTTCTTCTACGTAGAGATACCATGGATGGGGGTGGAGACAGTGTGCATGGATTAGATTTTAGTTAAATCTGAGGCTCAACCCTGAGTGCCAGCCAGCAAATCAAAGATGACTTGAAATATGAACAATATGCCTTATAACCTAAGGGAATGCCATTTAAATGTATATGTTAGTTAATGAAAATAATATACTAATATTTTTGAAACTATCACCTAATAGAAACAGAAAAGTCAAATGCATTAAGTAAAATTATAAGCAAACAGAAGGAAATCTTAGACGACTACCTGTCAGTAACTAAATTAGATTATTACAATTGTTGCTACACAGAAATTTCACATAATTAACACAAAATAACTTAGTAATGAAAAAATGATTAAAGTTATTCAATGAATCTCACTCCAAATAAAAATAACTAAGGTTTAATATTAATCCAAATAGAAATATTAATGTAATTTATTCATATTATAGTAGTGTCAAAGTAAATAGGATTAAATATAAGGTTCCCTGCAATTTATAGCAAATGAATATAAAAATTTTAAACTCCTTCAAACTTACATTACTTTTTACATTGCTCTTTGGGTTCACTAATTCAGAGTAATTTCCAGATTGCACATGAAATGATGAGTAGTATGCTGAATATGTATTTTAACTTCATCTTACGGCTCATGATGGTGGCCAGGGCTGCTTTTCTTTCACAACCCTGGAAGGAGTGTTCAATCCACAAGGAGGGCTTGCTTGATAGTTTCTATATTCTCAACTTCACTGTACATCTCTCAGTACGAACATCTATGAACTGTTATTCCATGTACCAAAGTGGTTATGCTGTTCATTCTCAATTTTCAACCACTCATTCTACATGAATGCCAAGTTTATATTCTTCAGTGGAATATTGCTTGATAGATAGGTTCTATGTGCCTGCACTATCAAATATAAGATTCCCTTATTACCTTGAACTGTGGCTAATGTAGAAACTTTAATTTGATCTAATTGCAACTCATTTAGGTGACTACTTATGTTGGATGGTACAGTTGGAGACTGAGCTTCTTGAGACTGACAATGGTCTGAGGTTATCCATGTATCTCAATAAAGTCAATGACATGATGAGTTCATTAAAATTTTATTGAGTCAGCAAACTATTTTCTAGACTGTAAAATTAGCATATACTTTTTCTGATACTATTTTTTATTTTATTATTTTTTGCATTCAAATTTTTTCCAAACAGTGCATTCTGATCACTTTCCTCTCCCCTAGTGCCTCTTGGACTCTCCCCACCATCTCCTTTCTATCTCTTTAATAAACACAAAACACAAAGACATACAAATACATACAAAACCACATGCAAAAGACATCAAAAGTGGAAACCCAAACATACAAACAACATCAAAAAAAATAATGCCCAAACTAAGCACTATGAGACAGAAATACCTACAAAAATGCCATGAGTTTGTTTTATGTTGGTCACCTGCTCTTTGGCATGGGGCCTACTGAGACACCACTGGAGAAACTATTCCTTCGCTGGCAATTACCAGTTGCAGATAGGTTGTTGGGTATAGGGGGATACATGTCTAGTCCCCCTCCGAGCTCTTGGACCCCATCTGGCTTAAAACAATGTAGGTCCTGTTCATGTTGCCTCTGCCTAATCAAGTTCGTATTGCATTAGTCTCTCTGTTTGGAGAATGCTGTTTCTCTGGAATTCTCTAGCCCCTCTGCCTCTTAGAATAGTCCTGTCTCCTTTTATCCATAGGTCCTTGAGTTCTGAGGGAGGTTTTGATGGAGACAGACCATTCTGAGTACTCCAAAACATAGTGGATGACACTGAGTATTTGATACGGCATTAAATAGCCGAAAACAAAACACTCAAATAATTAATGGCCAGATCCATCTACCAGAGAACAGGTAACCCTTGAGGTGTCCCATCATTGATGAGAATAGATTAAGCTTCCCATTGTCTCACCCATCAATGCAGCAATAAATAGTTCCTGAGCTAGGCATAGAACTTCATGACTCTACCCAATTCATGTTAGGATTTTGTCTGTCTTGATCTTGTACATGAACCTCTAGCCCCTGTGTGTTCATGTGTACAATTGTAGCCCCACCATGCCTCCCTGTCTCATCTTCTGCAGTGACCCTCTACCCTTGGGGGAGAGGTTGCTTTACAGATATTCCATTTAGGGCTCGTACTAGCTAGTTTCATATTTTAGCACAGTGAGCAGTTGATCTCTTTATTAGTTGCCATCTACTACAAAGAGAAGCTTCTCTGGTGAGACTTGACAGATGCACAAATCTCTGGCAGCAATAAGTGAATTCAGTGCCTCTAAAAATTTGGTTAACTTTTAAAACAGGTACATGAAGTTGGGAAGGGAAATGTTGGGAGCAGGGAAAAGGAAGAGGGAATAGATGTGATCAAAACACATTATCCATATATTTGAAATTCTGAAACATAAATAAAATTTTGTTAAAGTTAAAAGAAAAAAAGGTAAGTATTGTAAGAAATAAAGAGAAAATAGCATGGCATAATGCATGTCATTTAAAAAGGATGTCACCAGTGTTGCCTAGATTGGAATTCCCTAAAACTTGGCTCCAAATGCTACTGTTCTATATTCACCCCACATCTGTCGCAGTACCTCACAGAAACTTGCTTATATCTGAGTCTTCACAAGCTGGGCCCCACCTTCCCAAAGTACAGGGATACTTATTCCTGCCCCTCTCTAGTTCTTTTGAATCAGGGCATGGGAAAACATCAGATAATTTTCAGAGAAATGAAAAGATTAAATCACAAAAATGTCTTCCGGTGAACCTTAAACAAATGGCATCCGCGAAGGAAAGAGCTTTTGCCAAGGCCCCAGTGTCTGTTTACAAGCACACCTTCAGCAGCAGCCACTCTACACGTGCACTTAGACTTTGTGCACGAGACATCTCAGTTCAAAAAGTCTCCCCAGGACACGATAGCAGCCTCATTGTCTCCGTGCCCCTCCTCCCCTCACATTCTGTAGCGCCACAGTGCTTTTGCTGGTAAACGTTTGGGTCTCAGGCTTTTTGATTCTTTCCTTTTTCTATTTTGTTGTAAGGTAGTGGGATAGGCTTCCCTTTACTTCTTCGTGGTGGGTGGTTAGCAGGATGCAAGTATAAAAGTGTCACAGGGACTAATCAAAACAAATGGTATGAGTTTTACTTGATACCACTGCATCAGGCGCTCCATGCTGACTGACTAGCATAGCCAATTAATCACCCATGATAGCTTATAAAGTCTGGGTTCTATTTGCCAATTGCTACTGCTACTTCTCAGTCTAGTTTTTACTTTTCCCCTGAGAAATGCCTAGTCTGGCGACCATGTTCATCTTTCTCTTCTTCCCCCAGGAAACTTCAGAATCAATAAGAAAACAAGTTTTTTTGACTGTTGAGATTTAAATTATACTTAGTCAACACAAAGATATTTATTGAACATTTGCCATGCAAGACCTTACTCAGAGTACTCTGAGAGACTGCGTGTTCTTGACATACATGTCATGTATGTTGACATACATGTCAACACAAGCAAAGCAAAACACAATTGCTGCATAAAAAACCAGTGGTTTAGAATAAGCATGAATTCATATCTTGCTTGTTGTGTATGGTGGTAATTCGTGTTGACCATCAAGCTGACAAGATTCTGAACCACTGAAACCACTTAAATAAGCTTTGAGGCACACAAATGAGGGTCAATTTCAATTAGTAAGCCTCTGCGCATGACTTGAGGGATCATAATATTGGGTGTCACCATTCCCTGGAGTATCGTGCTGTGCTGACGGCAAAGGAGAAGCCAGCAAAGCATGAGCAATCAGCACTGCCTCATCTCTCTCTGCTTTCTGACTGTCTGGATTCACTGTGACTAACTGTCTCAGGTCTCTGCCACTGTGACGTTCCTACCATGTGCACGATCCCTTCATACTGTGAGGCAGCATAAGCCATTTCTTGCCTAAACTGCCACTGTTTAAACATTTGGTCTTAGCAGTGAGAAAATTAAAATACCGTATTAGAATTAGGTATGGGGTGATATTAACCTAAACTTTGCTTTACTTTTCTTCATTCTAAATGGAAAGTGTGTGTGTGTGTGTGTGTGTGTTATTGAGCTATAATCTATAATTATTCTTATCCCCTAGTGGAGCCCAAGAGAAGTCAAACATGTTCAGTCCTTAACATGGGTCTATGTATGTCATATTTAGCCACTGCCTGGTATAAAACAAGATGAATGAGCTGGATTCTGAGCCCAGAGACCTGGATTTTGAACTGCAGAGCCCAGTTTCATGTGTACTATTGATTGGAT
Organism: Myodes glareolus; assembly: GCF_982192425.1. Classification (NCBI taxonomy): domain Eukaryota; kingdom Metazoa; phylum Chordata; class Mammalia; order Rodentia; family Cricetidae; genus Myodes; species Myodes glareolus. The sequence goes on from NC_142045.1 coordinate 57,704,719, forward strand.
GCACATAGCCATCCCTTACTTACAGAATGATGTTAATAGTCAGTGCTTTCTGATGCAGAGAGATGCCTACTGACCGGAAGACCCCTCCATCACTAACGCTACACAAACTCAGTCTGTCACATAGTAACCACCAGCCAGCATAAAGAGTGGACTCAGCTTTTGTCTAAAGAGCAACAGCGACCCTAGCTGTTCCTTTCTCAGTTTCTCAGAAGCCTTGTCCTTCACAGAGAACTCAAAAACCCACGATTGGGCGTGTTCTTTGCTTGCTAGGTCGCAGTGGTCTTTTTCACTTGAGGGAAGCGCTGGAGTTTTCTTTGGGGTAGACAAATCACCAGCCCCACTAGTCTTTGCTTGCTTGAAGTATAATCAAGACACTGTGAGTGAAAACATGTGGTGAAGAGAGAAACATGAGTGGCTGGCACGTGCCCAGCACAATATGATGAGGGTGCCGTGGGAAGGGTCATTGTAGACGTCTGTGGAGTGCAATGGGAGGCTATAGAATTTCCTGAGAGTAATACAGTTTGAAAGGTACGGGTTGTTTTTCCTTTCTTTTCTCCTTTCTTGTTTTAGACTCTTCCCACCTTATGTTTTCAGACCATGGTAAGAGAGACTGATGAATGTAGAATGTGGATAAGACTGAGCACTCCACTAATTATATATTTATTGAAAAAAAAAAACTGGTCAGCATGTTAAATGAGCAAATAAAGCTTATATAATAATTTTACATTTTGAGGTCTATAATGTCAATTTTTTCCTTAATTAATACTTATCAGAGAATAAAACTTTAGAGACAAAACTAAAATCTTGTAAGTGCATCTAATAATACAGTAGTGTTGAGAATTCCAGCTTCATGTGTTTGCACCAAACTCCGCTCTTCCTTCAGTTGTTTGGACACTTCCTCAGTCTTCTCTAACTTTTGTGTTTAGGAAATAAAGTATATGTGAATTTGTGTGCAACACCTATCCATTCACCAGAAGGTTGAAAAGGAATATGTGAAATAATAGCAATTAACAGTAAAATATTAGCACAATGTTGGGAACATAGATTCCATTTATTGGTTGGTTGCTGTGTTCGACAATGACAATGACTAGTGTGTACAAGTGAATCCAAATAGTCTTCACAGGAATCTTATTTCTAGTAATTAGTGTCTATTCCAGGCTCTGAAGTAGACTCAGAATGTCATCAGTTACAATTTAGAAAAATGGTAAGGCCATAACTGGAACCCAAACCTTGCTGCCCCCAAATTCATTTCTGTATATTCCCAAGCCTGCCTCCTCACTCTGAAATAACAACTCAAGATATTCCGGAGTCTTCCTGTGCTTCAGAGGTGACATCTGGATTTCAGCATATTTCCTAATAGGAGAAAAATGGCCAGTCTACCTCCTAGCTAGTCTACCTCCTAGTCTCCTTGATAATACTGTGCCTTAAGCAATTTTTTTATTCTTACCACTATATGCAGAACTACTAGTGATGTGATAGGAGTGGGCTATATACATGAAAGGATGTGTATGCATTTTTAATAATTATATTATGGTAATTAAATCTTGTGGTAGAAAAAAATTATTATATTTTGATTATGTAAGTTTTAACCGTAGTTAGAATAAAACAATATACATGTACTTAACATTAAATTCGGGGCAAATGTAATGCCCTCTTTCACAGTGATTAGACAGGCCCTCGAGGATGTGAGTGATGCCTCATCACTCTGCATGCAATTAGCATAGGATAATATTTTAGCACTCTGGGCATTTGAACATTTGAGCCATTCATCTTCTGAGTACATAGGAGTTAGTTGTAAATGTTTTCCTTTATTATAACATGGCCTAGGTAAATTATTTTGATATCTAGTCCGAATGGAAGGCACAGAACAAAGAAGATTCTTAAGCCAACCCTGTCACATTCAAGAGAATGGCATACTTCTGTGGTGGGCCAGGGAGAAAAGAGAAGGAAGACAGAATTTCAGTGTCCCCAACATCTTCAATCACTGATAACGCCTGCCGCACTTTAGTGTTACCTTATTTGAATGATTGTTCGTTGTCTAGAAAGCGCCCTCGTTTCATAGAAATGGAAACTTCCCTGGAGCCCTAACAGGGTGAAGCAGTTAGGTTATCTAATGCGAAATTACTGTTTCATCTGAGGTACCAGGATTTCAATTATGCATATTCCCATCATTCTCCAGCATGTCTCAAAATCTGCTGTGCATTATATTTTTATAACTAATAAATCTCATTACACTAATAGCCTAGTATTATGTAAATGTATTTTATCCAAATATCTAGTATCCATAAGTAGTTTATTCTCCATGTCCCTAATGTAATATATCAAACAATAACTCATTTGTCAAAGGGAGACAGTTCATTAAAATTCAACAACCATTTGGCCAGGATAAAACAGCAACAGTATAAAAATTGATGTCGTGAAACTTAACAAATGAGAGACTAAGGAAAGTGTGAATCAGGAAATTGCAGGCCTGCCCTCTAGGGCCATTTTTGGGTCACTTGTCTGAATTTTAATATTACAATTGTTTTACAAAAGGTCTCCAAGTTATTTGGCTGAGAGGGAAGCCAATTTACTGTGAGGTGACTGGAATATCAGGGGCATTCAATAAATGAGAACACAATGCTGTGGGACAAAAGGGGGGAAATGTGCAGTATTTGAGCAGTGTGCTACAATTCTCTCTCTCTATTTATATATATAGTATATATTATATATTTGTATGTATATAATATATTATATATACATTCCTTCTCCCCTTTGCTTTTCTTGGCTTGCTTACCACCCCTTATCATAGACTACTCACAAAACAAGATAGACATTCGACAAGATTTGTCTGTGCCTTTCTAACTTAACTCAGCACAATGGCCTTGTTCTCTCTCTATACATATGTGTGTGTATATGTGTGTGTGTGTATGTATATATATATATATGTATATATATATATATGAGTTGTGGAGGGACCTAGAAAACAGCCTTCTGATTTTATTGAAGTGTATTTGAGCAGCACAGTGAATAAGACTTGTGGGCACTTTGTAGTGTAAACTACATTTCCACTGTAGTTTTCAAAGGAAGATATATATTGAATGCAGAAATATCACCTACCTGTGTCTCAGAAATCTGTAAATCTATAGAGCAAAGGGTGTGAATCTTCCAGTGGGGTAACACCTGCCCCACTGTGAAATTTTCAGTATTAAAAATAGTGAGCATTGATTCCTTTATATTTATTGAGAAATAAATAAAATCACACAGCTTTCCGACTACTCACAAAGGTAAGTTTGTTCTCTGAGGTACATCTATAGAATTATCTTAAAATAGAAACAAAGATATTATGCTTTTAAATTTTTTTAACTGACAACTGAGAAAGACACTTATTCTGAAAACACCAGTTTATTTTTTGATACACATATACACGACTCAAGATTCAAATAAGGGTAAAGCACAATATGTATCTCCTTAAACAGTAATAATTTTTTCACGGCAAAAGCATTCACAGTGTTTCCATCTTAAATTGTAATCTATCTCAGTTAAACAGCAGGGCTCTTACTCCTGTCTAACAGAAACGCCGATTAGGTGACTGTCCCCATCTCCCCCTCCCCCATTCTAACCTCCCCCTCCCCCTTGCTTTCCTTGGCTTGTTTACCACCCCTTATCTTAGACTTCTCACAAGACAGAGATCCGAAAAGATTTGTCTGTGCCTTTCTAACTTAACTCAGCACAATGGCCTCGTTCTATAGAATCAACAGCTTTTCATCCCTTTTAATGCGTGAATATATTGCATAGCACAATATTATATACACATGCCACGTTTTTATTTATCCATTCATCAGTTGATGGCAAGTCGGTTATTTCCATTTTTCGGCTATTATGAATAATATGGCAATAAACATGGGTATGCAGATGTCACTTCAGTATCCTAATTTCATTTCTGCTGGTTGCATATCCAAAAGCAGAACTGCTGGATCGTATGTCAGCTGTAGTTTTTGTTTGCGTGTTTGGTTTCCACACTCCATGCTGCTTTCTATAATGACTACGATAATTTAAAGTCCCAACAGTAGAGTGTAGGGTTCCTTTTACTCCATGCCTTCACTAGCATTCACTATTTTTCATCCGGATCATAGCCATTCTCACTGGAGTGCGGTGATAATCTCACTATGGATTCGATTTGCATACCATGATACTTGGATATGTTGAGTATTTATTCACATACCTCATGGTAAGAGTTGGTTTACTGTTTTTTTTTTAACCTTGCTTTGTTTTTCCAACTTGGTGATGCCCCTCCATGAGTTTTATTAGGGTTAGTTACAGGAGTGTATACTTAAACCGACAGGAGAGATACCATGACCACAAATGTATTTTTTCAGGGTTTACCCATTGCTCAACCATTGCATTCCTTTTGTTTTGTGATCGGGGAGTTGAGCCTGGGCCTCCCACATGCTAGCCAGTATTCTCACATTGGTTTACACCCCATCTCTAAAAGTTTTTTAATCATATGTATATCAGGTTCTTAAGATAGAGATTGTGTTTATCAAAACAGATTACCTATTTGGTATTCCTGTGCTCTCAGCATTTTAGGAGAATGAGGGGCTGAGGGCTAGCCTAAACAACTTTTAATTATTTATTTTTTAAAATTCGTTTTACATTCCAACCACAGTTCTCCCTCCCACTCCTCCCCCCCCCACCTCCGCCTCAACCCAGCCCCCACCCATTGCTTCCAAAGGCTAAAGGGAGCCAACAAAGCCTGACACATAAAGTCGAGGCAGGATCAAGCCCTTCCCTCCACATCAAGGCTGAACAAGGCACCCCACCATAGAGAATGGGCTCCAAATAGATAGATCCTAATCCCACTGCCAGAGGCCCTTCAGTTAGATCAAGCTACACAACTGTTTCCCACAGAGGCCCTAGTTTGGTTCCGTGCAGGCTCCAAGGCAGTCTGCCTTTACCTAAAATTAAATAGAATAAGACAACACAAAGTTGAACAAATCATTTTGGGCAAATAATATATTTATTTTTGTGTATGTTTACATTTAAGAAGATACTTCTTTATAATTAGCTATAATTGCTATTTTGAATATGTCTAAACATTTTAATTTAATAATTATTACTTAAATATTGTATATAGATACATATCCTATGTAAGTTCCCATAGTAGGTCTTCCCACTTCTTTTGTTTCTATTGTTTACTACCTACTTCCCTTTTCAACCAGTTTTCTACACATAGTTGGGAAATGTCATATTGGATACTTCATATATATAAAATCTCAGCTGACTTACAGAACATTTATTCTACAAGGGCAAACATTAGTTTGATTGTGGCTAGTGATCTCTAATATCTTGGTTGTTATTCTATTTTCTCTCCCTTCATTGATAGTAATATGTATGTAAATGTGTAATTAACTTGTATTTTCTGTGCTATGAATGTACTACATTTTCTTCAGTTACATAAGTCTTCCCTCACAGCATGAATGACATGCTTCATGAAAGACAGCCAAATTCCCATGTTTGTTTGACCTATTCATGAAACAAGACTTACCCAGGAATCTACTTTCTGATCTTCATTAGTTTATTTCGAAGAGATTTTCTTTTCCACATGGGTAGACTTCTATGATCACCATAGCAGATTTTTTTTTAATTCAGTCAGTTTCATTTGCTAGTAGAAGCAGGACTCAATATTGTAGCATTCTTATTTTTTCTGAGTAAGAGTAAGCATGTGTATTTGTGTGTGTGCATGTGTGTATATGTACATGTGCATTCATGTGTGTATAGGTGCGTGTGCATGCTCACATCTATGGAGACCAGTGAACCCCTCATAAGTGCCTCCTCAGGTGCTATGTGCTGTGCTTTCTTTAAACTGTTTTCCCACCAGCCTAGAACTCACCAAGTAGGCTCAGCAGCAAGAACTGGACTGCCAGCAAGTCCCAGTTCTCCACCGTTTCCCACTTCCCAGCACTGGGATCACATGTCATGGCAGCACCGCTCCTTGCTTTACACGTGCGGCTTAACCTCGGGTCTCCAGGCTTTGCCGACAAGCCTTTTACTGACTAAACCATCTCCCGTTCCCACTGTTCTCTCTCACGTCTAATGTAATTAAAGCTCAGAGTACGTGTTTACTTGAGTACCGTGCAGGAGTGCAACCGCTCTCCTTTAAACCGTTAGTCAAATTAGGCAACTAATAAGCAAAAGATGTATGAGCAAAGGCATTTTTGCTCCCCAGTTTTGCACTTGACAGCGATCAAAGAGTGAGGCTGGCTGGCAAATCTATGACCTGTCATCCTGTGAAAAGAATGTGTCTTGCTAAAATGAAACTACAAATCACACGTTGTTGGATCGCGCTCACAGACTTGTTTGAACAGGCCAAGTTGTTTAAACTATGAAGCGAGTTTTGACAGGTGTTGTCTGCTCTGAAAAATTACAATTACGCCGAAAAGAGATGGGATCATTAAAAATACTCAGGTTGTCTTCGACTTTGGGGCATGAGGATGTGCTTTCCGAGTTGAGAGGGCATTGTGGTTTCAAAGGACCATCTCTACATGAGATCATCTAAGCGCTTACCCTTCTTTTCTTCCTTCCTTCCTTCTTTCCTTCCTTCCTTCCTTCCTTCCTTCCTTTCTTTCTTTCTTTCTTTCTTTTTTTTTTTTTTTTTTGTAAATTCCTCTGTAATCCTGAAAATGAGTTCTGCCGCAGGTCGGCTGTACACTATTGGCAGAAGTCTGTTCAAGGCCGTGGTGGCAGCATGGACCACAGACCTTCCAAGGAGGTCTAATCCAGTCTTCACCTCAGATATTCTGTTGTTGCTCAGAGCCAGGGTGATTGTGGCCTAGACGGGTGTTTGAGGCCCGAGTCTGCAAAAGTTCCAAGTACACACCACCCTTCCGCTCCTACACCAACACAGACATGTTCAATCCAGCGCAGCCTTCTCCCACACCGGCCACTGTCGTCGATTCTCTAATTCTGTCTCTCTCCACCAAACACACACGCTCAGTTCCTCCATCTTTCTGTCCCACATCTGCATCAAATATTAATTGGTCAAAGTGGCATTGCAAACAACGGTGTGCCATAGTGTTTAATATATTAAACAAACAGCTATACGGGCCAATACTCATTGCAAGGAATCATTGGGCTGGCTCAAGGTGTCTGGTTTCTGAAGCACCATAAATACTGGAGTATTTTAAGACTGTCCTTCTATATCCTGAGGTTACCCAGAGTCAGGATGATCTCGTGGCCAGGCAGGGCACCAGGGACAGGATCCATGCCACTGCAGGCTGCCTTGAGACTCACCAGGCACTAAAGTGCTTGCAGCCTGCCCACAGCTCTGCAGTCCTTCATCCCCTTCTTCCGGCAGGCTGAGCGGCAGCTGTGCTTGCAGCAGCCCCATGCTAATGGCAGGCCTACAGGCTGAAGGCAGGTCCAGTTCCTTAGTGCCTTGCTCCTCCGCCGCTGTGGCCATGCTCCAGTCGCCCTCCCATAGCCTTAGCCATGGCGCCTCTAGTGTTGCCCGAATAGCTCTTTTTTCTTTCCTTCCAATTTCTTAAGGACGCTTTTAAGAAGCATCTTCCCACAGGATTTGCCTTTTTAAGTTGTTCCGGGGATAGTGCAGGCTCTGCAGCCGCCTCTGCCACCACTGCATCTCCGCTCAGAACTTCCACGGCTCTCAGACTCCTCAGAGCTGTTCCACAGGGACGCCAGCAATGTCCCCCATCTTCAATCCCAGTCATGCTTCAGGCCTCAAAGATGCCTCTGCGAAACATGCCAGAGTGGTCCAAGTTCTGTGCCCAGATGGAGGCATTTTCTTAATTGAGGTCCCCTATTCTCATAAGACTTTAGCTTGTGTCATTCTGACATAAACCAAGCCAGCACACTACGGCTTGCTCAGAAGGTTGCAGCTAAATCATGGATCCCCAAACTCACACTGTTGTGGAATGTGCAGAGCAGATATATTTTACTTTGGGAGCACTGGAAAGGTAGGAAGTACTGGCTCCTTGTGATCATCCATATTAGAATATTCTTGAACAATAGAGATATGGAATCTTGAAAACATAAAGCCTTGAGGGATCTAGAAATAAATGATCAATGGTTCAGAGTGTTTACTGCTCTTGATGAAGAAAGGTGTTCAGGTACCAGCACCCATACTGGGCAGGTAACAATAGTGCCCATAACTCCAGGTCCGGGGAATTGAAAGTCCTCTTTGGCCTCCATGGGTACTCACACACATCTGTACACACACACACACACACACACACACACACACACACACACACTTACACAAACACATAAATAAAATTAAAAACCAAAAAATACTGAAGCATTAAAGAGAATTAATTCATCTAGTAATCATAATTACTGTCCTTTGTTTTGACTAATAATTTCTTTGAAGAAACATTATCTGTCAACTAATTGTTTCAGTATTGTATCCTAAGATAAAATTACAGAGAAGAAAATTTTGTAGAAATCATTGATTCTTTGCAGATATTATAATTGGTATACTTTACTCCCTACAATTGAAGAGAGCAAATACATTTTTAATGTATGTATTCAATATCAGTTTATTCGGTGTCTGCTCTGGACTTCATTTTTACCAAGGCTCCCAGAGAAATGTGAAGAATACAGTTGTCTGAGTTCCTGCCAGGATTTCCTGCCTCCTGTCTTGTGTGCGTGTTGTTGTGTCGCAACAGTCTCCACAGATTTTAGTTAGCGTCTTGCAGTCACACATTGCCCCTGGTGGGCTGAACCATCAACTTTGAAACTAACTAGAAACGCTGTGATGACCCCATTAAATTATTTCTGGCCATTCTTTTAAATCTCAATTAACCTTCCATTCTGTCGCCATTATTCCTCACAATGTTTTAAATCCCTGCCTCTCCTGAGCCTTTATTAGTATGAAACTCTTAGTTACAAAACCATCGTACGCACTTTTGTCCGTAATTTTAAGTCTTCCATCGAAGCTGAGTAAATGTAGTGGTACTTTCAGTTTCGTGCTCTTATTATGCACACTTAATTGCTGACCCCCCTAATTACGCTACTGAGGGTAGAGCATGCTCTATAATGAAAGTGTACAATTCTTGAGAGATACTGCAAGTATTTTCTCAGTTGTGAGACACACATCATAAATGTAAATAGACAGATATATTTGAAGAAAAAGTTTTTGTTGAATATCTGTGATGTTTGACATTTAGAAGACATAGTATTCTTCTTTACTACTTTGTCACTGAGATAGAACACTAAAGGCACTTGTGGGAAAATGTTGCAATCCATTATTGTGAAGGACAAACAAGTAAGCAGCCGTTTCCTGTTGCTTCTCTTTCTCACTTTTGCCTTGAGTTTCTTTCGTGGCTCCCGTTGATGATGAGAGATAACCGGTAAAATGAAATAAAAAATTTCCTTCCTGAAGTTGCCTTTAGTCAGTATTTTATTACAGCAACAGAGAAGCAATTTAGAACAGAAATTGGTACCAGAAGTGGGGTCTTGCCAAAAGGTATTCCTTCTTATCTTTACAAGGCAGAACAGACTTCTTTTTAAAGGTACTAATTATAACGATGGCAGCCTCTCCTTCAGCTCATGGCTTGGTATAACAGTGAACTTCCTAGTGTTTCCCCCTCCAAGTTGTACATGTTGATTTCCTTTTTGCTCCCATTTCTTCTTTTACTTTGAACTTTCCTCCACAGAAGAAATTAGCTCATTCCTTTTACATTTGCCTCAGGTAAGTCCTTAGGACATGGTGGAAGGTGGCCAGTCTTTGCTACAGTAGCACACAAATGGTTAACAGCCCAGTTACATCCCCTGGAATCCTTCCCACTTTGTCCTACTTCTGTCTTTGGTTTCCTAATACAACAGTGCTAAGCTTACAGCACTCAATGCCTCTTCTAATCTCCTCTCAGTTTCCCATAGTTCTCCAAATCAACATAGGCAAGTATTTCAGAACAATCCCACTTCAGAACCAACTTCTATGTAAGTTACTCTTTTGTTGCTATACTAAAACACCAAGACCAGAAACAGTCTATGGAGGAAAGAGTTAATTTTGTCTTACAACTTCAGAGGGAGGGACCATAATTGTACAGAAAGCAAAGTAACACGTGGCCAGAAGAGGAAGCTGAGAGATCATATTCCTATCTACATTTTAAATCAATCTGGAACAAAATAATACATATGCAAGTCCATTTTTAATTTTTGTTATCATTATGAACTTGGAGGTATGTTTGTTTGTTTGTTTGTTTGTTTGTTTTGAGACAGAGTCTCATGGTATAATGATCCCAGCTCTGCTTGAATTTACCAGTTCTTCTGCCTCAAACTCCAGAATTGCATATGTGATTCTCAAAACTGCCTCGTTTACAAGTTCTTTACAAGCAGGTGTACGTATCGGATCTTTGATTTCACTCCACCAATGTATTACAAACACAATGGACATAATAGAGTTGAGGTGGTATAGAGAATAACGAAATATTTAATGATGAAAAAGGAAAAAAGCGGCTTCTGTTGACAACTTGTGATTCCATGTTTTGACACAACTTTATCCAAATTACCATGTCAAATTTTTCCATAGATAAACATTCATGTGACTTACAACAGCTGGTAGAAAAGAACAAATAACTTGTTAACTGAGGGTTAAAAGTATTGGGTATATCTGAGAATTTAAAGATACTATACCACTAAAATGGGCCTCTCTGACTGTGACGGCTTCCAGTTTTTTCTTGTTGGAGGCCCTGTTTGTTCTCCAGACTGTCCTGCTATCACACCGTGAGGAATTCTACCATCTCAGTGCTCTTCCGCTCTAAACTACACTCAGATTCACTACCTTGAGGAATATTTGCAGTCAAAGAAGAGATTATTAGTTTAAGCTCAAAAACACAAAACAAAAACCAACAACAAACACCTAAGTTTTGAACTGTGGGGTTGTATGTAGAAAGTAACCAAAACGAAGATTCTAAGAGGTCAATGCCATAACGCAAAAGCATCTTGCCACCACATTCAATCTCTTGTATCACTTGATGGCATTTTTATGAGAGACTGAGAAAGTTTCCTTTCCTAGGAAGTCGGTTTTGACAAACACTATTTCTTCCTACTGTGTAAACGCCCTGTAAATGCCTGCATAGGACTGTGTCTCTATAAAGAGAAAACCTGAAGTTATAACCATCTCTCATTCCTAAAATCAGAACCATTGTGCAATATTATGGAGGACTGATGTTTCAAAGTTCTCATTCATAAAATTTGCATTATGTAGTATTGTCTCATAACACTGAAACTTTCATGTTTTATTAATTTGTTTTGAAAAGTGGTTTATGAATCAATAGTCATCCTAGAACTTAGAATAAATCTCACTTCTCCTTTTCATTTGTCTTAATATATCTTAACCAATAACACTCCATACTGTATCATTGCTAAGCTGTGTTTTATTTCCTGGACCACAGTGCTTCTTCACTGTAACTGTGCTAGCAAATAAAACACTGTGTCTTCCACTCTGGAGCAAAGCTTACCGTGTATAATTTTCCAAAAGGACCAAAGGATTCTAAATTCTAGATAATCTCCAATATACACTTTGGAAGAAGCAATGCATGGTATGCATTCCTGTAATTGAATCATTTGGAAGGTAGACATAAGGATAAAGAATTCAAGGCCATTCTTTTCTACACAGAGACTAGAATGGGAATTATGAGATCCTATTAAAACAAAATAGAGCTAAAACAAAGAATAAATAGTATAGGAAAAAAATGTTCAAATTTTGGAAAGCACCAATGAGACATGATGAAATTTAGAAAGTTGCCTTCCATGGGGCAAAGGAAGATTACTGAGAAGGCAAGGGGGAACTTTATTGACATGGACTTGGAAAGCCACTGCTGGAGTAACTTCACTCCCACCTCATCTTGGCTCTGGCTGTGGAGACCTGTCTCCTCCACTCCATCCTGGAACAAAGAGGACTCAGAATTCACTCAAAAGAGAGAATTTGGGTACCTTTTTGACAGACTTTAATATACATAAAACAAAGAATGGCTCTTCCAAAACAAAAACTTTAAATTTCCAAAAATTTCTTTTAATCTGACAAATTCAGACTTGAAAGCAGGAGGTATTAGTGCACTTCTGTAATCCCAGAATTTGGGAGACAGAGGCAGGCAGATGTCCATTGACTTGAGACCAGCTTAGTCTAACATAGCAAGTTCCAGGATAGCCAGATAGCTACACAATGAAACCTTTTCTCAAAACAAACAAACAAACAAACAAACAAACAAAAAGATTTGTTATTAAATAAAGGTAAATCTATTACTCTAATCCCATCACCCTGTTTCCAGTGAATACAATGCACTCTTCATAAATATAACAGAGGTTGCTATTAAAAAATAGAACTAAATTCTGGGTCAAAGTTCCCAAAGCATCTAAAATATAGGCATAAACTCCCATTTTTGTAAAGACTGGGACATTCACGTGAAAACAGCAACTACAAAAACTGCTTTAAAACAAGATTTTAATTTTCCTGATTTTGATTTTATGGTGGGAATTTTGAAAAAAAAACCCATAATCTTCCTCCAATGCTTCACTTTAGTCTGTTTATTTTCTTTTCAAAAGCAGCTACACTCACAGTCATGTAATACTCACTCAGTTGTGAAGTTTGAGACAGTCCCTTTGTGTAGTGTGTATTTGTTTTTATCTGGTTATCATTTATGCACACAATTAGTACTTAGCCTTTAGTTTATGAGTTAGATGGTCATGAAGAATTTGATCCTTCACCCTGCTGGACATTTAGGTCAGTAGAGAGCAATGCAGTTGGGAAGAAGATAAAATAGGAATCTTTGAGCACATACGGTGAGTCAGATACTGTGTAGAGTGTTGTACCTGAGCCCCATTCTAGAGGTGCAGGAAGTGAAGAGCAAGCTGATGGACCTTCCCCAGGCCAAGAACTGCTGATCCAGGCTTGGATCTGAGCCCAGATACTCTTTGGAGGTGTATGTTATATTCCTCACTGTAACTATGTTATTACATTTGGAGAGCATCGTTACACACAAATATTATCCACAGCTCATTTCCTTGAGATAAATAACTCTGTAGGGGATTGTTGAAGCAAGGTATGTGAAAATTTACAAAACACTTGATGCATTTTATTTTTATAAACACATGAGTTTTACACTCCAAGAAGAATATTGGAACACTTAGTAAGTTCTCTCTACATGAAATAATATTTAAATGTTTAAGTTTGAATTTTTTAAAAATTGAATCTAATTTTTATTTTTGTTTAAATTGGTAATAAGACCCCAGAAGTCTCATCAACCATTTTATCTTCACAATAATTGTCATTCACCCAATTCTGTTTACCCATGTGCCCACAGTTCTGTTCCCAGGAGACCTAGTTAATAGCAGAGGTAATGCATGTCGAAACTACTTGTCCCAGTTCTGGGCTGCATTTTCTCATGCTCATTTCAAGTAGCAATGTTGTAGGAGTTGATTTAGTCTTGGTGCACTGAGACAATACAAAGGACCGAAGACGTGCCTTCCCTGTCTGCAATACCCTAATAACAGCAGCGGTGCATGGCTTGGAGGTGTAGTCTGAGCAGTAAAGTCAGGAAAGGAGAAAGTACTCAGAACAACCCTTGACTCATAGTGCTTGGTGGAAATCAGCTGCTATTGCTGGTACCCGCGAATGTTGGCAAGATCATGAATGGATTTGTGACAAGTGTCAACTTTGGAGCAAAGTAGTGTTTTTCTAATCCTTGCATATATGGACAGCCTTAAGGAAGAAAGTCTGGGCACATGTAATAGTTGACTTAGACAAAAGAGCATCCTTTCCAAGACAGCAATTTTCCTGAGCACATTTCTTTATCAGTAAGGGAAAGCTTCAGTTTGATAGTATGCGGCTTGCAGGTGGGCGTAGAGATGGAGGATGCTCAAATGCAAGCTTTCAAATGAAATTGTCTGCTTTTGTTAAGAAATACCAATTTCTAGCACCTTCCCTCTACATAAATTTATACTTAAATGACATTTATTAAGCACTATTGATGTGAAAGCTTCATTGAAGAAGTTTCTCAAGCGCCTCATTTCAACCATATGTACATATATACTGTCTGCATATACATAATTACATATTCATATATATATATATATATGAATATAAGAAGCATTATTATTTTCACAGTAGCGTTTTCAAATGGGAAATTAACTCCATATGAGGGAAAGGATTTTCCGTAGTCTGTCATTATACCTTGACAATGACATTTTCTGGACATCAATCTGTCAAAAATTCACCTTTAAGTTAACATGGAAACTCATTTTGTGGATCTTGGTAGGAACAGCAACGGAGCCATAGACTTACAGCCAATGCCCACGTTTAAACTTGACCTCATGCTTATGCTTGTCTTCAGATTTTCACTTTGGATAGAGTAATCTCTTGTCTTCTCAGCTGAGAACCAAACACACACAAGCACCTGTGGTCTGGGTAAGGAGTTAGGTTCACACAGACACACATACACACACACACACACACTCACACACACACACTCACACACACACACACACTCACACATATGTGGTCTGGGGTAAGAAGTGAGGAGCTCTAGACACAGTTGCACTCGATAGACTGAGTGACTAACAGTAGCTGCTGGTGACTCAAGCTGATGCTTCCAATTTTAAGGCTTAAATAACAACTTCTCAGTTCAAATAGCTGAAAACTATCCCAAAACGTAGCCAACATTTACATCCTGTACATGCTGACCTAGAAACAGCCACTTTGTCATGTCTGGTATTTACAGATGAAATGCAAACTGTGTCCTCATGAGGGTGTCTCTATGTCTTAGGTTACAGCAGTGTTTCAAGTGGAGTTCCCGAATTGTGGAGATGGTGTTTCCTGGGGAAGAAGCCTGTTTCTGGCTGATTCTTGCCTTCCCTAAGTTTCCTTTAGTGGCCTTTCCGTGACATACTCCAGGTCTTCCCCTGCCTGCCCTCGGTTCCTACCACAGCATGTGAACCACCTTCGTTCAGAATGACAGGTGGCTTCAGGTTTTCTCTCCCCATGGGTTAGATAAGCAGGTTACAAATCACAGCCTGGAGCTACAGAGATTGTTACATTCGAATGGACAAAGGCTCAGCCAGTGCAGACAAATGATGCCAGAAAATTCTCAAGTTCTCTTCAGACTTCAAATGTAAAAGCAAAGAAAAGGTTGAGATAGGTATTTGTTGTTTTGTTTTCTTGTTTGTGGTGTTGAAGCTAAAACTCAGAACTTCACTACGTAGGCAAAATTCACTGAAGAAATTCCATATGGAAGGCACTCACACTGAAGCAGATTTGTGTTTACACATTTACCACCAGGATTGCTCTCTCCTCCCAGATAGAGCCAAGGACATGAAGCAAGTAAATCTTGTGTGGAGGGGCCTCTCCGTGAACCCTGGAGTGGGCCAGTTCCCTGAACTCACTTCCCACTGCCCGTTGGCTCACCTTTCTCTAATTTGTCCTGACAGTTAGGTAATAGTTCTTGCTGAAAGCAGAGTTCTTTTCCCCTAATGGGCTACTTCTTCTTCAATTTCTTTCATTTTTTTCCCTCTCTGCTTGACATTCTTGATCATTTACTCTTTCTTGTTTTTGTTTTTGTTTGTTTTGTTTTATTTTGTTTTGTTTTTGGACGGGGACTTTCTATACAGTCCAGGCTATCCTGGAACTCACAATGTAGACCAGGTTGGCCTCAATCTGACAGAGACCCACCTTCTATATTACCATTTTTCCTTCCTCTTTCTTCTCTTCTTGTCTGTATTAGCCAACTTTTCTCCCTTTTGACATGTACTCTCTACACGTCTCTACTGCTTCTTTTTCTGTCCTTAACATGCATTTTCTAAGTATGGTGCTTGTAGTGCTTGAGGGTCTGAGGATAAAATGCCCAGCATTCAAAAATAAACCCTTTGGACCAACTAAGCTAAGTGCAAAGAGGTTGGTATTTTACTCTTGCTCCCTGCTCCTTTTAAAAAGCCACGTCTATTTCTAAATGAAAAGTCTGCTAATGACCTAGTAAGTTCCCAGGGTATAAAGGATCCAATTATTTGCTGTTTGGTGCACAATGGCCTTTGTGTCTGCCAGACCTATACCAGGTGGAGAAAATAGCCGTCTACTTTATCCCTAAGCATGAGTGTGTATTTTCCTTAAAAAAAGAAAAGAAAAACAGTTTTGAAGCTCAGAATATTTTACCTGAAGCTCAGAATATTTTACCTGGAAGGTCAAAGATTTAGTGGAATCCTTTTTTTTTTTTTCATTTTAAGTTGCCATTTTTCTGTAATGGTAGCTATGGTGTGTATGTATGTTAGCAACCTGGGTCCTCTCTGTCTCCTACCATTACATTTTTGTCTTCAATTCATAATCCTGCCTGCGTTTTCTAAATGTTCACTTTTCCATAGCAACAGAGAGGCAAGTACAGGATTCTGGTATCACTGTGAGGCAGAAGAGAAAACCGCGTGTGACTCATAGAAAAATATGTTTTTCTAGAATAATCTTCTGCAGCAGGAATGATGGGCTTTTTCCCTAATAAAACCAATGAAGTAGACCAACAGCACTGGAGGGCAATTACCAGCCCTAGTGAGGGAAACAAATTGTTGATCAGCTGTCTTTATTTTTCAGTTAGATGTGTCATTCTTTTTTCTATAGCAGAGAATTGTTGTTTTGACAAAAAGAAAGATGGTTGAAAGAAACAAAGAAGGAAGAAAGGGAGGGAGGGAGGGAGGGAGGGAGGGAGGGAGGGAGGGAGGGAGGAAAGGAGGGAGGGAAGGAGGGAGGGAGGGAGGGAGGGAGGGAGGAAGACCAGTTAGCTTATCACCAGGAGATGTCCAACTAGAGGAGATGTGTCAGGTGGCATTCTTGTCTGCCAATCACCCCCCTCCATGATCTCTTCTATTATGATAACAGTTTGGGGGTATGTCTTCTTAGCATCTTAGATTTCAGACACTGTAACAGAAATCCTCCCATTCTTTAATAACCAAGACAGGTAGAGAAAATTTTATTTAATAATAAATTATTAATAAATTAACACCAACTATTCTGATTCTTATTAAGAGATTACCTCACTGCCAGATACTGAACATTTCTTGAGTGCTTGATTTCAGGTGACAGAGAAAGTAAAAGTGTATTCATTGCTTCTTTATAGTACTGGCATTCAGCACCCCCAGATTAACTGCTTGTACGTGTCTCCTGAACTGAACAGGTGTATTTCACTAGGAGAAGAGGCGCCTGTGAAGCCATGCCACCCTGGGTACTCTGTCTCAGACACAGTACCGGATCTGCCACCCTGCTGCTTTTACAGCTGTGGAGAGATAGCTCTACTACACCCAAGATGCCACCAATGTGTGGAGAGATGGAAGAGAGGCCACTGTACACTCTTCTATCCCAGCACCTCAACACCTGCTAGGACACTGTTACACGTGGGCACTGGCTAGGAATAGAAGAACGGTCAATGTTGAGCAGGGATCTCTTTGAAAGCACAGATATTTCATAGAATGTTTTCTACTGAATTTCAAGATTTGAATTATATAACTATAGCAATTTTGTTATGAGATATTTCACCTTAATTTTATGGGAGAGAAAGATTTCCATAGCAACACAGACACACAAAACAGATATTCTGAGTACATACCATAATTTGAGTCAGATGATATAGAACTTCTACTGGAGTCATTATTTTAAAATTGGGAACATTTATTGGGAACATTTTTCTCAAAGTATTAATATTAACAGATTTACAAAGGAATTAGTGCCTCAAACAGAATGTTCTTATTTTTGTATTAAATATGAGAGGTAGCAATCTCTATCTATGGCAAATAAAATCAAGTTAGAGGATGATCATTAATGAAATGTAGGTTATGGCTCCAGATCCCAGAGTTTTCCTTTAGAGCATTAGTCTTCGTTGTTGTGAAGATTTTTTAAAATAAAATTAGCCTCATATTTTCCCAAGTCTTTATTTGATAATTTCTGAAACATAGTAGCTTTGTTAACCTTTATGGACAATGAACTGGAATTTATTTTAACATGCTACAACAATCTAGATTTGTTTCCAGAGGATTTTCGCATACTTAAAAAAGACTAAAATTAATTAAGCAAGAGCATGGATTAATTGTGCCTCCACTGATGTGAAATCTTTATTGAGCATACTAGCTGATCAGTCACTGGATTAGTGCACAAGATAAACCCCTCCATGGATGCTTGCTGTGTGTTCTCGGTAGTGTGTCTGACTCTGCTGCGATCTGCCTCACTAATCCGAGAGGTTTGTTGTTCTTTAAATAATGAAGTGTTTGGTAAAAGTACTGAGACAGCATAAGCTCATGAAGTATCATAAGCATAATCTGATTAACAGGATTTGCAGTTATGCATGGTAAACTATAGAAGATTGGGGTGTTTCCATGACTAACACCCTAGAAAAGCTTCGGGTCTGAGCACCTTGTGCATTCTCTCATGGCTGGTCTTTCATCTCTTAGAGAGATTACTGTGTCCCTTGCCACAACTTTCCAACTTCGGAGTTTCTAGGCAGGTAAAACATTAAAATGCACAGCAACTAAACTTCAAACAGGTTTTTTATTAGATGCCACCTGCAAATCCTTTAGGATTACTCATTTCAGATATCCTATCCTGGTCTGCGGGGGTTTATTAAAGGGGGATTTACTATGATAGCAGCAGCGAGTTGGCAGAAATGGAACTAGGAAGCTAGTCATATGACCGCGGAATTATGAAGTCTCTAGATTCAGAAATTACATGACTGTACTTAAGACAAAGCAGTTAGCAAACTATTGTGGTATTTTTAAAAATTAATTTTGATATGACTCAAAATGTAAAAAATATATGCTCAATAAATAACTCAAGTGACAAAGCATGATTGCAATAATTCTACCCTGGGACACTCACTGAATTTCCCTCTTCACAAAACTAAAACATTTAAAACAAAGCCCTTGAAGATCCAGCATTGATTCTGTCATATTCCCTTCTCAGAATACAATTAGCCTGAGGTTGAAGCTAAATATTAAAACCTCACAGTCTTTAAGAGAAAATGAAGCTGTTTAGAATCCCATTATTTATTACTACCTCAGTGCGTTTTTCATAAGCCTATACATCTTGTAAACTTAATACAAAATGAATATTTAAATTTCATTAAATATTTAAAGATCCAAGTACCTGTGATTTTTTTATCACTGAATTGAATATTTCTTGTTCAATATGAGGGCTCTGGCCAACATTTTCGACTCTCAGGACTTTATCTGTTCACCGCCACTCTCTGTGCATCTGTGGTTTCTCTGTGTTTCGTTTTATATTGTATTAGTTCATGACCTGTACAAATGAACCTTGTCAATAGCAAAGCAATGAACTGAGTCCCTATAGATAAGGTGCTCTTCCTGGTTTCTATGATTCCTTTGCCTTCGTAAAGCAAATACTGAAGAGCCGGGCAGTGGTGGCACACGCCTGCATTCCCAGCACTTGGGAGGCCTATGCAGGTGCTGTGAGTTTGTGGCCAGCCTGGTTTAGAAACCAAGTTCCGGGACAGGCAGAGGTTTAACACAGAGAAACCCTCATGGAAAACAACAACAGCAACAACAACAATTAAATAAAAATAAGTAAAATCAAAAAAAGAGTAAATGTTGAGGTAGATAGTTGAGTCTTCATACTACTACGTAGGAAAGGCAGTGCACTTGAGTTGTGACCCTAAGATATGGATGCATAACATCTTAATTAAATACACCCTCCAATATGTTCCAGAGAGCAAGCCTCTCAAGAGATGGCTCAGCAGGGAAGGGAATTTCCCACCAAGCCTGAAGACCCAAATGGGTATCTATGCATATAAAAAGTCATGTGTGCCAGTAACCCCAGTGCTTGTGGGGACAGAGGAAGGGGGATGGCTCAGGATTGCTGGCAGACAGTCTTACTCCAGTTTCAAGGGAAGACTCTGTCCCAAGAGAATACAGCAGAAGACATCATCCTTTTCTAGGTCCTGTGCATAAGTGCACTTCACAAATATGTGTATATGCTACATGCACACAGACAGATGGGCACACACACAAAAACACCAAAAAGCCTAGGGTTAATCTCTTTTTGTGCTATTTTTTTATAAAAATAAATTTTGATTTTTCTAATTGTTTTGTTTTCATATAATACACATGTCATTAGACTTTATTAGAGGCTTTTTTAAAATTGAAAATAGATTCTTTTTCATGCAGAGTATTTTGATTATGGTTTCCCCTTCCCCATTTCCCCACCTACCCAAATCCACACCTCTCTCTCTCTCTCTCTCTCTCTCTCTCTCTCTCATTAGAATCAAAACAAACATCTAAAACTCTTATTAGTGATAGGATCCTTGTGAGGGCTGATGAAATATGTGTATTTAAAATGCTTCTCTGTTCAGTGCCTGGCAGTGGCCAAGATGATTTTCTTTTAATATCTATTCAACATAGATGCATCTAAATAGGTAATTAAATGAGTTTGTGAGGCCCTCCCGATATGGCAATGACATCCCTTCAAATAAAAATTGCTCATCTATGATTTGATTTCAACTCAAGAAACTGAAGCTTAAGCTATTAGGATAATCACAGATGGTTTCTTAAACAGGAATGTGAAGGGTCAGGTGGAGATACTGCATTCTTTAGTGGTTAAAGTTTTTTTTGAATTTGCAATAGAAGTAGAGAAGTGAAGTACTGGGTTAGGAGATATTGGATTGAGGCTTTTGGCTTCTAGTCAGTGAGATTAAGAAGACGACATTGGGCCAGCTAACAGAAACTTTGCCTGTGCAGCTTTCCCCACCCCTGTGCTGAAAGAGCCCCTTCACGTCACACCATGTCCGTTGGATGGCAGCTTTCTCCCGAAAGCATCTGCATCCCCACAGTTGTGATCCGCTAAGTCCTGTGCTCCAGGGCAAGCAAGGAGTGAGTGCCTGCACATCCCATCACTGATCTTCATTTCAGTCCTCTGAGGGCAAGCAGTGTTCCATGCATGGGAACTCTGAGGACATCTGCAGTCTTTCCTGTCAGCTCTTGGAAAAACCAGTGTAGGACAAGCTCTTCGCTGGTGATAGCTTGCTATGCTTCCTTTTGGAGCACACTCTGAAGATGTGTGGAATAGGGAACCCAGGCCTATCATCACCTCCTCGCCCTGTGAAGGTAGGGGCTTGACTTTGATTAGCCAAAACACTACTGATAAGGGCTGTCCCAGAGTGGTTTCCCAAACAAACTGAGCCTCCTAGATCATCTAAACTGTTGCTAACTCTGATTTTGAAGAATGATGTCGGGCATCCATGGTCTATACCTTTCTTAAACAGTTTTTTTTTTTTGCATCTAATCCTAATCTACTGACTAAATATATCATACATCCATGATGGGTGAACAACCTCATCCCGTCAGACATATTGTAAGCCCTTTTCCTTTTGTTCTCATCTTTTCTTTCACAGTACTGAGATCTTGAAACCCAAGGTCCTTATGTTTCACATTGAGTATCTCTGGAAAGTCTAAGAGTGGGGAGAACAGCAGATCAATTTCTGGCTACCTAGCTTCGTGTGCTTGTGTGTAGACTTTACAGACAGGGATAGAAGAGAATATATGAGAATGCCACACTGTTTGGTTTAGCTTATCCGTGAAGATAAGAAAGCTTTGGAGAGAAAATTGCCTATAATATGTAGCAGTAAATATGTAGACAGTTTATTTCAAAGTCCAGTTGAACTTTCTAAATTCTGGTGAGGGAGAATTGTCTGTATTCTGTCAATCATGTTTTAAATAAACGCTGATTGGCCAGGCAGGAGGTGTAGGTGGGAAAACCAGACAGGAAGTGGAAATGATGCAAGGAGAGCAGGAGAATTCTGGGAAGGAGGAAGCTGATTCCTCCCACTCCTGCCCAGATCACCAAAGCAGCAGGATGTGAGCTGTCCCACTGAAAAAGGTACTGAGCCACATGGCTAACATAGATCAGAAAAGTGGGTTAATCAAGATGTGAGAGCTAGCCAGTAAGAAACCTGACCTAACGGGCCAATCAGCATTATAACTTATAGAGATCTTTTGTGTGATTTTACTTTGGGACTAAACAGCTGGGGGAACAGGGCAGGACAAAAACCCCAACAAGCAGGCCCGGCCTTATCATGTTACAAAATTCTGCATGGAGGGGCTACATAGGAGCAGGATCTGGCATATAGTAAGTATTCTATATCTCTTACCCATGACATGTCTGCCAAATAAATGTGCTTGTGTTAGGAGAACACAAATCTCAGCAGTAAAACAAGTGGGGCTTTTGTTCAGTTGTTTCTTTTAAATTACAAGGTCTAGTAGTTATCTGATGCTTCAACACAATCCCTACAAAAGCAACTTCAGGAAGGAAGGGCTTATTTTCTTTCATAGTTTGGACATGTGGTCTAGCATGGCAGGGAAGGTGTAACGGCAAGAGAAAATGACCTAAGGTGATAGGAGCAAGAGGGCACAGGGTCGTGGTGGGGACACAGTTGGAAAGCAGAGATAACTGGTCATGGTCTACTGCTTTGTTTTCATTCAGTCTCTTTGCTCAAACCATGGGGTAGCGCCAACCACGCAGAGCACAAGAACTCCCTCCTCCCTCACCTACTCTGGAGTCATCCTGATGGATATGCCAAGAGGTGCTTCCTAGGTGATTCTAGTCAAATTGGCAATGATAAATAACCATTCTAAACCATTATTGTCTTGACAAATACCAAGTATAAGCCAAACAGACACATGGTAGTCCAAATCCACATGACTCCTCCATAATGAGACAGACAAGGGGATTTCTGCTACAATGATAGTTTATTTTTCAAAGATATTTCTGTATCCTGCTCTTCCAGTAAAATAGCCAGAGATAATTGTCTCCAAAGACGCTTGCTTGTGCTGTTTAATAGCTCTTCGTTCTCATTCTATGTATGTTGCAGAGCCTGGTAAAACTCCCTGTTCCTTTTTGAATCCCTCATGGCACCACACATATAAAATTTCATATTCCAGGCCTTCAGCAAAAATTGAATTAATAGTCTTATTAGAGATGTACAAATGAATTTTCCTTAACTCAAATATATGCAAACTAGAGCAGCTCGCCAAACTTCCACTGGTAAATAATATAAGCACTGCATATATTTGCTTTACTTTCTTTGAACACTGTATTTTTCAAACCCCTTGACACTTTATAAAACAAAGCTTAGCAAATGGCAAATCAATTTGTCTTAGCAGAAGCTCCTTAAAAGCACCTTTTGCTGACATGAATGAATGATATGCACAGAGCATCTTTCCCTCTCCCACCATCCAATTCATGGAAGCTTTATCCATTTTAGCTCTATACTTCCTGTATGACTGTCCAGTGTGAATTCACAGGCTCATTCCTAACAAAACATCATATGTGAGCGGGGGAGTGATGTGGTTGAATTAGATGAGGGCAAACAGCATTTCTTTCAGCAAGGTTGTGCAGCAAATCGGTAAAGTGGAAATGGAAGGTGATCTGACTTGCCATCACACCTGAACTGTGAGCCTATTTAGTCCAGAACAGTACAAGAGTTGGTGTCTGATAGGTAGGTGTGGATAAATGATTCACCGTGGAACTGTAGCTGGCATGACCCCCATTTCAAACACTCAAGTGGTAAATGATTCACCCTGTAACCGTAGCTGGCATGACCCCCATTTCAAACACTCCAATTAAATCTGCTCGGGCTTGGTTTAGTGAGCCAGGTCTGATAACAGAAATGAGGAGGCTTTCATCCTAAGTCCCGGAGCCCTGGCCCATATCACCGGCACAAAGCTGTCCTTAAGGAGCTTCCATGTATAAAGCTGACAGTCTATCCATAGGTTGCTTTCAAAAGTGAACCATTATCGCAAGATAACGTCAGGGAATTGTGGAGATAATGGAGAATGATAATTTATCAGCCCTGAGATCTTAGAAACTAAGCATAATGCAGAGAGCCCTGCTTTCCTCAGACAAGGGCCAACGACAATCACCAGCGGACTCAAAGCTGAGAAGCTGAGCAGTCGTGTGTGTGTGTGTGTGTGTGTGTGTGTATGTGTGTGTGTCAGTGCCTACAGTAAGAGTAATGTGTGCAGTGCAGCCTATCAAAATCGGCAGGTATTAATTAGGATCGGCTATGTTTTTCCTGCTGACTATTTAAGTTCTCCTTCCTCCCCTTCGACTGCCCGAGCACCCTGTTTTTCATTATTGTGATATTCAGTCATGTACTAGACGGGAAGGCATCACTTGTTTCTAAAAATACCTTTTAGCTTAAAATATTGTTCATTTAGAGTTTTCTAGCTGATTTCTCTATCACACGTGAGCAAAAAAAGTAACACAGATAGGTTTTCCTTAAAGTGGTGAAATCAAGTAAGAAGTGTATCAGTTTAAACGTAAACTGATTTTGATCTGAACGTCCTCCTTCATCTCCCCTGTGTTAACAACTCGGTCCCAACCGGTGGCGCTTTGTGGGAAGGTCATAGAGCCGATAGGTGGTGGCGCCTTGCTGAGGAAATGAGTCATTGGGGATGGGCCTTGCGCCTTTGGAGCCTAAGCCCTCTGCTGTTCAAGGTCTGATTTCTAAATTCGGCTACAGCGGCATGACCAGCAGCCTCCAGCTCCCGTTCCCTTGTTATTCTGACCTGGTGCTCCCCGCCACAGCGGCGGTATCCTCTCTGGAACTGGATGCCAGAACAAAGTCTCTCTCCACTGACGCTTTTCTCAGGTTATTTTATCGCAGCAGCGAGGAAGTATGTGAGACAATATGGGTCGTTTCCCTGGAGAAAGAGAGTGTTCACCACAAGGGCTCTTAACCAGTGCCCACTTTGTGCCTGTCACCCGTCCTTTCTTCCTTCCTTCCTCCGTTTTTCATTCATCTCATTCAGCTTACTGTGACTTGACTTTTTCTGCCTTTGTGTTTCTAGACACATCAAGAACAGATGTGTCTAGAAACACATCAAGAAACATTCAACGTTTCTTCTCTGTTTCTGGAATGTTCTACACTCAAAAAATTTCATGTTAAGTTCCCTAAATACATTCACTTCTGCACTCAAACAACGCTCTGTCAGTTGTGTCCTTGAACTCAAGCTCTTATTTTGCCATCAGTTCCCAACGTATCTCTTCGCTAGAAAATTCTATCATTTATCATCCTTTGAGTTTATCATATATATATATATATATATATATATATATATAAAATTCTCTTACTATGTTTTCTTCCCCCACTATAAGAAAGACACATGGAATTAAAGCCCTCGTCTGCACTGCTTTTTCTTGTATCATTGATGCCAGGGTCAGAGAAAGGAAGCTTGCACATAGTAGGTACGTAGTAAGTCTTGGTGGGCTAAGCTGTCCTTCAGTCATTCTAGATCAGAGAGATAAACACAACTGGTGTTATCAGCAGTGGGGGAGAATAGAAAAGGAGAATCCGGGCATAATTTTCACAATTAGATGTTCTAAGGTCTTGAAAGGTTACAGGATTTGGCTTGGCACATAACCTAGACCCAGAGAAAATGAAGTGTACAGTATCTCTGTTATTAACTGAGGAGTTCAGGCCGATCCTGCTGCTTTTGCTCCTAGTACTAACCCTCAATTTCAGCATCCACTGCTCTAAACTGTGCTCGCCTGCCTTTTTGAAATAAGTAGAATTTTTAACTTATATGGATGTTTATTAATTTCCTTGATTACTGTTGTATTAACCCAATACAACACCATTTTCTCATAACTGTGTATGCCAGACACTATTACAGGTCATAATGGCCTAACATGGCAGCAGAGCTGTGTTCCTTGCCAGACACATTAGAGAGGAATTCCTGTGCTTGGATTCTCTATCTCTTAGGAGCAACCCCACCATGATCCTTCACATATACCCTTGTTCCATCTTCAAAGGCAGCAAGAGTGCTCAGAGCCAGCTCACATCACAATAGCTTTTGCACCATACTCCTGAGATGGCAAAATTCTCCCGGTTATGCTGGGCCCTCCTAGGTAGCCTAGGAAAATGTCAGGATTCTCACAGTTATGCTGGACCCTCCTAGGTAATCTAGGAACCATTTGGGGATTTTTTTGTTGATGATCTGGATGGTAGTGGTGCACCTTTAAACCCAGCACTTCACTGTTAGCTTGTGAGCTGAGGCCAGCATGGTCTACACGAACAAGTTCCAGGACAAGTTTCAAAGCTACATAGAGAAACCCTGTCTCCAAAAGAAAAAAGAATTTCATACATGAGTTCCCATATCATTTCCATCAGTTCCCTCCCCTTCCACATCATGCCATGCTTATTACTTCTTCTCAGATTTATGCTCTCTTCTTTAGTATCACTGTTACACATATGGACACATAAACTACTGAGTCTGTGTAGTGTTACTCATAAGACCATTTGTTTAGAGCTGGCCACTCAGGATTGGATAAGTTATAAAGGAACTCATCGCTGAAAAACACTGGCGCTCTCTCTCTCTCTCGCTCTCTCTCTCTCTCTCTCTCTCTCTCTCTCTCTGTGTGTGTGTGTGTGTGTGTGTGTGTGTGTGTGGCTATGTATTGACTTTAGCTCTTCATTTAAGGATGAGGCTTTGTGGAATTTCTCCCAAACCACACTGGCATGTCAACCATGTCATTTGTGGGGTTGTATAGACAACCATGGTTGTTAAGATTACATGTCAGCAACTTCCCTGCCTGTCCTGTCTAGTTGATACTATCCAGTAGCAGGCATCCTGTGTCTCTGGCTCTTACAGTTTTTCAGCCTCTTTGTTCCATGATTTTCCCTGAACCTTGTGTATGGGCATTGTTTTGTACTTTCAGCTGCATTTAAACTAGTTGTGGGTTTCAGTAAGAGTCTGCTTACTGCAGAAGTTTCTTTGATGAAAGCTGAGAACTCCGAGATGTCTAAATGTCCAAAATTAGAGTCCAAAATATCTAAAATTTATCTGAGAAATGTAATATTGTGGGCTTAATGCCTTATTGCTATTCAGGATAAAATCTAGAAAATAACAGAACGGTTTGATACTCAAATAATTATTTAAATAATTATGAATAGGCATGGATTTAATTGACAGGATTTGAACTGAAGCCAAGACCTCTCAATTCTGGTACCTGAGTTATTGACTATATCTATTTCCCTGATTGAAGTACCAAATATTGAATCTCATATCATATTGTACAATTTCATAGTAAATATCTTTTGGTTTATAAAGTTGAAGATATTATATTCTGATTTAAATTCAGGTGATTTTGCAACAATGCTCCTTATTCTATATTAAGTTTATCTTTTTCTTAAAGAGCCTCTCATGTGGGCAAAACAGTAACTGCAAAACTTTTGGTGAAATATTTGAGCAAAGATGGTTTCAGTACTGTTTCTTTAATAAAAATATGATGTTTCCAGAATGTTGAGGATAAACCCTGAGGCAGAAAAACCTACATAAAGTGCTAGGTGTTGCCTATTACTGGGCTCAAAGGCTGTATTTCTCTCTTTATTTGAAACTTTGGGGACATGCTTTGCTAATATACCAGGAAGGAATGTATTTTGTGATGGGAAATTATTTCCAGGCAGAGAGACAATTTTTGAGTGATTATTATCATCTTTTATATGCCTTGTAACTGTGATAGATGGCTGAAGCTTCGGTAACACATTTAAAAAGTCAGTAATACAAACTCATTAAAACATCACAAAACCCATGGAAATCCACCAGGATGGCCATGGCGCCAATCAATGCACTTGAGGCCATGGCGGCCACTGTTCACACAATCAGTGCCTGCTCCACAGGGAAAAATGCTTTTCCCACTTTTCCCTGTAGCCAGCCAGCAATACCCTTCCTCCTTTCATTTCATTCACCTATTTAAAACTGCTCACCTCACAGAGCCAAAGGCTTTATGCTTATTCCTTCTTAAAAAGTCAAATCTCCATAATATTCAGAGGAGGAATATGTAGCCCAGAGGAAATTCATTATATCTCCTATGAGGAAGATTTTGGAAGTACAGAAATTGAAAATCCAATTTTACTGTATTTCCGTTTGCTTTCAATTGCTCTTATTACTGTGGTTTTTAATAATTCCTGATCAAGTAGTCTCTTTCCTGCTTAGTTGTTTGGATACTGGGGGGGAGCTGAGGTCAGAAGCTAGATTCCATCTGCTGACTCCCAAACATCCCTCTTCACATCACGTCATCAGATATCTCTCTTCACACATATCATCAGACACATCCCTCTTCACACATGTCATCAGACACATTTCTCTTCACACACGTCATCAGACACATCCCTCTTCATACACGTCATCAGACACATCCTTCTTCACACACGTCATCAGACACATCCTTCTTCACACATATCATCAGACATTTCTCTTCACATCACATCATCAACAAACAGGTTTTCCACGAAAATAAAAGAAGCTTTCCTGAAGTCAGAAAATGGTCACTAGATGGGAGTCCTTGGCAGTCCCTAGCAGAGCACCCATGAATTCACACATCGTATCTCCTTTTTTCCTTTTGTTATTCATACTCTCTCTCTCTCTCTCTCTCTCTCTCTCTCTCTCTCTCTCTCTGTGTGTGTGTGTGTCTCATTTATTTATTTATTTATTCATACATTTATTTATTTATTTTTGGTTTTTGAGACAGGGTTTCTCTGTAGCTTTGGAGCCTGTCCTGGAACTAGCTCTTGTAGACCAGGCTGGCCTCAAACTCACAGAGACCCACCTGCCTCCGCCTCCCGAGTGCTGGGATTAAAGGCATGCTGTACCACTGCCTGGCTCATATCTCCTTTCTATCAAGATATGCCAGTTTAGACGACATACAGTCATTGTGTCATTCTTTCCTCTATTTTACATTCATTTTTACACTTACTGATGGATTGATTGACATAGTGTATGTGCATGGATGCTTAGTTCAGAGAGCAACTTGTGTAAGTTAATTTTTTCCTTTTATCATGTGTGTCCCGGGGATCAAACTTAGGCCATCAGACTTGGTGGGAAGAGCCTTTACCCACGACTTTGTCAAAGTGTTGAGGACTACAGAGTTTTAGGGGTGTGAATTTAAAATTATCCATCTTCCAGTAATGTTCACCCTATGGGTAGACAGAGATGAATATAGAGAAACAGAGAATGTCTGGGATTGAAAACTGTAGGTAAGAGAATATCAGTCTCAGTAACCACAGTTTTGCTCGTTCTCCCAACAAGCTCCTATTTTGTCTTGTTCTGCTCTGCTGTGCACTATTTATGTGCTGAAGTCTCTTGCAGGACAGTGTGAACATCAAGTTGTTGCAGTACTTAAGTCAACTCAAAGATCTCTGAAATCAAGATCTGATGTTTGTCATGGATGAATGCAACACATCCCTTGCTGCTGGTGTACAAAAGAGTTCCAACTAGCCTGGAATGCAGCATAACAAAGGTTTATTTATTTGAGGTTAAACTCACAGAAAGGGTAGAGATCTGCAGTCTTCTCCATATGCTGGAAACTGGAACCAAATCCAGCAGCTAAGAGGCACAGACATATTTTTCTTCTACATTTGTAGTACATGAGACCATGCCCAAAGTGGGCTAGTATCTTAAAGGCTATTGGATGAAGGAGTTCCACAGCACCTCCCCCTTTTATCTAAATCAGAGAGTTCTAAGCCTAATACAAAACTATATACAATAAGAACAAATATCAAGTATTATTCATGGAAAAGAAGAGGCAAAAACATGCATAAAATTAGAATTACAACCAGCATGGACAATAGCAAATAAGAAACATATGCTAAATATTTCAATAATTATCCTATCCTAAGGAGTCTAAATTTTATATTAAAAATGGTTTGGCTAAGTCATGAGAGGAAAGTAACTATGACTATATAACCTTCAACCCCATCAAAGACCTGAGAAGGGAAATAATATTACTTGAGTAAACAGGAAGTACAATCAAACAACTCCCAAAAGGTTCAAAAGATGACAGAGATAACCGGCTACCTGAGCAATTACCCAAAGTCTCATTGTTCGTACAACACCTTGTGGTCTTGATACCTTTTTTATTAACATGCAGGTGCCCATATCACATAGTTAGTGCCATTGATTCTCCTATGTCATTGTTTATTGGAAACTTTATTATAATGGACATATGCAAGTTTATAAGAACTAAGATTTTCACAAGTTCATCTTTGTTTTGTCCCAGAGTTATAGTAACAAAGTGCTTTAAACTGGAAATTATTTTCTCTCTTAGCTCTGTAGAGAAGAGGTACAAAGAGGGTCCCTGGTTAAGCGTCTAGAAAGGGACCAGGTTTTTTGCTCTCCAGTTCTTGGCAAGCTCTGTTGCTCCTCAGCCTGTGACAATAAATCTCCACCCTCTGCTTCTGCTGACCCTGTTGTACTTCTTATAGCTTTGTCTCTTCTCGTATTCTCTTAAGCACCAGAGCTGTTTTGAGTTGAGGGTTCAGCCTGATACAGTCTGAGCTCATGTTAAAGAATTCCATCAGCAGTGGCCCGTTTTCCAAGTAAAGGAATACCACAAGACAGTTTGCTGTTGTCTTCACTCTGCTCTGCCTGGGGGACCTTGATCGAGTGACTCTTAGACAGCATAAATCTCTGTCCGCAAGTCTGAGGCTGCAAGTCCAAGGTCAAGGAGCCTGCAGATACAGTCTAATAAGAGAAATCTGTTAGGTTGTCCACTGTTGACTTCCTACTCACTGTCTCATGGCAGAGACAGAATAATCATGCTCTGAAAGGTAGTACACACAAGGTTCACTCTCCCAGGAGAGCTTCACTTTCCTTATAAAACTTTCTCCCAATGATGTTCAGACCCTTGTAATAGGGTTTAGGATTTCAGTGTAGAATACAGGGGTTGGGATTTTTGGACTTTGTAAACATGCATTTTGGGGCAGGCGCAATTGAAAACATAATAATTTCCAGGGGGTACTTGAAGGAGTGTATCAGATTAGCTAGACTTCACCTAGGAGGAAAAAGATAAACAAGGAAGTTAGGCTTTCATGAAAGTAAGAAGTACTGCAGAGTTATGGGGAAGAAGCATAAAGGGACATGTGTAGATTGTTTTTTTTTTCTTTTTGGGGGCCCACCAAACAGCTCCCAAATAAATACTTGGCTTCTTTCTAGGCAGGTTTCTTAACTTAAATTATCCCATTTTTCTTTAAGTACATTTTGACTCTGGACTTTTTACCTTTCTTTATTCTATATATCTTTTATTCCTTCTTCCTCCATGACTGATTGTGTGGCTTGGTGGCTGGCCCCTATAATTTTCCTTTCTTTTTCCTTTTCTCACTTTTCCTCTTTAGCCTAGATTTCTCCTCCTATTTATTTGTCTAGGCAGGCCACCTACTTCTCTCTTCTGCCTAGCTATTGACCATTCAGCTCTTTATTAGACCAATCAGATGTTTCAGGCAGGCGAAGTAACACAGCTTTAAACACAGCTTTAAACAAATCCAACATAAAAGGATGTAACACATCTTTGTATCACCAAACAAATATTCTACAGCATAGAGAAATGTTTGCATAAATGAGTGGGACACATCTTGAACTAATATTCTACAGCAGACAGGAATGGAGTCAGGGTAGCCCTGTCGACAGTGGTGGAGGGATGGGCTGACCAGATACTCCATGAACACACCAATAGTATATGGAGGACATGAAAGCAGACTGCAGCACAGGCAGCTAGAGTGGGAGAAGGAAACCACCTGCTTCACAAGTTTGCCTGAGCCAGAAAATAAACGAACATTAGAAGCATGGTTTTGCAATTTAAAGTAAATTAAGTCAATGAGTAATTTTCTCAGAAAATTGTCTTTGGCCCTCTCACAACTCTTTTATGGCTCACACCAGCTTCTTCATGGGAAAAAAATCATGCTCTGAATAAGTTGAATCTGAGTTCAATATTCAGGTGCATAATTTTCTTACTCAAACCAAAATCATTTCATCATGAGTGTTCCTCTGGCTCATTCTCATCCCTCCCTTCTTCCTTCCCTCCCTCTCTCCCTCCCATGCTCCCTTCTTCCCTTCCGTCCTTCCATCCTCCTTCCTTCCCTCCTTCTTTTTACTTTCCTTCTCTCTCTTCTTCTGTGTCTTTCAATCATTTTTTTTCCTCCTCCAAAAATCTGAAAGATAGTGTTTGAATACATGTATGCTTCATGTTTTTGAGAACCTCATCTCAGCATGGTATTGTAAAGAAGGTCCATCCTAGGAATCTCCTTTAGTCTGTGACATAATCATCTTTAAGGACATGTTGGATGGGGGCCTAGGCAAGACTCCAACAAAGGAGTGCACCAGAGCAGCAGGAATGGGCAGTGCCGGAATTCTCACACCAGAGTCACCTGATCGTTCTTGAGCTTCCTTTTTATCGGCTCAGCGTCATTTTGCTTTCTTCATTCCCAACGTTATCCACATTTCTCAGTCTTCTTTGCTATGTAGCAGACAGTACCCTTTTCCCACCGCCTGGCCGCATTCTGTGAGTTCTCAGAAGTGCAGGCGGATTGCCTCTAGGGTGTTAGTGAGATTGGATTAGCACTCTTACTCTCCCCTCACAGAACAAGCCTGGTTTGTGACCAGCTGCTGATTCACTCTGACCCACATAATTCTTGGTTTTCTTTTCTAAAATGGTAACAAAAAATGGTCAAAATTACCAAGTAATTCCATTGGTTAAACAGATATAACGGTCTGAGAGACAACTTGTGATTCACGGAAGATTCATGAGATCAGGCCTTGAGGGTGTTTGACCAAGAAGAGTAGAAACATGCAGGCTGTCCGTGGCTCCTGCCTGTTCTACTCTGTCGCCAAGAGAGTTTCATATACCTCACCTGTCATCACCAGCCCCACTCCATAGAATGTTCTCATAGGGTGATGTCCTCAAGTAATGTCCTGGGAACACCTGCCACTCATTCACAGGCTTGTGATTACTGAGGCAAATTTATATACTCCAGGCTTGAAGGTGCAAGTTCCCCAAATCTGGAATGGGGTGCGGAATCCTGACAGTTCAGCAGAAAGCCCGCATGATCATGAAGGCTGCCAGGCATTCCCTGAGAGTTAACTGAAGAGTGCCTATCCTTGGACATAAATCAGTTCCTTGAAAACAGGAATAGTGTATGCTTATTTTTATTTAATATCTTAAGATTTATTTTGTTTGTAATAATGCTTATCTGTGTCTGCATGTGGGCCTGTGAGTGTAGCTGTTTATGGACAATAGAGGTACTGGGTCTTCTGAAGCTGAGATACCTGAAAGTCATGGAGTGACCCTCCTGATGAATGTGACTGGAGGTGTACCTTTGAAACCCAATTTTACCCACTTCTTTGTACACAAGACCAGATTTCATGTTTTATAACTGTATGCAGTTGGAAGCATAGCCAGTGAGTAGATCCTTCTGTACACAATATACTAACAAAAGCATTCTTGAAGACAAAGAGAGAACATGGTGGTGTTCTTTAAAAAGTTGTTAACCTCACAGTGATGTGTGGATCCCACTTCCCCGTTTAAATGTGATGCATTTTTTCTGTGCACCACTTGACACCTGGCTGTGCTCTCCTTGGCCAGAGCTCCAGTCTTGTATATTATTGTGCTTATGAAACATGGAGACAGCAATTGGCCTAGTGATTCACTATATTAATTACTCCTGTTTCGAAAGCTATAGACCAGCAGTCTAAAAGGAGAACCACAGCAGCCCTTCCATGTAACACAAGGCTTTCGTGCGTTTCTTCAGATAAGTCCATTACAGAGTCATTCATAGAGAACAAGTGGAAAGAAAAGCAAGGGTTTATCAGGACTGTGCCCCCAGGGTTTGTAGAAAACACGGGAAAATCCAATTAGAACTGCAGGCAGTTGTTCAATCTCTTAATCAGTACCACAGCACAGCAAATTAATATTATTACCTACTATTTAGACTTTATTACTCCATTTTTTCATGTTGGCAGTCCTCTTTTTTTGTCAGTCCACCTTGAAAAGACAACAAGAAGGGTCGTAGGGTTTTTTTCTTTTCTTTTTTTTTTCTTTTTTTCAGCTTTGACAACAGAGTTGCTTTGTAGCTTAAAGATAAGAAACATTTTAGAGCAACGAGAGGAAGCCAGGGAGAGTTCTTAGATTTGTTTCCTAAGACAGTGTGAAGTATACATCACCCTGTTGTCCAACGAAGGCAGCAACTCACTCACACCCTGCTCCCTCTGATGATAGCAAAAGTTTCTGGGGTCATTTCTCTATAGAATTATTCTCATGAGGTCAGATGGCAGAGGGATACAGTGTCTAGAGACAAGATAACAAATAGATGTTGTCTTGCGTTCCAGTGTTCATGAAAACCGGCTTACTGGGTAATCGTAGGACACCCAGATTCCTGATATAAGAGGCAAACCTTAAAGCTTATGCAAGCCAGATTCAAATATATTGTTGTCTGAAAATGGTGGGTTTGTTTTGTTTGCCAGGATTGATGTATATAACAAATTGCCACAAACCACATCTTAAAACAAAAGCAATTTATTTCTGTCAAAATTCTGGAGGTTGACATTTGCAGTCAGGTTGTTGGCTGGACCACACCCCTTGCTAAGTTCTTCTAGGGGAAATCTTCTTGACCCACTTGGGGTTTCATGGCATCTGCTGGTAGCCCGTGGTGCTCTTCAGCTTCTACAAAGCACACTTCCATCTTTGTCTAAGTAATCCCGAAGTCATTCCCTCTGAATCTGAAGTTTTCTCAGTTTCATAGCCTGTCATTGTACACCAGTGCCAACTTTAATCAAGTCCAACTTCTATATTAACTGTTTTTGGGAAGATCATATTTCTAAATAGTCTGTCACTGGGAGCTTCTCTGTAAGCATGAATGGGGAAGCAATAGTCAAAAGATTCAGTAAGGTAGCTCAATCAATTTTCATGTCCTAACTGAATAGTTCAAGGTAAGGCAAGTTTCAGGCTAAACAGCTTAAAGTAAGAGTTTCCATTCTGTTCATGAGTGATCATATTTCTGCGTGGACATTGTGTGCCTGATTTCTTAGCATGTTAACTTATGTAGCAAATGCTTCTTTTACTTCAAACCCCTTTCATTTTAATTGTATCAGAAGCAGACTGTATGATTATCTTTTGTTGTTTGCATTATAAAATATATAACCTAACAAAAGAACTTTAGAGTAAAATCCATCCTGTTACTGGGGAGAGGGACTTCCAAACAAAACTCAATTCAAAGTCTGGGGGACCAGAGCTGGAGAGGTGGCTCAGCAGTTAACGATGAAGTTTAGGAAACTAAAACTTGATTCCCCATCCATGGCACATGATTTCTGGAATAAGCAAATTTTAAAGGCTGTTTGCAAATGAAATAATTGTCTGAAAAAAATAGAAAAAAAATGGTATGAATATGACATTTCATAAATTTTGAAGATACTTCTTCTTACTCCTAAGCTAATTAATTTTTGCTAAAATAGTATCTTAGACTAGATTTGGGGACCATCAAGCACTGCTGAGCTAGCTCCGTGCATTCAGCCCGGAAGCGCACAGGAGTGAGTGCAGCATCAGGCCAATGGCGCACAGGAGCTGGCAACTCAGACCTGTTGTTCTTTTCTGCATCTGTAACCCCTGCACTCACCTGTCCTTGGAAAACATGAATGCCACCTCGTCTGCACGTCAGGAGGCGCATTCTCTGCTGGTTTCTTCTCAGGTGTGATGATCAAACCACCCAGGTGCTGTTGTGTGCATCTAACAGTGTGGGCCTGAATTGTCAGACATGGAAGTATTTCTTTGAAAATACATTTTCTCATTGTTTTGCTATTCTGCGCTTGTACTGTTTGAAGCCTTGTTACCTGTCTCTTGGGTCTCAGTTTGTATTCGCTAGAGTTTCTTTCCTCCTCACTTTCTCTTTTCTAAATCTACTCTCCGGCCTCAGTTACTAGCAACTGACTTACCACACTCAAATCAACATAGGGACCACCTCGGTTTCCTTTTCTGACTTTGTAAATGTTCAACTTGGGCCCAGAAACATTGTTAGCTGTCAACTGAATTTGAATATCTTTCTAAATTTTTCATTTGATTTATTTTTGAGATTATAATTGCACTTTTCCCTTCTATTTTTTTCCCTTCTAAACCCTTCCGTGTAGCCTTCCCTGGTCTTCTTCAGATTCATGGCCTCTTTTTCAGTCATTCTTATTACATACATATATGTATCACATATCTATTTCCTAAGTATAACCTCTTTAGTCCGTATAGTTAGTGTTACTTGAGTGTGTTACATAAACATCTTTAAGAAATAAATGTTCTTGAACATTTTTAACTGCTGCTGCAGAGGGAAAAGCACTTTTGCATCTCAGACGCCATGTCTCCCTAGAAACACCAGAAGGCGTGTGACCTGGTATCCCCACAGCGCCACCAAGTGTTAGCAAGAAACCCTTTCTCCCAAATTGCCTCCTCTGTACATTTTCTCATATTAATGAGGGTCCAGTACAAAAAGTTAGATGTTAATTTGGGCTGCAGTCTCCCATATTTCTACCAGAATATCCACAAAGTGTTAAGTACTCTATTTTCTGGTGTCTTCCAACTTTAACCTCAGCTCTCCACCCTACTGCATAAGTAAAACTTATTATTGCACAAAAATCTTGATTCTTCTGTTTGCTAAATATTTGTCTCAAGAAGTCTCATCTCTAATGACATCTCATTTGTATTTTTAGTCATCTCTGTTTATCTTTCTTAGTCTATAGAGGAATTGTCTTATAAATTCCTGAGGTGCTGCTGGGGTTGGGTGAAGAAGCAGCAGGCGATAGCATATGCTATCAAGCCCGAGAGATCTGAATATATCCTAAGGGATGTGGATGGTGGAAGGCAAACATTCATCCATATGTGTGGCATGGCTTGTTCCTCCCATGACATGCACTAATAAATAAGTGGAAGACAAATTATTAAAATGTTCTAGAAATGGCTGAGAAATAAGGCTTCTCCGCAGTTACCTACAGTCACTTACAAGACCTGGAACTGTAAAGAGATACAGCCGGACCATACAGAGCACAGAGACTTCAGTAGTTCTGACCGCTTGAAAATGAATTGCAGCTGAACCCAGAAGAACCCTCTAGCATAACAGACAGTTTGCTTGGAGAAGTTGATCTTTACTTTCCTGCCTTTTTCTCATCTACCTGCAGCGAGCTGCGTTTCTTTTGTCTTGGGAGTATCAACAAAATAATTTGTGGGCACACCAGGTATTTCAGTAAAGCGATGCTAATGGTTACGTAATCCAGTGTTTTCTCACAAAACAGGAACCTGGCCCGCTGGAAGGTGGAACAGTTTGTGGGCCCACATTGAGAAATGAACCAAAGGGAAATTGCAAACTTTCTAGATAATAACTCAGACGTCTGTCTGGAGTTTGAAGCAGCTTTTTCCTTGTCCCTCCTACACATTGGCCCCTCCCATAAGGAAAAATAGGCAGCTATTCTAAGTATCTCAGTAACTATACAACGATTTAGTTCTATTGGTAAGGGCTGCCTCCTGAAGTCTAAGAGGCCACTTTCAGTGTGTGTGTTTCGAGACAGGGTTTCTCTGTAGCTTTGGGGCCTGACTTGAAACTAGCTCCTGTAGACCAGGCTGGCCTCAAACTCACAGAGATCCGCCTGCCTCTGCCTCCCAAGTGCTGGGATTAACGGAGTACACCCCCATTGTCCAGCTCAATCATAACATTCTTGAATTTTGGTTTGGAAGAGGCCAGAAAAAAAAATCTTGTTTGCATCTGTAAAGTTGGGCTACAGCAGTAAAATTTGTTAAGTCCAGAAGAAGATTGGCAAATCAGAAATAACCAGCATTATACCAAGTAAAAGAGCAGAAGACTATTACTTTGGAAGGGGCAGTAATTTAGATGCAAGCATTCCATAGTCTTATCTGTTGTACTGAACGTTATGTTGTTGAGTGGCTTAAAATCTGCACTCATTAATGGGCATGAATATGCTTTGGATTACCAAAATCTGTTCAAGGAAATGACTAAGTAGACAGAGGGCTGGGGTCCACTTACTTGCAAAGAAGGCGTTGAAGCTAGATAGTAGTTATTGTTTCCAACGAAGTACATGGTTTGTGACTAAAAGAATGCTCTAAGTGTCCGGAAGAAGAAATCATGTGCAACTCCACCTTGTCCAAGTACTTCCAAGACCTCCATTTCCCAAAGCATGGAGGTGCTTTCTTCCCTGAGTACGGTATGGAAAGCTAAATATCTTGTAATTTCAGGGGCTTCTTTTCTGGAGCTGATCGGGATTTTGGTAGGATGTTTTCCTGCTTTAATTAACACTGTACAAATGTGATAACTTTACATGGTGGTTTGTATCTGAATTTCCATGTTGCTGCAATACTGGAATGTTATTAAGAACAATATATAAGATGGTTCTAGGCCACTTTTTGTTGAGCTCAATTTTTGTAACAATTCATTTTGTAACATTCAATTGTGATGCAATGAATTTTATCGCTTTCTCTATTTTTTAACCATCTTGTGAGACCCAGGTGCTATACGCCTGGCACTTATTTTAAAAGAACCATAAACTAATCCCTAAAGTTTAAAACAATACTAAAAGGAAAAATAGCATGAAAAAAATGCTCCTTTGTTGATATTGCTCCAATTTCTTGTTCTGCCTAATTTTGGCAATTCTATCCAAGTTGGCAGTCGGATCACTCCATTCTGGAGGTAATATTAAACCATCGCCTCAGCTATAAAAGGGTGTGTGTGTCGTTTCCTATGTGTTTACAGAACTGGTGGCTTATTACCAGTGTATAAGAAATGGAAGCAAGTAAACAGTCTCATATTTTGTTCTTATAATATTAGATATAATTCTAAGCCTACTTTGACAAGGTTTATAACGGGTAACCTTTACAATGATTAGTGAGTAGACTTTCCTCAAGTTTGCTGATGACTGATGGGTAGGAAGAGCATTTAACTTTCCTCATGTTCCCAAGCACTTCTGTGAGAACAGCTATAGCCCTGTCTGTTGTCTTTGCCTTGTTTTGTAGAGCTACTAGCCATACAGTTAGCTAATAGCATGCTTAAGGTGGTTTAAATCAAATTAATTTCATTAGTCCTAATTCCTGTGAAATTGTCACAGATATTAAGTAGTTCGGGGGGATAAGCTAAGCTTCTCCCAAACTCCACTTTATAGATGAAAAGATCTGAGGCCTGGAAGAAAGAAAGGTCAGAGAGGTCATTACAATTACAGCAGAGATTCAAACTTCTCTTTAATTTCTTAAGTTTGTTTTTTAAAGTTTTCTATACCACATGCTGTTTACATCACAAGATAAAACTGTTTTGTTTTAATTTTTCATTATTTCAAGGTTTACCAGAGCAATTGTGTTTATAGGAGAATACAGTTTTTATAAGAGAAACTCCAAACCTCTGAATTTATTTATTTCATCTTTTTTATGTCAGATGAGAAAACTCAATAAAAATTGCCAAAAAGAAATTCTTAAAGAGAATAACAAATGAATTAAATTAATAGTGTTGTGAATTAGCCATAATTTGGCCATCGTATGGATGTAAATGGGCTCACCTTTAAGAACCATGACAT
Organism: Myodes glareolus; assembly: GCF_982192425.1. Classification (NCBI taxonomy): domain Eukaryota; kingdom Metazoa; phylum Chordata; class Mammalia; order Rodentia; family Cricetidae; genus Myodes; species Myodes glareolus. The sequence continues at coordinate 57,744,070 of NC_142045.1, forward strand.
CACTGGCTTTGGATAGCTGGGGTGGTTTCCAGTACTACTCATGATTTCCCTCCTGTTGAGCAAGCCTAAGTCAATGAGAAAGGAGTTGGTTACCACCAAGATAAGAAAGCCACCATTGCACCATTCAGGTTAATCTGCCAAGTTGGTCATTATTGTGGTTCATAGCTGTCATAGCTTGGTATGACTGTTGGTTGCTCCCCTCCCTTGCTTAGCACTTTCAAGTAAATGAAAGACATTCCTTGGGCAGGAGGTTACTCAAGTTCTCTGATTCCTGTTTCTAAAATGCATAGTGTCTTCACCAATAAGAACTTAGCTTCAACCTCTGGGCAACCACCAGGAGCAATGGCAATAGATTAGATTTTTTTTGTGGAATCTGTTAGACTACCCTGACCAGCAGCTGGAGGGTGTTTCCAATGTCTGGTATTAGAGCTGTTGTTAGATAGTCTACAGCAGAAATTGTCAACCTGTGGGTCACGATTCCTTTCACAGCCTTCACACATCAAACATATGATTCATAACAGTAGACAAATTATAGTTATGAATTAGCAAAGAAAGCAATTTTATGGTTGGGGTCACCACAAGAAGAAAAACTGTATTAAAGGGTTGCAACTAATGAGCTTGAAAAATCACTGTTCTATGGCTCTTTGGGGGACCATTATCAACCCAAGTGGACAACTTTGCTTTTAATTCAAACCACTATATATATATATATATATATATATATATATATATATATATATGTGTGTGTGTGTGTGTGTGTGTGTGTGTGTGTGTGTGTATAAGCAGTTATGCTCATATGTATTCTATATGATTTTAGGCAAGCAAAGACCAATATGACTCCTTAAGGCATTAAAAATTATCATTAGTTTTATATTTGCCTCCTTATTCCCTCTCCTATATTGATTTCCTCCTCCACTTAACGCCCCCTCTTCCTTTTGTACCATTTTGCTTTAACATCGATTGTACCTTGCTATTCTCCTCTCTAGTGCTCCCCCTACCATAGCAGGGTTTTACTTTCCTGTCTTCTGCACTACTCCAGGTACTACTCACATTTACACACACACACACACACACACACACACACACACACAATTTCTTATTATTTGTTGTTCTAGATATATTTGTTTGCAAATTTTGGGAATTCTGTACAATTAAGGTTGAGAAATATTTATATGTTGAAGATTACTGTTTCCCTTCCTTTCCAAGCCCTCGTATTGAAATCATTTCTTAATTGATTCTTCCAAGAAGAATTCTTCAGTTAATTACATAGATATTTATTAAGATAGTTGATTTTGGAGGAGCGCTACTGTGACAAATAAACAATCTTGTCATTCAATGCTTGCTATCAGTGAGTGCTCTCATAAAAGATAGAACATCAGTGTGTCTTCCTGTAATGTCACGAGAAACAGCTTTGCCAACCAAAGAACACAGTTTCATATACCAAAGTTTTTGCCCAATTTTGAGTTGAATAGTTGTTTTGCTTGAATAACTGAATTCAATTCATCCCTCAAGTCACATATTTTTCAAGACAACTATGAAATGTTAGTGGCCTAGAACAAAAACAAAAGACATTTGTGTTATTTCTGCACTGTGAATATGAGAAAACAGTATAATATAATTTTTGAAAATGTTATACACACTGTTCATCATCGGGTGACAGTATAGGTTCAATTTTAATTTATTCTAAAAATGTTCATGGAAATAAAATTCCATTTGCCCTTTGTTTACATCAGATGAAAAATGCTTTCAATTCAAACCACATGAAATATGTTCTTAATATTCAGAATTCTTATAGTACACCCTGCCCTCAAATAAGCATTCTTGTATAACTCTAATGATAATGAAGTGTAATTTATCAGTTTTCTGTGGAATCTATGAAAATGCATAAATATTAATTTTTGAATAGATTAATGAAATAGATATGTTATAAATTATTTGTTGATAATTTCCCACAAACTGTTAATTTACTTAAGTAGATTATAGTGTCAAACCAATGTGGACATTTGATCAGTGACTTTTCTAATACATGGACAGTGGTATCATGGTGCTGTCATTCAGGAAAAGACTAGTCCCAGGTTCCCTGATTTGACTCCTGAATCTGCCATTTGCTACCTTTTGAGCAAGATGGTAATTATAATTTAACCACAGACTTAAGAAAATTAAACTAGAAAGAATTCAAAATAGAATCTAATATATAGGAAACAAAATTTTAAAAACATGAATTTGATTACCAGGTCAAAGTAGAGAGAAATAAATTTCAAATGAAAGTCTACTCATTGAATGAACTTATTTTAAGTTAATAAATGTCGAGTTTCTCATCTTAGACTAGAACTGAGAGCTACCTCAAACCCAGCAATTAAGTGAATCTATACCATTTTCTCTCTTCTACTCAAACTAGTTTCTAACATTTCTATTTGTATCAAATATTGACTTATATAATCATAAAATAAATAAATTCTTAACAATATGGTTGTTTTAGATTTGAAAAGTTAAAAATGGTTTGCTTGGCAGCCTTAAATACTCTCCTTGTGTATATGGTTTAGGAAAAGGTCTCTCGCTAATGAATCCTAAATAGAAGTAAGAGAGAAAAATTAACATCTGATAGACAAATGCTAATACTTTTAATGATTTTAAAACATGGTTTTACTTTTAATTACATTGAAGAGATTTGCATTCAACATTGGTACCTAGTGGCATTCCTTTGAAAATATTTTTCTTGGTTGGAGGGTATGCCATTTCATAGCTCTGTTTTCTATAAATATTTTCTTATTTTTGTTGACCAAAATGCTTTCTATCCACTTCTTTCTGAGAAGAATGCACTTCAACTTAAATTCTTCAGCAATAAAAATCTCACAAAATACTTGGTTCAATTTGGCTAATTCCATACTCAGGAAAGCTATTGATTGATTGATTGATTGATTGATAAGGTTTGTTTTGGTTTGGTTTTTTTGATTATTCAGGACAGGGTTTCTCTAGGTAGTCTTAACCATCCTGGAGCTGGCTGTGTAGACCAGGTTGACCTTGAAATCACAGAGATTCACCTGCCTCTGGCTCCTGAATGCTGGGATTAAATGCATATAATACATGGCTCAGGAAATTTCTTAAACTTTCACACACACACACACACACACAGAGAGAGAGAGAGAGAGAGAGAGAGAGATTTATCACATACTGAGTGTACTTTGACATTTGAGGCTTTACACCCCATATAAGACAATCTACTTTGGTGCCGTGAAGGCTTTCCCATAAATATGTACCTGACACCCCCTACCCTTATCAAGTGCTCCTCACCACATACCTTAGGGGATTTTGAACTTGATTTTCAAGTAAAAAATTGGAAAGGCAGAACATTCAATTATGAAAGATGAGTAAGAAACTGTATTTTCTTGGTGAAATTTTGAGAAAGAAAGACTAAATGTATTCACAATCAACATGAGAAAATCAACAGTTTTTACTAAGAAATCAAAGTAATAGAAAGAATAACAAAATCAAATGTCAATATTCCCCATATTTGCATATCAGAAATTGCAAATGTATAATGTACAATACTGTGGTAAACACAATGAAATAGATTTCACATTTGCTTTCAATGGTGCATAACATAAAATATGAATAACATTTTGTAATCTATATCTACCTTAACTTCACAGAGATTTTCATTCAGTGTTGTCACTATTAAGAATCTAAAAACTGTAAGATATATTATCAATCATATGTTCAAAGTTAGAAAAATAATTAACAATTATAGTACTTTCATGAAATAAAAAATGATTCATGCCATTCCATGTGGTTTTATAAAGTGATTTCAATAATGTGGAAAACTGTTAAGGAAGTAATTTGAAGTAGAGAAACCAAATAATTGTTCTAAAGAATTTAATACAATGTAAGGAATTTACTTAGTATTTAATAGTGGGTAATTAAGTGTAGACATAACAAGTAGTGATTGTTTTAACCTCTATGGTTATTTTTTATTATAATTCAATAACTGCATGCATTACTATTATAGTCATACAAATGCCTTTTAAAACTATGGATTATAAGTCCATGAGTCATTATGAAACAGTGGAGTGTGCTGAATTGTGGGCATGTGATTGGCTTGTGAGCGTTAATCTCAATACAGCTAGAAATTTAATAAATTCAGCAGAGAGCAAGTATCTCGTGAGGCTCTCTCTTTTCACTTGACTGTCCGCTTGCTGTTCAAATCAGCACTTGGAATAATCTGACTCCGCCGCTGCTCAGGATCTCAGGAGAGTCCTTGGATACTCTGCTGTATCAGCTACAGTCTGTTTTTCTGCAGTTTTCATGGACATGTGTGTAGGAAAACATCCTTCAACTGGGGCTTCTTGTGTCCACACAATGCTGTGCCTTTAGAAGTTTGGGTTAGGGGAACCCTGACTGCAGTCCTCCATGTCTCCACTCTGCTGTCAATGTCACTGTCCAGTTGATTTTGGCCTACATCACCACGTATCTTCTCTATGTTAAAGTCCAGCTTGAAATTGTCATGCTTTAAGTAGAGAAGAAAATCTTTCTGATGTAGCAAGCATGATCCTCCTGTGCTTCTCTAGTAGACAGAAAGGACAGGATAGAAAGTACAGCTCTGTAGAAGGCAAACATTACTGAAAGTAGTAAATGTAATAAATTTGCTTGGATATTGGTAGAGTATTACCATCTTTCCAGTTGGTCATCCAATGAACATAGTTTTGGGGAGAATGGGAGGAAAGGAAGGAATCAGAATCTGAAATAGGAGTGACGAAGAACTATTAGCAACTAAGGAATGCTGGGAAAGGACATTAGTCCTCCACAGCTAGTCCTTTAGCTGGTCATCACTACAAAGTGTTGGCTCTGAAATCATAGGAGTAAGCAACACTATACAGACTCAAGCTTTACTTATGTATTTATGCACAAATATATTGATATTTAATAATGATAATTAAAGAAAAAGAGGCCATGAATTTGAAAAGGAGTGATGTATGTATGACATGGCTTGGGACATTGCGGGCTGGAAGCAGTGAGGGAGTAGGATTTTTTACAGTTAGAATATAATTACAAGGTTTTTTCTTTCCCTTTTCTCTCATCAACCCCCCCCCCCATGTCACACGGAATTTCCATCTGTCTACCCTGCAATTGTCTTTCATACCCAGATATCTCTGGGTTTATGATCCCCAAAGCACATGGCCCTGTGCCTTACTGTCAGTGGAGACCCATACCCCAGACACTGTTTCAAAGTCTGGCCAGTGCTAGTGTGCTCTTCTCACTAGTGTGGACCCGTTCTCAATAGTGGCTCTATTCTGAGTGTTTCTTCTTTTCAGGACTGATTTGGATGAATCGCTTTGCTATTCTAAGTCTACATAAAATAATACTGAAGTTACCTATCCTTTAATGCCATGGCAGAGAGACACTTGAGCACTGAATTAGCATCTGTTTGAGAGAGGAAGATTTGCCAACATGGAAATGGCATTCAGTGTAGTTTAGTGAGAATGGCATGTGAAATACTCAATAGATATGACTTCTCTGATAACTAGCATCAGGTCTTGCCATTCTAGCCAATAAAATATCTAATAAGAATACAAATCTGGAACTCAACATGCTCATATCTAACTCAATTCTTCATATACCTACGACACATGGATTTATAACTTTCTTTTAAACTTTAAATATCTATAGTTCTAAAGTAACCTACTTTGAGTTCTGTATGAATAAAACAATGCGTAATTTATTTATTCTATTCTAAATAATTTAGCTCCAAATTAATGTAAAGTTAAATTGTACAGTTTATTATACCAATTTAAAAATACAGCAAAAATATGCAGAGTAAGAGCATTCCTTTTTCTGCCATCTATATTGACTTTTTTTTTTTTTTGCTAAGTTCACTTTATGTTTCTTCTGTTTTGAAGACTTCTTTTGTATCTCAACCTTCTAAACTTGGTAAAATAAAGAAATCGTGTCTCTTCCCACTCTAAGGTGAGTTTGTTCAAGTACCAATATAATACTAAACTTACATAATTTGTTTAAATATCAATACAGCTGTAAACTAACATGTACAACACCTGACCTGAATTTCTCAACTTTGTCATAGACATGTGAGGAGAGCACAGACTGCACAGGTTTTGATGTTTGAAGTTATCTACCAAAATTTCCTTTCAAAGTTGACTTGTGAAGCTATTGGGTCCATTTGATGTGTGGTATTAGTTAACTTTTTTGCTGATGTTTCTTTGTTTATTTTTTGTCCAGATGGCTCATCTATCGACTAAAGTGGGGAATTAAGTTAACCTACTAACCTACTATTAATATATGCTGTTAATCTGTACCTTTAAATCCACTAGTACATTTTCTTCTTCTTCTTTTTTTTTTAATGAAGTTGACTTCCTAGAGTTATATGTATATATGTTTAGGAAAAGAATGCCTTCATGGTCAAGTGTCCTTTGATCAGGATAAAGAGTACTTCTTTATCCCTTCTTCTATTATTATTTATTTATTAAAAATTTCCACCTCTTCCCCGCCTCCCTTTTCCCTCCCCCTCCCCACTTCCCCCTCCCTACCTCCCCCTCCTTCTCTAGTCTTAAGAGCAGTGAGGGTTCCTTGCCCCGTGGGAAGTCCAAGGTCCTCCCCCATCCATACAGGCCTTTAAAGGTGAACATCCAAACAAACCAGGCTCCCACAAAGTTAGTCCCAATGCCACTGTCCTTGGCTTCTCAGTCAGCCTTCGTTACAGCCACGTTTAGAGTGTCCATTTTGATCACGTGCTCCATCGCTCCCAGATCAGCTGGCCTTGGTGAGCTCCCATTAGATCAGTCCCACCATCTCAGTGGGTGGATGCATCCCTTGTGATCCTGACTTACTGGCTCATGTTCTCCCTCCTTCTGCTCCTAGGAGCTAGGGAGCTAAGTCCAGTGCTCCTAAGTGGGACTTTCTCTCTACCTCCATTCATTGCCAGATGAAGGTTCTATGGTGATTTGCAAAATATTCATCGAGGAGAATACCAGAAAATGGAAAGATCTCCCTTGCTCTTGGATTGGGAGAATCAACATAGTAAAAATGACAATTCTACCAAAAGCAATCTATAGATTCAATGCAATCCCCATCAAAATCCCATTAAATTTCTTTACAGATCTTGAAAGAACAATAATCAAGTTTATATGGCAAAATAAAAAACCCAGGATAGCCAAAACAATCTTATACAATAAAGGAACCTCTGGAGGCATTACCATCCTGGACTTCAAACTCTATTACAGAGCTACAGTATTGAAAACAGCTTGGTATTGGCATAAGAACAGAGAAGTTGACCTATGGAATCGAATAGAAGACCCGGATGTTAACCCACAAACCTATGAACACCTGATTTTTGACAAAGAAGCTAAAGATATACAATGGAAGAAGGAAAGCATCTTTAACAAATGGTGCTGGCATAAGTGGATGCCAACCTGTAGAAGAATGAAAGTAGATCCATATCTATCACCATGCACAAAACTCAAGTCCAAATGGATTAAAGACCTCAATATTAATCTGACCACATTGAACCTGATAGAAGAGAAAGTGGGAAGTAGTCTACAAGACATGGGCACAGGAGACCACTTCCTAGGTAGAACCCCAGTAGCACAGACAATAAGAGAAACAATGAATAAATGGGAACTCTTGAAACTGAGAATCTTCTGTAAAGCAGAGGACACTATCACTAAGACAAAAAGGCTGCCTTCTGACTGGGAGAAGATCTTCACCAACCCCTTATCAGACAAAGGTCTGATCTCCAAAATATACAAAGAACTCAAGAAACTAGACACTAAAACTCTAATTAACCCAATTAAAAAATGGGGTACTGAACTGAACAGAAAATTCTCAACAGAAGAACTTCGAATGGCCAAAAGACACTTAAGGTCATGCTCAACCTCCTTAGCAATCAGGGAAATGCAAATCAAAACAACTTTCAGATACCATCTTACACCTGTCAGAATAGCTAAATTCTTTATCCCTTCTTAATAGTTTCAGTTTCAAATCAATCTTGTGGATTTTAAGATAATGAGGTCTACTTGTATCTTGGATCCATTTAATTGAAATATTTTGTCCATCATTTAATTAGAAGGCTTGTGTATGTTTAATGGTAAAATATATTTCTTCTAGACAACAGATATATGGATTTTGTTTTCTGACCCATTCGAACAACCTGTGTGTTTCTATTACAGAGATGAAACCATTGATATTTAAGGTTATTATTGAAATGTGTGTGCTAATTGTGGTCATTTTGTTTTGATTTTTTATGTTGTTTTCAGTGATATTTTGTATCCTAATAATTACGGCTTCGTATTTTCATAGTTTTTCTGCTGTATTCATTTCTCCCTTCAGCAAGAAATGCTGTTTTATAATTTTTTAGTTATAGTTTGTTGCATATAATTTTTCAACTCTTTATGGAACGTTTTCTTTGTCCTTCTATTATGGCAGATAGTTTTGCTGACTATGTTAGTCTAGACTGGTCATAGTAATCTTTTATAACTTGGAATACGTTGTTCCAGGTCTTCTTTCCATTGAGAAATCAGTTGTTATTCTGATAGGATTTTCTTTATATTTATTTGACTTATCTTTTTTCTCTTGCAGCTTTCAATAAGCTTTGGTTATGCTTATTTAATGTTTTAACTATGCTATGTAATGGAGAGTTTCCTTTCTGTTGTTGTCACTTAGTGTTCTGGGTGCTTCTTGTATTTGTGTGGGTGTGTTTTTTATTAGTTTGGGAAATTTTATTCTGTGATCGTGTTGAACATCTGATTGTGTCATTGACTTAGGATTCTTTTCTCTCACCTACGCCTATAATTAGAAGGCTTGGTCTTTCCATGCTGTCCCACATTTCCTGTATTTTCCTTTCCTGTGGTTTTGTGAATTTGTTGTAGTCATTGCTTATTTGGTCGAGATCTTCTACTTCATCCCCGAGTCCTGATGTTCTACCACCTACTTGTTTCATTCTATTTGCAAGGCTTTCTTTTGAGCTTCCTAGCTGAGTTATTGGACTTTTCAATCCAATCCTCATTTCACATTGAGTCCTCTTTAATTAAGTAAGACTAATAAAACTCAGAGGGAGAAATTGACGTTCAACCTGAAGATCCGAGAAGCAAAGCAGCCATCCACTGACTCTTACCACAACCTCAGTCCGAGATGGTGATCCTGCCTTCAGGAATCTCAGAATGAGAGAGACTGTCTGAGAGCTGTCTCCTCCCGTTTTGTAATCCTCTCTAGGGTTGGAATTAAAGGCGTGCACTGCCTACTTTTTATGGCAAACTAGGAGAGCTACTGGGATTAAAGGTGTGTGTCACCATTACCTGGTCTCTAAGACTGACCAGTGGGGCTGTTTTACTCTCAGACTGAGCTTTATTTATTAAAAGACAATTGAAATGTTACTACACTTTAATGTTTCAATTTCTTTACTGAATTACTTTCGCAAGTGTTCTTGGTACTTGTTATACATAACAGACCAGAATTGGCATGGTTGTGGCTCTCTGTGATTCTACATATTTCGAAGAGTAAGCTCCTCCGTGTGCACGTTCTTGTCCATGTGTATGTGCTTTGGTAGGTCATAGTCATTTCATGTTATGAAGTATTCCCTAATCTCATTTCTCATGATAACAGAGCACAGTAATTTATGCATGAGCATCGATGTCAGAGCTTCCACCTTCATACTTGGGCTGTACGATTTTCAAATACATGGTAAAATCATGATCTCAAAGAGTCAGGATAGAAAGAAGCAACATTTGTAACCCTCTAAGCTTGTTTGGTTCAGCAAATGGAATCCCTGTGATCAACTCTACAAGACAATCCAAATCGTCCATGTTTGCTCTCATCACTTAAACTAGACTTTGATTTTCATCGACCTTTCAAGCTGTTACCTTTCTCTGTGTTCTTTGGATCATTCCACATACAGTTGAAAGGGGGATAGGTTGGAGTTACTTAGTTTGATACAATTATTATCACAAACTCTACAAATCTGAGGAGAATGTAAGTAGGACTAAGCCGTGAGCACCTTTATGTGCATTCATTTATAGACATTCCTTTCCAGTGCTTTGACAGCATCTCCCTTCAGGAAGGAAGGAGAGCGTTGTAAAGCTTCTTCGCGCATGTTTCCCTTCCCAGACCTGCTGCTAACGAACTGATTTTACAAGGCTTTTCAGGTCTGTGATTGGGCAAGCTGGAGACTGGGTCTCTATGCAATGACAGGTTGAAATAAAGATCTCAGAGGGATAAACAAGCTAATGCTACAGTGCTTGCTTCTCTGGCCCAGGACCACCTTGAAATCCCTGTAAACTTAGATTTTTGCCTGTCATTAAACTTACTAGGACTGAATATTTTTTCTTTTTTCTTAAATTTGTTAAAAGTTCCTTTATAGCTCTTTTTCTACCTCAAATTATCTATACGTTGTTTTAATATGTTCCTTGAGAGCCGAACCTAAGAAAGTTGTTCATGTTTACAGATGAGCAAGGTCACCACTAAGACCGTTTCTTGTATCGTCTCATCACAATGGCCCTCTTGGTTTGTGGAAGCACACTACTATGGTGTCATCAAAATAAAGTACCTCAGAGCCTTTCTCAGAACATGTGATGTGATAGGTCACTGTTTGCTTAATTTTTTAAGAACAAAAAGTATTAGTAAAGGAGAAATAAAATATTTAAATGTTGTTAGGTCTCTTAATTGCATAGTTCCCCACAAATTGGAAACTACTTTGGACACACAGTCAACGCCTTCAATCTGCTCTGCACCACATTATTCCGGACTGAACACTTCAGAAGTCACAGAGTTCACTCAAAAATTCAAAACACTGCTAGGAAGCAAAACACACAGATTTACTTAAATCTTCCACCTTTTTTAGGTCCAGCTCTCCGACACTCCGGTAGAGACAGGGGAGAGACTGAAACGAGTTCAACTATTTCATTTTGTTCTTTTGTCTTTATGGATGGAAAAATCACTGGAAATAGTCCATGTTTTCTTCCAGTTAAAGACTATGGGATTCTTTATGCTCCACTCTGTTTTCCTCAAGCTAATAACTAGTGATGAGACATCGACTAATAGCTTCAATAAAGCTATTTCAGTAGTTTTTCTTTTTAACTTAGTGTTTCCTGGCTATGTTTTAGACACTTGAACACAATAATGACTTGAGAAGATAGAGGAAAGTGCTGATCCTCCTGCATCATCTTTGAGGTTGGGAAAGTTGCACACATTTTGTTTTCACATGATGCTTTTCACTTACCAATAATTACAATTTAATTTTGTCAAAACACGAATTACAAATCTTGTCTATGTTATACTATGTTTTCTCATGGTTAAATGTTATATGCATACTGGGGTATGAATAAAATGTGGAAGATTTGGATAACAATATTTTACAAAATAACATTGCTTTATCAAAGAAACATTTTAGTGCTAAGTACTAAAGAATAAAAATTTAAAAAATAGCTTTGGCAAATGATTTTTAAAAAATAGTTGGGTAGATGGTTTTAGTCAGTAAAGTGTCTAGTTTCCAAACATGAGGATTTAAGTTGAATCTACAGAACCCACCTAATAGACAGGTACTATGGGAGATTCCCGCAATCTCAGTGTGGGTAGAGGAAGATCACGGGAAATGTGCAGCCAGCGCTGGCTGAGCAATGTAGCCAAATTGTTGAGCTCCAGGTTTCAGGAGAGACCTTGTCTCAAAAAAACACTGTGGAGAGCAATAGAGGAGAGCTCTTTGTATCTACCCCCAACTTCAACACATGTGTGCACAAAGACCCCGACACACAAAAGCATGCACACACATACCTACACACATACATGCATGTGTGCACATGCACACACACATGTTCCATACACTATACTAAAAGTAGTACTAAAAATAAAAGATGATTGAAATTTATTGTCATTGCAAAACAGTTGTGGTGGTTTGGAAACTTTTGAAATAAGAAATGAATGAATATATAAACTAAGCGTATTGAATTTTTTAAAAGGTAATTTTAGAGTGTTGTTAGTTCCTGACCAGATATTAGGATGAAAGGTGACAGAGGGATCCCCTATTAAAATGCTTGGTGAGCACTCCAGAGGCAGCCTTTGAGTTAATCAGCAATTTTTCACAGACGACATCTAATCTATGAGTATAAATTACTTTGCACTCTTATTATTCCTTAATTGAAGTGCACCAATGTGAAATTGCCACGGTTGTCACAGGAATGATTCCAGCCTCAATTAACTCGAGTAAAATTGAAGCCCTTTTTCCCCTGAACTGGGACTATTGTCTGACATCTTGTATTTATTTAAATTGTTGCTAGAAAATTAGAGAGGCTCTGTGTGACTAGGTGCTGTATGAGGATGTTCTGGAGCTGAAAGAACATCTACGAAATCTATTTCCATGTTAATCTATACCCATTTTATGCAGCTGTTTTGTGTAACAGATGTGTAGCCAGCAGTGGCTTAATCTCCCTGGATTCCATTTGGGAAGTAGAGATTAATAGCATTCATTTTTTTTCCAAAGTACCATGTGGAGGCTCTGTGATTTTTAATTCAAAAAGCAACCACCCCTGCGATTTCTTAAAGGAATCTCTCTGCAGCACTGTTACTTTTCATCTCTTACGTACAGTGTGGTTTCCTCCCCAGGCCAGAGGAAGACATGAGTGAACGCAGTACCGTGAAGACCACTCAAATAGTTCTAAAAATTGTTGGAAGGACATACTGCTCTTAGCTTCTGCATGCTAATATGTCACTAACTTAAGATATATTGTTCTTGGCAATTTTTTTCTATAATTAAAAGACATGAAGGAAATATGTTTTGTCACCAAGTCAGAAAAAAACATTTATTGAGCTATTACTATTTTCAGAATGTATAATTAGGACAGATTGTAAAATAAAGAACTCTAAAAACTATAAATTGGATTATTGTGTGAGATATCAACCAAAAATAGCCCCAAAGAATGAAGAGATAGCCTGAATGACGGTGGGTACAGCAAGAACTGAGGGAGCATATATTTCCTACTGCAGGAAGATGACTAGCAAGCCTGTGTTCATATATCCTTCACCTCACTATTTTTGGGGACACCTAAACAGATGAAAGAGAATAATTACTAGGAATCAATAACATGTGAAACTATATAATTGAAACATCTGCATATCTGAAGGCTGATGCATCTTTAGCCCTCTTGGAGTTACTGTGAATCAGTCCTAATGCTGGGGAAATCAGATAATGTTTCTGATGACGTGGACAGGTTACTTGGAGACCAGCATCAAAGACTGCTCTCTGGTTCTGGGGAGAAGTGCCCACTTTTGGTTAATACTACATTGTTTATTTAATGAATAATTATATGTGCTATGCCCTGGTGTTGTACATCACCCAGAAACTTGAAAAGACCCGGATACCTGCAGGCTCAACACTCCGTGGCTTGTTTCCTTGCAGTATGGGTTTTCTTGCTCCATCTAGCAGGAGGTCTTTCTGAATATCTGAGAGAGAAAAACTCACCTTCTTTTACTCAGGCGAGACTCAGTCTCTCAAATCCCAGAGAAGACCTGATGACAGGCCTTTCTTGTTCCTGCACTCCCTCATGGCTCTACTGCTTCCTCTGACTTCTTATCTAAATGATTCTATCAGTACTGCTGAGAGCTCTACCATCTTTGAACTAAACTCTGAGTTAGCTCTAACCCCTCAGTGCTTGACAGCTGTCAGCTAGGCCACCCTGCAATCATCAGTCACTAATACAGCAGCCTGAGCTCAGAAACCAGACAGACACCACGGTAGCATCTCATCACCTCCATCTCTGGAAATAACCCACAGCCTTCTCAGCCGGAAACCACCCTGACTGAAAGAGCAGACATCCTCAGGTTCATCCCTGACAGCTAATGTTCCACTTCACCCACGTGTCTGACATCATCTGAACTAACGGTTTCTATAAATTGGCTTGAATTTTGTACATGTGTGAAGTAAGGTAAAGACATTGAAGAAAAAATCCTACAGTATACATTTTTTTATGTGTCTGCCCTTTAAAAAGTCAGCAAAACTGCTGTGACTAGCTCAATCATTTTGCCTCTTTAAGCATCTTAATAAACCAGTGTAACATTAGCTCAGTTTCAGTGCAGTGGTTGCTAGACTCAGAATCTATCTAAAGATCAGGTAGCTCATCAGCTAGACAGGGACCTTGTGGCTGTGTGGGGATCAACAACAAAGACAAGCTTCTACCTTGGTTAATGAGAAGTGGACCCGGGTTCATTCATGCATTCATGTGTTCTCACAATCCATGAATTTAGATATGCAAGTACACAGTGCTGGAGGCCAGGCAATATAAATAAATAAATAAATGTATATAATACACACACATATTCTCTCTTACCTAGTCATCATAAACATTCATAAGCAATAGAGTTATGTAAATGGACAGCTGTTTATTAAATTTCAAAAACATGCATTGTTGCCCATTAAGCAAGCATTTTCTAAGCACTCACTATTGTTAGGAAGTGTACTAAGAGTGTGCTGTGTGACAAGGAACTCTGAAATCCTTTTTGTCAGTGTGGGCTGGGCTGCCAGAACCAAAAATGAACACTATAATATAGTAATCAATTAGTATACAATATTACATTGGAATAGCTCTGTATGGTTACCCTCTCAATTTCTTGCTCTTTCTCTCTGTTTGGTGGTTTTTCTGTATGCAGGCTTGTAATGGTCCTGCAAATGTTGGGAACATTTACATAAGAGCTAAAAGAGACCCATCCTAAGGAGAATTTAAGAATTGCGATCACGAAAATGTATCTATGTCTTAGTGGTAGAATCCTAGATTATGAATAAGTGGAGCACCTTTCTAGTTGTTTCCTAGCTATTAAGAACACCTGTTACAGCTTTCATGCCCCCCCACCTCATTTTATATTCTATCACCACTTCGTCTCTGGTCAGCCATAAACAGACCTGCAGTTTTCACATTGTATGTTATTTTTCGTAATGCCCCTGTTGCTTATCTCCTGTGCTTTTCTAAATGTAGGGCCTGTGATGGTACTTAGGTTTGAACGGTAGGATAGATGTGTTCTGAATGGAATTAATGGAAAGCGCCCACTTGCACATGCTCCACCTCAGAACTCTACAACAGTAGGCACAGGCCATGACGAATGGGGCACTTGGGGCAGATTTCCAATGTTAGTCAGTGCAGGTTGCGTGGCCTGAGAATGTGGGTCCTTCTTGAACAAGGACTAGACAGTTCTGCCCTCGGGAGTCTAATTGACAGCTGGCCTCTCTGACAGGAGAACCCGTACCAGCTGAAGCTACATCAGAGTCTCTTTGAAATTAATGGAGAATTGAGTGAGCACTTTAACTATGTAGCTACTTCATGGAAAGTGAGACCTATTCTACTTAAATGAAGGCTGAAGAAACCACAGGGTATTAGCATCACCACTTCTGACGAAAGGTGACTTTTCTCTGGAATGCTATTTAGAACCAGGGGGTTTTTCTCTCACTTTTTTTTCCTGCTTAGTTATTTTTCCCTTCTCTGATTGTTCCTTTGTGTGATCAGAAGAGGCTGCTGTGTTTCATTGTCCCAGATGGGTCATTTCTTCACTGTGTGACCTCTAGAAAAGAGAAGATTATACTATCCAGGAATAGAAGCTGAGTTATTTGCTAGGAGCCAAAAACTTTAAATTTCTCTTTTCTCAGAAGAAAGAGAGAGATGCTTAGAAGCATAGAAAAATCATTCTCTAGGTTGTGACAGTTAAATAGTGTTTTGCTTTTAAAAAATCAGGTGGTTTTAGATGCCTATGCGCTCATCAGGGCTGTTGTTTAGACCAAACGAAGCTTGCTGCACAAGACTCTGAGCCATGCGCCTAACATAGAGTCTGTTCCTCAGTGAGCTCCAATTTAAGTGTCATTGGTCTACTCACTATTTTATTTATTTGTGTGTGTGTGTGTGTGTGTGTGTGTGTGTTGGTGTGATGTATATGTGCATTTCGTGTTTACTAACTTTCACTTGGTTTAAAAGTATCTCTTGTTCAACACTGCATTGACCAGCTATCCAGCCCACAAACTTTCGGGGATTCTTTTGTGTCTGCCTGCCTCCTCTCCTGACACGAGGATCACAGCTCTGTGCTTTATATGGGTTATGTGAATTACAGCCTGGCTTTTCTTGGGTTCTAGAAATCTGAATTTTGGTCCTCATGGTTGTATGACAAATGCTTTACCCACTGAGCCATTCTCCAGCCCACCCAATTTTCAATTACTTACACTAGATTGGTATCACCAAAACCATTTAAGCAGGGTTTCTTCAGGAACGATCAGTAAAATACAGGCTGCTTAAGTTGAAGAATTTTTCTGAGGAAAACACCATTGGGGATTCTGTCATCGTGTGAGCATCATAGCATATTTTCCTGCTGACTGAGATCTTAGAGTTACTAGGTGACATAATCTGATGGGCTAAATTGCATATGAACCTGACCACTGCGTGAAAATTCCCTAGGACGGCACATCTGAAGATTGGCTTCTTTAACCCTATTTATTAAATTTAAGAGGTTTCTTTTTCTGAATAAAAGAATTAAGATTTAAAATAAACAGCAATGATGAACTCTTGCATAATAAACTACCTAGAAATAGTCCTTGAATTCTGAGAAAAATAAAAGAACAACACCACCTAACCAAGCCGACGTAGACAGAATCAGAGGCGGAGGACTAAAGATGGGGGGGGGGGGTTAGATTAGTGAGGCTCACTTGGTGCTGGCCTTGGAGCAGAGTTGGGGAAGTTAACTTTCTTTACTTATGATCATTCATGGTGTAAGAAGAACCATGGCCCAGTTCAGAAGAACGCTGGAGAGCTCTGACCTAGGATGTGCAGGTTATTAAATATTCATCACTCAATCTGCCCTGCAAACCATGCTTCTTCCTCTGCAGTAAGGCGGCTTTGAGAAGATTCAGGCATGCTGCTTTTAGTAGAAAAAGGGCTTTATTTTGGTGGTGGTTTTGATACCATTGAAAGTAACATTGTCATACCAGCTCATCCGGATGATGATCTCCAGGTTTGCTCTGACTGTCAAATCTGTACCTGGGGTTGGCGATTTTACTATGCTTTGGAGTACTCCAACCTCAGCCACAGAGAAGCCAACCAAATCTAATTGTACAAGGAAACTATACTAATAAGAAAATTCTGTATTTGTTGTTGATGAATTTTCACTCCTTTGGCACCTTGGGGACCCACCACCAAGTTCCCAAATAAATCACATGGAGTCTTATTGTTTCTTATGAATAACAGGCTGCTAATCAGGTTTCTAGTCAGCTCTTACCTTATCCCATCTATCCTGTGCCTCCAGACTTACACCTTTCTCTACTCCTGTATATCTTTTCTTTCCTTCTTATTCTGTGTCTGGCTGTTTGACGAAGTGGCTGGCCACTTCTCTTCTCCTCCTTTTCTTGTTGCTTGATCTTGACTCCCAGATTTCTCCTCCTGTTTAATCTCTTTGCCCGCCAGCCCTGCCTATCCTTTCTCCTGCCTCGCTATTGGCTGTTTAGCTGTTTATTAGACAAATCAAGGTGTTTTAAACAGGCAAAGTAACCCAACTTCACGGAGTTAAACAAACGCAACCTAAAAGAAGGGAACATACCTCTGCATTCTTAAACAAATGTTCTTTAGCATAAACAAATGTAACACGTCTTAAATTAATATTCCACAACAATTTATAACAAATATTCATAAAAATAGTTCCTAAGAAGTGAACACCTTCCACACAATGCTTATTGAAGTGATAGATGGGTGTGGATTTTTCTTTTCATTTTTTCAGGGCTAAGCATTTTTTGCTGTTTTAAATTGTTTTTATTGAGCTGTATATTCTTCTCCACTCCCCTCCCTTCCTCTCCCCTCCTCTTCTGCCCTCTCCCATGATCCCCACGCTCCCAATTTACTCAGGACATATTGTCTTTTTCTACTTCCCATGTAGATTAGACACATATGTCTCTTTTCGGGTCCTCATTGTTGTCTAGGTTCTCTGGGATTGTTAATTGTAGGCTGGTTTTTCTTTGCTATATGTCTAAAAGCCACTTATGAGTGGGTGCATGTTATATTTTTCAGGCTTACCTCACTCAATATGATATTTTCTAGATCCATCCATTTGCCCACAAATTTCCATATATCATTATTTTTTCTGCTGTATAGTACTTCATTCTGTAAATGTACCACATTTTCCTTATCTACTCATTGGTTGAGGTTAGGTCCAGGTCCTGGCTATGACAAATAATGCTGCTATGAACATAGCTGAGCATATGCCCTTGTGTATAGTTGAGCTTTCTTTGGATCATGATGTATATTGTTTCCTAATTTTCAGAGAAATTGCATACTGATGTCCAAAAAGGCTATACCAGTTTGCACTCCCACAAGCAATGCAGGAGTGTTCCCTTTACCTCACAACTTCTCCAGCATAAGTGTCATCAGTGTTTTTGATTTGGGCCATTCTTATAGGTATAAAATGGAATCTCAGAGTTGTTTTAATTTGCATTTCTCTGATGACTAAGGATATTGAACATTTCCTTAAGTGTCTTTCGGCCATTTTAGATTCCTTTGTTGATAGTTCTCTGTTTAGGTCTGTATCCCAGTTTTTTTCAAAAAAAATTATTATTTGTTCTTTTGATGACCAATTTCTTGAGTTTGTTGAATATTTTGGAAATCAGCCCTTTGTCCGATATGAAGTTGGTGAAGATCGTTTCCCATTCTGTAGGCTGCCCGTTTTGTCTTGTCACCATGTCCTTTGCTTTACAGAAGCTTCTCAGCTTCAAGAGGTTCCATTACACCATCAATACATTGTTTCTTTGTAAGAAATGGTAGATGTCATTCATCCAGTGCCTATAGACATAAGTAAATCTGTTCATACACAAATCTTATAGTGAACCCTTGGCTGAGGCTTGTTCTAGACTCCTTGGCTAAATGTCTCTAAGCCATCACAGAACTGTGCAATGTTTTAAAGGCAGCACTAACAGGCACACTTCCTTCTATAATATCCAGCGTAGTCTCCCATATAGCACTTATTTTTAAGCTTACAAATCACAATTGACCCAGCAGTCATCAATTGCCAGTAGCTCTTCAGCTAGGTCTATTGTGAAGTTTTTTGTTTATTGTTTTTCATGGAAAGAATTTTTAGCAGATGAGAAGACATTTCTTTTGGCATGAAAAACTCCAAAGCACACCCTATTGCATAGAATCGATACCATTGCCTTTGTTATAATTAACTTCATTCAAATAAATTGCAAATTAACCTACTGTAATTTGTCTCTGATCAACAAATATCTACCATCATTACTTATTCACACATTTATATAAAGTCTTCAAAGAGTTTCATGCAGTGCAGACAAATAAGGATGAGATTATTTTGCCTGAAGAGTAAGGAAGAATTCGCCTGAAGTACCTGCCAGGGGAGCCGGCCAGGGGAGCCTGCCAGGGGAGCCTGCCGGGTGTTGTCTGTCTTCACAGAGCACAGTGAAAATGGGAAACGACCTTAAACTGTACCGATATTTCAGTTCTGGCAAAACTTTCCTCGCAGTAAGATTAATAAATTTCATTTATAAAGGAATTTTTTTCAAGGTAGAGAGAACCTTAAAGGCAAGATAAAGTATTTTATTGGTCTACATTTTTAAATTCATTTTTTCTTTCCTGAGAACTAGAAGGGTAATTTGTAGATAAAATCAGTGTATTTCACTTCAAGTCAATAAAGGTATAGAGAACTGACTTTGCATATTTCTTGTAGAGATTTCTGCACAGGAAAATACCTTTGCTTGACTAGAAAACTTCATGGTGATTGAAAGACAGGCTGAATCGAAGGGTAACCATCCCAGCACTGTTACACAGAGCAGCAAATACAGAAACAGCTCTTGTAGACAGAACATAAAATGTGTATTTGTGTGCACTTTGTTAAGTGCTGTAAAAACAGAATGCTGCTTTTATTCTGTGCAAAGATCAACTCTTTACACTGAAGCGCGGTGGCTACACTGTCATTTCAGCCCACGCGGCTGTTTCTTGTCCCACCTCTGCCAAATGCCATGCTTCCTCTCTAGGGTCTGATCCTGTGAGTGGATCTGGGCGAGGATGTCTTGCTGCATGATGTGCAGCAGCAGTCTCCGTGCCTTTGAGACTTCCATTCCTCCTCATTTCGCCTCATGTATATTAATAGAGAGATTAGTTTCGGTTCTTTCTTGAATAGCTAATCACTGCCAATCAACATCCAATAATGGTCGCAGGTCAAATCTGATGAGAAAAACGGTGACTTCAAACTGGAAAATATAATTCTTAGTGAAAACAGCAGCCAGAACAGGACCTCAGACTTGTCACCCAGGCACGAAAGATTTGTTTTTAATTACAAATCAGAGCTTAACGTGAGGTATCCTGGGGGTGAGTTGGGTCTTCTGAATTGATCTTCTACTTGTCTCAGTATTTCCTCCTGTGACCACATTAGTTACCATTACGATTGCAGGGCCATCAGTACTTCGGAAAGTTCTTCCCAGTGAACCAGGAAAGCACATGAATGACTTTGTCTCAGGTGATTGTGTTGAGTGCAGAAAGGGATGATGAGCTTTGGGAAATATTATGAACACATCACATGGACCAGCATCACCACGCTGCTTAAGCTTCAGCATAATCCAAAAGCAAAATATTGCACCAGCTTTTAATACTAGGTTGATAAATGGTTAATAATTAATGCAATGTTATCCTAAATCTATTTTGACATTGGTAAACAAGATTTCTACAGTTAACTGCTAGTGCTGCTGGCATTGGGTATACATTAGTGCTCTGCTCAGGCTCCTGTTCTGGTGTCTTTATGTTTACACTAGGCAGCTGCACTGGAATGCAGACAATACACCCCTGATACAGGGCTCATATCCTCATCTTTTAAGAAATACTAACTGGAATTCTTTGACAATCCATTTTTCAAAATTATCATTATAATTTAAAATTCAGGAAATGAGGAAGTTGAACTAGCATCCGTGTCTTATCAGAGATACGGTTATTCAGGAATTAGATGGTTTGGTTTGAGTTATTGCTTTCCTCATTTTGATCTGACATTTCTCTGTCTGCAAGTTAGCATACCTGCATTCCATTCTTTCTGTTCTTGACTGGGATATAATGTGCCTAGCTGTTTGAGATTCCTCCCTTTGCTTCCCACGGTCATGGACTGTAACCTGGAAGTGTAAGACGAAATGAACTCTTTCTCTTTAAGCTGCTTCTTCCCGGATCTGTTGTCACCTGAAGTTCAACTAGGGAAAGATATGAATTTGGTATCTTTTCATTCATAAATTATGATATCTGAGAGTTTTTCTTTTCCTGTTCCGTTGCAGAATTTTGTTACATAGGATGGATGTTAACACATTAGCAATGACAGGCTTTGCCATTGTTTTCTTCCAGTTTTTCTTGGTGTGCAGAATTTTAAGTCTGTTTAAATCCATTTGTGAATCTGTTTCTGTTTTGTTGTTTGTGTTTTGGTCTAACCATGAGATGATGAAAAACTGTCTGCATTTCTGATTTAAATACTCATTATATTTTGGTTTATGGGTGTTTCGGCTGAACATATGTTTGTGAACTACATGTACGCCTATGTACACAAAGACCCGGCGTCTTAAGGTTTCTGATGCTGTGAAGAGAACCCATATGAGCCTAGGAACTCTTAAAAATAAAACTATTAAAAAAATGAAGAAAACCATTTTATTGGGGTTGACTTGCAGTTTCAGAGTTTCAGTCCATTATCATCATGGTGGTGAACATGACAGCTTGCAGGCAGACATGGGGTTAGAGAGATTTTTGGGAGTTCTACACCTTGACCCACAGGCAGCATAAGTGCAGGTGACACTTGTAAGTCCACCCTCCCTTGTGTCACACTTCCGCCAACAAAACCACATCTACTCCAACAAGGCCACTTCTCCCAGCCATGCCACTCCCTGTCGACCTTATTCAAACCAGAACAACAGAAGAGAATGCAAGCCCCCTAGAACTGGACTTAGTGGCAATTATGAATTACCACATGGGTGCTTATTACCAACTCAGTTCTCTGCAAGAGCAGTAACTGCTCTTATCCCCTGAGCCATCCCTCCAATTCCAAGTCCAGTGTTCTAAATGTCTCTTCCTCTGGCTCATTCTAAAGTTCAAGAGTTAATTCACTGGAAAAAACTAATGTCACATATGGTGCGAGATAAGGATCCAGTTTGTTATTTGCTGTGTATATCCAGTTTTCCAAACACTGCCCTCCTCCTATTATGGAGTCTGGATTCTATTTTTTTAACCGTTTGTTCTTATATGCCTATACTAGTTACTTCTATTTTACAAATGAAAGAAATTGAAAAGAGGAGTGGTTTAGTTTCAGTCATATATTGAGAGTACATTGCATAATGATGTGGAAGAAACGAACAGGAACATAGGAAGGCTGGTCACATGTATGAGTAGTATAGAAAAAGAGGGCAGACAAGTAATGGGACTTGGCTATCAAGCCTCAAGATCTGCTGGCACTGACTTAATTTTCTCTAGCAAGGTTCCACTTCCTAAATGTTCCGCACGTTTCTAAAGAGCACCACAATCAGGAGAGCAGATATTTAAACACAAGAGCCTCTGGAGACGATTTCACATCAACGCTGCCATAATGTCCAACGTGGTGAAGTTTAAAGCAGCATGTTTGCAAGAAAATTTAAAATTTGAGAAATGTATGTCTGTGACTGTGTCAGATCCCTGAAACTGGAATTATAGAGAGGTGTGAAATGCCCCACATGCGGGGATCGAATCCCAGTCCTCTAGAGCAGCCAGTGCTCTGAGCCACTGAGCCATCTCTCCAACCACATAGTAGGAAACAAAATGGAAATAAATTTTCTAATCATTTCTTAATATACTTTTAGTGCTGCGTGCATGCGAGCATGTGTGTGTGTGTGTGTGTGTGTGTGTGTGTGTGTGCATGCACATGTGCACACATGTACTTAAATGGGATCTTTTCAAAGGTAGGTCTGGTGACTAAAGGGAACACAGGCATTTTTACTGGAATTTTTTAAGACTTGTAGAAGGATGTCAAGAAAACAGAATCTCTCACAGATAGGATCTCAGGAGAATCCAGTCATGTGGGGATTGATGTAGAATTCAGAAACAGTACAGGGGAAGAATTGACTGGTTCTGACAACTGATGGAAAAGGGACTCATAATGAAGAAGGACCTGGGTTTTTAATATGATTTTGTAAAGTTTTTGATGTTTAAGATAGAAAATCCTCAATGAGTTATTCTTCTGTGTCATATTTCTCTGTCCCTACAAGAATATGTCACTATCTTGAGGAGTCTACAATGAGTTATTTTTCTGGGTCATATTTCTCTGTCCCCACAAGAATATCTCACTATCTTGAGGAGTCTACAATGAGTTATTTTTCTGGGTCATGTTTCTCTGTCCCCACAAGAATATCTCACTATCTTGAGGAGTCTAATAGCTACAAGGCTAGCAAGTTAATTCTCTGCAGTACCTTCATTCTGAAGCATTCCTAAATGAAAACACCACAGTGTGGTCTTTTGTATGAGCAACAGAAATAAATATTGGAAATTCTTCCTTCAGCTTTATAACCTGAACATAATATATAACTCAAAAAATGAATCCATTATATTTAACATTTCTAGGAAATAATAACAAGAGATACTCAAATATGGGTCTCATGCCGAAGAGAAGAATACACCCATGTACAGCGCAGAATCACCGATCCCTCCCATCTCTCCCATTCCAGTCGACATCTAAACAAAACGGCCAACATTCTTTTTAGTTCCAAGATTTTCCTTGAAGACTTTTACTTCATTTTTGTTTGCCTATTTTGTTTAGTGAAACACTTGACTTTTCTTTCTCCATATTTTAAAGACATTCCCTCTTTTTCTTGTAGTAAAGGCCTGCTTGCATATGGGATCACTAATAACCTTTATATCCCCATGGTCCCTGGATTTCAGAGAACTCTCAATAGCAGTAGCCTCAGCCACTATATCTAATACAGTAATTATCGCCATATGCTTATTTTCCCTTGTGTAGTTTATACTAACCTGGACCTGATTTTCCTACTTGTAATGATTATGTGTCCATGTTCAGTTGCCTAGCTTTTCTTTAACACCTGATAATAGTTATACTTGTTAGGTTTTGGATCTCATGAATGGCAAATTGAGGCTAGACCGGTTTTGTAGATCTCACCAGACTAGTTAAACCAATCGTCAATAATTAGGAAAACAATTAGAATATTTTTGATGAAGTTTTTGAGTAGGAATAATATTAAGTGTATACAGTTTGATAAAGTACTTTGTAGATTAAAGTAGACAGTGAAATAATTGTGAACATAATTGCCATTATGAACTTAGTCTTAAAATTGCGAAAGTGTTTTAAAAAGTGAATCTATTTTTGAATACTACTTTCATAAGTCAAGTAAATTAGTTATCTTAGTGGAGATGGGGTGTCGCTACTTCTCTTTGAAAATGGAAAATAGATGATTTTGTAGTTCTTGTGGTTCTATCATACAAAACAATAGTGTGTCATTGTGTGAGAACAGGCATTAATTACATGTTCCAGGACTTGACAATGAATGCTGGGGAATGGCAAATGAGGTTTGTGATGATTTATTGTGAGTGACTTAGGTGACACCAAGGGAAAATCTATTCAAGTAGTGCTTTGAGGATGCTGCAGCGTTGAGTCCCCCCGAAGATAGACCAGAGTCAGGCACTTCAGTGCTAGGTTCTAGCTATAGCTGTCTCAAATTATTCTGCTCTCAAGGATGTAGCAGTTCACATAATGCAAAGAGAACTTTAAATGAATATGTCAATGGGTAACAGGATAAAAACAATTCCATCCCTAAGGCTTATCACTTGGTAATTAACAAACCATTTCTTTTTTATCTATTTGTTCAACTTCCCTTATTTTGTGCCCCTGAATGAATTCTAAAATAGTGTTTGATGATTGCATCAGGAATCAAAGAACTCATACAAACATTCTGCTGAGTCTGAGGAAATGCAATTGATTGGTTAGTTGGAGCTAATAGTGACAGGAACCATCATTTTCCCTAATATTAAACTTGTAGAGTAACCCAGACTCAGAAAGACAAACATGATATGATACTCACTCATAAGTGGGTAGAACATATAAAGCAAAACAAAGAATAATCAGACTATAATTTATAGCTCCAGAGAATTGGGAGTGTGTGTTGGGGGGGTAGTGCAGAAGGGGAGAAAGGAGGAAAGAAGGGGAGTGGGGAAAATGTACAGTCAATGAAAACAATACGAAAAGTTTAAAAAATTGATTGGCTACAAATGAAAGTAGCATTATATACACAAACATGTATATACAAAAACATGAAGTGATATTGTCAATTATACATTGCAACTATTTGAGTTCAAAAATTAATAGATAGAAGATATAGATTTTATAGATGGGTTGATAATAGATGATAAATACATAGAGATATAGAGATGGCCTCAAAAATACGTAAGTAAAACTGAGTAACAATGCAGGTTGACGGGGTGACCTGGACGATCCGCAGCTAGGACTTGACTGCTCCAATATACTTTGCTCCATTGTCATCATTATAGTTTAAAAATACTGTTTTTACATCTGATTTATTTTCTTCAAAACTAAACAATTTAACTATGTGTAGAAAGAGAAGCTACTCTTCAAAGGTGTGATATGTCTTGTAGTATTGTTCCATAAAAACAAAATTAACAGCCTGCCAGTCAATGTGGTAAACATGATGCACCGAAAGCAGAAAACTAGACAGGACACTGTGTAGTTTGTGTGACACCCGTTCTCTCATGGCAGCTGTTCTCTCCATGAGACACATTGAACGATCATTCTGCTACTAAATCGATTCTCTGTGGACACTGAGAGTCATTTGAATGCAACTAAAGCTTTTCAATATTGTTTCACAAGGGAATCAATAGAAATTTTTGTTTTGTATTGAGTGACTTAAGCTATACTCAGAGTTCATTTTTCTACCTGAACAGATTTGCGATATAAAATTATAGGTATTAAACTACTGAGACTGTTTCAGTTTTGCTATTTCATTCATTCTAAGACTCACAAACATCCTCTAATTTGCATACAAATATACATACACATCTGAATTCTTTATCATTCCAGAACTTTCTAGCTAATTGGTGAAAATCTTTCCACAATGTTGTTTTCAAGTTTCATGGTGTCAGATCATTCTACTTTTATAGATTAGCAGAATTTTTCACAAATGTAAACTAATGACTCTATGTTATATCAAAGCTTACATTCTAATAAAGAGTTTGAAATTGTCAAAGCAAGAAGACCTGTAAGAAATTCCCTCAGGTTGTTCTGTGAATTTAATAAAGAGACTAATGGGTTTGGCCAGAAAGATATTTGCTCAAAATATGTCTGTTAAAAGTTTATCCTAAACTCACAGATAATATCTCCCAATTACACATACAAAACTGCATACATACATTGAACGAGAGGCTGCTTGTTTTTGCAGTGGTGCATTGTGTACTTGATCCTGACTTCAAACTTTTGCCCTCCTCTCCTGAGTCCAGGGTGATCTGCACAAGTCTCAAACACGCTTAAATTACACCAGCCCAAGATTTCATGTCTATATCTACAAGCTTTTTTTTTTTAACCTTGTATGAAAAGAAGGTTTAGCCAACTTTTATTTCAAAGACATCCAGGAGGGTGTGATTTCATCTATTTCTTTCTACAATGACAGGGAAGAATATCTGGTTGTGTCTGAGGATAGCTCAGTGGGTAAACTAATCAAGCCAAGGAATCCAAGTTTGAATCTCCATATTCGTGTAGGAAGCCACATGCTGTGGTGTCCATGGTAATTTCAGTATTCGTACAGTGCCAGGCTAGAGGATAGAGGCCTGCGTGGTGGAGACAGGAAAGTCAGCTTCAAGCTCTTGCACTAAGTTTTTGAGGATATTGTGCATGTTGCCAGATACACAGGACACAATGTGTTCACAAGGCAGAAGACAAGAAGAACCAACTTCCAAAGTTGCCCTAGATTCGGCATGTATTCTGGGTCCCCTGTATGCCTGCATTAAAATATATGGACATATACACAAAATAATTTTTGTTTTATAAAAAATTTTGGATGATAGATTTATTTACTCCTTGGTAGGCACTGCTCTCATCGTCTGTTTTTCACAAATAATATTGACTTCTGAGCTTGTTTTCTAAAACATAGAAATATATTTCAAATCAAATCAAGTGTTTTACTCAACATAATGACTCATCAAATTGACTCTGTCTTCATTAACTGAGAGAACAGGATTTTAAAATTCATTTCCATAAACCTTCTGAGAGTCTCTGAGTTTTATTAATCATTTTATTTGTAACAAGACAGTAACTATGTCCCTTAGTTTTCTGGTTTGGGGATAACTTTTAACAGTTTATAAAATGTAATATTCTATGAAGTAGTTTCCATTTTCTGTTTTCCAGTGCAAAATAAACACATTATAAAACCTACCATGTTAGCAAAAAAGAGACTATGCTGAAATAGTTCTACAGTAGCCCCTTTTAAACCTTCCAATGATTAGAGAATCACTTAGCTCTTATCATTAGGGTATTTTTATGTGTTTACTGCTGGCCTGGAACTTCCTATGTAGATCAGGCTGTCCTTGAACCTATGAGTGCTGGGATTACATTTGTGCCCACATACTTGGCTCAAATATATCCTTTCCCAGTTACCTCTGGCATCCTGTCATTTAAACTCCTTCTCATCTTTTCCCTACCTTGATTGTACCTGTTTTCAAAAGGCACTGATTGCTCTACACATCCGCTCCATTGTCTTGCAGAGTTTGAGCATTCGAGAAATGCTCAGGGTCTGAACTCCTCCAAAACTTTTGCTTTTCCATATTGGCTAAAGTACATGTTATCACAGCACATCTATCAGAGCCTCTCCATCATGCTAAACATGGGTAGGTATACACACATGCAAAGAATTGCTTTAGAATCTCATGAAATCACTAACCCTCTTCTCCCACAAAGCCTAGACCAGGAGCTCCTATCTGCATGCATTGTACATGCTGATCCACCTATCAGGTTAGACAACAAGCAACTTGAGCAGTAACATGACATTTTATACAAAGCATACAGTCTTACAGGCCTCACTACATGCTTCCCCATTATCATCACAGTATTTGGCTTCCTAACATGGGTGCTTTGGGTCTCTCAGGCTTTTCCATTCACATTGCTCATCTCTGTGACTAGTTCTTTGTATAAGCTGGGAAGCATTGAGGGAAGATGAACATCGCTTTCCACGTTTCAATCATTACTGTTCTTCCTAAGATTACTGATTTTCTCTGAATGGAAATACTTTTCACTAAAGCATTTGGCTTAGTGACAATCAGGACAAGCCTCATACAAACTTAAACTTGTTGTATGTTTAATTCATAGTAACGGAAGCAATTGTTCTAAGGTTTCTTTCTTCTTCTGTTTTCCAGGTTTCTTGAGCACAGGGGATCAGGCTGCCAAAGGAAACTACGGGCTCCTTGACCTCATCCAGGCCCTAAGATGGACTAGCGAGAACATTGGGTTCTTTGGTGGTGACCCCTTGCGAATCACTGTGTTTGGATCAGGCGCTGGGGGCTCATGTGTCAACCTGCTGACTTTATCCCATTATTCTGAAGGTAACCGTTGGAGCAATTCAACCAAAGGTATTATGCAGGTTGCAAATTTTGACAATTTTGGTGTCTGCATGCCACCGCCATCAGAACTACGTGATGCTCTGTAGATACTTCTCTGTTTCAACTAAGTGTTAGCTTGGGCTTAGTAACTGCTTAAAGCTGTGTTTTTAGCCTTTCTGTGCATGTTCACATTCCTGTCAGGCTCTTTTCTGTCTTCCGTGGAGCTGGGTCATGTGTTCTTCCAAGTCCAGTTCATGATGCTTAGCATCACAGTCGTTTTCCTTTCTGTCCAACGATGATCTGAGGGAAAGTCAGAGAAACACTCAACACTCGGTCCTCTCCACTTAGCCATAATCAAAATCAAGTATTTCAAACATCGCTGCTTGCAGCTCTTTATTAGCATGGAACTAATGAGGCAGGCAAATGCTAGTTTGTCTGGAAATGTGATTCTTCTTGTTGCCTAAGGAAAGAATGGATATTTGATTAGTTTGCATGCGTGATCCAAAATTGTCAAAGCGTTGAGGTCACTAATAGAGCCTTTGACCACGAAGAAAAACACATCTGGTTTTGTGGTTTTTCTATTTTCCACTCAAGTTTGTTTTTTCCTCCCAGAGCCTGGCAAAGTGGCACGGAGCACGCGCCTTCTTTAGTCCACAAAATATGTTGATTTCCATTTGCTGGCTTTGAGCACTTTCTCTTAAGTGCTGGCCATCTTACCAGGCATTCAGGCGCTCATTACAGTCCCATTATTGACTGGATTACAATTGCATTATTAAATGTAAGAACAGAAGAGCTCACAAAGCAAATACTTCCTATCTATTATTTATACATCACAAAGGAGAAAGCAGAATAGTCATCACCAGAGAGCGTCTTTGATGTCTGCATCCTAGTTGTTATAGTATGCGTGAGGAAAACAAGGTAGTCATTGCCAAGTGAAACTCATAGAGAACCTCAGCTTCCAACAATAAAATATTTGCTTTGTAATTTATAATTATGTGCATGCGTGTGAAGGGGTGGCATACACATGTAAATGCCACTGCCCACAGAGGCAACAGTCATCAGAGTCTCTGGCATTAAGAGTTACAAGTGGTTGCGAGTCATCAGAGAAGGGTGCTGGGAACTGAGCTCTGCCTCAGTTAGAGCATACAGCATTACACACTCCTAACCCTGAGCCATCTCTCCAGCCCCCAAAACAGTCAGTAGGTACTCAAACACATTTTTAGTGATCAAAGAAACATTTGAAATTCTAAGAGAACAGCCGACCGTTAGTAATTATGTCACTTTGATATAACATATTGCCATGGTTTACACGGCATCTCATTTAACAATGGTAGGATTCCGATTTCAAGTAACGTGATGAAAAAGATAAAACAGTTTTAATTGAGTAAATATGCTGCTCTATAATAAAATTGCTTATTTTGAAGTGATAAGGGTAGAACTTTTAATTAAGCAGATTAGATTCTTCTCTTCTTAGTATGAAATGAGAGCTAATGTTTAGCAAAGTTAACACTGGGCAACTTACACAAACCTCTTGGGATCATGTGATCAAATGTGGGCCTAAATCCAGTCAGCCAGTATCACAAGAGCACTGGATAAGGAGACATATCAATGTAGCAGGTGCTCATCACTTGGTGGACAGTGAGCAGTAGCACATGGTTCAACAAGCGACTGAGAGTCACCTTCCACCACACTCCTTCCGGAAGTATATCTGTTTCTCATTGGAGATGGACTTGACGTTGATCTTCTTCAAAACCCTTTCCATGAGCTGCTTGGCCCTACCAGGACAGCTATGGACAATTCCCTGAAGTTTTCAGATAGTCTCTACCCACAAGACAGACCTGGAATTTTGAGGCTATAAATTCCATGAAGGGTTCCATACTCCTCAGGCCTGCTGCTTCCAGGAGTCCCCAAAATCTCACATATATTTAACAAAGTCCTCTCACCAATGCTAAAACAAATAGCTATCTTGGGATCATCTAGTCACCATGTTTCAAGTGATACTTAACATAATATGATAAATAAAATTTGATATATTTAATATCACTGAGTGCTTGAGATAGAAAGAATACTATTTTTAATGACCACCTTTATTTTAGTAATACATATTTTAGTCAGTAAAATACTTGTCTGCTCAAATATCAACAGATCCTATATTTGCAACACTGCTGAAATGTCTATAATTTACTCTGGTAAACTTTGCCCTATCAAAGCAAAATGCATTCAAAAAACCAAAAAAAAAATCAGTATTTCTTGACCTTTTGAGCATTTTAAAAATTATCTAAAAATCACATTAATGACATATACAAACACATAAGCTTGTATGGAGCGAACTCTGGAACCAATTCACACAAGACTTCCACATTTTGTGTAAAGAACTATTTTCTCATTAACATGTATGAATAATTGAGCATGTTTTTTAAGTGAATGAAAACTTACCCAATTCTGGAAGTGAATAGTAAACATGAATTTTTAAATAAAATAGATAACCTATGTATTTTTTAAAATGCTATTAGCAAATACTCCAGGGAATCAAGTGTATTTGTAAATTTTAATATCATACAACTCTTACTAAACTGCACGTGCAACCATAATTTATAACCATTAAATGAATGAAGTAAAAAAAACTGGTCCATGTATGTGCCCTGTTTTCTAATAAAAACAACAGCACACATTCAACAATAGAAAAAGTTTAATTACCTCCTTCACACTATTCCTGCTGATGTTTTTCTTCTAACTTAGTGAAGGCATTTCTTAGGTTGTCTTCTTCAGAAAGATGAATATTCATTGTATAATATCTGTCAGAGAGGTCTAGAAATAGTATGTCATAAGTTATATTCTGTTTTGTGTGATTACCAGTGACATCCCCAGGGTATTGGCAAGTCTCAACTCTTAATTTCTGTGTGAGGCCCAAACAATAATTTTTCATATGTAATCTAGTAAAACAAGCATAACACAGTCATTTTGAGTGAAGCTGAAGATGCAGCCAAATTAAAAGAAACATTCCAAGCAGACAACGCAGCCTGATGAGGAGGCAAAGGGGTGAATTGGCTCTGTCCTGTCAGTGTTGATGACTGTCTCTAATGTTCCTTAACATTAATATTAAATTAAATATTTGAATCCTTGAAATACCCATATTTTCCAACTTCACCTCTTGTCCTTATTATGTCTTTGAAACTGCAAAAATTTTGAAACTCGAAGAAAATTCTGCTGGAATTATAAGATCTAGACCCACTTCACTAGTATTTTATACCCTGGGGATAACTTTATGTACCTTCTCTCAGACATAAAGTATCTGTGTTTTCAGTTGTACTTGGGATATTATATACACGTCTAAAATATCTGATGTTACTTTGGTATCATTATTCAATAATCACGTGAAACTCTTGTTGATTTCCCCATAGGACTTTTTCAACGAGCAATAGCTCAGAGTGGAACAGCCCTTTCCAGCTGGGCTGTTAGTTTCCAGCCTGCAAAATATGCTAGAATGTTGGCCACAAAGGTTGGCTGCAATGTGTCAGATACGGTAGAGTTAGTGGAATGCCTACAGAAGAAGCCTTACAAAGAACTTGTCGATCAAGATGTGCAACCCGCCCGATACCACATAGCCTTTGGACCTGTGATCGATGGTGATGTCATACCAGATGATCCTCAGATACTCATGGAACAAGGAGAGTTCCTCAACTATGACATCATGTTAGGAGTTAACCAAGGGGAAGGCTTGAAGTTTGTTGAAAATATAGTAGATAGTGATGATGGTATATCAGCCAGTGATTTTGACTTTGCTGTTTCTAATTTTGTTGATAATTTATATGGATACCCTGAAGGGAAAGACGTTTTGAGAGAAACCATAAAATTCATGTATACTGACTGGGCTGATCGTCATAACCCTGAAACCAGAAGGAAGACGTTGTTGGCTTTGTTTACGGACCATCAGTGGGTAGCACCTGCTGTGGCTACAGCAGACCTTCACTCCAACTTCGGGTCGCCTACCTACTTCTATGCCTTCTATCATCATTGCCAAACAGATCAAGTCCCAGCTTGGGCTGATGCAGCTCATGGAGACGAGGTTCCCTATGTGCTGGGGATCCCCATGGTTGGCCCTACAGAGTTATTTCCTTGCAATTTCTCCAAGAATGATGTGATGCTGAGTGCCGTAGTAATGACATATTGGACGAATTTTGCTAAAACAGGGTATGTATCAGAGGAATAAACTTAATTATAATTTTAATAGCAAATATCCTTTGAAGTATTCTTGAACAATGTATATATGTGCTTAAATTGTCTAAAATACTTTTCTTTGTATGTTTGTTTCTTTGTACCATGATTCTAGGGATTGAAACCAGGACCTTTCACATGCTAGAACACATACTCCATTACCATAGAGGATTTAACCCCATATTAAAATTACTTTTCTATTGTAGTGTTTTGAAGTTATTGCCTTACTCCTTTTGCATTTTAAAAGTATGTTAAGGAAGACTTGTATCTTTCTGTTATTGCTCTATGATAACATTACTTTGGCTTCTCACTTACATTGGTCATAGAATTACAGTTTTTAGCAGTGACAAACATTGTGTCCTAGTACTTACCAGTTCATAATACTGTATGCATAATGCTCTATGAATGCATAATACTGTATTC
Source organism: Myodes glareolus (assembly GCF_982192425.1). Classification (NCBI taxonomy): domain Eukaryota; kingdom Metazoa; phylum Chordata; class Mammalia; order Rodentia; family Cricetidae; genus Myodes; species Myodes glareolus. Next base: position 57,777,273 of record NC_142045.1, read on the forward strand.
ATCTTGGATTCTATGGATCTCACTTAATGTAGAAAAGAACCCGAGGTTCTGGCAGCTTCATATAAATACTCCTTTGCAGGATAGGTAAGCCCTGTGTTGACGTACATTTCTTCATGTGCCAGGCCCAAATCCGGAATTCACTCTTTCCTGCAATGATTCCGGGATTGAACTCACGTTGGCAGGTTTGTCCAGCAAACCCATAGATGGCTGAGCGTTTTCTTCTGAATCTTCTGACTAGATGGTAATCTCGAAATAAACAGGGAAAAAAGAATGTGAAACTTTTTTTCCTTAAATTGCTAAATTGAGGCAAGTGGCAAGTTAATATTAGAAAATTATCTAATGTTTTGTTAACTCTTCAATTAGACATTAAACATAATATTTTGACGAAGAAAATGAGTAAAATGTGTGTCCTCATAGATTCTTTCTTGTCTCTCCGCCCCTTTTCCTAGTGATCCAAATCAACCAGTTCCTCAAGATACAAAATTCATTCATACCAAGCCCAACCGCTTTGAAGAAGTAGCATGGACCAGATATTCCCAGAAAGACCAACTTTATCTCCACATTGGCTTAAAACCAAGAGTCAAAGAGCATTACAGAGCCAATAAGGTAAATCTCTGGTTGGAGCTGGTACCTCATCTGCATAATCTCAATGACATTTCTCAGTATACCTCGACAACAACGAAAGTGCCATCCACAGACATCACTCTGAGACCGACCAGGAAAAATTCTACACCTGTCACGTCAGCCTTTCCTACTGCCAAACAGGAAGATCCCAAGCAGCAACCGAGTCCCTTCTCGGTAGATCAGAGGGACTACTCCACAGAGTTGAGTGTCACCATCGCCGTGGGGGCGTCTCTGCTGTTTCTGAACATCTTGGCTTTCGCTGCCCTGTACTACAAGAAGGATAAGCGGAGACACGATGTCCATCGGAGGTGTAGCCCTCAGCGCACAGCCACCAACGACCTGACCCATGCTCCAGAAGAGGAAATCATGTCCCTCCAAATGAAGCACACTGACTTGGATCATGAGTGTGAGTCCATCCATCCACACGAGGTGGTTCTTCGGACCGCCTGCCCCCCAGATTATACTCTAGCAATGAGGAGGTCACCTGATGATGTTCCTTTAATGACACCAAACACTATCACAATGATTCCCAACACTATACCAGGGATTCAGCCCTTACACACATTCAACACATTTACTGGAGGACAGAACAACACACTGCCCCACCCCCACCCCCACCCCCATTCACATTCAACAACCAGGGTATAGCCAGATGAGAGAGACAAACTGCTTTTTTTTCTGATGGAGTACAGTAAAAGATTATTGAAGATTCCTTGGCTTTCAACTTGGAAGACTCTCACTATTTAATTAAGGAGGAATATTATGTGAATATACATATCAAGAACTTTGGGGGTTTTGAGAAATGAATTGTATATAGATATACACACAAATCAACTTTAAAAAAACAAATTTCAATTGCTTGAAGCAATTGTTCTGAATGATACTTTTTCATTCACATTCAAGAATTAATTTGTTGAAGATTTAAGTTACATACTGGAGTTAGGCATGTGGAACACCAAACAGGAAAGTACTGTGTCTGAAATACCTAACAAAAAAAGAAAAGAAATGAAAAGAAAATCAACTATGAATATGCACAAGGGACACACCAATGGAATGTCAGATAATTTTCGTCAGTTTTCATTTGGAGCCCTTTTATTGTGTAGACCATATTTGCATAAGTACACAGTGCACCGATGCTGTTAATGACATAGCAGAGGCTCACGCTGAATATTGCCAGTAAAACAAAGACGTCTACAGACTGGCAGGTACAACATTATCACATAAGTGCTGTCAGTACTAAGTCGTGGGGATCAAGGAGACTGGATATTTTTAGCACGATGTGCATGATAATTTATATGCTTGGTGGCTGTGCTGCTGATTAAGACGTAATTAAAATTCTTCTCATCCCATTGGAGTTTTTAATAGGAACTTCCTCCATCAATTGGCAGAACCTAAAGAAGATTTTATAAGGGGCGAAAGTAATTACAATAAAATAATTCGCAGTAGTTTCGATAATAGAGGGAATAGTTATTAAAGTCTATGGAGAAACTATAGGTACAGAGGTGAATACTCACTGATATGAGTCCCAGAAAATTTTCTTTGAGTTTAATGTTCTTTTCATCCCCATAGAAGTAATTTATAGAAATACACTCTAATTGGACACGAGTTAGCTGCAGATCTATAATTTGCTGCGGGTTTGTTACTCTGAAGTTTGTCCTTTTAGGTCAGGTGAAGTGCCACAGTTTTTCAGGGTGTAAGGATGCCCCAATAGTACCGCTCTGATTACAGTCCTCAGTTAATTGATTTACTCATGTTGCATGGCAAAATGTTTACTACTAATAATTCAATATCAAGTTCAGTCCCCTTTCACACTGCTTCCTTTCTCACTGAGGTTCACATGAATTTCCTCATGAGATCTGAGCAGAGGACAATATAGGTGCAGATCCTAGGGGAGTCAACAGCTGGAGGGTTCATCTTTCACACACGTGCAATTTCAAATGAATTATCTAAGACCACAGGAAACTCTGAAACCCTGTTGTTTACCAGTAATATCAGTATACCACAGACCTTTCCAAATGTTTGTATATGTAATCAGATGTACATTTATATTAAAAATGAGATGGACTTAAAGAGCACATCCTGATAAATGATTTCTCTCTTATCTGTACTATATTTCTATTAGACTAAAGTTATGTGATTTTTTTTTACCTTTTTTCAGATGACTAGCAATTTTGATAGTTTGTAAGATAACGCAAAGGACTTTCTCTGACTAACTGAAGTAACAGAAACCTTTCTTTCCAGCTACCCTTTTTCAAGAATTGAAAGCTTATTATACAAAAGAAAACACTTGTATACTACTTGATGGGAAGGACTTTGTGTATCTATCTCGACCACATCAGTGGTCCGTGGGTGAAATAAAGATAATCTGGATAATGACAATTAGACAACTGCTAAGAGACATGGTCTTTGCTCATTAAAGAGCTAAAATGTTTATTGTTGTTTTGTCTTTTATTTTGTTTTTCCAAAAAAGAATTCTAAAACAAAAGAAACAAGAGTGTCTCAGAGTCATTTTTCTAGAATGGTTGGGGTTTGGAAGACATATAGGCAACTGCAAAAAACATAACTGTGTGCTGAAAAAGCAGGTCCCATTTCAAATGAGACTCCAGAAACTTCAGTGCCCCTAGCTGAGAAATTCCAGTACTCATGAAACAATTACCTTTGCGATTTAAATATCCTTCCCCGAGGCGCCATACAAACATGGCGCCCATTGCTTTCACTTAAAAACACAAGTTCTTATGTTGCTCACCAGGGGAAAAACCTACCGGAAAAGAGAAATAAAGGTGCAATATTTCATTAAGTAAGTTATCTCTGCTCATAATACAGGAGTGGTTAGACTGGCATACATTTAAAAAGTGCTCTGCTTCAAGAGAATTTGCAAGTGTTAAGAAAGATATTGAGCTAACACTAAAAGATAAAAATCTACTTCAAGAAACTTATATGATTATAGCTTCTACTCCAAAGTACTTAATATCAATAAAAAGTTAAGAATTCTTCCACTTAACATATAGTCTCTGTCATAAGCAATGTCTGCAAAATCGGCATTGTTGACTGAGCTGATCATGCTTTAGACTTTGAGCTGTCGCTGAAAATGAACAAGAAGAACTGTGTAGCTGCTGAAGCACAGTTTAATCGTCCAACTGATTTTCACTACATTAAGCAAACCGTGCGATCAGAAACAGAAGTGACAGCAAATAAGTTGTGAATGACTACTTTCATGCTCATTAATTACTTCATCCTGTTACGTTTTAGCGGTTGCTCTGTTTCTATTTTATTATGAAAACATACTACATTTTCTAATGTCTACTTTTTGACAGTAAAGTTCCTCCTCCATGTTAGTTTAGGGGAATATTTTAGAAAATAGACCACAGCCTGATTGTTTTCTGGAACTGAAGGCAAACAAAGCATTCAGTTCAGGGGCCTGCCCTCTGGGGGTGTGGCGAAGGGATTGTGAGACAGTGTGAGCAGCTAGTAGGGATTGTGATTATCAACACTGGCTTCCAGAACGTGAAATGATGTCTTATATTAACTGTCTTCAAAGCTGAAATATAGTTTTAAATGAAAACCAACATTTGACATTTTCATTCAGTTTTATCTATTGTGTTTGATTATATTTATCTAGAAGATAATTTCCCGGGGGGCGGGGGAGGGATTGAAGAGAATACTAAAGTTAAAGAAATATTTTAGCATTATTTATCAATTCAGATTCTCTTGATTGAAAATAAATAGCAACAGAACAAGTATAGGACTGTGAGAACTCAGAAAGACGTCAAGGCAAAATAAGTTTGTTTGGCATTTTGTTTTTCTATAATTTTGCCAACATTCATCAAAAGATTTGTGTTGCTTTCAGTATGGGCTTAGAAATGTGGAGATGCCAGATTTAATAGTTAAAATGTTATTAAATAACATATTTAATGTTGAATGTGGATAAAATCTAGTTTGTTATAGATATCTAATAAATTTGAACACTACCTTTCATGTCATTTGGAATATAAATTTCTGAATCATCACAAATATCCAATTCAGAGACATTTTTTAGCTCAAAGCAGGAATTATTTCATTCATTTGAAATCTAAAAGTTGATCCAGCACGTACTTTAGTGAAGACATTTGACACATAGAAAAGGAAAAAAGAGCAACACAAACTTTAAAAGAATTTCCAAGGAGTCAGAGTGCATAGCATTATTCTGTTACCCATGCGGGATGCCTGTATTCAAATTCTCTACCTGTACTTCCAACAGTAATGATTTCACCGATGGGTATAGTCGCCCTGACACGTATATAAACATTCAGAAAGGAGACAGACAGTGGGGCAACTACCCCAGCCTTACCAGAGTCGAAGCTTCAGAAACGCTGGTGACTTTTCTTTGGCAAGTCTCAGTGAAGTATTTTCACACAGCCAGATGATGAACGGAGTTCCTCGGATGCTGTCAATGACCATGACAGTCCTTTGATGCTTGTAATTTTGTTTACTTCTGTGTGATTGGTTCAAGCTACTGGCCTTTTATTTCCAGTAATTAGTTGTTATAGACTATCACTTTTTAATGTGAGTGAAAATTTGATAATTTGGTTATACTTGCTCCCACATAAATTTAATTAATGAGCACATCCCTGCTGAGATCTTGCTATCATCCATTTAATTATCTTGCCAAGTTTTACTGTTAGAACAGCTGTCTTCATTTCTTAGTCACTATAGTAAGGGGAGGTCTCCTGCACTGGGCATGTGAACAGCAAAAACTCCAGATTTTCCTTAAAACTTTAAGTTTCCAAATGACGTAAAACATCATTGGGCTAACTTGATTCTTTCCTTTAAATTATGATTTGGTTTTAATTTAACATTTAGCTGCATTTTTATTAAGGGCAGAAATCAGTTCTATTTGTTTAGCATTACACAAACACAGACTTGAAAAGCATTGTACAGCTTTTAAGTGACTTTTCTTTCTGGTGTTTTATTTAGAAAATATCATTTTGTTTTTCAATCTGTACCCTCTGGCAATATCATTTAAAAGATAAAATAGAATGGCTACAGTATCCATTGCTAATAAAGAAAATTTATTTAGAAGTCGTGATTTTAATTTGATTTTTGTATCATATCAAAGAAGTCCAAGTATCCCTTTGGGAAGATTGAGGTAAACTTTTGGAATAAATGGTAGTTATTTGTGCATCTGATTTTAACACTGCTTAAGAAAGAAAACTCACAATTCTAGCAAACTTTCAGAGAATAGTGGCACACACCTTTTCCCCCAGCACTTGGGATGCAGAAGCACGTGGATCTCTGTGAGTTCCAGGCCAAATTGATCTGTATAGTCCACCCCAGGCCAGCTAGGGCTACACAGTGAGGCCTTGTATCCAAAAAACTATTTCAACTGGGTAAAATTATTTTAAAAGAAAGCAATTATTATGAGTGAACAAAAATTCAAGTCATATCTAATTTTTCTAGTGACCTCTTGCATCCTGTATTGTGTCCATACTCTATACCCTTTGTGTGCTGTAGTATATAGTGGATGGCCCTGCCAGATGCCTGTGCTAACATAGTGCACTTCACATCCTCTAAATAAGTACAAATGAGGAAGGACTTTGTTGTCTACCAAACAGCAAACTAATGCTCTTGCATTCTGATTTAAATGGTAGCAATGAATGATTTAACGAAACTTGTAAACATTTAATAACAAAAGCTCAGCAGCTGAAGTTCAAACAAACAAATGACATTTTCAGAATTGATGGCTATAACATGGAATAATTAAAGGGACTTTAGTGTTTATTATACATTCCGTCTAAAGTCATATCTGCCAACAAACCGATGGGAATGCCTCAGTGGTCAGGCTGTCACCATTTCGTTTGTGTTTGGGTAGGCACCGCTCTCAGTAGAAGTGCACTTGTTATCATGAGTAAGTACCACCATGGTTTCCAAGTGCTTCGGACTGTTTTAAACATCAGGCAATTTTCTTCTGTTTGGCACACACAAAGATGAATGTGCCCTTGCAACATCATCCTGTTATCCACAGGTGCAGGAATAGGGACCATTCTAACTTTTTGGAAACAGTGATATTTATGATCTCTTTAGTACTTGGTGAGTTTAGAGAAACACACTGAAAAGTTGAGTTGGAGAACTTGGAATTGGCCTGTTAGGAAAACAGAGGGGGCAAATACAAAATGTTCATGGAAAGACAAGGAAATAAGAAAGAAAGAGAAATGTCTTTAAGTTTTAAATTATTGATTCATCTCCAAATAATCTTTTGATTAATGTGTGGTGGTTTGTGAAAAGGAGAACATTTGAACCATAAATCTATTGAGATTAAGACTGGAGATTTAAATAGATAAAAAGGAGCCAGAATTTCTAAATATGTTCTTTAAATTTCTGTATAAAAGCAATATTTTCCAGTGAAATGCTGTTATTGTGAGTACTGCCTCCTGCCCCCGTCTGGAGCACTACCGTGGAGATCTTTGACTAAAGCATTTCTATCTCTCCTGAGAACAAGGGCCTTCACATCTAGAGCAGCCTCCTCTATACGAGGAGAGCCTCTTCTGCTGCTATTAACCCTTCTGTTTCCTGGCTTTTCAGCATACGATTTTGCCTACTTCTTCAATGGTGTTGAATTTGGGGGGAGTTCTGAAAATTAGTTTTAATGGGCACTGGCTTCCTCTGTTCTCAGGCCAGTTAGAAACCAGTGAACATCACTCAACAGTGTCAGATCATTCCTCAGCAAATGATACCCACTGTGTGTTAGACTGCTTGAGAAGTATTATATTCTAGGTCCAATTCTGGTACCTGTTAGACTATGGTTATCAAACTTGGAATAAATTCAACCATGTGGACGGATTGAGATCAATTTGTATACTATCTAGGAGAGCACCGTATCACCTCTTTTCTTCATTTTGTACGCTTCAAAATAATAGAATAGCATTTCCTGGCTTCATTAGACCATCAAATAAATTTCACTGCACAAGTCAGTCAAACAAGTGGATGACGGCAACCTTTAATACCAGTTTATTGTATGCCTTCTCTGCACCCATATTCTGCTGTAAGACTCAGCACGGAATACGGCATGGCCCGCTTGAGGCTCATCTCACCTTCACCTCCTGGCAGTCCCTTTACCTCTGCCTTAGTCCTCGTTTGTAGCTGTGCACCATTTTCCTTAGATGTGCACAATGGGTCTCTGGGATTCTAACCTAGTGACTACAGTTTATGAGATTTTGTCCTTGTATTTATGTACCTTTTTTTCTTTTGAAAGCAATAAGAGTTCTATGGCCAACTAGTCTGTAAAGACAAATGTCACATCTTCCATAAATCATTATCTCTTCAGAATAAAATTCCTCACCCCCAAAATTCCTAAATCCTTTACCATTTCAATCACAGTCCTGCGAAATTATTCTCAAGCAGTATGTTAGACAGTACAAAGTCTAGAACTGTGCACACAAACCCTTCGGTACAGTTGGTCTCTGTCCAGTATCTCCACTGCCACTTCTCTCACTACTTATTTGGTAATTTCAGATATTGTGTCCGTCTGAACTGACACAGACATCTGTAATTCAGATGGAGACTTACTGCTGACATGGCGAACCTCTTCTCAGTTATCCAAGGCTGAAAATAGCACAAGCCCTGTTCTCATGTGACTAGCAGCCAACTAACTGGCTTTCTGTCTACATGCATAGTCCAAGAAGGATTATTAGATCCATCCCATGATCTATTTACTTTCATTTAAAATAACTATTGTATGTCAAAGCTAGCCATGGTAGGACACTTGTTCTGCTTGTTCTGGATTTTCACTTTTTGGATGTTGCTGGTGCTTTACATTAAATTGTTGGTTGGTTAAATGGAAGGCAGTCTCATACTAGTCATCAATTATAATTAAAGTGTTGATTTAGACTTTCAGTGTCTATTTTGTTCTTGAGATAGCATCTCAATATGTTGCCCTGGCAGAGTAGTAACACACAGAGAATTGCCTCTGCCCCTGCCTCTGCTTCTACTTCTCCCTTGCCTCTGTCTCTGCCTCCTCAAGGCTGTGGTTAAAAGCCTAAGCCACCACGCCCGGTCCGTTCATCATAGTCTTAAAGTAGAGGGCTTAATGGAAAGTGAAGAAGCTGGGGGTGTAGCTCAGTGGGATAGCATGAGTTCAATCCTAAACAAAGGAGAGAGAGAGAGAGAGAATGGAAGTGAGGGTATCTATGTGACAAGTTTCTATGGAAGATAGAAGTAACTAACTAAACTCTCAAATTTATCCTTAACCAATCAAAATGGCACACAATCAAAATGGCACACATTTTTAGTTCTAATACTCAAGAGAAAGGTTGTGATTTTTATAGTAACACTGTATCTCAAAAAGAGAAAAATAAATACTCTTTGATTAATGACATTTTAAAGAGGACAATGATTTATTTGCTTACAGACGTGAGATAGTTACAAGTCAAGAACATTTAAAACCCTCAAGACTGAAAGAACAAAAATCAGCGTCTTCACCACCACATTTCAGGAAATACCCTAATGCCATTTCTGGTAGAGCAGCATAGTGCCAACCAGAGACTGACAAACGGAGCCTAGCAGCAAACTACAGACCAGCTTTAGAAGAGCACAGAACTTTGCATGTGTCCACAGTATCTGCCAATAAAAACACTCCTTAAATAGGATCTGTCCACATGAGGAAAAATACCACTGCCATACTGGATAAATATTTAATCCTAAATGACTGAAAATACAATCTTGAAAATTTATTTTCAAAGATTTTAGAACACATATAAAAATATTAACCTTTTATTAAGGTAGAGTCAAAAAAAGTAAACAATATACAAATGTTATGAAACAATAAGGGGAAGTAATAAGTAAAAATTAAAATCTCTGTGCTTCAGGTAACCATTTGTTACAAAATGAAACATAGCACCTAGTGTAAGTCAGTGTTTGCATCACACGTAAGAAACAAAAGCCTACGAAATGTGTTCAATAGAAAATCCTGTAACTCACCAAGTAAAAGACACATGTTGAGAAAATAAACTGATTAAATATCATTTTTCTCACTATAATCTTCACCAAAAAAATGAGAAAGGGAAAATATACAACTATTTAAAAAGAACAGGATAGAATATTAATGGCCAAAAGCTCCTAGAAGCTTATGGAAAATAAAAAGATAATGCACTAAAATTACTAACAATACAACACAATTTAAACCAGAACTAGAATGGTGAAGAACTGTTTAATATAGTTCAAATCGAAGAAATAAAAATTCCAGTGAAGATTTAATTCAAAGAAATTACAGAATACCTTGAGGGTAGTAGAATTTGTCTAAAAAAGAAATTAAAGTTTAAAGGTAGAAAAGTCAAAAATAGGAGATAAGGAAGAAAGTGAAAAAGGAAGGGATTCAGGGGGTGAAAAAGAGAGGATGGGAAGGAAGGAAGGAGGAAGAGGGACTTAATAAAAGAGGAGAGAAGAAGAGTAAACAGAAGTCAAACATGTGCCAAGAACCTAGAGATAAGAATAATGTGTGGAATGTGTGGGTGAAATCCTCAAAGAGGTGAGAAAAGAAAGCTAAATCAATAAAACGACTGTTCCGTTAAGAGTGCTAGATGTTAGATATTGAGGCATCAGACTTCAAAAGTGACGCTTTAAGAAAGGAGAAATTGAAATGGCAAATGGTAAGAGGAAATGTGAGGGCAAACTAGTGGTTTTTAGATCTAGCCATAAAATCACTTCACAAGTACGACAGTGTTCAAGAGACTCCTATCAGTAAAGTTCAGGAATGTTATTCGTGGGCATTTCCTGAGACAATGGCCAGATAGAGACCATCCGAGAGCAAAGACCAAATGAGCATTGGACTGCCAAGGGCAGAGTGCTTGTGATTATAGAAGATGAAAATTCAGACACAGGCTAACAATTAGAAACAGGAAGGCATAATGGGAGTCATAGACAAATATTTAATTACTTTCAATAATTATATTTGCATTGATGTCTCTTGCATCTTTTAATCTAAAACCACCTTGCTGTAATTTCCTTATAATTTAGTTGTTTAAAAAAAAACATTAACTTAAAATATCAGCTTTGTAGGAACTACCCTTTAGTGATAAATCGACAAAGAAAAATAAAGTATCTAGTCAGCTCCAAAAACATGATCATGCACAGGGAAGGAAAGGAATTATGACTGAAGTGAGCCCGTGGACAGCCTCAGGGATATCTTGCGTAACAGATTGGTTAATCTGGATACTCTCGCCCCTCTTAGGGTATTTTCCCCTCATAATGCTATATTATTCTAAACACTTATTTCATAGAGTTGTTCTGTTTCTGGTATATTATGCAGTAAATTATTAAGACTGTAATAAAATCAAAAGATCACATGAAAATATTTTCAACTAAAAGCCAGGTTTATGAACATTGTAATTCTCACTGTAAACAATGGGGGAAGTAATCAATGATGAACACAACTTTGAATGTCTGAACAGCAAGACAGAAGAAAAGTTCCTAGGCTTCCCAGGTTGGAACCAGAGAGAGCTGTACCATCAGCTGTAGTACTTAGAACACACTGTCTAACCACATTCATGGTTCTGAGAAAAAAAGTTATGATAAACTCAGAACCTCATATCTAAACAAAATATGACTGTAGAGCTTCAGTTCACATAGAGATGAATGCAGTGGAAAGAGAAGAGAACCAAGACCATGGTTCAAGAGCTAGGAGAGAACCCACATGTGGTAATAGCAAGCCAAGACAATGAAATTAAAATTGATAAACTATCTGCTGTTTTGAAGGCTATGTGGTTTCAAATATCATATTTATAGTTTTTCCTATAAGGATTTATAAAATTATAACTAAATGGTAATTATAAATGCAGAGAACAAAACAGAATACAGGAATATATATGTGCTATAGGAAATGGAATGTATCAAGTTTGTGCACATGAAGGACAGTGGGCTTACAAGATGATTTTTATTAATGGCTGAAATCAGGATGCTTTCATTATGACACTGTTTTTGGTTGACTTTCAAGAATGTTCTTCCAATTTCTATTCCCACTAAGAGCGTATTAGAGAACCTGTTTATCTTTAGCTGATAATGTGATAATCAATTTTTATCTTTTCCATTATAATAAAATGGAATTTCGTTATTGTATTAATTTACATTGTAAAATTGAAGTAATTCATCTTTTCTCGTGGTTATAAGCCATTGCCTTTCTTTTATATATTTAGCGTACTCCTTTACTTTGTATCTATTTTCTATGGTTTATAAGTCTCTTATTAGGATTAGAGGCATTATGTTGATAAATAAAGTCTGTGCTTTTGTCATGTGAGTTGTACATATTTCTATTCCATGTTTTTCTCTTTTTATAATCCGTGGGCTTTCTGTGAAACAGAAATGCTCACATTTTAGGATTTAAGTGAATTTGCATTTCTTCTGTGTTTTCTGGATTTTGTTTGTGCTTACAAAGAATTACCCAATCCGATATTATTTGATCCACAGTTTGAGGGTATAATAGATCCATCTGTATTCAAGAAATCAAGGCAACAGAAGCTTGAGACCACTGTCTCAGAATGTCTGAAGTCAGGAGGAAGAGAGGACTGGGTGAACTCAACTCACTTTCTCCTTTAAGTTTAGGAAATGCTGCCTCCCTCATATGTGGGGTTCTTCATTTCTCAATTTACCCATTCCCTACCATCTCCAATAGAGGCTAACCTCATGAAATTTATCCTGTGAAGATATGCTTTGTGGTTTATCTCCTACTTGATTCTAGAACCTACCATGTTGATAGTAGTAACCATTAAAGGAACATTAGCTCATGAAGCATATTCATATTTTAAAAACTTTTTTTCTTTAACTTGCATATTCTAGTTATACATCATGTTATACATCATGTGACATATAAATGCATGCATATAATGTTTAATGGCAATGATAGCTAATATTTTCAATTGTTTATCATTCTTTCATGCTAAGAGCATTGGAAATCTTCTCAGCCATTTGGGCATGTAGGATTAAATTGTTGCCCACCACAGTAACGATCCTGGCCATAGAGCCCTGCAGTTCTCTGCCGCTTCTCAGCTGCACACTGCATCTGCTCGCCATCCTGTTTGTATTCATCCCTGGCTCTGACAATCATGGCCCTGCCTTCTGCTTCCATGAATATATTAGCTGTCACTTAATATTAAGAATTGGGGGGGAGGGAGGTGATCACACATTTGTAGAGCGCTGTAATCACAAGAAAAAGTAGGGAGCAAAAGCACTCCCAGGCCTCTCTGGGAGCACATCAAGCCTCTCTACTTAGTCAGATCCTTCACACCCTTCTTGAGGGAGGAGCTATGTGAATCTGTCTGTTTCTCTCCTCCACACACCCTTCCCAGTCCCCATAAAGATCTAACCTCTAGTCCTAGACCCGGCCATATATCATGTCCACCAGCCCAGCCTTCTATCTGACTGCGCAGCACCTAAGCCAAAGCCTTCCTTTAGCCCCAACCCACCTGCACCTTCTGCATTCAACTTCAACATGCTTTGTCCATAACAGACACAGAACTAATAAAAAGATTCATGTGTTCTATATGTGGTATATAATTAAACTTATAAAATTAAATTTATTAAACTTATGAATAGGAATTATGAAAATATGAACAATAGTCTGGGAGCAGGTGGTGCACACCTTTAATTCCTGCAATTGGGAAGTAGAGGCAGGTCGATCTCTATGGGTTTGAGGTCACCCTGGTGTACAGAACAAGTTCCGGGGACAGGCAGAGCTACACAGAAAAACCCTGTCTTGAAAACAAAAAAGAAACAAAACAAAATAGACAACACCCAAAAAGAAAGAAAAGGAAAAATCAAAGCAGTAACACTTTTCCCCCAAATCTATGAGCCTATAAAATGTTCTCCAATGTAAATTACTCAGATGAACACTAGGACACAGAATTTTAAAGAACAATCATAAGCTTTACCCAAAAATTTATTAAGACACAAAGAAATAACTTCATGAACTTAAAGAGAATAAACTTAGAATTTAGAAAGAATAAACACCTGAGTGATGCCCAAGGAAACACAAACATAAGACTGATAGAAATTATGGAAGCAATTCAGGACTAGGAAGCAGAATTCAATATTAGATTAAAACCTTAAAATAGATTCAGGCTGAAATGAAGATGTAATTGAAAAAAAAATAGTATCCCAAAGAAAAAATTCAAGGAAAAACCTTACAAGTAGAATGAATCAAACAAATGATAGAATATTGGGTCTTGAAATGTGAGAATGTAGACAAGCAGATAAAAAAATATGAAATTTAAATATAAAAATCATTATAAAGGAACATTCAGGAAATGTGGGTCACCATGAAAAAAATTAACATTTGAATTATAGGAACAACAAAGGAGAATAATCCCAGATCAATGGCAAAGACCTTATCTTCAACATGATCATAGAAGAAAACTTCCACAAACTAAGAAAAGACAGACCCATTTAAATACAAGGAACACCAAAAAAGAAGAAATAAGAACTAAAAGGACAAAAGCAGAAAATAAACTCTTTCTTGCCCTATGATAGTTAAGACACTCTGTATGCAGAAGAAAGAAAGTTTATTATGAACTGCAGTAGAAAAAAAGTTCAAGTCACATATAAAGGAGAAACCACCAGCATAACAGCTCATTTTTCAGTAAAAACTTTGAAAGCCAGGAGAGCCTGAAACAGTGCATTGCAAGTCCTAAAGGGTCACAAGAGCCAGTCTTGACTAATTGTAACGGTTTGGAGAAAAATGCACCCCTGTAGGCTCATAGAGAGTGACTCTAATAGGCAATATGGCTGTGTTGGAGGAAGTGTGTCAATAATGGGCAGACTCTGAGTTCTCAGGTGATCACTGACCTGTCTATCACTAGACAGGTCTAGTGTGATAGTCACTTCCTGATGTTTGCAGATCCAAATGTACATCTCACTGCTACATCTCCAGCACAGTGTCCGTTTGCATGCTGAAGTACTTTCTGCCATGATGATAATGGACTAAAGTTCTGAACTGTAAGCCAGTCCCAACTGAACGCTTTCCTTCATAAGAATTTCTGGTGTCATGTCTCCTCACGGGAATAAAACCAAATGTGCCCAATAAGACCAAATGTTCCCAAATGTAAGATCAAATGTACCCAATCAAACTATCAGCAATATTTGAAGGAAAGAAAAAAAAAAACTTTTTTTGTGATATAAGCAGCATTAAAAAAAATTGTGTATCTAACTAATTAACATTAAAGAAATTCATAAAGCAATTTCTCCAGCTGAGGAGTGGAATGAACAAAGCCAAAAGACTGTGATAGAAAAACAAAGCTGTAATTATTGAAACACAAAAGTTCAACAACACAGTGATTGCAATCAACACACCTTTCAATAAATTTACAGGTTAATGGCCTCAGTTCTCCAACCTAAATACACAGGCTGACTGAATGGATGAAGAAAGAAAATGCTGTTTACGGGAAACATAGCTTAGCTTTGACATAGGCACCGCCTTAGAGTGAAATGACGGGCAAAAGTATCCAATCAAACCGAACCAGGAAGGAAGCATATGTCCATATCCTAACATTTGATGAAAAGGCTAAAACTTAACTCAGCAGAAGAGATAAAGAGGACACGTCATTCTAATTAACGAAGCAGTTAACTATGAAAGCATTACTATCCTAAACATATGCATCAAATTCTGGTTTACCCAATTGTATAAAGTGTACTCTGGAATTAAAGACACAGATTAACAATCCATTAATAATAGCTAATTTCAATATTTTATTTTCTCAAATAGACAGGTCATCTGTTCAAAAAAGAAAAAAGCAGGCAGAGAAACATCAGAATTAATGTCATCATACATCAAACGGCCTCAACAGATAGCTGTAGAATATTCTATTCATACACCAAAGAATATGCATTATACTCAGCAGTACATGGAAACTTTTCTAAAATAGACCACATCCTGGGATGCAAAACAAATCTTTACAGTAGAAAAAGATTGAAATCACTCTTGTGTACTTCCTGACCACAATGCAATAAAACTTAAAATTGCCAACAAACAATCCTAGGAAGGATGCAAACTCATGGAGATAAAATAGCTCATTACTAAATGATGAATTGGTCAAAGAAGAAATCAAACATTTTTCCTGGAACTAAATGAAAATAGAGCACGAGAAAATCTGGAATGCACTGAAAGCAGTCCTCCGAGAGAAACTGATAGCTTTAAGTGCCTACATTAAAAAAAAAAAAACAAAAAAAAAAAAAAACAGAATGGGTACAATAAAATCGCTTAATGATAACTCAGAATGTTGGAAAAGCAAGAACTATCCAAATCTAAAGACAGTTGACAGCAAGAAATAATAAAAAGTCAGAGACTTAATCAACATAATAGAAACAAACAAAAAACATAAAAATCAACAAATCTTAAAGCTAGTTCTTTGGCTTCTCAAAGAACAAAATTGAAAGGATCTTGATCCAACTAAACAGAAGAAAGAAGCTATGCATATTTTCATCAATATGGAAAAGGTATGTGATTGGATTAAATGTTAAATATGTCAACATAGAGATACTGTCCTGCATTATCCAAATGGACCAGAAATATAAAGCAATATTTCTTGAGCATGGAGGAAAGAGACAGCAATGTCCAAAAGGAAAACTGACAACAAAAACAGAGGCTGAAATGAAATAAACTGTAGGCCTTAAAGGGTGAAAGGCCATGCTAAGGAATGTAACTAGCCTCTGTCTTAGTGTTCTGTTGCTGCAAAAAGACACCATGACCACTGTAATGCCTATAAAAGAAAGAAATTAACTGGGGCTAGTTTACAGAGATTTAGTCAATTGTCATCATGATGGGGTAGCTTGGAAGCCTCTAGACAGACTTGATACAAGAGAAGGAGCTGAGAGTTTTATATCTGGATCTCCAGACAGCACAGAGAGATGGTGGGCCTGGTTTGAGTTTTCAAAACTCTAAAACCCACCCCCAATGACACACTTCCACCAGTAAGATCACATCTACTCCAAGGGGACACTGACTAATTCCTTCAAACAATGCCATTCCCTAAGCATTCAAACACATAAGCCTATGGAAGTATTCTTATTTAACAACCACATCCCACTCCCTGCTACACCCGCCCCCTGTGGCCATAGGGTTCTAGCTGTACCATAACGTGAAAATGCATTCATCCAACTTCCAAAGTCCTCATTTGTATACTACAGTCTCAACACTGTTTAAGGGTGCAAAGTTCAAAATCTCTTCTGAAACTCATGGCACTCTCTTATTTGTATTCCCTTGTAAATCAAAATCAAAAAGCAGATTACATTTTCCCAACATATAATGGCTCAAGATATATGTTAACATTCCAAATGGGAGACAAGCGAGCACAGTGAGAAAATCCTGGACCAAAACAAGTGGGAATTAGCTGGGCAAACTGCAGACTCTGCACCTTCATGTTTGATGAGCACTTTCATCAGATCGCCAACTCTTTTAACTTTGTTGACTTAGCACACTTCTTTTTCTTGGGTTGGCTCCATACCCTCTTAGCAGCTGGCCTTCCCATGTATCCCCGCGGCTTTGGTGTGGTGAACATGTCAAGGTCTCCAGTGAAGTCTACGCTTCACTTTCACAGTGTCACATAAGGGCCTCCTGGGCCTCCATGCAGAGTCATACCTGATACAGCTTTCTTGAGGGATGGGGATTTTTGTCAACCAATTATCTTCAAGAGGTGGCACCAAGTTAGGTTGTGGCTTTCTGGGCCTGGGAGTTTGCAGCACAGGTGCCCTCTCTCTCTCTACATGTGATTCCCTCACAGCACAGCTCAGATTGCACTTCTCGTTCCTGTTTTGTGAGTAGTTTTTCCCTTATAATAGATAAAAATATAATTGTTTTATCTTTTACATTGCCTGGTTATTTCCAGAACCGAGCTAACTTCATCACATTAGCTGAAGAAACAGATTCCTTAACCCCTGTCTTGTATTCTTGACACTAAGTCCACAGCGACATGGCCAACTCTTACAAAGGAAAGAAATTAATTGGAGATTGCTTATACTTTCTAAGGTTTTATACATTTATCAGCATGACAGGAAGCATGGTAACACACAGACAGTCATGGTATTGGAGAAGTAGTTTAGGAGTTCCACATTCAAATCTTCAGGAAACAGTGAGGGAGAGACATTGGTTCTGGAATGAACTTTTTATAACTCCAAAGCCCATCTCCAATAACATGTCCCCCAATAAGGCCATACCTACTTCAACAAGGCCACGACTTCTAATCTTTTCAAATAGTATCATTCCCTAAGAATTCAGATATATGGGCCTATTGGGGCCCTCCTTAGTCAATCACTACATCCTATGAGATTTAGAAAAGGCAATCAAATATATTCTTATGTGGACTTCAGAACTAACACAGTTCTGCCAATACTTTCAAGTAGGCCTTTTCAAATTCATTTCACACTTTTGACATCCAGAAGTATAAAGAAGGAAATATAGTGTTTTTTAATTAATTTATTTATTGCACATACAGTGTTCTGCTTACATGTATACTGACAGGCCAGAAGAGGGCACCAGATCTCATTACAGATGGTTGTGAGCTACCATGTGGCTGGGAATTGAACTCAGGACCTCTTGAAGAGCAATCAGTGCTCTTAACCTCTGAGCCATGTCTCCAGCCCCTGAAATATGGTGCTTTAAACTACCCTAAGTTCATGGTGATATTTTATATAGCAGCAATAAGAAACTCATACAGAAGTAGGTACCCCCGATATATCTATTTAATATAGGAATTACTAGATAAGCAGCCCATAAAGTATATGACAGAACAAATGGATATAGGCTACAACTTAGATGTATCTGAGGGAGGAAGGAAGGTAAAAAAAAAATGTTCCAATTGAATGCGGGTATGTAAAGAAACAAATACCGACCAGTCTCCCACATTCTAATGTGGGCATTAAAACTAAGGTGGGCAATGAAACATGAGAATTATATAAATAAAGCTTGTTCTCACATGTTGGGGCATGTTTGGTGTTAGAGGCCGTACAACCAGGGGAACTTGTACACAAAATGACACAAAATTTGTCCCAAGAATCTGGGACTGCTATGACATAACCTATATACAACTGAAATATGATGATAAACAGAATTAGTAAGGCAACATGATTGTTCCTAAATGCCACGGGAAGCCAAACTCTTTCATCTTAAGAAGACAGTGAGGCTGCATTGGGAACTGTGAAAATCGTATTATCACACGGATATGTTAAGGTTGAACTGGTGGCTTCCTGTACAGTATTTGGGTAGGAAAAAAAAAGACAAAAAAATACTTTAGACATCACAAATATCTTTCAGAGCCACAATCTCTTTGGGTTCTAGTAGAAACCTTTTCTTTTCTTTTTAATTTAAATTTATGTTTTTAAAATAATCTTTTCTCATTTTACATACCAATTCCAGTTCCCACTCCCTTCCCTCCTCCCACTTCCCCCATCTCTCCCCACGCCAATTCCACCACTTCTCAGAGAGGGTAAGGTTTCCCATGCAGCATCAACCAAGTCTAGCACATCGCTTTGAGGCAGGACCACATCCCTTCCCACTATATCTAGACTGAGCAAGGTATCCTCTGAAGAGAACAGGTTCCAAAAAGTCAGTTCAAACATTAAGGGTAAATTCTGGTCCCACTGCCAGTGACCCAACACTACTCCGGCCATACAACTGTTACCCACATTCATAGGGTCGAATTTGGTACTATTCTGGTTTCCCTGAAGTCAACCCATAGTCAGTGAGCTTCCATTAGTTCAGATAAACTGTTTCAGTGTGTATTCTTATCATGGTCTTGACTGGTTTGCTCATATTATTGCTTCTATTTCTCTTTCACTAGACTTTGAAAGCTCAGTTCAGCGCTTCACTATGGATCTCTGCAAAAGCTTCCATCAGTAGCTGAATGAAGGTTCTATGATGACAATTACAGTAGTTATCAATTTGATTATGGGAGGAGGTCAGTTCAGATACCTTGTCCACTATTGCTTAGGGTTTTAGCTGGGGTCATCTTTGTGGATTCTTGGGAATTTCCCTAGAGCTAGGTTTCTTGATGTCCCCATAATGGCTACCTCAATCAAGACATTTCCTTCCTTATTCTCCCTCTCTGTCCTTCTTCCATCATGACCATACCCTCATTCAGAGGGACTAGTTTCGTCCTATGTTTGATCCTTCCCAGTCTTGCTGGAGTTGGGGAGCTTCCTTTAGCTCAGGTAAACTGTTTCAGTGGATGAAACCATCATGGTCTTGACCTCTTTGCTTATATTCTCATTCCTCCCACCCTTCAACTGGCCTTTGGGTGCTCAGTCCAGTGCTCCAATGCAGGTCTCTGGCTGTTTCCACCAGGTGCTGGATGAAGATTCTATGGTGATATTTAAGATATTTAACAGTCTGACTACAGGACAAGTCAAGATCAGCCCCTCTCTTTTCTATTGCTTAGGGTCTTAGCTGGAGCCATCCCTGTGGATTCCTGGGAATTTCTCTAGAGCCAGGTTTCTGCTAACCCTATAATGGCTCCCTCAATCAAAATATTTCTTTTCTTTCTCTCACCTCTGTCCTTACTCCATCATGACTATCCCATTTCCTCAAGTTCTCCTCATCCCTCCCCTTGTTCCCTCCTCTTCCCCTTCCATTCTTCCTTCTTCCCCCACCCCTATTCTCCCAATTTTGTCAGGCAATCTTGTCTGTTTCCAATTTCCAGGTGGATCTATATATGTTTTTTTGGGGGGTTCACCTTATTACTTAGCTTCTCTAGGATCATGAACTATAGGCTCAATATTCTTTGTTTATAGCTAGTATCCACTTACGAGTAAGTACATACCATATTCATCTTTTTTGGGTCTGGGTTACCTCACCCAGGAAAGTGTTTTCTAATTCCATCCATTTGCACTGAAAATTCAAGATGTCCTTATTTTTCACTGCTGAGTAGTACTCTAATGTGTACATGTGCCACATTTTCTTTATCAATTCTTTGGTTGAGGGGCATCTAGGTTGTTTCCAGGTTCTGGGTATTACAAATACTGCAGCTATGAACATAGTTGAACAAATGCCTTTGTAGTACGATTGAGCACCTTTTGGATATATGCCCAAGGGTGGTATTGTTGGATCCTGAGGTAGGTTGATTCCTAATTTTCTGAGAAACAAACATACTTATTTCCAAACTGGCTGAATAAGTTTGCATTTCCACCAGCAATGGATGAGTGTTCCCCTTACTCCACATTCTCTCCAGCATAAGTTATCATTAGTGTTTTTTATTTTAGCCATTCTGACTGGTGAAAGATTATATCTCAGAGCTGTTTTGATTTGCATTTCCCTGATAGCTAAGGATGTTGAACATTTCATTAAGTATTTTTTGGCCATTTGAAATTCTTCTGTTAAGAATTCTCTGTTTAGTTCTATACTCCATTTTTAAAATGGATTATTTAGGAATTTGATGTCTAATTTCTTGAGTTCTTTATATATTTTGGAGATCAGTCCTTTGTCTGATGTGGGGTTGGTGAAGATCTTTTCCCATTGAGTAGTCTGCATTTCTGTCTTATTGACTGTGTCTTTTACTTTACAGAAGCTTCACAGTTTCAGGAGGTCCCATTTATTTATTGTTGCTCTCAGTATCTGTGCTACTGGGGTTATATTTTGGAAGTGGTGTCCTGTGCCCATGCATTGAAAACTACTACCTACTTTCTCTTACATCAGGTTCAGTGATTTATATTGAGGTCTTTAATCAATTTGGACTGGGGTTTTGTGAATAGGGATAGATATAGATCTATTTTCATATTTAAACGTGCTGACATCCAATTATGCCAGCACCATTTGTTGAAGATACATTATTATCCATTGTATAATTTTAGCTTCTCTGTCAAAAATCAGGTGTTCATAAGTATATGGATTAATAACCAGGTCTTAGATTTGATTTCTTTGACCAGACTCTCTGTTTTTATGCCAGTACCAAGCTGTCTTCATTACTCTGTAATAGAGCTTGATGTCAGAGATGATGATGTCTCTGTAAGTTCCTATATTGTACAGAATTGTTTGGGCTTTCCTAGATTTTTTGCTTTTCCATATGAAGTTGATTATTGTTTTTTCAAGGTCTGTGAAGAATTGTGTTGTGATTTTGATGGTGATTGCATTAAATCTATAGAATACTTTTGGTAAGATTGTCATTTTGCTATGTTGATCCTACCTGTCCAAGACCATGGGAGATCTTTCCATTTTCTGGTATCTCCTTCAATTTCTTTCTTCAGAAACTTAAAGTTCTTGTCAAATAAGTCTTTCACTTCTTTTCTTAATGTTACACCAAGATATTTTATGTTATTTGTGGCTTTTGTAAAAGTTAATGTTTCTGCTATCATTTATATATAGAAGGGCTACCAAATTTTTTGAGTTGATCTTGTATCCTGCTACATTACTGAAGGTATTTATCAGCTGTAGGAGTTCTCTGGTAGAGTTTTTGGGATCATTTACATGTGCTATCATATAATCTGCAAAAACAAAAGTTTGACTTCTTCGTTTCCAATTTGAATTACCTTGATCTCCTGTTGTTGTCTTATTGCTATTACCAAAACTTCAAGAACTATGTTGAGGAGATATGGAGAGAGAGGACAATCTTGTCTTGTTCCTGATTTAATAGAATTCGCGTTGATATATTATTTTCTCCATTTAATTTGCTATTGACTGTTGGCTTGTTGCAATGCTTTCATTATACTTAGATATGTTCCTTATATCCCTGGTTGCTCCAAGGCCTTTATCATGCAGCGATATTGGATTTTGTCAAATGCTTTTTCAGCATCTGATAAAACTATCATATAGATTTTTCTTTTGTTTATTTATATATAATTCAATTGATAAATTTTCATATGTTGAACCAGCCCTGCATCTCTGGAATGAAGCTGACTTGATAATGGTGGATGACTTTTTTTATGTGTTCTTGGATTTGAATTGCCAGTATTTTGTTGAGTGTTTTGCATCCATGTTTATGAGTGAGATTGGTCTGTAATTCTCTTTTTTTTGTTGTTGAGTCTTTGTTTGGTTTTGGTATCAGGGTAACTTTAGCCTCATGAAAAAGGGTTTGGCAATGTTCCTTCTGTTTCTTTGTGTGTGGGGGGGTTTGATGACAGCTTCTATTTTCTTTTAGTTTATAAGTCTATTTAAATTGGTCACCTGGTCTTGATTTAATTTTGGTCTATGGTATCTATCTAGGAAATTGTCCATTTCTTTTTTGTTTTCCAATTTTGTATAGTTCAGGTTTTTGTAGTATGACTGAATGATTCTCTAAATTTCCTCAGTATCTGTTGTTATTTTCCCCTTTTCATTTCTGATTTTATTAATTTGGTTTTTCTCTCTCTGCTTTTTGATTAGTTTCGATAAGGGTTTGTTTTTCTTGTTGATTTTCACAAAGAACCAGCTCTTTGTTTCATTGATTCTTTTTATTGTTTTCTTTGTTTCTATTTTATTGATTTCAGTTCTCAATTTGATTATTTCCTATTTTTTTTTTACTACTCCTGGGTATGTCTTCTTTTTGTTTTGAGATTTCAGGTGTACTGTTAAGTCACTATTGTGAGCTTTTTCCATTTTCTTTATGTGATCACTTAATGCTATGAAATTTCCTCTTAGCACTGTTTTCATAATGTTCCATAGGTTTGGATATGTTATGCCTTCATTTATGTTGAATTCTAGAAAGTCTTTAATTTCTTTCTTTATTTCTTCCTTATCCCAGGGGTGGTTCAGTAGTTAACTGTTCAATTTCCATGAGTTTGTAGGTTTTCTGAGAGTAGTAGTATTGTTAAATGCTAACTTTAATAAGATACAGGGGGTTATTCCAATTTTTTATATCTATAGATATTTGCTTTGTAACAGATTATGTGATCAATTTTAGAGAAGGTTCTATGAGGTGTTAAGAAGAAGGTATATTCTTTTATGTTTAGGTGGGATGTTCTACAGATGTTTGTTAAGTCCATTTGATTCATTACATCTGTTAGTTCTCTTATTTCTCTGTTAAGTTTCTGTCTGCTTAACCTGTCCATTGGCAAGAGTGGAGTCTTGAAGTCTCCTACTATTAGTATGTGGAGTTTGATGTGCAATTTAAGTTTTAGTAATATTTCTTTTACATATGCAGGCACTCTTGTATTAGCAGCATAGATGTTCAAAATTGAGATTCCATCTTGATGAATTGTTCTTGTTATGAGTATAAAGTGTCCTTCTCCACCTCTTCTGATTATTCTTAGTTTGATAGTTATTAGGATATCTACACCTGTGTGTTTCATAGGTCCATTTGATTGGAAAACCTTTTCCCAAACCTTTACTCTGAGGTAGTGTCTGTCTTTGAGGTTGAGGTGTATTTCTTGTATACAGCAGAAGGCTGAATCCTGTTTTTGTATCCATTCTCATAGCCTATGTCTCTTTATAGGTGAATTGAGTCCATTGATATTAAGACATATTAATGACCAGTGGTTGTTAATTCCAGTTATTTTTTGATAGTAGTGTTTGTGTGTTACCCTTCTTTGGGTTATGCTGGTGGGGAATTGTCAGTTGCCTGTGTCCTCTGTCTTGGTCCACTCAGTGTTGTAGAATGCTCTTGGTTCCCTCAGTATTGTATCAAGCTCTCAGCTTTTTGGTGTGGTGGGGCTAGTCACTTGGATGGTCTGGTCAATATGGTTGGGTTTAGGGGAGAGCCTACCCATACGAAACTCCTTGCTAACTGGCTAGAAAAGCTGAGGGAGTTGGGAGAGGGGTCAAGGTTTTTGTCCTATTGTGGATGTCTTAGAGAGTAGGGTATCCTGCTGCCTGTCTGGTCTTTTACCTCTTAAGTTCCCTCAGTATTGGAGCAAGTTGTTTTTCAGAGTTTTACTGAGGTTTCAGGAGGAGAGGCAGGTTTGGGGCCAGGGTGGAACTAGTAGTTTAGAGGGGCCTGTGGATTGGTTTGGGTTTTGCGAGAGCCTACCCACAGGAAACTCCCTGCTGGCTGGCTAGAAAAGCCAAGGGAATTGAGGGAGGGGCCCAGGGTTTTGTCCCACTGTGGACATCCTAGAGAATGAGTTGTGCTGCTATGTGCCTGTTCACTCACCTCTTAAGTCCCCTCAGTATTAAAGCAAGCTGTGTTTCCATTAATGTAGTTTCTTTCCTTTTTTTAAATTTATTTATTTATTAAAAGTTTCCACCTCCTCCCCACCTCCCTTTTCCCTCCCCCTCTCACCCCTCCCCATTTTGGGTATATACCCAGGAGTGGTATTGATGAATCCTTAGGTAGGTTGGTTCCCAATTTTCTCAGAAACTGTCATACTGATTTCCAAGGTGACTGTGGAAGTTTACATTTCCACCAGTAATGGAAGAGCGTTCCTCTTCATCCACAGCCTCTCCAGCATAAGCTATTATTGTTGTATCTGATCTTAGCTATTCTGACAGGTATACGGTGATATTTCAGAATCGTTTGATTTGCATGTCCATGATGACTAAGAATGTTGAGTAATTCCTTAAGTGTGTTCCATCTATTTGAGATTCTTCTGTAGTTCTTTGTTTACAGCTGTACCCCATGTTGTAATTGGACTATTTGGTATTTTGCTGTCTAATTTCTTGAGTTCTTTGTATATTTTGGAGATCAGTTCTCTGTCTGATGTGGGTTTGCTGAAGATCTTTTCCCATTCAGTAGGTTACTGTTTTGTCTTATTGACTGTGTCCTTTGCCTTATGGAAGCTTCTCAGTTTTAGGAGGTCCCATTTATTTATTGTTGTCTCACTGTTTGTGCTACTAATATTACATTTAAGGAATGGTCTCATTTGCCCATACATTCAAGGCTACTTCCCACTTTATCTTCTATAATATTCAGTGTTGTTAGATTTATACTGAGCTCTTTGATCCATTTGGACTTTAGTTTTGTGCATGGGGATAGATAAGAATCTATTTGCATTCTACATGTTGACATCCAGTTAAGCTAGCACCATTTGTTGAAGACACTTTCTTTTTTCCATTGTATAATTTTAGATTCTTTGTCAAAAATCAGGTGTTCATAGGTGTGTGGATTAATGACAGGGTCATTGATTCAATTCCATTGATTCACCTGTCAGTTTTTATGTCAATGCCAAACTGTTTTCATTACTGTAACTTTATAATAGAGCTTGATGTCAGGGATAGTGAAGCCTCCAGATGTTATTTATTATACACAATTATTTTGGCTATTTTTGCTTTTGTATATGAAGTTAAGTATTGTTCTTTTTAAGTCTACAAAGAATTGTGATGGGATTTTGATGGGGATTGCATTGAATTGATGAATTGCTTTTGAAAGGATTACTATTTTTGTAATGTTGATTCTATCTACCCAAGAGCTTAGGAGATCTTTCCATTTTCTTATATCTTCTTTGTTGGTCCAAAATTATCTCAGGGACTATACCTTGAGGCCTGTAGAACAGAGAAAAGCATGGCTTGAGTTTGAAGGATAGTCTCAAAGTACTGAGTGAGAATGAGACAGCAAAATCTAGGTAGATGCCCCTCCTGCCAGAGGGAGGGCTTGGCTGTCTCTCATTGGCTGGAGGTACCCCCACATCACACAATGTTACATAACCTATATAAGTTGATGCTCACAGTAATAAACTGAGCTCCTGCTTTGGCTTGACTCCCTATTGCAACTGATTGTCCTGCATCATGGGGCTGCAGACTGGGCAGATATCACACTTACCTTTCCCTGGGGAATAAGACTAAGGAGGCCTGGCAACTAGCACCTAATGTGGGTTTCGGCCAGTCCCAGGGCAAAGCAGTCAGTCAGTGTGAGTGGGATCCCATGATGTTAATGCAATTTCACACAAAAATTACCCAGCGCTTAAGACACTGAGATATATGCTACTCTCCTGAGGTCTGGAATTGTCAGATCACAATGCCATCCAGACATGGAAGGTATAATTACCCTGGTCCCCTGGATTTTCACTGGGAATCCTTTCTCATGGGACATGAGGAACTGGGGAGAGACTCTGGCCAGGGAAAGGAAAAAAATGCTTTGCTATATCCCCACCATTGGGATTCTATCCAACTATTTTGGCCTTTAAGGCATGTTTTCACCCCACTACTCTACTGAGCAAGGTGTCATCAGGCAGACCCCTGACACCTGGATTTACCCCACAATGTAGAGGCCACTCCCTCCAGTGTCCCCCCATTAGGTGGGTACCTGGTAAGTCAGTATGAGTAGAACAGTGGCCATTACCTAAACTTAAACTTAAGATGCTCAAAGAAATCACCAGAAATTTGCTTAAAGAAGGATGGATAAGGCCCTTGGTGAGTCCCTGGAACAGACCTGTTTTGTGATATGTAGGCCTACTGGGACCTGGAGAATGTTATAGGATCTACAAACAATCAATGCCCATATGGGTCTCGTAGGGGCCCTTTTAAGGGGCTTACCTTTGGTCCCAGCAATCCCCTCACAATTTCACCTCACTGTAATTGGTCTAAAGGGCTGCTTCTTCTCAATTACTCTTCATGAGGTGGATTGTGAAAGTTTTCTTTTTCCATTTCTACAGTTAACTTTTCTTGACTTGACAAGAGATATGAATGGGCATTCACTGTTTGCATTGATGGCAGGAAGAATGGGGCAGCCTCTGTAGTTTTCCCTGTAGGGTGGACCAAGACAAAGATTACCAAAATTTTCCCTTGTGGGAGATCCACTCAGTATAAAAAAAATGATGACCATATGTGTGTATCTATATCTATATCTAGACCTATACGTATCTATCTATCTATCTATCTATCTATCTATCTATCTATCTATCTATCTATCTATCTATCTATCTATTGCCCTATAAGAAGTCCCTGAACCCTGTAACCTCTATTCAGACAGTTCTTATGTGGTGAACCTACTGCCACACTTACCCTATGCCTATATCAGATTGGATGCTAATAATATTTCTGACTTGATAACAACTCAGATTTCTCTCATAAGATAGAAAAGAACCTATATATTCAACATCTCAGAGGACACCCAAACCTCCCTGGCATCATTTACCAAGGGAATGTTGTTGTGGATGTTACAGCTTCAGGGGCCTATCTCATAGAGGTCTCAACTCTGCCCATGCAAAATGCTACCCAAATGTATGACTTAACTCATGTCAACTGGAGAGGACTCAAATACCTATACCCCCAGATCCCCAGGAAAGAAAGAGAATTATTCATACATGTAAGACTTGCCAACAGTTTCTCTGCACACTTCCTTTACAAATACCAGGGCTGGACCCAAGAGGGTTAGGTCACAATATCATCTGGCAAACAGATGAAACACATTACCCTCTGTTTGGCAAATTAAAATGTGTGGAGGGCCGGACCACATTCTCCATTGCTTCTAGGAACAAAGGTAGAGATTGACCTCTGTGACCCCAAGGTGTGTCGGCACAGGCCTTTAATCTCAGCGCACGTGCTTTGTAACTCTCTACCGCTGCGTCCCTGCCTACTCCCGAGGTTTCACCTGGGACTGGGAGCAGTCAGCCAATCCGGGAATGACACGTCCAGGGCAGGGTCTGTTTCCTTTATAAGGGATGGGTTCCATCTTATCTGGGTCCCCACGGCCGTGTTGGCTTATGCTCTGCTCCCAAGAGACATAAAGCTATTCTGCAGAAGGATCCTAGTGTTCCGTGTGGTTCTTGCTGGCGAGACGGTAGCGCGGGACAAAAATGTATGTTTGTGACCATAGACCCAAACCGAGGGGAAACGCCTATATGGTTACCTGCTGACAACTTAAAATTTCTCCCCTCCCCTCAGGACAATGGGGAAGACCAATATGACCAATAAAAAAAGAAAGAAAGAGATTATGGTGGACAACCCTTAAATTCAAACACAAGAAAAGAAAAATTACCACTGCCCAAGGCTGACTGTCCCTCGAAGAAAGTGTTGCCTGTTTATCTATTTCAGATGGTTCTCCCGGCAGTAATCACCTTAATTCTTCTCAGGGGGACCAAGGACCAGACACCAATCCCCCACCAACCACAAAAGGTGACATGGATCTTGTCAAGCACTGGCACTGGAGGGATCCTAAACCAGACTTCTCAGATGAAGACACCCTTGATGTGGAAGCCTGGCCTGATGTTTGACCTCTGCAATTTGGCACGTGGGAACTGGGACGTGGGAGACTGGATCCCGGGAATCAAAGGGAGACCTGAATGTGGAGGCTCTCTTCCTCATACCCCCACAGGGGAGTAACTGTGACAGGACATTTTAGGTTACATTAGGTCATGTCATTTCTCCATAAACATGTGATTGCATTATTTTAGTAAGCATTTTTAATGAACTTTAAAAACAAATTCTCAGCCTTTCCTGCAAATATATTGATATTGATAGTCTGGCTGTGGAAAACTATCATAAAGTAGACTATGAGAAACTCCACACACACATGCATACACAAATTCACACACACATGCACACACACACATACACACAGAGAGATAGAGCGAGAGAGAGATTTTTAAAACTATAAGTATTTGATATCGAGGAGTTCTTCCTCCAACATACATATTTCATCCTCTTGATTTCTGCCAACATAAAGATACAGGAGAAGGAGAAATGTGTTAGGTTGTGCAGTGGGTCAAAATATCCACTGTTCTGTGTTCACTGTGGCTGCCAACAATGAAACCAGAGGTTAGGAAAGGCAGCGAGTTTCCAAGAACAAAAATGTGAACCACGAAACTGTGGGATCTGACTTCACCTTAAATGATAGGGTAGAGGTGAGGATGCAGAGTGCAGAGAGAATTGAAAGACAACTAGAGAGACTTGTGATTTCAATCATGTCTCCGTGCCTGACCCAGTTTGCCTGAGTGGAATTGCGCAAACAGTTCTGGAACAACAACGCCATTCCAGTACACACACTGTGGTTAAATCTGAAAATGCATGAAATGAAGCCTGCTGTACAGAAATGGAGGCTTTGCCGTCTGGACTTTCAAGTTTCTCCTGGGCAATTTATACCTTCTCTCTTGAAGCTCCAGACAAATTTAAGTTCAGGCCATTTAACTTCACCTATGTTTTTGCTATTTGGCTCCCCCTTTCACATTTCAGTGTTCTTAGTGAACGGTCTCTGCGTAGAAAATTCAGTTTCTTACGCCATTCAACTGTTTCAAGGATGTTACTGTAGCATCATTGGTCCGTTATAACACACACACATGCACTTAACCCATGACAGAGTAATATTAAATCATATTAGAGGGGCTAAGTAGATATATAACGAAGCTAGTTAGAGCAGCTGCTGAGTGACTACTTACCAATCATGTGAGAATGCTGGTAGGAAATCCAAACTCCAAATGAACACTAATTAAATCTATGCTAAGTCTGTGGATAAAAGGCCTCATCACCAGGCTTGGGGATGCCAGTTTATAATCCCAGCTGCTCATGAGTTCCAAACCAGTCTCTGCCACCTGACTGGACTGTCTCAAAAGCAATGTAAAAAGGGTCTGAGGATTAAGGTCAAGGTTGGAAATGGATGCTCAAAATGTGCTAATCCCTAGACGCAGTTCAGTAGGGACCAAAACAGCAAGCAATTCCACTAAAAGAATAAGGCTGGTAAATAAACTGGTTTTTGTTAACCGGAAATTCAAATTGCACTTACCTTTAAATTATGTTTCACTGTATTTCAGAAAAAACAGAAAAAAAACTATTGCTTTAACTACATTGAAATCTCTATGTCACCTTAAGTATTGCATCCAAGTTATCCCATTTCTTGGCACAGCTCAGTCCTTTGAATATCAAGGAGGTAAGAATCTGTAAATGGGTCTTACCTTTTGTGGAAGGCAAACCATCCAGATGGACAAAGAAAGCTGGACTTAGAAGAGGAGTTTCCCATCTTTCACAGGTGTCTACCTATAAGTTTCCTGAGTCACTGAGCTTGGGGTCTCAAGCTATATGCTGAAGGGGAGATGAATACATTGCTTCATAAGAAAAACCAACCTCCGCAGTCTGCCAGTGAGTCATGAGGGGGGGGATCGCATCCTTTAGGAATTTTTTGAATATGCCTATTCAAAATCAAGATGTGAAAGCATGTTTCGTGTGGTGGAGAATGTGAGCATCCCTCACCTGGTAGCTCAAATGCCAGAACGCCTCAAAAGATGATTTCCTCCTACAGGGTTCCATTTACCAAGACTCTCCTTCAGATCCCCGCATCAATCAAATGGCACAACCTCACACCTTTTCCCCTTATACAGCTGTGCTCACATCCTGAGACTCCCAAACAAGACCTCCACAGAGCTGGTATCCTATGTAAACACGAAGGGGTTAAATTGAATACAACCTGGAGCTTGAACTGTCACTGAGCAATGCAATGCAGCAGGTGGAGGAGATATGGTAGGGTTTGTTTGTTGATTTTTGTTTTTTTAGGACAGTGTTTGGTAGGGAGTTTCTAAACAGAAAATTCACAAGCTTGATGGTATAAGCCTTAGTGTTTCAGGACTGGGTACAAATTAGGTAAGGGTAGGTGACCTTTGCATTTATTGGCTGGGTCTAGGGGCGTTTTTAAACAGCAGTTACCTGATACCGACAAGGACATTTTAAGAAAGCAGATGTTGTTTGCAAGGTTAGTCATTGGCTGGTCACCCAGGTGCGGCCACTCTAACCAGGCAGGGACTGTTTGTGGTTTCTTTTAGAGATGTTTATTGTTTTGGTGGGAGCTGAATTAGCCCTTGGTCAGTTCCTGTTTAAAATGGCATTCTTTTCTAAAAAATGGAATTTATCTTGCCCCTTCAGCATGTAGAGGCCCATATCTATGCATCACCCATTTAACTCCGGATCACAGAACTTCAATAAGATTGATAACCCATAGGTCAGGTCCATTTAGAAAAACAGTTTTCTTTAGACAGTTCAAAAGTAACTTCAAATATGTGATACTAATCATAAAAGTGATGAAAAGTAAAACATTGAAAGGAGGCGTGAGAAAGGCACTATGCTATCAACATCAGAAAGTTACTACCACCCCTATAGCTAGAGGTTCAAAGAAAAAATACAGAGTTCCAGAACATTGGAACCAGTCAAACTTGAATGAAAAACCAGGACAACAGTGGGGGAACATGAATATTATCTGATGGCGAAAATGAGCCAAAGCCGTTATTGTGCCACCAGATTTGAGAATGAAAGGCAGAATAGAATCATGACCTCTTGACTTCCACAGCTGCTTTCTTTCCGTCAATTCCCTAGTTGGCCAACCCCTTCTGACATAATGTATAGTCTGTTGGTGATTTTTGGTCACACTGTGTGGGAATGTGTTGCTGTTTTTCTTCTCCTGTCTAAGGCCCCTGATGAATGGGCAGAAGCTGGGCAGGAGAGGCTAGGCAGGACTCACAGGCAGAGAGAACTCAGGGGAGTGAGCCTAGGCTTGGGAGACCTCAGTGAGACATGGAGGGAGTTAGACATACAAAATGGAGAAGAGGTCAGAGCCACATGGCATAGAGTAGATGAGTAGAAACAGGTTAACTTAGGTTATAAAAGCTAGCTGGGGCAATCAGGCCTGTTTCACAAAGAAACCCTGTCTCAAAAAACAAACAAAACAAAAAAGAGCTAGTTGGGAAGGAGTCTGAGCTAAAAGACAAGTTTTCACAATTAATGAAAAGTTTTTCTGTGTCATTGTTTGGAGGTTGCTGGGTTCCACAAGAAGTCGTACTACAATAGTCTAGGTACTTAAATTAGAATTGAGATCCTTAACTAGAATTGAGGTACTTAAATTAGAATTGAGATCCTCAAAGGCTCTGATGTGTTCTATTAATTTACTGTAGGCCTTTCATTTCCTTCATATTGCATGCAGTTTAGAAGATCATTTG
Source organism: Myodes glareolus (assembly GCF_982192425.1). Taxonomy (NCBI): domain Eukaryota; kingdom Metazoa; phylum Chordata; class Mammalia; order Rodentia; family Cricetidae; genus Myodes; species Myodes glareolus. The sequence continues at coordinate 57,809,604 of NC_142045.1, forward strand.
TGGATGACATCATAAAATTGGACAAGTGTTCAATGGCTCACCATAGTACAGTTTTTGCACTTAACTGATGTGGGATTCCCCTCTATATTCTGTAAATATCATTGGTTAATAAAGAAACGGCTTTTGGCCTATAGCAAGCTATAGGGGAACAGAACTAGGTGGGGTAAACTAAACTGAAAGCTAGCAGAAAGGAGGCAGAGTCAGGGAGAAGGCATCTAGTCCCATAGGAGACAGATGCCATAACTTTATCCAGTAAGCCACAACCATGTGGCGATACACAGACTAATGGAGATGGGTTAAATTAATATGTAAGAGATAGCCAATAAGAAGCTAGAGCTAATGGGCCAAGCAGTGTTTTAAATAGTATAGCTTCTGTGTGATTATTTCAGGGATGAGCATCCGGGAACTAACAAACAGCCTCCTCCAACACTTAACTACAGGAAGCCTCGGTGTGAGTCACAATCTCTCCTTAGTCTGAGAGCAAAGCTGCTAGGAACACATGGCTCATGGATCAACACTGAGCTGAAGTACCTGTAAGACAAACATCAGGACTCTGACACATTGCCAGGGGACACACTTTTAAGTGTCTAGTATTTTTACAATGGTTAAATAAAACTGTAGATAACAGAATACTGAGCCCTTCCAGTATCACAAGCACAGGCTGAAGGTAGACCCGGGCTCCTGATGATCTTTTTGTTAGTGATGTTGTTGATCTCTAGATCTTTGCTCTAGAATCAGTACTAAGCAAATCAATTTCATAAGACCTGAACACCTAAGAAGCTTAGGAGTACACAATCATTGTATAGGTATGATAAATTTGTCAAAAATCTAATGACACATTTGCTGTGAAGGACCGCAACCACATACTCCATTACAAGATGGCGCTGGCATCCGGTTTCACCGCCAGGTGAACAAGATAAGGCACATGCGCTTAGTAACTTCCCACTGCTGTCCCTGCCTACTCCCGAGGCATCATCTGGGATAATGGGCAGCAGACCAATCCAAGAGTGACACGTCCGAAGCGAGGACTGTTTCCTATATAAGGGATGGGTTCCCTCATTCTGGGTCTCCGCTTTGGAAGCTTATGCTCTCTCTCTCAAGACGCATTAAAGCTTTTCTGCAGAAGGATCCTAAGTGTCCCATGTCATTCTTGCGGGTGAGACGGTAGCGCGCGACATCTGGTGCCTGAAACCCGAGACGCCGGAGGACCCTGACCACTGCTCGCACCGCCAGAGACCCCTTGGACACAAGGAGGATTCAGAACTGCAGATCTGTTTGCTCAGAGAGGTATGACTATTCCTGGACTTTTCAATTTTGGGCTTGACTTGTTTCCTCATTGGGAAGGTTTCATAGAGGCCTTGGTACTTCTTTTAGCAGTTCTCTTATTTCTCGTCAGGAATTGCTTAGAAGATAAATCCTGCCAGGCAGTTGTTGTAGAGGGACGAAGTGTATTGGAGGAAGTCCAGGATAGCATATCAGAAACTGAGTGCAGTGAGAGGTTGGGCGCGCGCAAGGAAAGGACAGTCCCAGATAAGGAAAAAGGATCCCCTGGTGGTTCTAAGAAAATAAGAATGGGGGAGAAGACTGACCTACAAGGTCAAAAGCTTTCTGTTACCAACAATAAGAAAAAAGGAAAGAACAGTAGTTTATATCCTCTGCAGGAGCTCGAAGCTCTGCAAATTGAAAGTGACCATGAAAGTGAGCACGAAAGTTCTGGCTCAGGAGAAGAGGTAGAAGAACTAGATATAGAGGAGGAGGCAGAACTAGAAGAAGAAGCGGCTAGATATGAGAGGGAAAGATATCCCCATAATGGGGCACGGTCTTCCAGCGGTAGGGCCATGAGGTCATCCCAAAAGGCCCATCTGCCTCCTTATGAGCCGCGTCCTCCCCCAACTGCCCCTCTGGTGCCTCCTTATGAAGAAGGCCTTGAGCCAAAGACTTTTTCATTTATCCCTGACAAGGTCAAGAGAAAGTTGCACTTAGCCTTCCCCGTTTACGAAGGGGAGAACGGGTGGGTGCATGCACCTGTGGAGTACAACCAAATAAAAGAGTTAGCAGAGTCAGTCAGAAAATATGAAGTGACTGCTAATTTTACCTTAGCCCAATTGGACAGATTGGCCTTGACTGCCATGACTCTGGCTGACTGGGAGACAGTTGCAAAAGCGTCGCTCATCAGCATGGGTCAATATTTGGAGTGGAAAGCCCTGTGGCATGAGGCGGCCCAGGAACAGGCCAGAGCTAATGCTCAGGCCTTAACTCCAGAACAACAACAATGGACCTTTGACCTCCTGACCGGGCGAGGGCGCTTCGCCGCTGCCCAGACAAACTATCCTTATGGCGCCTACCACCAGGTAGCCGATACAGCTATAAGAGCATGAAAAGCCTTGTCAAAAAAGGGAGAAGGGAGCACTCCGCTCACCAAGATTATACAAGGGACTCAGGAGCCTTTTTCAGATTTCGTGGCAAGAATGACTGAGGCAACAGGACGCATTTTTGGCGATACTGATATGGCCATGCCACTCATTGAGCAACTCATTTTTGAGCAAGCCACGCAGGAGTGTTGTGCCGCCATAGCCCCTAGGAAAAATAAAGGGTTACAAGACTGGCTCAGGGTCTGTAGAGAACTAGGAGGACCCCTGACGAATGCAGGTTTGGCTGCAGCCATCATGCAGTCACAAAAACGCCCTTTTAAAGGGCCAGACAAAAGAGTTTGCTTTAAATGTGGGAAGCCAGGACATTTTAAAAAGGATTGTAGGTCATCAGAAAAGGAGAGAGTGCCTCCTACCCTTTGCTCACACTGTGGTAAAGGTTATCATAGAGCTGAGCTCTGTCGCTCCGTTAGGGATGTCCATGGCAAGATCCTCCCACCATTAGGAAACCCACAGACTGATGGTCCAAAAAATGGGATGATGGGTCCTTGGTCCCAGGGCCCCCAAAAATATGGGAACAAGTTCGTCAGAGCAACGACCGAGGGACCCACGGAGGCAGAACAAGAATGGACTTGTGTGCCTCCACCGACTTCCTATTGATGCCCCAAATGGGGGTACAGCCCGTTCCTGTGCAGCTGCCTGAGCCCCTACCCCCTGGAAGCATGAGCCTGCTTTTAGGGCGTGGCTCGCTTACCCTACAGGGACTGATTGTCCACCCAGGCCTTGTTGATAGTCAGCACACTGCTGAAATACAAGCCCTATGCTCTTGCCCTAATGGAGTTTTTTCCATCAGTAAAGGAGACAGGATAGCTCAGTTACTGTTTCTCCTGGCAGACATCCACCAGAGGCCGGAGAATAAATTAATGGGGTCAACAGGACAGGATTCAGCCTACTTGGTTGTTAGCCTTCAAGATCGACCCAACTGCCCCTTTGGGTTAATGGTAAATGCTTCGAAGGCATTTTGGACACCAGTGCAGACAAAAGTATTATCTCATCGCGCTGGTGGCTACAGTCCTGGCCCGTTACCAAGTCGTTTCATGCCCTACAGGGCTTGGGCTACAGTGCAAACCCCACCATTAGCTCCACCAGATTAACCTGGGAAACAGATGAAGGACAGTCAGGATATTTTACACCATATGTCTTCCCCCTGCCAGTCAACTTATGGGGAAGAGATGTGATGCAGGGTATGGGATTGACCTTATCTAATGCATATTCATCTCAGACCCAAGATATAATGATAAGAATGGGCCATAGGCCAGGAAAGGGCTTGGGTCGCTCCAAGCAAGGAATACGGGAGCCAATAAATCCTAAACCTAATATCAACAAACAGGGCCTGGGTTTTTCCTAGGCACCACTGGGGCAGCACGACCCATACCATGGAAAACAGAGACCCCAATATGGGTTCCCCAGTGACCACTTACCTCTGAAAAATTGGAAGCAGTGAATCAGCTAGTTAATGAGCAATTGGTTCTGGGAGACATAGAACCATCCACCTCTCCGTGGAATACACCCATTTTGTCATTAAAAAGAAATCAGGAAGATGACGCTTGTTGCATGACTTGAGAGCCATTAATGAACAAATGCACCTTTTTGGGCCTGTACAGCGAGGGCTCCCAGTGCTTTCAGCTTTACCCAAAAATTGGAGCCTGGTAATAATAGCTATTAAGGATTTTTTTTCTATTCCATTACATTCTGCTGATAGGCCTCGCTTTGCTTTTACTGTTCCTTCAATTAATCATATAGAGCCTGATAAACACTTTCAATGGAAGATTTTGCCTCAGAGTATGGCCAATAGTCCAACAATGTGTCAGATGTTTGTGCAGGAGGCTCTTGGACCACTTCGTGAATGTTTTCCACGTTTGCTTGTGGTCCATTATATGGATGATGTACTCATGTGTCATGAGGACTTACAGGTCCTAAAGGAAGCCTACCCGTTGCTCATTAAAAATTTACAGCTATGGGGCCTTCAAATAGCCACTGAGAAGGTCCAGATTGCAGATACTGGCCAATTTTTAGGTTCTGTTATCCTTCCTGAAAAGATCCTACCACAAAAAATAAAAATTTATAGGGACAATTTGTAAACGTTAAATGATTTCCAAAAGTTGTTAGGAGATATTAATTGGCTGTGACCATTTTTAAAAATCCCCTCTGCTGATTTGAAGCCATTGTTTGATATCTTGGAAGGGGATACTCATATTACCTCCCCTCGGGCCTTGACGCCGGCAGCAGAAGCAGCCTTATTACTAGTGGAAGAATCCATTAAGGAGGCACAGCTGTGCCGTATTGATGAAACTCAACCATTTGTTCTATGTGTGTTTAAAACAAGAAAGCTACCCACTGCTGTGTTATGGCAGGATGGACCGTTATTGTGGATCCATCCGCATACTTCTCCTTACAAAAGTATTGATTGATATCCAGCTGCTATAGCTCAAATTGCCCTTAAAGGCCTTAAAATGTCTGTTAGTCATTTTGCTAAGCATCCAGCGCTTATGATAGTTCCCTATACCTCCTTTCAGATACAAACTTTGGCCGCCACCTCTGACGATTGGGCTATTTTGGTTACCACCTTTTCAGGAAAAATTGATAATCATTATCCCAAACACCCTCTGCTGCAGTTCGCTGCACGTCATCCCATTGTGTTTCCCCAAGTTACGTCTTCTGCCTCGCTAAAAGACGGGATGACAGTATATACAGATGGCTCCAAAAGTGGTGTGGGAGCCTATGTTGTGGGTTCCAAAATATATACAAAGAACTTTTCTGCCACCTCACCCCAGGTGGTGGAATGTATGGTGGTTTTAGAGGTTCTTCAAAGATTTCACTGTCCCCTTAATATTGTTTCTGATTCTGCCTATGTGGTTAATGCTGTTAAATTATTAGAGACCGCTGGAATTATAAAACCTACTAGTACAGTGGCAGCTCTTTTCCAGAGGATACAGGACTCCATTTTTCATCACACACATAAGAGCACATTTGGGGCTCCCAGGCCCCATGAGCTTGGGTAATGACCTGGCTGATTGTGCTACACAGCTTGCTGCGGTAGCTCTTGCCTCCCCATTGCAGACCGCTAAAACCTTTCGTGATAATTTTCATGTTACAGCTGAAACCCTGCGCAAACGTTTTTCATTTACCAGAAAAGAGGCTCGCAATATTGTAACCCAATGTCACAATTGTTGCCAGTTTCTCCCTATCAGACACACTGGCGTGAACCCCAGAGGGATTGCGCCTTTGCATGTATGGCAGATGGACGTGACTCATATCACTGCCTTTGGAAAACTTCAGTATGTGCATGTGTCAACTGACACATGCTCTGGCGTTATTCATGCCACACCACTTACAGGAGAAAAAACCTCGTATGTCATTCAGCATTGCCTTGAGACATGGAGTGCTTGAGGCAAGCCTGCATCTTTAAAAACGGATAATGGGCCTGCCTATACTTCTCAAAAGTTTAAACAATTTTGTGCACAGATGCAAGTCACACACATTACAGGCCTGCCAGGGGCAAGGCATTGTTGAACGAACACATCGCACACTCAAATCTTATCTACTTAAACAAAAAGGGGGAATAATGAAGGAGTTGCCCCCGACGCCAAGAGTGGCCATTGCCATGGCTCTGTTCACTATAAATTTTTAAATTTGGATGATAATGGCCAGAATGCAGCAACACGACATTGTTTGGATCCGCAGTGGCCCAAGGATTTGGTTAAATGGAAAAATGTGCTTTCTAATGAATGGAAAGGCCCGGATCCCATTCTATTGAGATCCAGGGGCACTGTTTGTGTGTTCCCACAGGATCAGGAAAACCCATTCTGGGTGCCAGAGAGACTGACCCAAACCGTGAAAAGTGACCCACAACATGCGGACTTGCCTGAAGATTTGCCTTCTGTTCCTCCTGCCATTTTGCGGATGGATGTCAAAGGTTATGATGGAGCAGTGATGGGGGATACTCTCAGCATTCCTGAAGCCGACACCAGTCAGCCATAGAGTGGCAGTGTTTCCTCGTTTTTTTACAACCAATAAGACTCTGGGGCTCCCCTACCTTCCTAGAGATGATTTATAAGCTTAGCCGAAGGATTCCAGTCCTGGGTTGTGTCCTTCATCTCCTACTTCAAAGAATGGGTGGGGGTGGGGATGTTTGGAGCAGCCCTATGCTGTGGAATAGTGTTTCTCCTCTGGATGGTGTGCTGACTCAAATCCCAAAGTCGTAGGGACAAAGTGGTTATTGCACAAGCACTGGCTGCCCTGGAACAGGAAACCTCTACTGATGTGTGGCTATCTATGTTGAAGTAGTAAGGTTTATGCCAACCAGCTCCTGCACCCCTAGGACAGTGGTCCATTGCACAGGGTGGAGTGCTTGGCTTAGCTAGCCCTGAAGGTTGTCGAGCTGAAGAGCATCGCACAGAGAATGGCCCTCTCTGAGAGATATGTCGCCCTGCATAAGGGTTTCCTGCTGTATATTCCCTTTCCCAGAAAAATGGCAGAGGGCAGGCCGGATAAGTTCCAGGTGTCATGAACCTAGGGGCAGATTCCGTGCAAGCCCATTATAATGTTTCCACTTTGGGAAGTGCGACCTCTATCTTTGCCTTCTGAGGGAGTTGCCTTTCTGCAAAGAAGTAAAAAAGGGGGAGATGTGGAGGACCGCAACCACATACTCCATTACAAGATAGTGCTGGCATCAAGTTTCACCGCCAGGTGAACAAGATAAGGCACATGCGCTTGGTAACTTCCCACTGCTGTCCCTGCCTACTCCCGAGGCATCATCTGGGATAATGGGCAGTGGACCAATCCAAGAGTGACACGCCCAAAGCGAGGACTGTTTCCTATATAAGGGATGGGTTCCCTCATTCTGGGTCTCCGCTTTGGAAGCTTATGCTCTCTCTCTCAAGACGCATTAAAGCTTTTCTGCAGAAGGATCCTAAGTGTCCCGCGTCGTTCTTGCGGGCGAGACGGTAGTGTGGGACAACTTGCCATACAAAGATCAATGCCATACACTTTTGGATGTATAAATTACTTCATAAGAAAAGGAGATTATGGGAGAAGGGGTGGACACAAGTCTAGAGAGGGTGATACTAGACAGGTGAAATGGGAGAAGGAAATTTTAAATATTGTGATGGATTAATACAGGGGGAGGGAGTAAGAAGAGATATCACTGAAGATTTTTCAAAAGCTAATAAGGAAACATTTTATAAGTTTACTTAAAATACGTACACAATATTGTATTAGATACTTTATGTATATGCAGTATAATTATGTATTTTGTACATACATGTGCATGTGTGCATGTATATGCTTTAATAAAATTTTATTTAATGGGATGATAATATTTCCCCTCTAAGTGTCCCAGACTAAAATGTCCCAGTGCCAGGTAATAAGAGTGATTCTCAAAATCATGTAGATGGTTACTATTGCCCTTGGTTGTCACCCAAAGCTTAAAGGTAAGTTCCTACTGCTAAAACCAACACACATTTTGGCATAGGACTTAAAGGAACTGAGCTGGAGCTGACCTGGAAACCTGCTCCCTGAGGACTAGGTCTTTTGGTATTATGAAAGCTGCCAAGTGAGAAAAGCAGTCAATAGTCCTGCTAAGCTGTAAAGCGTGTTAGCCACACAGTGACTAGCCTGGCCGGATATCACCAATGGTGTTATGGGAGATTTTCATCTGGATGATAACCAATACCTGTCTATTTGGATTTAAGATCTGTTCAATAGGAGGGAATTCATGACTGATATGATAAAACTTACCACCTTTCTGTAAGTGGGGAAGCAATAGACCCTAGAGGAGAATCTATTACTGTCATTTTCCTAAACCAAAATACTTCTTGCTGTTTGGAAATCCTGTTCTCTCAGAGAAGAATCACTCTTACCCCTCATCAAAGAAGTTTCTTCTTTCAACAGATGGAAAGAATTTTTAGACAATCCACAACCTGTCAAAATGCTGAGAATAAGTAACCAGGTATGTCCATCATCAACTGATACTTGTACAATATAACCCTTAACCCTAGGGTTCCGGAAATATCACAAAAGAGGAAGCAGAAAGATTGCAATAGCCAGAGAACCATGGTGACTGCTGCTAGACAGTTTCTCAGAGACGTTCATGATTGGGAAGCTGTACACATTAAATCTCAACAATATGATTGCTTAAAAAAGAACGGCATAGCAATGACACTAGCTGCCCTGCAAACACTAATGGGGGACAATTCACAAAGCCTGCTCAGAGCTGAAGGAGGGTAGGCAAGAAATGGCTATTGAGAGCAGAAGAATTAGCTTTCTTCAAGGAAAAGCTTCCTGTTAGGTTGCCCAGTTCTACGTGGTTAGGGATAAGCACAGACACCAACACAAGGTGGACTTAGTGTGTATGCGTGTGTGTGTGTATAAATGTTAGATATTTGTATGTTAGAATATATAAAACAATAATAATTTCAAAAAGAGGTCATGAAGTTGAGAGGAGTTGAATGAATAAAGAGATTGAGCAGAAATAATATAAACACAATTTCATGTATAACATAGTCAAAATATTTTAATATAAAAGTAAAAAATTAAATTGTGAGACATTTACCACGAATGTCCTTATATATACAGATAAATCTGCAGCATGTTACCAATAGGTTTTCCTAATAATAGCATTCCATATAGAATCTGTCAGTCTGACTTTCTAAAATATCTTTTTTTTTCTTCCTTTCGAGTCAGTTTATTTTGTCTAAGTAAGATACTTATAGCCTTTAAAGAATCAGCAAATGAATGTTGCCATGGAGCCAGGAGATGGCTCTGTGGTAAATAGCACTTACTGTCCTTAAAGAGGATCACAGTTCGGTTTCCAGCACACTTATTGTGGCTCACAGCTACCTGAAACTCCATCTCCAGAGAAGCTGGTGCCCTCCTACTCTCCATGGTGACCCACACTCATGTGTGCATTCACACACACACACACACACACACACACACACACACACACACACGGGGGGGGGACGAGAGAATGAATAATAATGATATCAATAATTAATAACTAATGTAAAATATTACAAATAATCAAAAGTAGGTGATATAAATATGGAATAGTTATATTATTCTATTTTGTACAAGTTTTAATTTCTTATACTAAAAAAGTATTTTAACATGCTCTTACATAACATTCCTAATATATTGGCTAGAATCAGCTTAATTTTTTAATATCATTAAAACAAGAACACATTAATGTATTATTTTCTGAAATCCTTCACTCTACAACTAAGAATTAACTTAAATTTGACTGGATAAGAAATTATAAGCCAAACACATATTTATTTGAAAATTCTTCTTCTTTTGAAATTAGCATATGATATAAAATAGCTACAAAATGTAATCATCACTTAAAATATTATATTCTTGACATTTCTCACAGCATTCCCTATAGCACATATTAATTATAACTATTGTGACGTGACATCACTTTCAAGTTTCTGATCATTTTCTTTCTCACATGACCCTGTCTCTCTTGAAAAATAAAACTCTTACTTTAGAAAAGCAACTTTAATATCTGGGATCAGTGGAAAGGGTCATGTCTCATTTATTAATGTGTTGAAGTCTTTGTCCCTTTAGTCTTTTTTGATCTGAAGAAAAATAACTTCATTTTTTTTTCCTACCCCAAATACTCTTAGGCATTGAACTCCTAGCCTTTCTATGCCTGGCAGCTGCTTTGTAAGGGGCTAAATTCCACTTAGATTGGTTTGTACAAGTAAAACAATTTGAAGTACATCTACAGGGTTTATGAGATCAATAGACTGGTCTACACAGGAGATGGCAGAAAGCTTTGAAATGAGCACAAGCCTCAACTTTTCTTCCAAACAACTCAACAGCCTGTATCCACAGCAGCCAGACCAAATTAGTCAATACGCAGCTTCTGCCAATCACACTGCTGAGCAGAAAACAGACAGCAATTAACTTAATCAAAGTCACAGCTTCAACATTCTGCAGCCATGATAATACAGAAAGACTTCAGAGTTTTTAGAATGAAAAAATGTTTTGTTCTAATGTTAAGACTTTCCAGTGACTACTTTTTAAAGGACCAAGAAAACAGGACTACATGAATCCAGAAGTAATTGCCTTGGAAAGAGAAGAAAATACTGTTTTTAAGATGACTAACTTCAGTCATCAATACAACCCAGCTGCAATGTCTGTGACCAGTGTATCTGCAAGATACATGATATATTAGTGCAATAGTGACACAGATATTATGGAGATAACCAACTGCTTTTTAAAACTAGATGTAAAGCCTACTTGGTAATATGCAACCCATACTTGATACTGTTAAAGTGGATCAGACCTTGAGCATAGATGTGTCATGTGACTAGGGGAAAACCTATTTTGTTTTGCTAAAAGAACATAACAATAAAATTACTCCCAGTGACTTATTATTCTAGCTGTACATCAGAGCATTTTTCAACCCCTGTCAGAAAAGTTTCCTTTTGCAGTAGGTGGTAATTAGCCTAGAGAGCCACAGTTGAACCATGTACAGAGAGGGAGTTACATTGGAGTGCATAGTTCTAATGGGTGTCTTTATTAAATCTTCCTCTCACGGCTTAGGGATCTAGGCTGTAAAGAAGGCTGAAAGCCTGTGAAAGCCTGTGGTGGATGACACCAAAGAAACAGTATCTTCCATACACAACAAAACTGATAGACATATGAGTTCACAGAGACTGACGACATTCATAAGATCCGTACAGGTTTAATGCAGACAAAATCCCAGGCAACACTGAAATAGGGCTCAGAGATTTCACAAAGTCTCATTTTTGACCAAAAATCTATTTACAACTGATACCTACTGAGAAAGGAAAGAATCAGTTTCTTTCCAATGGAGTAACACTAGGTAAGAGGCTACAGGGCAGGCCCTATGTCCAGTTTGGTCAACACAAAACACACTCATGTTTTTTGTTGTTGTTGTTATTTTATTGTTTAAGTTTTGTTGATAGTTTATTTTATTACTTTTTGTCTTATTGCTTTTGTTTTCATATGTGAGTGTGTGTGTGTGTGCTGATGTGTGTGTGTGTGTGTGTGTGTGTGTGTGTGTGTGTAGAGGGAGAGAGACACAGAGAGAACATGAGAGAGAATACGTGAACAATTAAGAACATAAAGTTGGGTGTGGAGGGAGATTATAGACTCTTTGAGGAAAAACATAATGAAAGTATAAATAAATTCATGAAGCAGAACTAAGGCCTGTCATCCTCACTTTGGACTGGCATCTTGTCCTGAGGAGGAAGCAGAGCTGTAAAGAGGAGAGGATTTCTGAAAGCCCTGCCCCTGTTTGACTGAGAAATGACTGCACATGCCTCACAATGACATGTTATGCTACATAGTTATGTTTCATACTTTTTGAATGAATATTTTCAGTTTTTTAAAATGTCTAATCTTTCTATATTCCTTTTAATTTTTAACAAACCTAAAAGTTTTCTAAAAAGATTTCAAATAATTTTGAATTTTCATAATTTTTCTCTGAGTTCAAATAGAACAAGTATAGAAGAGATTCTAATTACCTCTGGTTCACAAACTGAGTCTCAGAATATCCTAGGACAAGAGGCAATTGAGATTTCCAACACATGCCTTTCTACTGCTAAAAACACTACTGTGTATATCTGAAAGCCACATACAAATTTTTATGCACATTTCTCCAACGAATATGGTATACTTTAGACAGCATTTCAAACATCTGGATAAGATGAAAAACCTGATCCAGTTCAAATCTCTGCCTGAATTTGACCATTGAGAGCAATAATGCTTTGAATTATTTCTGTTTTATTCTCTTCTACTATGCCTTCAGGTTTCCCAGTTATCTCCTCTCGCCTGCCTTCTATACGGTCCTTCAAACAAATTGTCAAAGACAGGAGGTGTTTTCTTATCCAGTGGGAAGAAATATAGCATTTAGAATCTTCCTCTCCCAACTATTAGCTAGGCTAACATGACTGTGACAGGAAAGAAGAATAAACTAAGTGGCACATATCTGTATACAAAGGTAGAAGATACTTTGTTTTGTTTTTTTATGTGTGAATGTGGAGCTTATAAGGTGCAAGAGAATTGTATGTATTCTGTCCGTCATGTTTTAAATAAATGCTGACTGGCCAGGCAGGAAGTATAGGCAGGAAAACCAGACAGGAAGTAGAAATGATGCAATGAGAACAGGAGAATTCTGGGAAGGAGGAAGCTGATTCCTCCCACTCCTGCCCAGATCACTGAAGCAGCAGGATTTGATCTGCCCCACTGAAAAAGGTACTGAGCCATATGGCTAACATAGATCAGGATGGATTAATATAAGCTACAAGAGCTAATAAGTAGCCTGACCTAATGGGCCAATCAGCTTTATAACTTATAGAGATCTCTGTGTGATTTTCTTTGGGGCTAAACAGCTGGGGGAACCGGGCAGGACAGAAAACACAAACAAGCTGGCCCCGATTATGCTGCACTCATATCATAACTTAACCTAAAATGTATCCTACTTGAATGTCCATTTAATTCGATAATGCAAAGAATTAATTAAACAATATTCACAAACTGAATTTCATACTATTATAGCAAATATATAATTTTTTTAATTGACATCAAACATATTAGGAAAACTCTATCCCATGGATATCATACAGAAGATAGAAACAGCATGAAAAATTCTACAGCTTAAGTTGTTATGATAAATTAGTAAAATGAAATGAAAGAATGAATGGTGTGTACTAGCACAGAATAGGACTAAATGAATGAGACAATGTATCTCTCAATGGCTGACATACACTTTCAGGCCATTGACCTTGGACATAATATCCCAACAATCTCCAAGTCTCTCACAGTCTCTTCTTACACTCCTTACATACAACCCCTTGTTTAGTTAACTTCCTTAGTTTCTGCAGGTGTATGCCAAATAAATTTTCGTTCATTAATTCCCAACATTGTTCTGTGATCTGTGCATTTTGCGTGCATTCTCAGAAAAGAACTAAATTATAACTCATGAGGTTTCTTCAGGAAATTATCATTCTTAATTATAAAAAAGTACTTTCAGTGACCTTTGTCTGCAGCAAAGAGGCTAGAGATGGGGTTTAAGGAAGAAATTTATTTTATCTGTACACATGATACATTGGGGAAAATTTTTGCAATGATTACATTTGCAGTGATAGGATTAACAATGTAACAAAAAAATACCACGACCTAGAAGACTTAAAATCAAACACTGGATAATACACGCTTACCAAATAAAAAGCTTTGTACCAGGAAGAAGCTTATTTTTCTGGATTTGTTGGCCATAGAGATCCCATATCCATTTTCACAGATATTGTAGGCAACTATCTCTTTTCTACCCTCCGGAACTTGATGACAGGACTCAATTGCCTAAGATTTCACATATTGGTCATAGAACATGGTGAAATCAAGCTAGTGTTAACCTGTATGCTTCTTCCCTACTGGCAAGATTGGGTAGTGTTGGGAGGTTCTATGAAAGTTACTGGAAGAGAAATGTAATCATCAATAATATCCAACCACCAACTCATCGAGCTATAGCAATGATTAGCCTGCCAAGGCAAGTCCACTGGTACAACAGTGGTAAGAACAATATGGAAGTAATCTACTTTCAAAAAGATTGGATTTGCTGCACCTAACCTGCTAGGCACCACAAGGAAGAAGAGAGGCAACACTTAGGGGCTCTAAAGATTTCATTAAATTACCACATAGGTGGGTCACTATTTGATCAGAGCTACAGGACAAGTACTTGGGAGCCTTATGTTTCCTGATAACCATGAGCAGGAACAAAAGCAAAGTTTTTAAACATAAAATTCACAAACATTTGTTGGGAAGTTACAGTTACAATAGTAGTGACAGTTCTCACTAATCAATCATCACACATAAAGGACTTTGCTTGAATGTTCCACCATTGTCAACCAACATACGTGAGCCTTTCAGTCCAAATCAGTCAGATTCATTTGTTCCTTTTATTGTTAGAAACACCCATAATGTTTCTAAAGTGTCATAATGACTATTTACATGGTTTAGGATAGATGTGGGCCAGCCATTGAAAAGTTCTCAATTCCTCTAGTGTTTGGAAAACTGAACTATTTCACCTTGCAGTTAAAATGGAGTCTGATGTCAAAATGGCAATACTCAGGCCAAGGTTCTTTTGCCTGCTCCCTTTCTATGTGGGTCTTGTCTCACTCCAAGATTAAAACTATACCTAGGAACATTGCTGAGCTAAAAATGTATGGAAAGACAGATAATAGATCATAGGAGACAAGCCACTGATATTCTGCAGCTAAATTAGTATAGTCTTAAATGGGTTCCTAATGACATCGTTATACCCATAGATGAAGGCATTTCTCAACCCTCATCTGAGATGATTCTATTTAAAATTTTATTTGCAATAGGTGATTATTTTTATATCTAATTCTCTTTATGTCTTTTTTATTGACTTTTATTAGCTCTACATTTTTCTATGCACTCTTCCCTGACTCTTCCCTTCCCTTCAATCCTCTCCCAGGGTCCCAATACTCTTAATTTACTCAGGAGATCTTGACTTTTTCTACTTCCCATGTAGATAAAATCCATGTATGTCTCTCATTGAGTCCTCATTGTTTTCTAGGTTCTCTGGGATTCTGATTTGTAGGCTGGTTTTCTTTGCTTTATGTTTAAAAACCACTTATGAGTGAGAACATATGATAATTGTCTTTCTGGGTCTGGTTACTTCACTCAAAATAATGTTTTCCAGCTCAATCCATTTACCTGCAGATTTTAAGAGGTCGTTATTTTTTGCTCCATGGTGTAAATGTACCACATTTTCCTTATCCATTCTTTGGTTTAGGGGCATTTAGGTTGTTTTCAGGTTCTGGCTATGACAAACAATGCTGCTATGAACATAGTTGAGCATATGTCCTTGTGGCACGATTGAGCATCCTTTGGATATATACCCAAAAGTGGTATTGCTGGGTCTTTAGAAAGGTTGTTTCCTAATTTTCTGAGAAATTGCCACACTGATATCCAAAGGGGCTTCACCACCTTGCACTCTCATCAGCAATGCAGAAGTGTTCCCTTTACCCCACTACCTCTCCAGCATAAGTTGTCATCAGTGTTTTTGATCTTGGCCATTCTTACAGATGAAGGATGGAGTCTCAGTGTTGTTTTGATTTGCATTTCTCTGATGACTAAGGATGTTGAGCATTTTCTTCAGTGTCTTTGAGTCATTTCAGATTCCTCTGTTGAGAGTTCTCTATTTAGGTCTGTACTCTATTTTTTATTGGATTATTTATTCTTTTGATGACCAATTTCTTGAGTTCTTTGTATATTTTGGAGATCAGACCTCTGTCTGATGTGGGGTTGGTGAAGATCTTTGCCTGTTCTGTAGGCCATCGTTTTTTCTTGTTGACCAGGTCTCTTTCTTTACAGAAGCTTTTTAGTTTCAGAAGGTCTCACTTATTAATTATTTCTATAGTGTCTGTACTACTGGAGTTATATTTAGGAAGTGGTCTTCTGTGCCAGTGCATTCAAGTGTACTTCCTACTTTCTCTTCTATGAGGTTCAGTGTGGCTGGCTTTATATTGAGGTCTTTGATTCATTTGGACTTGAGTTTTGTGCATGGTGATGGACATGGATCTATTTTCATTTTTTCTACATGTTGATAACCCGTTATGTCAGCACCATATGTTAAATATGCTTTCTTTGTTCATTTGATATTTTTTTGCTTCTTTGTCAAAAATCGGCTGTTCTAAAGTTTGTGGAATAATATCCGGGTCTTTGATTTAGTTCCATTGATCATCCTGTCTGTTTTTAATGCCAATACCAGATGGTTTTCAGTACTGTAGCTATGTAGAAGAGTTGGAAGTCAGGGACTGTGATGCCTCCAGAAATTCTTTTATTGTACAGGATTGTTTTGGCTAACCTGGGTATTTTGTTTTTCCATATGAAGTTGAGTACCATTCTTTCAAGGTCTGTGAAGAATTTTGCTGGGATTTTGATGGGTGTTGCATTGAATCTGTATATTGCTTTTGATAAGATTGCCATTTTTACTATGTTATTTCTACCTATCCAAGAGCATGGGAAATCTTTCCACTTTCTGGTGTCTTCTTCAATTTCTTTCTACAAAGATTTAAAGTTCTTGTCATACAAGTCGTTCACTTGTTTGGTTAGAGTTATTCTGAGATATCTTATGTTATTTGAGGTTTTTGTAAAGGGTGATGTTTCTCTGATTTCTTTCTCAGCCCATTTATCATCAGTGTAAAGGAAAGATATTGATTTTTTTGAGTTAATCTTGTATTAATTACTGAAAGTATTTATGAGTTGTAAAATTCCTTGATAGAATTTTTGGGGTCATTTATGTTAACTATATCATCAGCAAATAGTGAGAGTTTGGCTTCTTATTTTCCGACTTGTATCCCCTTGATCTCCTTTTGGTGTGTTATTGCTCTAGCTAGGACCTCAAGAACTATATTTAATAGATATGGAGAAAGTGGACAACCTTGTCTTTTTCCTGATTTCAGTGGGATCACTTTGAGTTACTCTCAATTTCATTTGATTCTAGCTGTTGGCTGGTTGTATATTGTCTTCATTATGCTTAGGTATGTTCCTTGTATCCATGCTCTCTCCAAGTTCTTTATCATGAAGGGATGTTGTATTTTGTCTAAAGCTTTTTCAGCATCTAATGAGATGATCATGTAGTTTTTATTTTTCAGTTTGTTTATATGGTGGATTACGTTGACAGATTTCTGTATGTTGAACCATCTCTGCATCTCTGGCATGAAGCAAGTGCTCATGGTGGATGATGGTTCTGACGTGGTCTTATATTTGATTTGCCAGTATTTTATTTAGTATTTTTACATCAATGTTCATGAGTGAGATTGGTCTATAGTTCTCTTTCTTAGTAATGTCTTTATGTGGTTTGGGTATCAAGTTAATTGTAGCCTCATAAAAAGAGTTTGGCAATGTTCCTTCTGTTTCTATTGTGTGGAACAAATTGACGAGTATTGGTATTAGTACTTCTTTGAAAATCTTGTAGAATTCTGAGTTGAAACCATCATGTCATGGGCTTTTGGTGAATGTTTTTATTTCTTCAGCAGTTATAAGTCTCTTTAATTTGCTTATCTGGTCTTGATTTAATTTTGGTAAGTGATATTTATCCAGAAAGATGTCCATTTCCTTTAAGTTTTCCAATTATGTGGAGTACAGGTTTTCAAAATATGACCCAATGATCCTCTGGATTCCATCCATGTCTGTTGTTATGTCTCCCTTTTCATTTTTTATTTTGTTAATTTGGATATTCTCTCTCTGCCTTTTGGTTAGTTTGCATAATGGTTTGTCTATTTTGTTGATTTTCTCAAAAAAAAACAACTTTTTGTCTCATTAATTCTTTTTATTGTTTTCTTTGTTTCTATTTTGTTGATTTCAGTTCTCGTTATGATTATTTCCTGCAGTCTAATTCTCTTGGATGAGTTTGTTTCTTTTTTATCTAAAATTTTCAAAAGTTCTGTTAATACCCTCATGTGGGATCTTCCCAACTTTTTTATATAGACATTTAGTGTTATGAACTTTCTTCTTAACACTGCTTTCATTGTGTCCCATAAATTTGGGTATACTGTATGGTCATTTTCATTGAATTTTAGGAAGTCTTGAATTTTTCCTTTATTTCTTTCTTGACTCATTGATGATTCAGGTGAGCATTGTTTAGTTTCCACATGTTTGTGAGATTTTTGGGATTATATTGTTGTTGAATTCTAGTTTTAAGCCATGGTGATCTACTAAGATACATGGGGTTATTCCATATTTTTTTTTGGTATCTATTGAGGTTCATTACCATGTATGTGGTCAATTTTTGAGACGGTTCCTTGAGGTGCTAAGAAGATATATTCTTTTATGTTTGGATGGAATATTCTATAGATATCTATTAAGTTCATTTGAGTCATAACAACTGTTAATTCCCTTATTTCTCTGTTAATTTTTTTGTCTGACTGACCTGTCCAGTGTTGAGAGTGGAGTATTGAAGTTTTTCACTATTAGTGTGTGGGGATTAATATATGATTTGAGCTTTAGAAGTATTTTTTTATATGAGGTTACCTTTGTATTTGGGGCATAGATGTTCAGTATTGGCATTTCCTCTTGATGGATTTTTCCTGTGACTAATATGAAATGTTCTTCTTTGTCTCTTTTGATTGATTTCAGTTTTAAGTCTATTTTGTTAGATAATAGGATAGCTACACCAGCTTGTTTCTTAGGTCCATTTGATTGGAATTTTTTTCCCAACCCTTTACTCTGAGGCAATGTCTGTCTTTACGGTTGAGGTATGTTTCTTGTATGCAGCAGAAGAATGGTTTCTGTTTTTGTATCCAATCTCTTAGCCTGTGTCTTTTTAAGGTGATTTGAGTCCATTTATATTAAGGGATATTAATGAACAGTGATAGCGATCCCCTATTAATTTAGTTTTTGTTGGTGGTGATGTTAATTTGTGTGTTTTTCCTTATTTGGGATTTGCTACTGTGAGATCATCAATTGTCTGCATTTTTGTTGATGTAGCCAACTTCCTTGGATTGGAGTTTTCTTCTAGTGCTTTGTGTAGGACTGGGTTTGTGGTTAGGTATTGGTTAAATCTGATTTTGTCATGGAGTATCTTGTTTTGTCCTTCTATGATTATTGAAATTTTTTCTGGGTATAGTAGTCTGGACTGGCATCCGTGGTCTATTAATGTTTGCAAAATGGTTGACCATGACTTTCCGGCTTTCATTGTCTCCACTGAGGAGTCAGGTTTAAAACTGATAGGTCTGCATTTATATGTTACTTGGCCTTTTTTCTTTGAAAATCTTAATATTTTTTCTTTATTCTGTATGTTTAGTGTTTTGTGTATTAAGTGCTGAGGGGACATTTTAAGATCCAGTCTATTTGGTGTTCTGTAAGCTTCTTGTATCTTCAAAGGCATATCTTCTTTTTAGGTTGGGGAAATTTTCCTTCTATGATTTTGTTGAATATACTTTCTGTGCTTCTGAGTTGAACTTCTCCTTCTACTCTACCTATTATTCTTAGGTTTTGTCTTTTCATGGTGTCCAATATTTCCTGGACATTTTGTGTTAAGCTTTTGTTAGATTTAATGTTTAATTTGACAGATGAGTCTATTTCCTCTAATATATTTTCAGCATTTGAGATTCTCTCTCCCATCTCCTGTGTTCTGCTGTTTATGTTTGCCTTTGTGGTTACTGGTCATTTTCTCATGATTTCTGTTTCCATAATTCCCTCAGCTTATTTTTTTTAATTATCTCTATTTCAGTTTTCAAATCTTGATAGTTTCTTTCATATGTTTGGTTGTTTTTTATGAATTTTCTTTAAAGGATTTGCTGATGTTTTCCAATTTTTTGTTTGTCTTTTCCTCAATTTCTTTGAGGGAATTTCTCATTTCCTCTTTAAGAGTCCAAAACTCTCTCATGAAGTTATTTTTTAGGTCAAGTTTTGCTTATGTAGGATCTCTAGATTTTACTAGTGTGCTGTTCTTTATAGTGTTGCATGTGTTCTTACCTTGTCTAATCATCTTTCCTCTAATTGTTGTGGTTGGGACTGTCTGTAACTCTGGTGATTAATCTTCTGGTGACAGTGGATCCAAGGCTCATACGGTTTTTCCTCATGTTACAGTCAGTGCCATGGTTCTAGTTACCCTGTTGGTCACTCTGTGTTCCTGGAGGCAGCTCAATACTCTCGTGATTTACTCCACTCCCGTGGAGTTTACTCTCTCGAGCCTGCTCTGATCTCAGTTGCTGGCTCAGACCTTTTTCTGTAAATGTGCCTGGTCTGGATCTACTCCTGCAGAGGTTCCTGGCTTGTGGTTGGTATTGCAAAGGTCTCTGGCTCCAATCTCCTCCCTTCAAGGTCACAGACTTGAGAGTGCCTAGACCCGCAGAGGATATGGCAAAGGCCTACTCCCTCAGAGGTCCCAGATTCATGCTTAGACCAGCAGTAGTCTCTGTCCGACTCATTCAACAGTTGCTATCCTGTAGCTACTCCTGTAGAGTTCACTGTCTCAGGTCTGCTCTGACCCAGGTCGCTGGCTCAGTCCTGCCTCCACAAATGTCCCTGGACTGGATCTGCTTCTGCTCCCATAGAATTCACCATCCCAGTCCCACTCAGGTCGCAATAGATGATGATTAATACAACAACCCACAACTGCTTATAAAAAAGAGAATAAGAGACTGTAGATTGTAAGAGCCTAATAGAAACACTAATACCACACCCTTCCTCCTGTGGCTCTAAGATCACTGTGGAAGGGAAGGAAGAGTTAAGAGTTGGAAGAGGTGGATGCTGTGGAACAATTTTTGTATATTGTAAATATGTATTACTCTCATTGGTTAATAAAGAGCTGACTGACCTATAGCTGGGTGGGAAAAGATTTGACAGGAGAGTCAGACTAGGAGAATGCTGGGAAGGAGAAGGGCAAAGTCTATGGAGATACCCTGAGACACAGAGCAAGCAGAATGGAAAATATGTACATGAGATAAATGAACCTCGGGGCAGTATATAGATTAATTGAAAGGGGTTAATATAGTTATAAGAGCTAGCTGAAAACTAGCCTATCCTAAACTGCTGGCTGAGCATTTATAAGTAATATTAAGTCTCTGAGCAGTTATTTTGGAAGGGGTGGGTGAGAAAGAAAATTAGCCTACAAGTGAATGAAAAAGAAGAAACATTATTGTCTGGTCCATCTGAGCAGCTGCATGTATAAACTCATAGTGGTTGGGACAGCATGACTAAAAATCTAGTGCAAATCAATGCACATCAAATTCAAGCATGAAGAGGGGAGTCAGCTATGCCATGCCATCCCTAGCCACAGAGCAGTGGTTTGGTGTTGGAAGAGTGGAAGACAGTTTTCTCTAAGAATCTGTGCCATGGTAAGTTGACCATGCTCTGATAGAAAATGATTCATCTAATAATACTTGTACAGCACAACTTGATCTTGAAGGATGTAAAAACAAAAATAATGACAACACTAAAGTTTGATTAGTAGAGATGCAGGGGTGGAGCTGAGAATAGTTGGACATGTGAATATAATCAAAATAGATTTTATGAAACACTCAGAGAACTTATAAAAATTAAACCCATAATTTATTGACAAGCCACAGGTTTGGGTATAGTTGTTATATGCACACAGGCCCTTTGCTTGAAGCTTGTGATTAGAATTTACTTCTTCCACCAAGTACCTTCAAGTGAAAAGCACTTTGCTAGGCATAAACTTCCATGCTTTCTGTTCAAAACTTTGAGAAACTCTGATAGGTGTGATCATCAATATTGCTGCTCTAATCATTCGCATCACTTCTTAGGCTACCGAAGTCTAGCCTACCACATTCCACTAACAGCAGTGAAAGAAATAAAAATCAGTGTAGTACAAAGAATATTTAAGTACAGATCTGAGTTCTATGAAAAAAAAATCAAATGAGACAATTCATTTTTTTCTTGGGTTAAATGCATTATTCATTGTAGCTGGAGTTTTCTGTCCCAACTTCCTGTTCTCAAACAATCATTCAAAGGCTTAATATAAATTGTAACTGCTCAGCCAATAACTCAAACTTACTATTACTATTAACTAGCTCTTACATTTTAAGTTAACCAATATTCCTTATTTATGGTCTGCCATGTGGTGGTCCCTTTATTAGCATGCCATATTCATCTCCTGCTCCCTCTGAATTTATCTGGTGACTCTTCTAAATCTGCCCTTCCTCATTCCATCATTCTCAGTTTGACTTTTCTTCTGAACTGTATCCTGTTTAGCTATTGGCCAGTCTGATTTTTATTAAACCAATCATAATGACATATATTCACAGTATACATAAGAATTAATCCCAGCATGTTTCCCTTTATGACTAATTAAAAAGGAAGGTTTTTAGTTCAACATGGTAAATTATATACAACACAAACAGTTATTAATTAAGAATTACAGTTACACCATCTAGTCTAGTTGTATTTGATAAAATTAGAGAAAATACTCAATTACCTTATCTTGGTGACACTAAAGTTTTTTACTTAAAACTTTTTTATGATAGAATTTATTTTTTGTCATAATTAAGGAAAACTAAATGTTTCACTATTTGGTCTTTAACTCTATCAAAGACCCCAGAAGAATGAAATGTTGTACATCTGACAGCCTGGAAAAGCCACCCAAATTTCCTCTGTAATGTTGAGACATCCATATTTGGCTTACAGGAAAAGCATACCTGATGGACTTTCTTGTTTAGCAGGGATTTTTACAAGACTGTCCTACCTTGTCTTGGAAAATGTGGCAGTTGCATTTCTTGCATCCTCCTGGAACAGTTTGGACAGTGTATTATCAGCAATTTAGGCAAGAGTAGTTTCTTTGTCCACATAGCTACCTTTTTCCATAAAGAAAACTAATTCCATATGGAATTTCTTTTGTTATCATAATTTTCTTTGAAGTAACTTGATGTTGGCAGGAACACCTATGTCTCACTGTCATTCAAAAATCTTATGTTGCTAAGCATATTAAATGCCATATTTGGTAGATCTCTGAAGTGTTGAAAGATTGTTTATCTATCTGAAATATATCTGTATATGACCTTGAAAACCTAACTAACATGACTAGAGTTTACTATTATAAATGACTATTAATTTGTTTTTTAAATTATATATTATATAAGCTAAACAAAGGAAAATCTATTCAGAGTTCTTGTTTTAATAAGTGGTAGGAGTGCTGTGGAACAATGGTCTTTTTCCCTGTCACTTGCTTTTTAATAAAATGCTGATTAGTTAGTAACCAGGAAGGAAGTATATGTGGGGCAACCAGGCAGGAAGTAGAGGCAGGGCAATGAGAATGCTGGGAAGAGGAAAGCGTAGTCTGCAGTCGTGACCCACCCACAGAAGAAGCAAAGATGTGACTGCCTTGCTGAATAAGGTACCAAGCCACATGGCTAACATAGATAAGAATAATGGGCTAATATAAGTTATAAGAGTTAATAAGAAGTCTGAGCTACTAGGCCAATCAGTTTATAACAAAAATATATATATCACATTTTTAAATGAACCATATAAACACAATATCATAAAGAAAAGTAAAAATATAAACACAGTACAACAAAATTAACTTTAAATTTGTTTAAATTTGTGTAAGTAAAACAAAATCTATGCCAAAGTAAAATATTTAAAATTAATAGTCTTTATGAATTAAAATTCAATATATACCCTTTTATCTTATTATAGCTATATCCTATCCCCCTTTTTTTGAAAGAGATCTTTGAATGTAACTCCTTTAGTTAGCTTTTTCTTCCATGTCCTATAATAATTTGTAACCAATGCCCCTTAAAAATAATACAAACATCTATAATCCATTTTGGGGGAATGTAGGCATAGTTCTCTAGACTACTTACTCTCAATTTGGAGTGCTGTTAATCTTTGGGGAATGCTGAGAAAATTTAAGATAATGTTCAAGTTCTGACTGGAGTATTTTTTGAGGCTGGATCATCTCATCAAGAGCCCTGAAGCTGTTCTGGATGCAAAAATTTCAGGAGACTGTAACAGTGGCATTTTGAGATGTTGGATCACCTGGGTCACCCATTTTCATTGGTATCTGGTCACCTTGCTGTGAAAAACACATAAACTTTTAAAGGTAACATGCATATTTGCACTAATATACATATAAAGTGTATGTTATACATAAGTCAGCCAATGATGATTGGTAGTTTTAGGTTTGAGCAGGTAAAATGTGCATCACATGTATTGTATTTCTTCTAGGTTTATGTTACATATTCAGTCAACAGTCTTTTAGACACCATCCCATTAAGACATCATCTGAGGTAATGTAAGTGTAGAAAAGAAGTTTCATTGGTGGTCTGACTTCAGTTCTCATCACCAGTGGTCACAGAGCAGAGGAACAGGGTTGCTTTCTATTGTAAGTCATCCCCAATAAACATTTGTTATCTTTTATTGGTGGCTCTTGTGGACATTCTTTAATTATACAACATTCTGGTGCCCAATATTGGGCATGAACCCATGACTCTGGGATTAAGAGTCTTATGTCTTAATCACTGAGGTAGATTCCTTGAAAAACCAAAAAAAAAAAAAATCTGCCCAAAAAGCCCAAGAGATGATGTCCCTTTCTGTTTATATCTTGAAACCTGAATAAATAATAAAGTCAATTCTGTATCATCTGGTATAAATTCAGCAGTTTCAATTTGCAAACCAACTCTTTCTGCATATCGTAGATCACTATGTTGAAAAGTTCTTTAAAATCCCCTAGTACCATGAAAATAGCATACAATTATGATTTTTAGACAAAATCATAAGGACTTTCTTCCATTTTATTCAAATTTTCTGAATTATAAGCTGCCTTTTTTTATTTGTATCAGCAAAGAATGTAGGAGCTCAAGTTACTGGTTTATCCTGTACAATGTAAGAAAGAACTAAATAAGTTCCTGTTATAAGTTGAATTCTCTTGCTTTTGGGATAGTTGTTAATCTTTCCCCCAAAATTACTACAAGCTCTTTGTCAGGTTTCACTTTCTTTCCATAATTAGCCCATTTCACTAGTAAAAGGTACTATAATTTTTGCTCGGTCTATTCCTGTTAATTGACAAAGTCTTAATTTTCTTTTTAGAATTAACTCTGAGACATTTTCCATGTAAATTTTTAATTTTTTACATGGTCTATGTGGTAGAACGATTCTTTTTAAGATAATATACTCCCTTTGTATTAAAATTCCTGTAGGTGAATATTTGGAGGGTAATATGACCAGAATGCAGTGAAGATTTGGATCCACACAATCCATATGTGCCATCTGTAATTTCTCTTCAATCAAAGTTAATTCTTTCTCAGATTCAGGTGACATTTCCCTGGGACAATTTAAGTTCTTGTCACCAGCTAAGGTTTTGTTTCAATTTATCAGGTCATCAGGTTTATACCAATAATGGGTCATTGCTGAGAAATGTCTCCTAGCAACCGTTGGAAGTCATCAAAAATTTGCAGTTGTTTTCTCCTAATTTGCACCTTTTGAGGCTTAATTTTCTGTAAACCTTTATAACTTAAATAATTAATAGAATCCCTTCTTTGTATTTTTTTCAGGAGGAGTTTGCAAACTTTAACAAGGGATTTTTTTTTTACTTCTTAAAAAATTCTTTCTAAAGTATCTACATTTGAATTAGGTAACGGAATGTTGTCTATGTAATATTAAAATATATTTTCAGGAACTTGTTTACATATAATTTCCAATGGCTGACTCAGAAAATATTGTCATGGGGTGGGATGATTTAACATTCTCTGTGGGAGAATCATCTATTGATATCTTTTAGCAGGCTGAGAATTCATATAAGTAGGCACTGTGAAGGCAAATTTTTCTCTGTCCTTTTCTTGTAAAGGTATATTAAAAACAATATTTTAAATTAATTACTATATGAATCCATTCTTTAAGGAAAAGGGAAGGCAAAGGTATTCCAAATTGTAGAGGGCCCATTGGCTGAATCACCTTATTAACAGCTCTTACCATTATCTTTCTCCAATTTCTAGATTTCCTGTTAACAACAATTACAGGGGAATTCCAAGGACTGGTAAATTCTTCAACATGCTGAGCATATAGTTGCTCCTGTACCAACTGTTTTAAAGCCTGCAGTTTCTTTATTGTTAAAGGTCATTAATTAACCCATATAGATATCTTAGTTAACCATTTTAAAAGTGGGGCCATTGGTATCTCTAAAAATTCACAAGTTGTTGTTCTATGTTTATGTATAGACTGAAGGGTTGGTGTCCCATTTTGTAATATCCTTCCCTGCACATTAGTTGGTTTATAGTTTATTTCTGAGACTGCAGGAAAGTTAATTTGGGTATTCCATTGCTGCAACAAATAATGTCCTGGTGTAGGAGGTCCTTCTGTATTTGTGTTGCTTTCGTTGGTTAATAAAGAAACTGCTTTGGGCCTGGTGATGGAGCAGAACTTAGTTAGGCAGAGAAGACAGAACTAAATTCTGGGGGGAAGAAAGTAGAGTCAGAGAGCCACCATGAAGATGCCAGGTCAGACATGCTAAATCTTTTTCAGTAAGCCATGACCTTGTGGTGAACACAGATTAATAGAAATGAGTTAAATCAAAATGTGAGAGTTAGCCAATAGGATGCTAGAGCTAATGGCTAAACAGTGTTTTAATTAACACAGTTTCTGTGTGATTATTTCAGATGTAAGCTAACTGGGCAGCCGGGACAGAACAAGGGGCAATGCTTCTCACAACAGTATCCCCATAGTTTCACCGCTATATTAGCCACATATGACTTCAGCCTTCCTCTGTGTCCTTCTGGCCCTATGTGTTCAATTCATCTCATGCTTTGTTTTATTTGAGATAGGGTTTCAATTCCTAGGAATTGAACATCTGCCTCCTGAAGAGGCCAATTCAAATGTCAAGTTTCTGAAGTAATAATAGTCACATCTGCACCTATGTTTAATAATCCTTCAATTATATTATTTATTTGTACTCTCAACTTCAGATATGTCTGCAAAATATACATTTTTTTATTTTCTACTGAAATTTTTGGTTCATCACCCATGATAATGATAATTCTATCATCCAGAGCAGTTTCTTTCTTTTCTTTTTTTTTTTTTTTTGCTTTGTTTTGTTTTACAATAGGCACTAGATCTTCTACTTTTCCTGGGGAGGTGTGCCCTCCACAGTGACTGGGAATGACTGGACAATGTTCAGACCTGGGGCCCTGTGAGAGATCCCCCAAAGAGTTTTCCAATGGTAACAGATTGCCTTGTTTGTCTCTTGTGACCTATATTCATTTGTCCAATACTGGCCATTTCCATATATTCTGCATAATCCAGAATGTTGAGGGCTTCTGTTTGTGTCATTCCTAGAAGAACCAATATTCTTAGAAATTCACTGTCTACAAACTCTTCTCAGATGGACTATTCTACCACAATTAAAACATTTGATATTCTGATATCTCTTAATACCTTTGGAAGTTGCTTCTCCTACCCAAGTCTCAGTTTTATAGTCAAAGTACTCAACATTGTCTGTGTGTAGGATCCATTTATCCATTGATGTGATCAGACCTTTAATAGCCCAAGCATCTTTTTGAATTCTAAAATAACATTTTCAAAAGCCAGCGATTCAGTGAATACTTGTCTAGTTTCTGTAACTGCTATCCCTATTTGTACAGTTTTAGTTAGCTGAGCAGCTGAACAAATGGCAGGAGTGGGAACCAGGACCAACCATGGAGGGACCACAGTTTTTGTCCTTAACTCAGAAGGTGATTGGGCAGCAGAGGAGAAGAGCGAGGCTCGGGGAGACACATGATCATGGCAGGAAGCTGAGCCAAGCCACATGAGCACATATGTATTGGTGGGGTAGGCGAATATGTGAGATCGCTGTGTGTTATATGTAAAGTTATGATGGGGGCAGCCAAGCCAAGCCTTGTGGGTACAGGTAGGTGAGCAAAGCTGGGAGTGCACAATAAGACATGCTGCATGATCATTGCTGGAGCAGTGGCAGATGTGTGGGGAGCCTCATGCCTTATAGATGTTGAGTGCCAGAATGCTGTGTAATTAAAGGAGATCCACAAGAGCCACCAGTGGAAGATAACAAGTGTTTAAAGGTGATCACTAATAGAGTGTTCTTCTGCTCTGTGATGCTGGGGTTCTGAACCAGAATCCAACCACCAAGCAAATGAAAGAAAAAAGAGGGGTGAGCATGTTTCCTGTCTTTGCTTACAGTAACTCAAACCACACCCTAATGTGCTGGTATGTAAAAGGCTATTGGCTGAATGCATTCCCAGAACAGGTTTATGTCTTTATGTTGTAGTCATGATATTCAGGGTGTCTTCCTCAATCAAAACTGATAAACTATATTTCCTGATTATCCTTAACTTTAAATGAATCCAAAGTCTTTTATTTTCTGTGGAAGTGAAAGCATTACCTCTCTCCCAAAGCAACATATTCTTTGACTTACATTTTGAAATTAAGACATTTTTTAAATATATAGGTTTGTTATCTTAGCAGATTTTATAATCCAATATGTCTTAGCAGCTCTTGATCCTTCCTCAGCAGTCAGAGAATTCATATGCAAATAGCATATATTATCCAGACTCTGTATCTTCCTACTTCACACAGCTTTTTTTTAAAATATATTCCTTACTCTCTTTTAAGGACATAATTTTATTATTTTAAAACTATAATTTTTCATCTATAACTGTATATTCTCTTTCTATTCTCTCTCTCAAGCCTAAAGCCTATGTATATTGTTTAACACATTGTAAACCATTTAGAGGGTTTTTTGAACCTGCTTTATTGCATATCTCCATCCTTTACTGAGCACGTGAACCAAACTATAAAGTGCTTAGTAGGACAAAATCCTCTGCTTTGGCAGTTAGCAGCCTGCCACCCACAAACCCTATCAAGTGTTCCATAACAGGACCCCCCAAAAGAAACTTTCATGTTGCCAGCACAAACCAGGAAGCCATATCATAAATAAACCACGCTTTTGTTTCCCATTAGCAAACAGAACGAAAAGATAGCTACTAAGAAACTGTGCTTGGTTTTGTTTCTTTTTGTGTGTTAAAGCTTTTTAAGGTCTTATGTAAAAATTCCCATGCCATGTTCCCAACCATATGTAGTTGAAAGTATTTCTGTCCTGATCACTGCACCCCATTCCAACACGTGCTTCCAAATTACCACACAAAGACTCAATATTATTAATAAATGCTTGGCAAATAGCTCAAGCTTATTACTAACTAGCTCTTATATTTTAAGTTTACCCATATTCATTATTGATGCCCTTCCACATGGCAATACCATTTTTTAGCATTGCATATTCATCTCCTGTTCACTCTGTATTTGGCTGGTGTCTTTGCTTACTCTATACTTCCTCACCCATCATTCCCAGTTTGTCTTTCCCACTGAGCTTTATCCTGTTCAACTATTGGCTAGTCAGCTTGTTTATTAAACCAATCATAATGACATATAATCACACAGTATACAGAAGCATTATTCTACTCATTTTAGTTTATTTCTTCCTCAATGTTTCAATTTTTCTATGTGATTTCAATTTTACTGATATTGTGTTTACGTTTCTCATAGTCACTTGAGTCCTTGAGTAGTTGTTTAATTGATATAATTGAGAGTTCCATCTTGAATCTTGCCTTTTACAAGGTTTTGCTGCCATAGGAATAAAGCAATCTAGTGAGAGAAAACCCTTCCTCTTCCAAACAGTTCTAATCTAGCTTGCTTCCTTGAGACAACTGCAGGTGTAACTGGCATACTTTATATTTTCTCTCTCTTTTCTCCTCTATTTTCTCTCTCTTTCTCGTGTGCACGCACAATGCCCTTGAAACTTATACTGAAGAGAAACATTCCTAACTTTATTTCTTTCTTGTTTCAATAACTACTAAAAATGATAGTTGACAACTAACAACAACTAATGGACTAATGGAAATATTTCAATTGACCTTTACTCAAGTGTACATGATAAGTCTAACATCCATCCCAGACTGTTCCTAATTCACAAAATGTCACTGACTCTATTTTACTCCTACTCCGATGGTGATGTGTTTATAGCTAACACTGATTAATTGCTTCATGTCTGGCACTATACTGAACACTTTGACAGACATTAATCTATTTGATCCTTACATAGCCCTATTAAGTAGATGTTGTTGTTCTCATTTTATAGATTAGAAAACACAAAGGTTAAATAGTTTGCTTCAGTTTAATTATCTAATAAGTGTGGGGACAAGAACTCATGAGTTTGGCTCCCAAAAGTAAAGTCTTCTTTCCCCATCCCTAGTTCCAATGTAATATCCTAATTGCAATGCAGTATTCTATCTAAATATTATAATAGGAAATTGTTCAACTTCTTCCATAAGAAAAATAAATGGAAACCTTACAACACCAAGTCACTTACATAGCTTAATATATATATTTAAATGGCTAATGTCCATAAGCCACCCACTTTCTCATTTTCAGTTAAGTCTTACTCAAGGAGCCTCAGGTTGGAGTCTATCTTTCTTACTCAGAAGCTGTACCTAGCATGTCCCTGTACATTTCTCAAAATGTACTTTACTTCCCTTCCAAGATTTTATCAATATTAACTTTCCAAAGTCAAAGTCCGAAGAATCACTGGCACCAACATTATAAACTTTCAAAACATCAAATTCCAAATCAAAGTAACAGCATAATAATCATTCTTTTTGATTTTTTTAATAATGCCTCAGTACTTACTGATATAGTGATATTTCATTTGTGATCTAAAAGCTTGTCTGAACATGAGAACATAAAGCTAAGGTACTGGTTAGCAATAGCGCCCAGGCAAAGTTGGCACACACCTTTAATTCCAGCACTTGGGAGATAAAGGCAGATGGATCTCTATGAGTTCAACATCACCCTGGGCTGCACACGATTTAATCTGTCTAAAAGACAAAATTTGACTGACCCAACAGAGCTCACACAAGTTCTGAGATCACGTGCATTTAATCCCAGCAATCGTGAGGTAGAGACAGGAATGATATGTTTAGGTGGAGAGAGGAAGATTAGGTGGAAGAAGACAGAAGCTCAGATGCCATCTGAGGATTCAGAGAGACAAATTTGCCCCTTCAGTCTGAGGATCCAGCAGAGGTAATAGTCTCTCCAGTGTCTGGATGCTCTGTTTCCTGATCTCTCAGTTTCCATCCCCTGATAACTGACTCTGAGTTTTATTATTAAAGCCAATTAGATTTTGTGATGAACTCTGAAATATTTTAATGAGCTATTTTTCCTGAACAGAATAACACTTTCTGTTAAAAAAAATTACCACAGACTCTAATGTATTCACAATTTTAGGCCAACTGTTATTAAATGACACTCAAAAACATATCAATAAGAAAATTTGTGTTCTAAGAGGACAGTTTTTGCTACACCTCTGACTTGAGAATGCAAAGGTCAGAAGTGGTGAATAGAGGAGCAGCAAGACTTACCAGGGTGTATACTTCTGAAAGGAACTTAGACTTCGAAAAACAAATTACCCTGTACAAAATGTCCCTGAAAATATCTCCTTTTGTTTCTTTTTAAAATGATACTCTTGATATTATTATTAATTTTATATCCTGATCCCAGTTTCCGTTCCCTCCTCACTTCCCAGTACCTTCCTCTATTTCCCCCCACTCCCATCCATTTCTCCTCCATTTATATTCAGAAAAGGGTAGGCCTCTTATGAATTGCAACTAAACATGACATATCAAGTTGTATTAAGACTTGATACTTCCCCTCATATTAAGGCTGGACAAAGTGACCCAATATGAGGAACTGGGTCCCAAAAGCTGTCAAAAGAGTCAGACACAGCCCCTCTTCCCACTATTAGGAGTCACAGAAGATGACCAAGCTATGCAATTGTAACATATAGCAGAGGGCCTAGGTCAGTACCAGGCAGGCTCCGTGGCCTTCTGTTCAGTCTCTGTGAGTCCTTATGTGAAGCATTAATCTAATTAATCTTAACAATAAAAACCTGGAGTCAGATACTAAGGATGAAAACTAAAAGATCAGAGAAGCAGAGTAGTCAGCCAAGAGACTTCTTACCTCAATGAAATCCTCAGACAAAATGAGTGCCAATAATGCCCTTACAAATCCTCAGACTGAATAGGCACATGATCCTGTCTCTGCCCACCTTAGATTCCTGTCTCCACCTCCCTAGTGCTGGAATTAAAGGTGGGTATCTCCCGTCCACGGAGATCAAATGCATGAGAAACCAAGTGCTGGGGTCAAAGGTGTGAGCCACGTGGCTGTTTCTTTTTTAGACTGGTTCAGTCTTGCAAAGCATGGAGTGACCTTGAACTGATCTTCCTGCTTCCTCTTTCCAAGTGTTGGCATTAAAGGTGTGTGCCACCACTGTCTGTCCTCTATAGTTAACTAGTGGCTAGCTCTGCCCTCTGATGTCCAGGCAAGCTTTATTTGTCATAACACAAAATATCATAGAATACCTGAATCCAGGTAAGTTGGTAGTAGGTTTTCTTTTGATGTCCTTGACCCCTCTGACTCCTACAATCCTTCCTCTCCTTTATTTTGCAGGATTCCTTAAGCTCTGCCTAATGTTTGGCTGTGGGTATATATCTGCTCCTGGATGAAGCCTCTCTGATGACAATTGGGCAAGCACCAATCTATTAGTACAGCAAATATCATTAGGAATCATTTGCTGACTTTTTGATTTTTTTTCAGTCATATTTGGTTGATTTTCTTGCCAGATTTTCATATGTTTAACTATCCTTTAATGTCTGGAATGAAACCTACTTGAACATAGCTGATGATCTTTTGATGTGTTCTTGGATTCAGTGTGTGAACATTTTGTTGGGTATTTTTCTATCAATGTTCATGAGGTATATGCATCTGTAATTATATTTCTTTGTTGAGTAGTTTGGGTATTAGGGTGATTAGGACACAAAAGATAATTTGGTAAAGTTCCTTCTGTTTCCACATTGTTGACTAGTTTAAGGAGTATTGGTATTAGTTCTTCTTTGAAAATCTAGTAAAATTCTGTGTTATAACCATCTGGCCCTGGGCTTTTTAAGGTTGGGAGATTTTTAATGACTGCTTCTATTTTTGTTATGTGTTATAGACATATTAGAATTGTTTCTCTGATCTTGATTTAACTTTGATAAGTGGTATATATCAAGAAATTTGTTCATTTATTTTAGATTTTCCAATTCTGTTGAATACAGTTTTTTGAAGTAGGACCTAATGGTTCCCTGTATTTCCCTTTGCGGTACCCTTTTGTTTCTGACTGTTAATTTGGAGGTTCTGTCTGTGACTTTTAGTTAATTTTGTTAATTTTCTCAAAGAACCAATCTTTTGCTTCACTGATTTTTTTGCATTATTCTCTTTGTTTCTATGTTATTGATTTAAGCCCTGAGTTTATTTCCTGTCAACTCATTCTCTTGGATGTATTTGTTTCTTTTTGGTCTAGAGCTTTCATGTGTGCTGTTAAGTTGCTAGTGTGAGAGCACTCAAAATTCTTTCTGAAGATACTTGGTGGAGAGAGAGTAGGTGGAGTCAGAGAGATACCATATAGGTACCGAAGGAGGCAGATACCATGTAGCTGCCAAAAGAGAAGGACCTGGAATCTTTCTGCTAAGTCACAGCCTTGTGGCGATACACAGATTAATAGAAATTTGTTGATTGAAGTGGGAAGAGATAGCTAGAAATATGCCCGAGTCATTGGCTGAACAGTGTTGTAATTAATACTGTTTCTGTGTGATTTTTTGGGTCTGGGTAGCCAGGAAATAAACTAGCAGTCTCTGTCTACAGACATCTTCCCTTTTATTCCAATCTATTGCATACCTATATGAGATAATAGATTATAATTAAATAAAATATATTTCATAAGTTACATTCTGTCATTAAATATGAATAGGCCAAATCAGCAATATCAAAATCTCCCTTAAGAAAACAAATTGTCCTTCAG
The DNA here is from genome assembly GCF_982192425.1 of Myodes glareolus. Lineage (NCBI taxonomy): Eukaryota > Metazoa > Chordata > Mammalia > Rodentia > Cricetidae > Myodes > Myodes glareolus. Next base: position 57,843,402 of record NC_142045.1, read on the forward strand.
GCAGTTAGTCCATGATTATAATTTAAAAGTTAAGTAATGTGCCATCAAAAAGATGATCATAACTAATACCTAGAGAGAAGACATCATTGTTAGAGATGCCCAAGACAATAGTAATGAGCACAGGCAATAATTACTGCAGTAAGTTGACATTAAGTTGAGGGAAATTAAAAGAAAAATATGTGATATACAGGTCAAACCTATGATTCTTAATCTTTCAAACTTAAGTTTAAAACTTAACTTAAGAAATATGATGTGTGATATGCTAAATTAGTCACTAAAAATTAATCTTGTTTATTATTATAACAAAATATATATTATAAATAAATATATGTTATAAATACTTACATTATTACAACCAAATTTACAGTGATTGGAGAGGTGGCTCAGTCAGACCCTGAATCAATCCCTAGTATCCATGTGAAAACATTCAAGTTCAGCAGCTTCTGTCTGTGATTAATAGCACTGGTACGCTGAGACAAGTGGAACTCTGATGCTTATTGGTCAGTCAATTTAGTCGGTTGACAGGGTGAGTCACAAACCTGTATCAGAAACTACCATAAACAGAGATAGAGAAAGTGATCCAATATCAATCTCTGACCTACAGGCAAGCTGCCACACACACATACATATACACAGACACAGATACACACACATGCATGCACATACACACACATGCACACAAACACATACACATGCACACATGCATTCCCCCACAGTCTTTTAATAGTTTTACTAGATGAAATAACAAAATGTGTAAAATACATAATGCCTAAAACTAAAATAGACACTAGATAAAAACAATGAAAATTCTCAGGAAGCCACAAACGTTCTCATCATTCATGTATACTTTTACCACCTTACTCTAAAATTTACAGGAATCAGTAAATATGATGATATAACTTCTGTGTTTTATATTTCCAATTTTTCTACAATAACTTACAGGGATATTTTACTCTGTAGGACTGGCAGAATAAAGTGGGTTCCTTAAAATTAGGTGAATCCTCTTGCTGGCTTCAAAACCTAAATGAATTGTCATTTTATAAGTATGAGAAAGAGTCAAGGACAAGGACCTGAGCGTGTCTTTAACTTGCTGAGAGAAGTTATCAGATGAGACCCAGAAAGACAAGGATCTTATTCAACTCTGTACAAATGATTTCTTCCAAGAATCAGTCATTTTAACAAAGGACCTCAAACCAGGGATGTTGCCCAGATAATGGTATGATGTGGGAGAATTATCTGTATTCTGTCAATCATATTTTAATAAAATGCTGATTGGCCAGGCAGGCAGTATAGGCGGGAAAGTCAGACAGGAAGTAGGGGTGGAGCAAAGAGACTGGGAGTATTTTGGGAAGCAGGAAGCTCCCTCTGCCATTCCCACCCAGATCACCGAAGAGGAAAGATGTAAGCTGCCCAGCTGAGAAAGGTACTGAGCCGTGTGGCTAATGTAGATAAGGATAATGGAGTAGCAAAAGTTATAAGAGTTAACAAGATGCCTGAGCTAATGGGCCAATCAGCTTTATAACTTATAGAGATCTCTGTGTGATTGATTCTCTGGGACTTGCTGGCTGTGGGGTACCAGGCGGGACAGAAACCCCAACAAGCCGGCCCTCACACTACAATGTTACAATAATGTCATCCTGGTGAGGCCTTGAACAGAGAACTAAAGTGAGCCAAACTTGGATGTCTATTATGTGGGAACTTCAATGAAAAATAAGTCCTTTCCAAACCTATTGCTATAGGGAAAACTATGAAGAAAATGTCACAAATAACTCTTATAATTTTGAGGCTGTCGCTATTACTACAATAAATATCATGTCATTTTATTCCTCCTTCCTAGTCTAGGATTGCTGCAGATGAAGTTAGCACCCACATAGATTTTTTAGAACCAAAGTGTACTACTTTTCAAGCCAAGGTAATTAGTGACTTTGTTTAGTATAGCATGGCGAATTGAGTCACTGTAATGCTTGAGATGGCACAGACTCTGGAAGCCAGAATTACTGGACTAACATTCTCTTCCTTTCTCTGAGGTATATCACTCTAGCTAATTCAATTTTCAGGCCAACGGTGGGAATTATCTCCCGGACCCACATAGTTGAAGGAAAGAACTGATTCCCATAACTGAAGCAATAAAACACAGGTAACTGGATCTCCACGCTTGCTCTTCGCTAGCCAAGTCATCAGACAGGATGCAATATGGACCAGTTGATGTAGGTACTCAATGTTAATGCTGCTATCATGGCAGCTCCTACAGTAATGTGTAGGGCAGTATTCTGTAATCAGCTCTTATTGAATGTCAATAATGAATAAGAAATAAATTTTTTATATTAAGATTCCAAAGGACAAATTAATAGAAATGGACAGGAGAGTCATTCCTTCCAATGATAAGCAGCAGCAATTATATCAAGTGATAGCCGAAGATGATTAGAAATCACAGGCTCCAGGTACTCCTCTGTAGAAATGAAAACTAATAGAGAAGGCTGTTTTCCTCATGATCTAAAAAGTAAGTTCCTAAATAATTTACTATCCAGTATGATATAAACATTGTTCACAGTAGAGATTATATATGATTTTTAGTTAGCATATCTCTTTCTTGTTTTGTTTTGACTTTACAAGTTAGACGTATTTTCGACTCTATAGGTATTGATTATGTGATTTTCTTCATTGATAATTTCAAGAAAGAAATTGTATTAGTAGATGTCATATTCTGAAATCAATCATAGTTTTCTATATATATATACTTGGTCTTGATATATAGAATTGATGTGAATTATAATATTTATTTATGATTTGTGTCCATATATTCCTAACTGATGTGACTTAAGAATTTATTTCACTTTTTCAAGATTAAGTAACAGCTTTGTATGTGTGAAGTCTTGAGGTGCTCAGCTTTATCAGTTGGAATGATTTGTAGTACACTATAATGAGTACTCTATATCTTTTGAAAATCCCAACAATTACTCAACAAATCAGATTACTCCAGAAGTAAACTAGAAATAAGTATTTTATAATATTTTCCATTTTCCTTATTTTGTTCTAATGTTCTGAGTTTACAATGTTTTACATTTCCTTTATATTGTTTACCAGCACACACACACACACACACACACACACACACATTTACAGGTATATATATAATTAAATACATGCCATTGAAATAATTAGAAGAAAAGAAAAATACATTTCATATATTCAGAGTTTAAATATGTATTGGAGAATAATCAGGATTTAGACAACAATGGTTGGGATTTTGCTTGTTTTTTAGGTGATTCTGGCTACATGAAATGAATTTGGAAATTTTTATTCATTTTCTAATATTCTAATTTTCTAATACCTAATATTTGGAGCATGATTGTTATCTAAAATTTTGAAGTTTTACAGAATTCTGCCTTGGATTCATTTGGCCCTGTGTTTCTATTTTCCTGTCAGAGATTTACTCTTTGTATCATTGATTCTTTATTCATTTATTTGATTGATTGATTGATTGATTTTTTTCTATTTTTATTAATTTCATCCTGATTTTGATTATTTCTGTCTACTTTTTTGTAGACACCATTACGTTGTTAATTTCAAGTCACTCAGACTTTTTGATGTGAACATACCCTGCTATAAACTTTCTTTGAGGAACCACCTTCTTGCTTCCTATAGATTTTGAAATGCTGTGTTTTTATTTTTATTCAATCCTAGTTATTTTTAAATTTCCTTCTTGATATATTCTCAAACTAATTATCTTTCAGTATTTTATTGTTTAGATATCATGAGGTTTTATATTTCCTGTAGTTTCTGTTCGTTAGTATTCAACTTTATTCCATGGTGTATAATGGAATTTATTCCATTTCAGATAGAATGAAAGTATAATTTCAATTTTCCTATATATGTTGAGAACTGCTTTGCGTCTTAATGTGATTGATTTTGGAGAAAGTTCCATGGAGTGTTTAACTAGGACAGTTGGCAAAAGACTCATTATAAACTGGGAAAGTAACCTATCTGGTATGAATATGATTAATTAATGTGATTAATATATTTATAGTAAAAATATTCATGCTTTAAGGGAGCAGGTGTGTTCAGTGAGGCTGCTTGTTCATTCTCGGCTTCCCAGACCACACTATATTATTTAAATCACTACTTGACCAATCACTTAAGTGTATTGCTACCTAGCTCTCATAGATTTGGTTAACCCATTTCTATTAATCTTTGTATCGACACGTGGGTGTGGGTGACTCTCAAGTTTCTGGCATATCTGTGCCCAATGACAGCTACATGGCTTCTCACGACTCTGTCTTCTTTCTCTTGGCATTCAGTTTAGTTTTCCCTGCCTACTTCTACTCTGCCCTATTACAGGCCAACGCAGCTTCTTTATTCATTAACCAATGGTATTCATGGCATAAAAAGAAAAATCCCATATGAAGAATGTATTATTGCATTTTGTTACTTTAGTGTTGATCTAACTGAAACACCTAACAGGAACAATGGATAGGAGAAAAAAATTGTTTCAACTTGTGGTCTCAGAGGAGCTTCAGTTTCTTTTGGCATTTATGACAGTGAAAGTCACTCAGTCTGTGGAAGTTGGGCTACAAGGCTATATGTGTCCACACCATGATGATCAGGAAGCAGGCAATGAAGCTGGAGCCAAGAGTGAATATAACTGTAAAAGGCTTAGTTCTATTGACCTAATTCTGTTGTCTAGGCTTTAATTTCTGAAGTCCCCACAGTCTTCAAAATAATACAACAGTTAGACTCAAGAATCCAAAGCCTTTTATCCTGTAGGAGAAAATAGAGATTCAAACCATGACAGTTATACAAATATACTTTGAGCCTCAAAGATAACATCAGAGTGGGTTTATATAACAGTGTTAGAATTTTTCTCTTCAAAATAGGAGGAAGCCCAAAGTCAAGTCTTAGTTGATGAAAAAGGTGATGAAGATGGCCTTCATCTGTCTGAGCAGTTATAATGAGATAGTACAGACTTGACAGCTTTCAAAGAATTAAAATTTAATTTCTTATAAATTTGAAAGTCAGAAAATCCAAATGAGCACAACAGAAGATCTAGTAAAGGTCTGATCCTCACAGATGGCGCCATCTGGATGTCTTCATATGGCAAAGGGGACAAAGGGAGAGGACAAACTCTGTGTTCTCACACTGTTGAATTATCAGAAAGAAAGAACAAAAGTATTTAAATTGGTTAGTTCTCTGCAGCTCTTTCGCAAGACCCTAGTCTGTGCCTGTGCATAGGCTCTCTCTACAGGACACTTCAGGGAATGCTCTATCTCTCAACAGCATCATGATGGAGAGTGTTACTATGTACGTACCCTGAGGGACATTCAAACCAAACAAATGCTATTTTAAAACTCCAGTTTCCACAGTTATCAGCCAGACTCAGTAAAATACAAGAGTTTACAGAGTTAAAACATGAAAAGGGGAAATCTGAGATTAAAAGACAGTATTAGTAATGCCTGAAGCAGACATGGAGAGGAGCAAATCTCTCTACTTACCCTGGAAGGTACATGTTTTAAATAAAATATTTCTATTAGTTATTTGAGAATTTCATATAAAATATTTTAGATCATAGTCATCCTCCTACCCGCAACTTTTCAAAGATCTATCAAACCTTACCTTCCCCTTCCCAATCAACTTTGTGTTCTATTATTCTTTTCCAATCAAGAACATGCCTGGTACTTGAATATTCTTGAATGTGAGGATGAAATTTACTTCCTGGGAAAAAGTTCTACCACAATGTCTAAAGGGACAGTGACATGTAACTGTTTCCCAGCACTCAGAGGCTTGTGCTTTACATCGGCATATACAGTACAAGTGGCCATGCCCAAATGGGCAGGTAACTTAAAGGCTATTGGCGGTAGGAATTCCTATAGCACCTCTCCTTTATGTTTAAATAAGAAGATTCTAAGCCTAATACAAAGTTATATACAATAAGAAAAGTATCAGGTATAAAAATTAGAATTAAAATCAGCATAAACAATATCAAGTAAGAAACATGTGATAAATGTTTCAATAATTATCCTATTCTAATGAGTTTAAGTCTTGTATGTAAATAACTTGGCCAAGTCATGAGAGGAAAGTAACTACAACTATCTAGTATTCAACGCCATCAAAGACTCGAGAAGGAAAATAATATCACTGGAGTAAGCAGGAAGTGCAATCAAATGACTTCCAAAATGTGCAAGAAATGACAGAAACAACTGGCTACCTGGGCAATCACCCAAAGTCTCATTTGCAATGTTGTAGCAACCAACTTTGGCTAAGACCTAGAGTAACTGACAGACCATTTTCAGAGGCAGGAAAATTTTCAAAATCATCTTACCCTGTCAGACTTTTTTCTTGTATCCTGCTTGTTCTGTTCAGACATCGTGCATTTTTTTTTCAATGGTCGATGCATGGGCAGTTCCTTGCTCAAAGGCCAGTTTTGCCAAGAAGAAACCAAACTCAAAGTGTAGTGTCACTGGTGCTCAATTCTCTCAGAAATAGATTAGCACTACCAGGAGCAATCAAGTCTCACTTCAACAGAATCCTAAGTTATTTAAATGCCATATTCTACAGCTCTTTGAAGTGGTTAAACATTACCTATCTATGCAGAATACAATCTCTTATGTATCTAAAGAACCTGATTGGTCTAACTATAAGTATGACAAACATGAACGATTATTGACCTATGAATCTTAATACCTATGTAGCTTAAGACTAAGACTTTATATTAGAATATTAAACAATCTTTAAACAATTATAACAAATGAGGACAATGATCTTAAAATGTAAACAATGTATAGGTGTCCTGATCAGAGGTAGAAATGTATATCGCATTATGATAAATATATCCTAAAATTGTATCAATATGCAAAATGTCTTAAGCAGAGATAAAGGTATAAGCATGCATGTATACAATATGACAAAATAACTTTGTCTAGGTATACAAATATTGTAGATAAAATAGAAACATATTCAATATAATTTAAGTTTGTATCAATAAACAAGAATCTATACCAATGTAAATAGACTATAAATAATAGCTCTCAAGTATTCACTCTATTATTCACTATTATTAGTTTAACTCACACTAATCTATTATCCCATCTTATTTCCTCTTTTTTTTTAAAGAGCTCCCTGATCTTACATAATTGTCCCCACAACTGCCAAGCCTATAACAATTATAATCAACTCTAAATTCTGTTCCTAACCTGAGGACAAACTCTGTGGGAGAGGGGATGCCGTCTTCTAGAATTACATCCAGCTGTCATGGGGGCGATGTTCTTTTTATGGGATCCTGTGAAAGTAAAATTATGGTTAAGTTTCAAGATTACTGTCTGGTATAATTGCAAATAGTCTCTGAATATTCGGTAGGGTTTTTCTGAGGTTCCTATTTGGAGTTCTGGCCAGAACATTGTAAAAAAAAGAAAGTATACCATTTCACCTAACCAAGTTAGAACCATTTTGAGCAGCTGTTACTTCAAACAGGTCTTATAGTAGTGCTATCAGCATCATGGCATCATATCAACCAGGTGGAGTTGTTGTTGTCAGACCCCATCTTCTTCTTGAAAACATAAGAGATTACTGCAGGAAAAATCATTGTTTATTGTGGAAAACTTCAACATTATTTATATAGACATATATATTCAATGAAAGGTATGATAAGGACAAAAATAGGTATGAAGAAAAGTAAAATAATTATAAATTCTTTCTTCTTTCTGTCCCATACCAAATGGCTCTTGACATGAAACAGAAACTCTGACTTTTTCTTTTAACAGCATGCTTGGATTTAGATAAGGTCAGAGCCATTGTTCAACTCCAAAATCAGATGTGTGTGTGTATGTGTGTATATATATGTTTTGATTACTTGTCTTTACAAGTCATATTCCTTTTTCTTGATGATCTTTATCGGATAGTAATATTTCTTTCTGTCAGCACTCAAACATTTCAGGGTCTCTTGAAGTTTTGAAGAAGAGTGTTTTCTGTAAAGGCAAGAGCAGAACCCTTCCCCAACCCTATATGGTTTCCTTACCACCTGTGTGATTGTCACCATTGTGGCTGAGCTGTCATTTATCCTTCTTAAGAGATTTCTCCTTTTCAAATCAAATCTTTCTTAATTTTGATGGTATCCATAGTATTTCTTCTCCTGTGGAAACATGATCAAAACCCCTTCCCTAATGTTGCACATCTCCTGGCTTCCATTGTGAAGGTTTTGTTCAAATGAATTATTATAAGTAGACACTCTGAAGGCAATTTTTTTTCCTTTTCTAGTAAAGGTATAGTTAAAAAACAATAGTTTAAATCAATAACTAGAAGAGGCCATCTTTTGGTAATAGAGAAGGCAGAGGAATTCCAGATTGTAGAGGGTCCATAGGTTGAATTACTTTGTTGACAGCTCTTAGGTCTGTCACCATTTTCCATTTATCAGATTTATTTTTAACAACAAGTACAGGAGAATTCCAAGGGCTGGCTGATTCTTCAATATGGTGTGCATCTAGTTGCTCCTATATCAGCTGTTCTAAAGCCTGCAGTTTGTCTTCTGTTAATTGCCACTGTTTAACCCATATTAGTTTCTCAGTTAACCATTTTAGAGTTGGGGCCATTGGTACCTCTAAAAGTTTGCCAGTTGCTTTGTGTTCTTTTACAGCCTGAACGGCCTGTGATCCTTGTGTATAATACCTTATAATACCCTTCCCAGAAACATGAGTTTCTGGGGGCTGCAGGAATGTTAATCTGGGTATTCTATTGCTGCAACAGGTCACGACCCCATAAATTCATTGCTATATTAGCTACATATGACCCCAGCCTTCCTCTATGGCCCTATGTATTCATTCCATTTGGTGTGTCGTTTCACTTGAGATAGGGTTCCAATTCCTAGTAACTGAGCATCTGCCTCTTGGAGAGGTTGATTTGGACGCCAAGATTCTGGAGTAATAATACTTACGTCCACACCTGTGTTTATCAAACCCACAATTACAACACCATTTATAAGTACTCTTAGCTTTGGTCTTTGATCATTTATAGAAGTCTGACCCAATATATGTTTTCTATTTCCCATAGGAATTTTTTATTTATTCTCCACATTTATTTCATAATCTGGAACAGTATGGTCTTTTACAGAAGGCTCTGGATTTTTAAATTTTCCTGGTGAGACATCTCCTCCACAGTGACTGGGACAGACTGGACCACTTTTGACTTGGGAACCTGTAAGAGGCCTCCCCTCAAAAGTTTTCCTAATGTTATCAGGTTTCCTTGTCTGTCTTTTGATGATTTGCATTCATTGGTCCAATGTCGGCCTTTGCTACACCTTCTATATGTACCTGAAGGCTGAGTCCTCCTATTCTTGACAATTCCCAGAGGATATATTATTCCTAAGAATTCCTTGTCTATAATCCACTCTCAGATGTCCTATTTTACCACAATTAAAATATTTGACATTTTGATGTGTCCTTATTCCTTTGGAAATTGCTTCTCCTGCCCACAATTCAGTATTATAGTAAATGTCTCAGTGTTCATTGAATGCAGGATTCATTCATCCATTGGTGCTGATCTAACTTTAAAAACCGAAGTATGTTTTTGCATTTTAAGTTAGCATTTTCAAAAACCAGAGATTCAATAAGTACTCATCTAGCATCTGGGTCTGTTACTCCTATTTTAGAACCTTAATTAATCTTTGTAATAAGTCATTAAAGTGTTCTCTCTGGCCCTGTTTATCCCTGGTATAGTATATGATTCAATTCATTTTCCTAGTTTTTGAATCCTGTTCAAATCATTGAAGGCTGCTTTGTGTCATAGGGACAAGATTTGTTCATCATGAAGAGCTTGAGCCTGTGGGTCAGCATAAGTCACCAATAATTTGATCTGGGGAAGTCTCAATTCTTTTTGCTTTTCTATGTTGTTCTAAAAGCTTAGCCTCTGCTCTGAAATAGTATTTAAATATCAGTTGAGGTCCATTATCCAGGACTGCTGAAACTAACTAAAGCTAGTCATGTGGTGTCACCTTAAAGCTAGAAACCCATGTCTTTATCATCTACCTAACAAATGCAGAATGCAAGCTATAAGTTACAACAGCTTGCTTAAATTTCTTTTAGATCATTCATTCCTATAGGTATCCATCTACCTTCTTTGGATCCTTTTGAGTCTTTAGAACTTAATGCTTTGTCAGAGTAGATTACAGATTAGGAAGCTAAAACCCTGGGTGAGTCATCTCTGACAGTACTGGCGATGTTGAATTCTGTCCTTGTACCTTCTTTCCCTGCTCATGAGCTCCAATAATTCCCTCAATCATTTCTAATCCTTTTACTATTGTCTATGTAAAGCCTGAATCTCCTGGCCTGCATATATTTCTAGTGATTTCATTGAGGCACCTAGCCTATGATCCTCATTCTGTACATGTGATTCCAAGGTCTGAAGTTTATTCTTTAAAGATAACACCTCGTCCTTGGACATTATTTGGATAGCATGCAGATTGACATCCTAGAAAGATACTCTATCTGTTAAACTGTCATAACTTTTTAACACATTTTGATTTCAAATTCAACAGTATGAATTCTTTCAGATAATTTCTCAGTACCCTTAGACATGGGTTCAATTTTGTCTGTCATTAATGTTAACCTTTTCAATAGTATTAATTTTTTAGGTACCTTTTGATTTTCAAAGGTATTAATCCTGTCAGATAGCTGTTCATTGTTAGTCTGTAAAGACTGTACTATTTCTAAAAGTGCATCGTTTTTGGCTCTGTCATCAAACCATTTTCTTAAGGATATGAAGGAAAAAAACTGAGTCCCAGTATTCGTTCTATGGATGTATTACAATAGCCATATAAGCCTTGCAGAAAACAATCCATAGTATTAGCAAAAACATTGCTAAAAGTTTCAATGGCAATGTCTGCCATTATATAACCTTTAAGTTTATTGATTTATTAATTACCTGTTATGAGGTCCAATAAATTGCTTTAGGTGTATATAATCTTTATTGTCCATCCTGTGTCGTGGTTGCCAAGTTGTGACTATCAGCAATGTAACTGATGGCAACAAGATCAGTCCTGATCTACTTTGTTTGTTTGTTTGTTTGTTTGTTTGTTTTTGACTTGGTTCTGGTTAAATACTGAGAAATATGCTTGCTTGACAAATTAAAAGAATTGAATCAATTCTGTACACAGAGCAAGAACCCCAGATCTAAGGAGCCATGAGTATAAACCGGAAGTTGTACAAGTCGCCACACAGCAGGAAACACGGCAGAGAGTATGGCAGTGGGGGCAGAGGGCGTGCGTGAACTTGGGAAATTTCCAAGTCACTACATACAGTTAGCTCCACTGTGACAGAGGTAAAAAAATAAAATAAAATAAAACTTAGTAGATAAAAGCAAGTCAAGCTGGTGGGGGTGGGATACTTTCTGGGCTGTGTACCGTTTAATCTTTTAAGCCAATCTACCTGGTAGGTGTGGAATTCGAATCCATGTGGGTGCCAGAGGATGAAGGATGCTAAAAAAGAAATCCCACACTAGCTCAGAATTGAGTATAATAAAAGGTCATTTATTTAGGGGTAGACTCACAGACCACAGTCCTCTGCTGGAATGGGGATCAGCAACCGAATCCCACAGCTTTACATCGGCATATGGTATAAGAGGTCAAGCCACAGTGGGCGGGAAACTTAAAGGCTTCTGGTGGTAGGAATTCCTACAGCAGAAGCTGGCTACACACACATGTGTAATGGTAAATAGTCAACAATAGCAGCCAAATTATAGTCTAGAAGTATTTGGAGTATATCATATATATTATTTAATTTTAGTAAAAATGACTTAATACCACAAGACATATTTAAGTATCTCATAAAACTCTCTTTTTCTTAGTCAAGATTCTCACTTGATTTTTTTTTATGTTTGGATAAAAATCATTCTTGTGAGTGCTTGTCATTCTATAGCAGTGTTTTTCAGTTTTTTAAATTCTCTTCATGAGCCTTCAGTTCTGTGTAGACTGCATGTGACATACCAGGGTACGGCTTGCATTTCAGCATGAGCTTTCAGTCCAGAGCACACTTTCTTGCTTTGTTCCATGATCATCATTGTGTATGAACAAAAGCAAAATGTGGTAAATATTCATAACATCTCTCAGTGAAGAATGCTAAATGTAAATCTAACAAAACATAGCACGGATGAAAAAGATGTCATTTTTAATGATGGCACTCAAAGGGACACGTCTGAATTCTTGGAGAACAGTAATTCCTCAGCTTTTTTTTTCCTTTTATTTGACTGGCTTAAAGTTTCTTTACTTTAAAACAATTTGCCATTTTCACAGATGAGGAAAAACCCATCTCAAATTTAGTGCTTAAACATTTTCAGAATTACCTTTTTTATTTGACTAATGAATGCTACGATCACAAGGCTAGGAAATTCTGTCCCCACATACGACTGGCTTGAGCTAGCAGATCGATTCTGAGGAAAATGGCGTTTCTTGAGCTGTAGTCTGTTAATTGCACGTTTTTGGAGACAGGGCTTACTGAGGAAGAGATCATTGGCAGAATCCCATTTACAACAGGAAAATAAAATATCTGGGAATAAATCTAGCCAAACAAGGTAAAAGAACTCCTTGATGAAGGTTTGTACACCTTTAGAAAGACAGAAAGAGACACTAAAACTAAAACCTGAAAAGAGCTCCCATGCTCCAGGAGGAGGAAGAATCAAGCTGGACCTGACCCACAAGCGTTTTGGAGGACAAGCTTTCTTAATGGCTGCCAAGGGAGGAAAGCTTTCAATAGCCCAGCTCAGCTGTGACTGCTGGGAGTCACAGCGTTGGTCAGCATGATAAGACATTCTTCAAAGTGCAACTGTGACACATATCTTGGCTGTAACCAAGATCTGTATAAATTTCTACTCACATTTCGCTTAACAGGAGGGGGATAATTCCTGGTACTGAAAATCTAGCCAATGACCAGTGGCTAATGTGGTCATAGAACTCTGTGACAAGCCTGCTCCTGCCCCCTTTTAAAAACAGAGCTTAAACCCACAGATACGGCTCTCACTTCCTTGTTAAAGAAGCTTCTTTTCACCATAGACTGAAGAATGTTACAGAAAGCCCGAACAAGTGAAACTGCACAGAAGACTGACTCCGACTGTCAAGTCTACAGCATAATCCTCACCCCTAAGCTTCAGGGAATAGCTTGGAAGAATGAGAAGATAGATCATAATAGTAATAAGATTGGGAATTTTGCTGAATGACCAACTTTTAGATATGTCAGACAAATCGCTACATATTTGAAATCTCATATATGGATGCTTATAATAGACCTGGGCAAGTATAATACCATTTGACATGACAATGTGAGTTTGTCATCTTCATATAAAACATATTCAATGTGTCATATTCACATATAGCACACTCAATAGTTGTATATGCTCATAAATATATATAAAACATATTCAATGCAAATATTTAATGTTATATATTTATAAACATATGCAACTACACACACACACAAAGAATACACACACACACACACACACACACACACACACATATATATATATATATATATATGAAAGGGAACAGGTAACAGGTGATGGGGCATGGGAAGGGGTGAAAGAAGGAAAGGAGGTACAGAAAATGATGCAATTATGTTTTGTGTAGTCTTTAACTATCATCGAGGAAATTTTACTTTGCAACAGATGGAGACCAGTACAGAAAACCAAAACCAATCTAAATTCCGTGTTGTTGGCCCAGTGCCAGTTTACGTGGCTACAAAAGACTTCTACACCCAAGGAAACATTGTGGAAGAGAGGGTGGAAAATTGTAAGAGCCAGAAGATGGAGGAGTTTGCTGCAACATTGTGTCTTTAAGTAATGTCAGATACTTCATGCTTAAAGTAGATTAATGTCTTAATATTCTCATTACCAAAGAGGCATAAGTACATAATTGAAGTCTGTGCTTCCAGACTATGCTCTAAATCTGCTCTAAAGACATATTCTCAGGATAATTGCTTTTCTCACCAAAGAAAGTTTCGTAATTCCCTTTATTTAAGGATAAGTCTTTTCTCCTTTAGTGTGTTCATAAGTAACATCTCCTTCCAATTGTTTGTTCTGGCCACATGAGCATTTCCTTGGATATTTCTACTAATAGTTCCACATGCCCCTGCCTCCGTTAATAACTTTGGAATGATAATAAAATGATTAGAAGTCCTCATTGCTGTGTTTGCCTCTGCTAAGTGATGTGAAAACAGTCCTGCTGGGGTTGCCCCACCAGCAGAATACAAATGACCCACCAAGAATTACATCTGTGGTAATTTGACTTGCCCTTGCTACTTTTCCTGACCATCCAATAAGAGCTTTATTTTTCCCTCAAATCTCTAAATCCCTTCACGACTCTTTACGTGTGGGATGTCTGGCCCACAGATAAAGTCAGGTTGCTGAGTTGTGCAGCTGTTGTCTGTTGGAACCCTCACAGGTCGCTCTGAAATCTCACACCTTTTTAGTTAATGCATTGACACAGGATAGGGTGGCATTCCCTTATCTTGGGTATTCATTAAGTGCTGTTATGGGACCTAAATATTCTGATGACCAAAGGTGCAGTAATGTTCTCACTGAGGAAAAGTGTGGCAGTAAGCCGAAGAAAGCAGGCAGCAGAATCAGGAAAAGTAGTTCCGCTGAGCCTGGGAGGGGATTTATAGTGTGAAGTATCTAACCTGACCAGTGTTTCACAAATCATTGACAAAGGCAAAAGACACAATTGGGTTTGGGTACAGATTTTATTTTTTACTCTTTGTAACTTGTGAATCCCAAACTGGAAAGGGGGCGAGGGGAGGGGAGAGAAAACTCTGTAATTGTGGTTTCTCATTGCTGTGAACATAATCTCTGGTAGAAACAGCCTAATAAGTAAAAGATGTTCCTGTAATACTGTTTCATGGCATTTGGTCCTTCGATGTTGTCTACACACATTTGCTCAGAAGTCGTGGCAGCTGAAGAAGGTAGCTGAGGCTGTTACTTCCTTCCTGCCAGACAGACAGCAGAGAGGAGCAGGAGACTGTGGGAAGTTGCAGGAAAAGAGTCACACCGTGTGTGTACCCAATGACCTACGTCCTCCAGCAAGGCCCACTCTCTGTTTTCCCACCTCCCAATCATACCAACAAATTACCAAGCCAGCAAGAAATTATCAACTATTTGATAATAGATAATATCAGAGACCTCAGGTTTTAATTAAGGAGACAACGAGAAGTGTGCTTTCATTCCCTTGTAAATTATTAATCTAGTTAAGTCAACAGTCAATTTTAGCCACAACTGCTGACTTTGCTGCTACATTTGGTCACTTGCTCTTATTTTGGCAAGCCCTTCTTTTCCTACTTAGTGTATGAAAAAAACTCCCTCCATACTGCAGGGGAAAATGTTTTTCAGTTTACTACTCTCAGCCAGCGGAGGCCTAATATTATTTTACAGTGGGGGGTATGCTGTCATTGTGGGAGAGATCATAGCGTTGGACTCCAGAATTCTGTTAGGAAAAATAACGCTTTGCTTCTGTTCTTCCCAATGAGCTAAAATATTTGTGAGAGTGATATTGATCAAATTTGTTCTAACTGAGGAAAACGTACATGACAATTGCACTAAGTAGGGTAGGGGCAGGAAGGGGACCATTTACAAGGCCCAGACAGGCTGAGTACGGCTAAGGTAAACCAGTCCAACCTTTTCAATTCCTTGAGCCAATCGATTTTCTTTTTTAATAGTACAACTCCTTTGGGCTAGATTTTCAGACTTACAACTGAGAGAATTCTGCCTTTTAGAAAAGGTCTCTCTCACCAAAGTTAAATTAATTAAAAAGACTTTACTTTTTGAATTGAGTAAAAATGACATTATAAAGTTAATTTACTGACTTAATAATTTTTTAGCAGGATGCAATGAAATTCCCAAAGTATACCTTTGGTCGTCATTTTGAATGTACAACCATTTACATAGTTCGATTTTTTTTTTTTTAGTTTTGAACTGTATTTCAATGATGTAGTCTCATTAACTACTACAGTGTCCTTGTGAACTTCCCAGGGGACAGGTATGCTTATCTAAAGACATTATAGCCATGCTCTTGCTTGTACTTCATGACACGTTTCAGTGGAGGTTGAATAACAAAGCACCAGGTCACCTATGTAAGTACCTATCTAAAGAAGCAATTTCTTCCCAAACTGTGTAGGCAGGAGAGCACTGCAAACACCTGCTTAAAGATCACAGCATAATCCATCAGTGTTAATCATAGCAACAAGTCTCGAATAAAAGCTGTGGTGACAAAGAAATGCAGGCAACAAAGAAAAGCTGGGAATCGGAGGGGTGGCTTTCCCCAAGGAAGAACATACCAGTTAGCTGTCCAGAACTAAACACTTAGCCGTGAAAAGATACATACACGTAGCAACATATGGATTGAACAAGTTATAAGTAGGAACTTTTAACATATTCATTTTTGTTGTTGTTGTTTTGTTTTTTGTTTTTGTTTTTCGAGACAGGGTTTCTCTGTGTAACAGTCCTAGCTGTCCGGGAACTCAGTGTGTAGACTAGGCTGGCCTCGAACTCACAGAGTTCCGCCTGCCTCTGCCTCCTGAGTGCTCGAATTAAAGACATGTGCCACCACTGCCCAGCTCTAGGTATATTTTTAAATGCATTCAATAAAAGTTAATTTAAAAATGAGATCATGAATTTGAAGGAGAGTGGTAAGGGGTGTGTGGGAGGGCTTGGAGAAAGGAAATGGAAGGAAAAAATATTGCGATTAAGTTATAATCTCAAAATTAATTTAAAAACATCTGTTATAGCCGGGTGGTAGTGGTGCATGCCTTTAATCCCAGCACTCAGGATGCAGAAGCAGGCAGACTTCTGTGAGTTTAAGGCCAACCTCAACTACGAGAGCTAGTTCCAGGACAGGTACCAAAGTTACACAGAGAAACCCTGTCTTGAAAAAATAAATCTGTGATGATGTAAGTATGTGAATATGAAATGAATGTAGTATCTGATATAATATGCACTAAATATACATGCTATCTGATATGTGCTAAATATGCATGCTATCTGATATACACTAAATATATATGCTATCTGATATGTGCTAAATATGTATGCTATCTGATATGCACTAAATATGCATGCTATCTGATATGTGTTAAATAAACATACTATCTGATATAAGCTAAATATGCATGCTATCTGATATGTGCTAAATATACATGCTATCTGATATACACTAAATATACATGCTATCTGATATGTGTTAAGTATACATACTATCTGATATACACTAAATATACATGCTATCTGATATGTGTTAAGTATACATACTATCTGATATACACTAAATATACATGCTATCTGATATGTGTTAAATATGTATGCTATCTGATATGTGTTAAATAAACATACTATCTGATGTATGCTAAATATACATACTATCTGATATGTGCTAAATATGCATGCTATCTGATATGCACTAAACATGCATGCTATCTGATATGTGCTAAATATGCATGCTATCTGATATGTGCTAAATATGCATGCTATCTGATATGTGTTAAATAAACATACTATCTGATATATGCTAAATATGCATACTATCTGATATATGCTAAATATGCATGCTATTTGATATACACTAAATACACATGCTATCTGATATGTGTTAAGTATACATACTATCTGATATACACTAAATATACATGCTATCTGATATGTGCTAAATATGCATGCTATCTGATATGCACTAAATATACATGCTATCTGATATGTGTTAAATAAACATACTATCTGATATGCACTAAATATACATACTATCTGATATGTGTTAAGTATACATACTATCTGATATACACTAAATATACATGCTGTCTGTTGTGCACTAAACATACATACTATCTGTTATTCACTAAATAGATACCTAGCCAACACATTTTAATAATTTTGATTTTCATTTATTTTATTGTATGTGTTTCGCCTGAGTATATGTCTATACCACATGCAGACAGTGCCCACTATGGCCAGAAGAGGATACTCGGTGCCCTAGAACTAGTTAGAAGTGATGTGAGCCATCTTATGGGTGGAAGCAATCAAACCTGGGTCCCCAGGAAGAGAACACCTGAGTGTACTCTCCAGTCCATGACTGGAAATTAATGGAAATTTTATCTGTATCTTGTGATATGTGTAGTATATACAGTTTAACAATATAATTCCTAAATATACTTTATATTATTTCTAATTTTTAAATCCTGGTAAATCATGCTTAAATTTCATAAAAATTAAAATTAAAATATGCCAATAATACTCAAGTAGAATATTTTTCATTATTATGGGAGAGCTTTTAAAATAAAATATATTAATTTTGTCAACCCTAACCAATAAGTAAATAAATGAAAAAAATATTCAATCTTAATATTTTAATCTAATTTTATCTAAAATATTTTACATAGTTTTCCAATTCAACTGTTTTCTGATAACTTAGTGACTCCTTGTAAAAGCAGCATTCTTAGAAAAAAAATTAGAAATGTTTGAGGATCTACTGACGAACATAGAGTTTCTTAAATCCCTCATATGGTATTTTCTGAATTTTTATATTTGTTTTTGATATTTCCTACCTCTTGAAATTCTTTAGATTTTGTGTATCTTCAAATAACATCACTTTGGTTTAAATGACTTTGAGCTCCTATTCTTCCTCCTCTATTTGTGAATTATTTATAAGTTATATTTTAATGTACTGTCTTGAAATAATTATGAGTCTACAATATCACTCCTAGAGATAACCTAAAGGGAAGTGTGTGTGTGTGTGTGTGTGTGTGTGTGTGTGTGCACGCACGTGCATGTGTGTGCATGTGTGGGGGACTGTGTGTGTTTGTGAATATATGGGGCTGTCCATGTCTGTGTGTGAGTGTGCATAAGGGTGTGTATTATATTAGTTATTGTTGCTGTAATAAAAGACCTGACAGGAACAACTTAAGTGAGAAGGGTTGGTTTCCATTTACAGCTCCAAAGTTTTCAGTCAACCAAGGCAGAGAAGCCACGGGGTCTTGAGTGTGAAGCAACTGATCATTAGCCCAAAGTCTAGAAATAGAGAAAGAGAATAAAAGTGGCCCCGTTTGCTTTGTCTGTTTATAGAGTCTGGGACCCAAGCCCATGAGACAATGTTACCCACACTTAGGGTGGATCTTACTGCTTCAGTAAACCTAGTCTATACAACCTCTCCCAGACTTGCCCAGGGATTTCGTTCCAAGGAGGTTCTAGATCCTATCAAGTCTACAACCAATATAAACCATCAATCTGTGTGTTCATGATTCTACTAGTAACCATGTCAGAAATATTCAAAGATCCACCAGTCAAGGTAGCAACAAAATTAAAAGTTAACACCACTGTCTACCACCAGCAGATCTGACAATAAGTCATGACGTATTCCTGGACTAGACAGGACATGGCCATGACCATGAATGGATGACACAAAATGACCCAAGGAAAACTTTCAAACACAGGATGAAGGAATGAACTCAATAAAATAAAATTATGTACATTTAAATTTATACAAACAATAAGAAAATCTAAAGGAATCATCAGGGACCAAGTGTCAGCAATAGTGTTCCTCTTAATTTTGTTTACAGAACGTGGACATGCCATGGGAAGCAACCAGAGAAGTGCTTGGACACATGTAATTGTCTGCATATATTTTACACTTCAGCAGAAGTTTCTCAAAAGTCAGTTGTGATATTATACACCTGTAATTCCAGGAATACTTGGAACACAGAGGTATGATAATCATAGACTTAAAGAATGCTTTGGTTGTATATAGTGAGGTCCTATTATTGGTGACACACCTAAGTTGGTGGTAACCAACAGTTCTCTAATTGAGTTTCCAAAGCTCTCAACAAGATGGAAATGGTGTTCGGTATTGGAAACCTAGCCAGCTACCCAGGGCAAGTGAATTATGGACTTGGAGGAGAGTCTACAACTGTTTCTTTCCTAAACCAGTAGAATTCCTCCATGCATTCCAGACATCTGTCTGTATATCCACAGATAAGTGCGGTCTTTTTCTCCTCTCATTGAGAGAAACTGTCTCTTTGCAACTGATAGAGACCATTACAGAAATCCTCAAGCAAACAAAATGCAGAATTGTAAAGTCCAAGGCTAATGGTGCATCTACACAGAACCCTGCACCTAAGACTTGGGTGATTTTAAGGAAGAGGGGCACAAAGATTGTGTGTGTGTGAGAGAGAGAGCAGGAGTTTGTTGTGAAGCCATACACACAAACCTTACCATCTCAAATGTCCAATCATGTGCTGAGCAAAGATGACAACAAGAGGGATGTGAAGTGGAGGAGAATGTCCATGAGGCTCAACCCTGAACAAAGGAATGTAGGCAATTGATGACAGCTGAGAGCAGCAGAGGCGGTCTTCCCTAGGACAGGACGTAACAGGCTGGGACCCAATATTCATTGTTCTCTGCTTTCTGAATGTGGATGCAATCTGAGATGCTTCCTGAACTTCCTGTCTATGTGACACCACCACCTTAAGCTACTTTTGTCACTGCAACCAGACAAGTAAATAATAGCGCCTAAGAGAACTCCTGTTTCCGTGGGCATCTCTGAACCTGTCTTATCGCTTACAGAAGTACACATCCTTATTCTATCCACCACCTTTCAGTATCTCATTTTGGGCCTCTTTCCTTGATACACTCTCTTTTTGTTCTGACAAGACAATAACTTTCCCTGAGCATTCCCTCTTCTTGTTTTTGAGCTTACTCTTAAGTTTTTTGAGTCTACAGTAACAAAGAACACTAAGACGGCTGCTTACAGCAGACACTGAAGGGGCATGGCGTCTGTGAAAACTCTAGGTAAAGAGTGCCCTTTTCCTGTTCCTAACTTCTGATAATTGCCAGAATTTCTCAAATCCCTTCCTGGGCAGTCATTTGGTTATCTGTATGTTCACATTTCTATTTTCCTACACAGATATTAGTAATTATGTATTTGAGGTCTGTGATGGTTGATCTCTCTTATTTATTTAATATGATCTAGAATCTTCTGGAAATTCCTGGGGTGGGGCATTATTTTGATTACAATAACTCCAGGGAGAAAGCCTCTTCATTAAGAGTAGCAACATTCCAGTTTTGGGTTCAGGACTATATAAATAAGAAAGTGGACTGATCACAAACATTCATTATTCTGTGCTTCCTGATTGTGGACAAATGTGACCGGCCAATTCAAGCTACCAGCAGTGAAGGACTGTAGTTTGGGACCATGAGCCAAAAGAAACCATTTTTTCCTCTCTAATCAACTGTTGTCAGTATGGTTTATTACAGCAAAAGCAAGAGCAACACAAAAGGAAGATTGAGTCTATCAATCTCATAGGATCTCCTCTTGACTCGATCCTATCTACAAAGGCTCTATTTTCAAATAAGATCACATTCACAGGTCCCAAGTGAGTTGAAAGGGGACATTGATTATTCAAGAGGCAAACAGGTTTTTGAATCATTCTGGAAACAAAGCTCTGAGCATGTCTGAGGGAATATCAAGAATAGGTTAATTATGGTCAGAAAACCCACTCTAAATAAAAGAAGCAATATTCCATGATCTGGGGAGAGATCAATGATAAAGAGGATGCTGGGGAGAGATCGATGATAAACAGGATGCTGGGTTAAATGAAATGGAAAAAGCAAGCTCAGCACCTGCAGTGACCAAGTGCCTCTTCCAAAACTCTATCCTCAAAAGAGAATGCTTGACCAAGGTTTAATTCAGCTCCCCCTTTACACAGATTTCAATCACAAGAATCTATAAGGAGCTAAACACATAACAAACATGTGTAAAGTAACTGTTACAAGGGAAAGCAACGGCTCATGAGTTCCTCTGTGACAAGATGACAGCTTCAGGTGACAGGAGTGTATGGAGATGGAAAGGCTCTGTTGTTCCAACCTTACCATCTTCTACATCCCATTTCATAAACCCACAATGTCAAGTCACCTGATGTTGGTCATGTGTTTCTTTGTTTGTTTTCATGTTGTGGAGAAAACTCAGGGTCTCTCTCTTGCTGGGAAAGTGGTCTCAATCCTGAATCCTGAATCCGAGGTGATCTCATTTTAACATACACTTGCAAATTACAAAATTTGTATAAAATGTATGAAATACACACACACACACACACACACACACACACACATATATATATATATATATATATATATATATATATATATAATTTTGTAGGATGTGATTAAAAAGCAAATAGAATAAGTTTAAAACAAACAGTGAAATGTTGAGAACTAGACATGCTCACAGCACTCACACTTATATACCCCCCACAGAAGCACACACATATACATAAATTTAAAAACATATTCATTTGTTTTAGTCTTTAAAACATTTATTATTCCCGTCATTGATGTGTGCAGACACAGAAGCTTTAGGTACAGATTTTAGCTGCTTCAGACGCGCAGGTTCACCGAGAATTTTTGCCGACTGGGGTAGTTTATTGACTAAATATCAGATACATATTTTGTAAATGTTCCATAAAGTTTTCCTTTTTTCAGCCGTTGTACATAGCAACTACTGTTGACTCTCTCTCCCCTCCTCTCACTCCCGCCACCTCCCCTGACCCCCATCCTCTCCTCTGAGAAGGTAGGGTCTCCAATGAGGTGTCAACTAAGTCTGGTATACTGAGTTGAGGCAGTACCAAGTCCTTCCTCCCTTTATCAAGGCTGAGAAAGGTATCCCACTATAGGGAATGGGATCTAAAAAGCCAGTTTAGGCACCAAGGATAAATTCTGGTTCCACTGTCAGGAGTTCCACAAATAGACCAAGCCATACAACTCTCACCACATTAAAAGGGTCTAGTTTGGTTCCATGTAGGCTCCTCAGCTGTCAGTCCAGAGTCTATGAGCTCCTACTAGCTCGGGTCAGCTGTTCCTGTGGGTTTCCCCATCATGAAGTTGCCCCCTCCACACACACTCCATCTGGGTCATATAATCTCTCACCCCTCTCCTCAACTGGATTCCAGGAGCTCAGTCCAGTGCTTGGCTGTGGCTTTCTGCATCTACTTCAATCAATTACTGGATGAAGGTTCTATGAGGACAGTTAGGATACTCACCAATCTGATTATAGAAGGCTAGTTTAGGCACCTATCCATTATTGCTAGGAGTCTCAACTGGTGTCATTCTTGTGGATACCTGGGAATTTTCCTAGCACCAGGTTTCTCTCTAACTCCATAATGGCTCCCTCTATGAAGAAGTATCTTTCATTGCTTTCCTTTTCCATTCCTCGCCCAACTTGACCATCCTGTTCTCTCATGTTCTCCTCCCCTATCCTCTCACATCTTCCCCCCACCCCTGCCCCAGATTACCCAGGAGATATTATCTATTTCTCCTTCCTAGTACCTTTTATGCATGTCCTTCTTAGTGTGCTCCTTGTGACCTAGCTTCTCTGGGGCTGTGGATTGTAGCCTGGACAATAAATATTAAAAAAAAAGAAAACACTACAATGGAAGTCCCAAATATTTAACATGAATCTTTTCTTAGCACCTCTGCAGACGCTGTGTTGTTTCTTGGTTTTTTGCTAATATCAACCTGTGTAACCATTAAACCAACACATTGTCTCACTTAAATCTCACAGTAGGCTAGTGATAGTATCTGAGTTTGTGTTCTAAAATAGAGAATGAGAAAGCTCTCAAGTATGAAGCATATATAAATCAGTGCAGAAAAAAGTGAACACCCACTTCCTGGTTTCCGTCAAAGGCAGCAGGGAACAGAACATCTAAAAAACTCTACACTGCCTCTAAGAAAGTAATGTAAAATATGAGAAAGCTGTTCTCATTAAAGAACATGCCCTGGGTCATTCCAGCTTTGCTGGGAGCCTCTTACAGCCCAGGGATCAGGAGAACAGACACACAGCCGATGCTTGAATTGGAATACTGCCAGAGCAAGGTGAGGCTGAGCTCTCATGAACCACTCTGTCGCTAAATTCACCATAAGCCAGAAGAGGGCTCATCTGAAGCATTTGCTTCTAAAGAGAATAAAGATTCACAAGGTAACACCGATTGTACAGGAACCACACTAAGACTTGTACTCATGACTGCCTGATTCTAAAGGCTAGCTTTCAAATAGACACAATCAGTTCCTGCCAACTACAAACTAGAAGACATAGGTCTCCAAATTGCATTGAGTTTTGACACAAACTATAAATCAGGAAGAGACAATCCCAAAATTCACTCAGATTAAGTAACTCACGCATGAAACATAAGCTATATAAAGTTCTTTAAAACCTGTTCTACTCATGGTTGGAAAGGAAACAAATAAAAATTAAAATGAACCGGAGAGACATGCATAGAGCAGAACTTACCATGAAGTCTCATGTCTCCTCCCACTATCAGCATGCATGACTGCTTGCATCAGTGAGTGATGGCCTGTGCATGGAGCATCGTCACCACAGTCATGGTCTCCTTCCACGAGGATGCAAGACTCCCACGATCAGAATGCAGGACTGCTTGTATCAGTGGGTGATGGACTGTGCGTGGAGCATCCTCAGCACAGTCATGGTCTCCTCCCATGATCAGGATACCCGACTGCTTGCATCCATGGGTGATGTATTGCGCATGGAGCATCCTCACCACAAGAACTCACACCAGCCTCAGCATCCAGGTTTTAAAACATTTTTAAACTTTGGAATAGGCATTTTTAATAAATATTTTCTATCTGGTTGATCTCAAACTCCTCAATGATGGAAATCACAGGAATTAAAGTCCTTACCCTAAAAGGGAGAGGTTGTTGTATTTTCTAACAAAGACAATTAAAACTCTGAACCTATCTAACATGGCTATCACACTTCTAGAATCTGGTGGAGCAAATTTCACACACACACACACACACACACACACACACACACACACACACACCTAAATACAAATAACAACAACAACAACAAAGCCCCACCTCTATCATACTTGACATAGATTATCACTCAGCTCAAGAACAACATCTGTTTTGAACAAAACCAAATTCCTTATTGAACACTATAAAACATGATAAATCATACCCATTTATAACACATACGTCTCAATGTGCCCCTCTCTTCCGTGAATGTTGTTAATGGCTCTCATTCATTTTAGAATAGCATATTAAGCACCTCAAGGCTGTCACTGTCTACACTGCCAAGATCATAGCCTTCACTCTTCCTTGTATTCTCTAGGACTTTAAAGCCACCATTCATTCCCCTAGTGGCACCTTCCTACCATGAACAACAGCCTGACTGTTGTTCATGGTAAAAGGTAAAAGGTGGTACATGTTTAGGTAAAAGGTGGTACACATTTACTTTTCTCCAAAAAATAGTTTCTAATCTTTTTTTTTCTGTTAGTAGTTCAGATTGACGCAAAAGCTTAGCACTTTTGCTGTGTTTATGAATAGATTGTTCACTTGATTAAAGTGTTATTTGAAGAAGAGAGATGGAACAACATGAGAAAAAAGGATAATTCAAGCCCGAATTCAGTAGGTAAAGAACAGAATTAGGTCTGAGGCTCAATAATCCCTACCATGTAGAGCAGTGGTAATATATTCAGGCCTTCATCTAGCTCTCCCCATGTGGAGTCCTTTATTGCCTGAAAACTCTAAACATGTAGCAACTTCTCCTAGGAAGTAACTATATGCACATGCAAAGAGAGAAAGAGAGAGAATATGAGCTAATAAACTACACTTCAAAAACCTGATACATAATCATTATGGACCACTTATTAGTCTCTCTATCGTACAAAACCTAAAGAGTTACTAAGATCTATTGTTTCTCATTAGTTAAATATTCTTCCCATGGCTACAAATTGCATGAGAAAAGAACTCATACTTCTAACTTTGTGTCCTTATGATCCAGCACAGGATCCAATGAAATTGTAATATCATTTATACATTCGATGAGCAAGTGAAACAATAAAGGGAGAAACACAGGGAAGAACAGAAGAAAGAGGAGAGATGGAAGGAAGGAGGACTGTAAGGATGTTTGAAGTTCATTTGATTTAAGAGAGGCTGAGGCTGAGATAATGTCTATTCTAGTAGAATCCTGTCCTCTAACTCCCCAGTTCCCACACCCAGCAGCCTTGGCTCTGATGGCAAGAGTTTTGTTAGCTTAAGAATCACATGCAACATAAGCTAAATGACATCAAACTGCTCCTGGGTTCGTACCCAAGCCAGTTTCCTCTGCAGGGAAGTAACATTTGTGCAGTCTTCTAGACTACTTTTAGAATCTCCCCAGGCTACGGTGGCAACAATTTAGGAGACAAGAGGGAACTAGTGGCATATCACATGAGCTGAACTGGAAAATGTCCTGGCCAATTAACAGCAAATGTCTCAGGCAATTAACAAACAGCCTGGGAGCAAAGATTATCTCTGCTCTCTGCTCCATCCTGAAATGTTTACTGTCTTTTTTGTCTCTGATTTTATAGTTTCAACGTTTTAGAGATGAATATTCCACTCTTTCAGTAGTTTGTACATTGCCTCAAGGATCCAAAGCTATTCCATCCATCGTTTTTCTCACACAACACCCAGCACATTGTTTGATTCAAATAGGAATGCTTAAATATTTTTTAAATAAATTCAAAATTCTACCCCAAATCTGAAGAGACTATAAGTCTCTTACTCCCAGGTGGCTAAAGGATGGCACAGATGTGCAGACAAGATACACATGCTGAAGATTATATTTTTATTTGCCTTATCAAAATTAAAACAAGATGTAGACAAGATAATAAATGCTGTCAATCCTAGGTCTCAGGATGGGAAGTTAGGAGACCCAGTATTTCAAGGTCACCATCAACTACCTAGCAAGTTCAAGCAAGTCCAGCCTGGGACTACATCTGAAGTGAATTAAAACTAACTAAAGTGCGCTTACATTGAGAGAGGTTTTTGGAAGTCATTTAATTTGATTCTCCACTTATGGAATGTAAAACTTATCAAAATGGCTTGCTGAGCATGCTTGCTGGACATCTGGCACAACTGTATGCAGACATCAGCTCCCAGACTCTTTATCTACTGCTAGGTTGTTTTTTTCTAAACAAATCTTGTCTTAATGCTTCTATAGTAACCAAGACAACCAAGTTTCTTTGTGTGTTTGTGATGGTTGAGAGATCGGATGCTTAAAAAAGGAATCCCACACTAGCTCAGAACTAAGAAATAGACTAGCATTTATTAAGGGGTAGAACTTAGAAATCAGGATTCTCTGCTTGAACGATGGGTGAAGATGAGATTCAAAACAAACTGAACCAGCAAAACGGGGCCCAGGGGGGAGCAGAGAAGGGGCCAGACACACATCCTCATCTGGGTAAATAGTCTATGAGGTCACGCCCCAGTAAGCGGGTAGTTACCAGCTGCAAACCTTTCTGCAGCATGTTTGCTTGTTTGTTATCACAGTGTTTAAGAGAATGTGAAGCACTTGGCCCATTTCATAGGTTTCCTTATTAACAGACAGCAATCATGCTTGACTCTTTGTTACAGGGTTGAGTCTGAAAGTCTGCCTTTCCTCCTATTCTGTTTGTGAATGTAAGTCATGAGCCAAGTCACCGTCACTCCTGATTCCCTACCTATCCATTTACCATGCTCCTGCCTTATGGACCCTTGGTTAGCGTAGGAAAACGGAGTAGCTCTCCTTTACATGGCCAAGCTCACCAATGAAGCTGCTTATATAACTCTCAGCAGTTTCCATGAGATTTACTCCACAATATCCCTGTCTCTTCTGAGCCCTGAACTTCTCACCCACTAGCACAATCTACGCACTTGCATGTCTTCTAGCTAAATGTCTATATCAAGAGCCCTATCAAAAATATGATATATGAGCTGTTGTAGAATATTATTTGAAGGTGTGGAACATTTGTTTATGCTGTGGAACATTTATTTAATGATAAGAGATGTTTGCATTCTTTTATGTTCCATTTGTTTAACTCTGTGAATCTGTTATTTTGTCTTCTAAAACACCTGCTTGGTTTAATAAAGAGCTAAATGGCCAATAGTAAAGCAGGAGAAAGGATAGGCAGGGTTGGCAGGCAGAGAGAATGAAAAAAAGAGAAAAATATCTGGGAAGAAAAGATCTAGGAGAGAGAAAAGGAGGAAGACTCCAGGGGCCAGCCAACAAGATACAGAGAAAGCCACACAGTAAGAAATAAAAAAAAGATATGCAGAAATAGAGAAAGGAAAAAGCCCAGAGGCAAAGGATAGATGGGATAATATAAGTTAAGAAAATCTGGCTAGAAATAAGACAAACAAAGGTCAGGCATTTATAAAAAAGAATAAGCCTCTTTTGGGGGAGGTGGGTGGTGGGCCCCCAAAAGAGCAAAGAGTCAAGAGAGTAAAAAGCAACAAACAGCAACAAGGTCCAAACAAAGTCAGATAAAATTCAAGGACATATCATTGTAAAGTTAATCTTTGAATATTGTAAATTTCATATAAAAGTAAACAATGTGTACAAGATGACAATTATACTTACTGAGACAGTCTTGAGTGATTGCCAAAGTCTCCAATCACAGTTACTCTCTGCTTCTTATTCTTCAACAGTATATTATTTGCCCTTTCCAAAATCTTTCACTGGTTTAAAACTGGTGCAAGTATTAAAACCAATCAAAAATCCAAATATATTCAATATCAGACATGAAGATATCATGCTGAATTTTTTCTTACAAATTTCTATCAACATAATCACTTCCAATAACCTCATTTGACTCTATACCCAACACACCTACATATCCAATTAGTCATCAGATCTAAAAAAAATTATGATTACTTGAATTTTTCCAGTTTCTATGTTTCTTAAAATAGTCCTGAATATCTCTTTCTAGATTTTTTATTAACTTAGACCCTGTCAGGTCACTCTGCCTCCAGGCTTAACCTTTTCAAAACACAGAACAGGGATTGCAGACAAGCCTAGAGTACTGAGAACTTCTCTCTTTTCCACATCAAACAGTACCATTTGTAATTTCAAAATTTGCCAAGAGTCTGCAGATTCTTATTGTTTCCTGCTGCAGGCATGTCTCCCAGAGGCTATGGCAGGCAGGTTCATTTGGCAACCATGGAGAACTCACTCTAACTTCATATACCAAGAAATCTTTGTGCTGTGTAATATTTGTTTAACTAGGCAAAGATGTTTTACATTTGTTTATGTTGCAGATTGTTATTTTACCTATAGAGAGGTATGTGTGTGAATGCTGCATTTGTTTAAAGATGGAAAGATGTGTTGTTTTGCTTGCCTAAGGCATCTGACTGGTCTAATAAAAAACTGAGTGGATAATAGTTAGGCAGTAGAGGGATCGACAGGTCTGGTGGGTGAAGAGAAAAAGTAGGGTATGGAATCTAGTAGAGAATAAGAAGAGAGGATGAGGAAGAAAGAGAAGGAGATGCCCAAAGCAGCCAGGCAGCTGCCATCCAGCAAGACATGGAGTAGGAAATATACAATGAAAGAAAGGTAAAAATTCCAAGGCAAAGCATAGATGAAGAGAAACAGGTTAATAAGTTATAAGAGCTGGAGCCCAGCATAGGCCCAGCAGGCACAGCTGGTAATAGTCCTCTTGTCTTGGTTTGGAAGCTGTTTGGTGGCTGAAGTAAAGCCTTCCACATCTTTTTCCCCCATCAAGCAGAATTGCCCACACATTGTTTTCTCCTTTTACTCTAAGTGTGGATTTGTCTTCTAAACATCTTTATTTATATTTCCAACTGAATTGCATGTGTAATTCAGCACTGAGCATAAATAGTAGGTTTAGATTCTTTAGTGTGTTTTTAAACTAAACACATAATGTATTACTTTTTTCATAATATTTTGATTTTCAAAAAGGAAAAGCCACTACGATCTCTTGAACATTAGATATCAAAATAAAAACAACCTGAAGGAAAAAGAGAAGCAGGAGGGTGCCACCCAAGTTGAAGATGATTCCTTTTTGAAATAAATACAAATATAAATGGTCTGTAAAACATCTAATAATAGGTTTAACCAAATACATATTGTTATGATTGTCACTTTTAGCGACAAACCATGCCTACTCCCTGCACCTCCTCCCATCCTCTTGTCATCTTGCTTCTGTATCTGTTCCATCTCTCTCTCCCCTTCTCTCTCTCCCTGTCCTCTTCTCTTTCTCTCTCTCTCTCTCCCTCTCTCTCCCTCTCTCCCCCACTCATCCCCGCTCTCCCCTTTTGCCTTCCCCTTCATAACTCAACTAATACATATTTAACCTCATTCTACATGTTGTGTCTATCCATGTTTCTGTCTCCTGCCCGCCTGCCATGTGTCTCCCTGCCTGGGACCAGCTACCACTCGGGCACTGGCAGCCGTCTTTGCCTGGGACTGGCTGCTCCCAGGGCCCACTGCCTGCCACCACATGGCCCACTACCACCATTTGGGGACCTACAGCATTTTTGCTGCCTACTGTCCCTGGGGAACTTGTAGCATTTTTAAAAAAATCATAACCTTGGCGCCATGACTTGGATTGGCACTCCTGTCCAGAACTCCTCTCCCAGGGTCAGGATCCTGAACCAGGTTTTTTTCTACTCCCACCACCGGCTTCCTGGTTTCAATCAGTGAGTCTCCTCATTCTGCCAAGGTTGCTTCCCTTAACGGGAATCGTGTTTGGACTGACCCGGAGTCAGTCAGACCGCGTTAGCACTGTACACTCCCCGTGCAAAGCATTCGACTGGAGGCCCAGGGCACCTCAGGTCTTCATCTTTTTTTCATTTCTTCTCTTTTCTTTTTTCTTCCTTCATCCAAAAATCACCTGACCCAGTCTGGCTAGGTCATAACACCCCACTCGTGGTCAGAGGACGCTCGTCCACGAGTCTGGGTGTTTGTGCCAATTTGCACCCCACCTATACGGGAAGACATTCCCTTATAGGCCTTGAGGTGCTGCTGTTTTGCGGGTTTTCACAATTTTGGCTGTGGATAGCAATAACCCATGTCGGCTCCCTGGCTTTTAAAAATTCCAGATGGCTTTTTCAATTCCAGATGTGGCATGGTGAAGATTTTTCAGTTCCAGCCTTTTGCTCCCCTCTGTGGCTAGTGGTATGGCATGGTAGTTCAGCAACAGGGCAGATCACGGCCTTTAGGTCCCTCTTGTTAAGCTTAAAAATCCTTACATGTGACTGCCGCCATTTTGACTGGGGTTAGATGGCTTCACCACCATCTTGGCTGAGAGCCAGGTCAGGTGATCAAACTCTCCCATTTTTATTTATGTACACCCTGCCTTGTCCCCTGGTTTTCACTAAATTCCTCTTGTTGACTCTGTTACATGTGTTTTGCACAGTGGAATGCCTTTGGTAGGGCCCACCAAGAGCATCCACTTTGCCCAATTCCTGTTCACTCTTTCTGTGTGTAATAATTGTTCATTATGTCTCATTTCAGACCACAAAATCAATAAGTCTAATGTTTTAAACTGGTATGTTCTTTTAAGTCTCTTACAAAAATGCCTTATATTTAATCCAACCCTCATTTCTATTCTCTACTATTGTCATTCTGTCATTGACCTTATATTGCAAGCAGTTTCTTCTTTCTGTCTTTTTACAAGTGTAAATCTTACCTGTTAAGTTAAGAGCCAGTACAATCACTCTCAGACCCAACCTTCCAGACAGATTCTATACTGTAGTTATACCTAATAAACAGCCCTCAACTACTCAGAGATCTGGGAATGTAATATTTAAATATTTAATAATTAAAAAACTTTTCATAACAAAAAGAGACAGGTTGGCTCCTACCTGCAGCACTCTGCTTCCTCCAAAGAAGACAGAAGACAAATGGGCACACAACAATGTCCATTCTCAGTTTGCTTCAACTGCCAAACACTGACCATTGGGCAAAACTACCTTTCATCTAAACTGAAGATCTCCTGACATGGACAGAATCTCTGGATTCAACAGCCTAGTTACTCAGGTCAAGGTAGGCCTGTCTTCCTACAGATTTCTTAGCCCACAGGGTCTTCTGGAGCCTGGTAGGCCCTGCGCTAAACAGCAAAAGGCAAATGTGACCTTCAGCGACCATGGAAAACCCAAAAAGAGTAGCTCTGGGTGCCAACCAAGTAAGTTCTCTGTCATTTTTTAATCAGTAACTCAGGTAAAATCTTATCCTTCTCAAAGATCTCTGATACAGTTTGATAGCTGAGAGGTTTTGCCAGGTTAAAAAAAAAAACAAAAAAAAAAACCTCACCACACAAATTACAAATTTCAGATCAAATTTCTCTCTCATGCTGCATTCCATAGTCTTAAAAATACTTTTCATTGTACAAAAATTTGTCACAGTCATTATACAATGTATATGTCTAAAACTTCTGTTTTCATAAACCCAAACAAGTCTTGTGAGTTCCAGGGAGCCTAATTAAAGAACCCACCTTAAACAGGTCAGATGCATCCCCTTCAATTCCCTGGTCCTAAATTTTTTTTTTCCTTAATTTAACTTTGTTCTTTGTTCTGCCAATATCTTCAACAGGTATAAGAGACACCAGACATTTCCATGCCACAGACACCAAATAGGAGCAAAGAGACCAGCTATGCCAGGATGTGGCCAGCACCCAGCCTTCTCAGGTTCCCCACCCCCCCAAGACAACGCCCACAAATAAGCGGGAAGCAATCTTGAGAATCTGCCTCCCCAATTCCGTCAAACTGTGGTATCTAATCTCCCGCTTTTATTATAAAAAAAAAAAAAAGCTGGGAATGTTATGATTGTCCGTCACTTTGAGAGACAAGCCACGCTCACTCCCTGAGGCCCCTCCCCTCCTCTCGCCATCTTGATTCTCTCTTTGTTCCCTTTTGGCTGCACGTGCTCTCCTTCTTCCCCTTTCTTCTCTCTTCCCTCTGTCTCTGTCCTCTCCTTCCTCTTCCCTTTTTTCTCTCTCTCCTCTCTTCCTCCCACTTCTTCCCCCTTTCCTTCCCATTTCATAATTCAACTAATAAATATTTAACCTCATTCTACATGTCGTGTCTATCCATGTTTCTGTCTCCTGTCCACCTGCCATGTGTCTCCCTGCCTGGGACCAGCCACAGCTTGGGGACCGGCAGCCATCGTTGCCTGAGACTGGCTGCTCCCAGGGCCTACTGCCTGCTGCCACATGGCCCTCTACCACCATTTGGGGACCTACAGCAATTCTGCTGCCTACTGCCACCAGGGATCTTGCAGCATTTTTAACACATATAAGTTCTGCACACTCAAAAATTGTAAATTTTCTTGAGAAACAAAGCAAAAAGTTTAAATAAGTAATACACAGTAAAAGATAGCTCAAAAGTGAAAGATCATATTACTTAACAATGTCCATTTTTTTTCTAGTTTTTATAGTCATTTTTTATTATTGTTGACAAAATGGGTATTTATTATATAGTTGTTAAATATTCTTCAAATGTGCATTTATAGAATGTGTAAGGAGGTCAGAAGACAGCAAACAGGAGGCATTTCTCCCCATCCACAACGTGGGGTTCAGGGTTTGAACTAAGGGTTTCAGGCTTGGCAGCAAGCAGTTTAACTCACTATGGCCATCACCAAGCTTTATTTTTCCTTTTAATAAGGGGAAAGAATCAATGTCTAGCATAGTACAGAAATAAATATCACACTCAACACTCAGTCAGAAAATCAATATAAATAAGGCAAAGGAGAATACTTCTTTCTCAAAAATATTTATACAGGTCTCTAAAATGACTTAAATGGAGTATTGCTATTACATATGAATAATATTCCTGTACTTTCATTCTCAAAACCTTAACACTAGATCCTTACATACCTTAGAGAAATCCCTTAAGTCCTGGCAGACCATAGGCAAACCCTCAGAGCCTTGCAGACCTTAGGAAACACTCAGGGCCTTGAATACTTTAGGGAAAACTTCTGGACCTTGCATTCCATAGGCAAACCCTTGTGGGAGAGAAGCTTGCATACTTTAGGAAAATCCCTCAGGTCCTTGCATACCTTAGGCAAAACCCTCAGGATCTTGTATACTTTAGAGAAATCACTCAGGTCCCTGCAGACCATAGGCAAACCCTCAGGGCCTTGCATTTCCTAAGTAAATCCTCAAAGCCTTGCAGACCACAGTCAAACCATCCTTCACTCAGTTATCTCAAGACAAAACTTAATAGAAGTAGATATTCTAATGCAAATAACTTAACCACCAGCAACTGAAATTTTCTACAAAGTAAAACAAAAAATAAGATGGGAATGAGAGATTAGGCAGAGTTAAGGGTTTGGAGCTATTGCTGAGATCTGGCTATATAATCCTGAGGAATGGAGGTGCTTGAATCCGCAAATACATGTAAAAAACCTGGTATCCTAAAAACATCTGTGACTTTGACTCCACGGGAATTGATGCCCTATTTCTGGCCTTTGTATGTGCACAAAAATTAAGGACATTGCCACGCACACATACACACACACACACACACACACACACACAGAGAGAGAGAGAGAGAGAGAGAGAGAGAGAGAGAGAGAGAGAGAGAGAGAGAATGTTAATTAATTAGTTAAATCTTTAAAAAATTAGAAAAAAGAACTTGAGTCCAGCTCTTTGTGGAAGCTTGTCTCAGAGGTAGCCTCAGTGTTTGCTGTGGTGTCCTCTGTCTCAGTGAGGCAAATTTTGGGGTTGGAAAAGACTGAGGGAAGAGGCATGACTGTTAAAGATTTAGAAAGAGACAAATTTTTGTCATCAGTGTTCAGTGAGTGTAAATCCTAATACCAGAGACCTGGTTTATGAAATTTTGTTTTTGTCTAGCACTTTATAAACACAACAAAATAACAAAACAATAGATTATAAACCAAAATATCTGAATTTGTATGTGCACAAACATTAAGTACACTGGTACTCACACACACACACACACACACACACACACACACGTGCACTCACACACTTGAATATGTTAATTAATTAATTAAATCCTAAAAAGCATTTAAAAATAAACTTGGAATCCAGTTCTTCAGTGGAATCATTTCTCAGAAACAGACATATCTGAATTATAACTCATTCTCATATACAGTACAAAAATACAAACAGAACTGGTAAAAGATAAGTGTAGAAGTTCTCTTCATAACACTTTTAAAGAGAACAAAACACCGGCTAAAAAGAAAATAAGAAGCCTAGTGGCCTTTATGAGCAGTGGTGGAGCAGTTTCCTGCTTAGTGGCCATTGTTGAGCGTAGTCCCCAGCGGAATAATGGACGATTGCAATAGTCAAAATTTTGGTTTCCAAGGCATAATGAAAATGTGTAATACCTCAGGTGTTTTAGCTTTCATCTCAATAAAACTTCAAGCATGTACCAGCAGATAACCAGATATTTTCCCTAAACAACATTTTTTTTTTTCTCCCAATCTCTGTTGTGGTTGTCGGGTGGAATAACATGACACCAAATGTCTCCTGGTGTTGGTGGAACTGAGTAAAGTGGAGTGTGCCTGCCCCGAATATTGAAGGCACTGTCCCAACTTCAGCTGCCTTCATCCTCTGTCTCTCTAATGTGGGCAAGAAGTAATGACTACAGTGTGGTGTTCAATAAACAAATTACTCATGGCTCTGAGCCAAATGCCATCCCTACAATTCTACATTTAAAGACTAATTATCCATTCCCTGTGCAATTTTAATTCTGAGTGTCAGAGGTCTTGAGTTCCCAACATATGCCAGTAAACTCTACAGCTTTGAAAGTTCCTCAATATCTGAAGTATTAATGTTGATACACAAACGTGGTGACTGAAAACCTGGCACTTGGAAAAATTAAGTATAAATAACCTTTCTTTCAGTAGGTTGGTTAAGAGTTATAGCACCTTTAGAAAGCAGCTTTTATATTGAAGATAAAATGAAGATGCCAAAGATTAATGTTGTCCACTTCAGTAGCCAGTAAGTCCCGAAAGACAAACATATAAATCTAAAGCAAATAGAAGTGCATTGCTTAATTTTTGCTCATCACTCATCGCACACTGCCAGGAAGTTAGCTATTCTGTCTGGCTAATCCATTGCTTCTTAAATTTTTCTTGGAAAAGTTCCTCCTTCCATTATTGTACGGGGCTTTTATGGAATAATAATGCATCATTAGATCTGGAGAAGCTATGTGGTTAAGACAGACTAGAGTTTGGAGAGAAAGGGGATTGGGGTATAAATTTTTCCAATTCCTTGAACTCTTCATGTACAAGGAGAATCCAATCTTCAGCTTGTGGTCCACGCAGTTATAAATGAAGCCCAATTCAAATAATAAACTTATATAAAAGTTTAAGTATCTTGGATTGTGCAGTTCTCAAATGTTAACTTTGTAAAGTAGAGTGTGTTTCCATGTGAAATGGTTTACCATCCATAATAGACAATAATATTTTATTTTCAAATGATTCTATGAAGAAAAAGTATATTTAGGATTTCCATCACTTTTTTCCTCAATGGTAAACAAATTGTTACTTTTATAAAGCCCTAAGCCAAATATTGTGAGCATTGAGAAAAGTAATAAAGCATCATCTTCTGCCATATATAAAGATTTTTTTATACTATTATGTTTATTATAAAATATTGTATTCAGTCCATTAATTGTCCAATTTAATATATGTTTTCTTAGTGCATAATTAAAGAACAAGTTATGCTAATAATCTCTACCTTTGAAAAATTTGTATTCTCAATTTAACTAAGTAGAAATTGCATCCTGTAACAATATCATAAGGCATATCAGCAGTAGAGAAACAAAGGAGCAAACAGTTAAAATCAGAAGGGGGAAATAGATAAACCAAAGCATGATGGAACAGCTTTACAGTGCAGAAGACTATTGGGGTACATTTCAAGAGATAATAGGTACTTGCTATACACCTGTAGTGGATGGAAAATATGCCTACATACTTTGACACCAGCAGACAGAATCTTCATCTCCTCTTTAGTATAGCTATGCACAGTGACTTGCTTCTGATGAATACAGAAAACCAGAAGCAACATTGTGCACCCCTTAAAACTAATTGTGAAAGACAGTTTTCTGTTCTATTGGTACATGTGCTTTGGAATCCTTGGAGAACTGAACAAAAAAGCTGAGTCAAATTAAGCCACCATGTTGGATAGAACAGTTGAAAAAGATGGCACAGGTAAGTTGTGCAGGAAGCTGCAGTCATTACAGATCAGTAATTTTTCTTTCAAGGTCAGCCACCAAATATATGAATTAGCAAGTCTTGGCCAAAGGATGTTCTACACAACTCACCCTGCTTCCATCAACATGGCCTCCTGGCTAAGCTTCATCTACTCCTAGAGGCAGTATAAGCACTATCATAACTTGGCTACCCCACAGATGACGACTAGAACAGGATGGTGAAGAACTGAGAGAAGAAATGGAGCAGTGAAAGCATTCTCCCATTTCTGAGCTAGAACAAACTTAAGGATAGGGTGAGTACAGAAATGCAAGAGA
Organism: Myodes glareolus; assembly: GCF_982192425.1. NCBI lineage: Eukaryota > Metazoa > Chordata > Mammalia > Rodentia > Cricetidae > Myodes > Myodes glareolus. Next base: position 57,880,686 of record NC_142045.1, read on the forward strand.
GTAATCTGCGAACCTAGGCAGAAACTATGTGACACTGCACCATGCCATGGAGGGGTTCAACCTCAAACAAATGCATATACATCTGTACTTTGAGGAGTGATTTTTTGAATATTCATTCTTTAGTTATGAATTCATCCTCAGAACAACTTGAGGTGATTAATTTGCAAGCACACACACATACACACATTCAACTGATGCTGTCAGTTTAGTAAATAAAATACTCAGCAAATATTTTGTGCTAGGTTATTTTTTACTTGTTTTATATTTTTGTATGCATGGACTTTGGTCTCTGGAAATTCCAAAGAACTAACTGCTTACATGATCACTTCACTTTATTGGAATCAAAGCAACCCATGCAGGACAATGGCCTATCCAGGCATATTAACCATCATGGGTTATCTTCTAGTGAGAGAATGGTTATTTAGGATTTCAGTGCAACATTGAAATGGTTCATCTAAGCACTTTTTGCATGGTTAACCTTTAGTTGCAATAAAGATTACTTACTAAGAGCTTTAGTATTAGGAAGCCTGAGTTGAAAGGAAGTTAACTATCCAGTTTAGACAGCCATGTAATGCTAATAAAAGGAATAAAAACCATAGCTTTCTTCACTTAGTAGTTCTTTGAAGAATGTTTCCTGTTGGGCAACTAGTGGACATACAAAAGAAAGCAGAATAATGTGATTAATACCTGTTGCAACAGTGCCTTAAGTTATTACTGAATTTGGAAAATAGTGATATCCTGGTAGTCTGTATATGTGACTTAGTACATGTAGCAGAAGATGTATCTGATATTTGGGAAGGACAATTGAAAAAGAAAATGTAGTGGCATTTCAATTGTATTTTCACAAATAAAGCCTGCCTGAAGATCTGAGAGTAAAACAGCCCGACTGGCCAGCCTTAAAGACCAGGTAATAGTAATACACACCTTTAATCCCAGTAGCTATAATGACACACAGCTTTAATCCCAGCAACCACACTAGTTGCCATAGAAACCAGGTGGTGCATCCCTTTAATCACAGTGGTGTACAACTTTAATCTCAGTCCTAGAGAGGATTATAAAACAGGAGGAAACAGCTCTCAACAGGCAGTCTCATTCTAAGATTTCTAGAGACAGGATCGTCATTTTGGTCTGAGGTAAAGGTAAGAGCCAATGGCTGACTGTTTGGTTTTTCAGATCTTTGAAATTGGTTGAACCCCAATTTCTAACCCTGAACTTTTATTAATCATGCTTCAAGAAAATAGTTATATTGTATATAATTCACACAGTTTATATATTCATATACTCTACTGTCATAATAATGTTCTAAATTAATCCAGGTTATGAGAAGAATGTTAGTCAGACCAACTTTATGAGTTAAATTATGCAAAGCAGTATTTTAGTGAATATACCATGATCTCCCTGTTCAATGACTCAAGTGTGTCATGTCTTTAGCAAATGTCTTACCATGAAGTTCTAGAGGTGACCCAAGAATACCACACATACACTAACACACACACACACACACACACACACACACACACACACACATACACACAGACATACACACATTTATTCCATAAGTTTTGTTTCTTAAGAGAACAGCTAATAAATAGACTTGGGAGATAGATGTTTAGTAAAGTGCTTGCCTTGCAAACATGAAGACTAAAGTTGTTTCTTCAAAATTCCTATTTATTTATGATGGAGGAGGGTCATCTGTGTATGTGTTACTTTCATTGGTTAATAAAGAAACTGCCTTGGCCCTTTTGATAGGCCAGCCTTTAGGTGGGTGGAGTAGACAGAACAGAATTGTGGGAGAAAGAAAGCAGAGTCAGAGAGCTGCCCGCCATAAAGCTGCCAGGTCAGACATGCTGAGTCTTTCCCAGTAAGCCACAACCTTGTGGTAAGATACATATTATTAAAAATGGGTTGAATCAATATGTGAGAGTTAGCCAGTAAGAGGCTGGAGGTAATGGGCCAGACAGTGCTTAAAAGAATACAGTTTCGGTGTAATTATTTCAGGGGTAAGCTAGCTGGGATCCAGGGGGAAAGGTATTGCTCCTTTTGCAACAAAAGGGCAATGGGCGAGTGCTTGTCCCACCCAGCTCCTGCATGGCTAGCTTACCTCTGAAATAATTACACGGAAACTGTATTCATTTAAACACTGCTGGCCCATTGTCTTCAGCCCCTTATTAGCTAACGCTCACATATTAATTAACCCATTTCTAATAACCTGTATATCACCACGAGGTCATGGCTTACCGGGAAGATTCTAACCCACCTCCATCTCAGAGAAGAGAGCCATGGCATCTGCCTCACTGCCTCTGCTTTCTTTCTCCCACAATTCTGTTCTGTTTATTCCACCCACCTAAGGGCTGGCCTATCAAAAAGGCCAAGGCAGTCTCTTTATTAACCAATGAAAGTAACACATAGACAGATGATCCTCCTCCATCAAATTTATTTATATATTTTTAAATAATCTTTTCTCATTTTACATGCCAATCCCAGTTCCCTCCCTCTGCCCTTCTCCTGTTCCCCTAACCTTCCACCTACCTCTTCCCCCATCTACTCTTAAGAGAGGGTAGGGCTTCCCATGAGGAGTCAACAAAGTCTGGCACATCACTTTGAGGCAGAAACAAGTTCCTCCCCACTATGTCCAGGCTGAGCAGGGTATCCCTCTAATGAGAATGGGCTCCAAAAAGCCAGTTCAAGCACTAGAGATAAATCCTGGTCCCACTACCGGTGGCCCAACAGACTTCCCTAGTGCCCTAGACACAGAACTGTCACCCACATTCAGAGAGCCATATTTGGACCTATTCAGATTCCCCTGCTGTCAGTCCAGAGTCAGCGAGCTCCCACTAGCTCAACCCATCATCATCTTGACCCCTTTGCTTATATTATTGCTTTTCCTTCTCTTTGACTGGACTCTGGGGGCTCTGTCCTGTGCTAGCTGTGGATCTCTGCATCTGCTTCCGCCATAGCAGCACTATTCATAGCATCCAGAACCTGGAAAGAATCTATATGCTCCTCAACCAAAGGATAGATAAAGAAAATGGACTCCCACCCCATCAATGGACACTGAAGGCTACAAGTTCCACTCTGCCCTCAAACTTTCCTATTTCCCGTGACCTCAGAGGAACTCTGAAGCACAGGCTACAACTGCACAGAGCAGAGCAAGAGGTGACTGACTGATCACTCACCCAGTGGGGCACACCTCTATCTAGGCCCTTCATACTGGAGCAAAACCTCAGGCCCCTCCCCCACATGTCACAGCTTTTCTAGCTAGCAGGCAAGCTTCCTGCAGGTAGGCTTCTCCAACACCTTCAGCCCATCAATTGGACCCTGTAAACTATAAGTTCAAATCTGCCTCCAAACCCTCCTATCCCCCGCAACCTCAGAGGAACACTGAAGCACAGGCTGCGACTGTACAGAGTGAACCAAGAGGTGAGTGATCACCCACATAGTGGAGTACCTCACTCTCTAGGCCCTAGGTCTTGGTGCAAAATCCCAGGTCCCTCCCCCACCTGCCCCACCTTCTCTAGCCAGACAGCAGACAAGTTTCCTGCAGGTAGGCTGCTCCCAGTCTATATCCCATCGATTGGATCTTGAAAGCTGCAAGTACCACTCTGTTTACAAACATTGCTATCCCCTAAGACCTCAGAGGAACTCTGAAGGACAGACTGCAACAGCACAGAGTGAACCAAGTGAGTGAGCCATGAGAGACCTCAGCGGCTCCCTGAGACATAGGCAGTGACAGTACAAAGCAGGCCAAGAACAGCTCCCAATGACCAGATAGCAACTGCAAGGATTGGACCAAGAGGCAAAGACAATGCCAGCACCAATTAGAGGAAGAGATGGGCAAGTGTCAATGCAAAAATTTATGCTACAACCTAAAAAGCAACATGGTAACACCAGAACCCAGTGGTTATACAACAGGAAAACTTTATCGTCCTAGCCCAAAAGAAACAGAAGAAAATGATTTTAAATGTAAATTTATGAGGATGATGGAAACCTTTAAAGAGGAAATGAAAAATTCCCTTAAAGAAATGGAAGAAAAGACAAACAAAAAATGGAACAAATTAATAAATCTCATAAAGAAACACGAGAAAACAAAAAATAAGAAACAGTCAACCAAGTGAAGCAAACAGTTTAAGACTTGAAAACTGAAATAGAAGCAATAAAGAAAACAAAAACCAAGGGAATTCTGGAAATGGAAAATATGAGTAAATGAAAAGGAGCTACAAATGCAAGATAACCAACAGAGTACAAGAGAGGGAAGAGAGAATCTCTACAGAGCAAGCATAACCAACAGAATGCAAGAGATGGAAGAGAGAATCTCGACAGAGCAAGATAACCAACAGAATGCGAGAGATGGAAGAGAGAATCTCAGATGTTGAAGATATTATAAAAGAAATAGATTCATTTGTCAATAAAAATGTTAAATCCTACAAATTCTTAACACAAAACATCCAGGAAAACTGGAATACCTTGGAAAGAACAAAACTAAGAATAACAGGGATAAAAGAAGGAGAACTACTACAACTCAAATTCACATAAAATATATTCAACAAAATCCTTGAAGAAAATTTTCCCAACCTGAAAAAGGATCATTCCTATAATGGTTCAAGAAACTTACAGAGCACCAAACAGACTGGACCAAAAAAAAAATAATTAAAAATAAAAGTTCCCTCGCCATATCATAATCGAAACATAAAACATACAGAATGAAGAAAGAATGTTAAGAGCTGCAAAAGAAAAAAGCCAAGAAACACAAAAAAGAATACCTATCAGAATTACATCCAACTTCTCAATGGAAACCACGAAAGCTAGAAGGTCCTGGCCAGATGTGCTGCAGACACTAAGAAACCACAGATGCAAGCCTATACTACTTATACCCATCAAAACTTTCAATCACCATTGATGGAGAAAGCAAGATATTCCATGACAAAACCATATTTAGATAATACCTATTCAGAAATCCAGCCCTACAGAAAGTACTAGAAGGAAAATTCCAACCAAAAGAAGCTAACTGCACCCACAAAAACACAGGCAGCAGATAACCTCACACATCAGCAAACACCAAAGAAGGAAAACAAACATTACCCCTAAAAAATAACAGGAATCAACAATCACTGGTCATTAATATCACTTAGCATCAATGGAATCAGTTCACTTATAAAAAGACACAGGCTTTAAACAATGGATACTAAAGCAGATCTATCCTTATGCTGTGTACAAGAAATACACCACAACCTCAAAGACAGACATTCCTTCAGAGTAAAGGGTTAGGAAAAAGTTTTCCTATCAAATGGACTGAAGCAGGTGTAATTATCCTAATATCTAACAAAATATACTTCAAACTAAAATCAATCAGAAGAGATGGAGAAGGACAATTCATACTCATCACACGAAAAATTCATCAAAATGAAGCCTCAATCCTGAACATGTATGCCCCAAATACAAGAGCACCCACACAAGTAAAAGAAACATCACTTAAGCTTAAATCCCACACCAAACCCCACACACTAATAGTAGGAGACTTCAGCACTCCACTCTCCCCAATAGACAGGTCAACCAGAAAGAAACCTAACAGAGAGATAAGAGAACTAACAGAGGTCATGACTCAAATGGACATAAAGGCATCTATGGAACATTTCACCCAAACACAAAAGAATATATTTTCTTTTTAGCACCTCATGGAACCATCTCTAAAATTGACCACATACTCAGTAACAAAACAAACCTCCACAGAAACAAACAAGCAAACAAAAAAATGAAATAACCTGCTGTATCTTATTTCATCACTATGGTTTAAAGTTAGAATTCAACAACACTAAATGCAGAAACCCTGTAAAGTCATGAAAATTGAATAATGCTCAATTGAACCACCCATGAATGAAGGAAGAAATTAAAGACTTTCTAGAATTCAATGAAGATGAAGGTGCAACATACCCAAACATGTGGGACACTATGAAAGCAGTGCTAAGAGGAAAGTTTTTAGCACCAAGTGCCTGTATAAAGAAGTTGGAGAAATCTGACACTAGTGACTTAACAGCGCACCTGAAAGCTCTAGAACAAAAAGAAGCAGACTCACCCAGGAGGAGTAGATGACAGGAAATAATCAAATTAAGGGGTGAAATCAATAAAATAGAAATAAAACAATACAAAGAGTAAGTGAAACAAAGAATTGGTTCTTTGAGAAAACCAAGAAGATAAACAAACCCTTATCCAAACTGATCAAAAGGCAGTGAGAGATAATTCAAATTAAAAAAATCAGAAATGAAAAGGGGAACAATAATAGCAGACACCAAGGAAATTCTCAGAATCATTACGGCTTATAACAAAAATCTGTATTCCACAAAATTGGAAAATGTAAAAGAAACGAACAGTTTTCTGGATGGGTACCATATACCAAAATTAAACCAGGTGAACAGTATATATAGACCTATAACCTGCAAGGAAATAGAAGCTTTCATGTCATCAAAAGCCTCACATTCACAAAATAAATAAGAAAATAAATAAATAAGCACAGGGTTGGATGGTTTCAGTGCATATATAGATTCCCCTAAAAAAATTAAAGGGAAATAGATAAGATCTCCTGAAAAAAAACTGGAGTGTGTGAGTGGGGGAGGAGGGAGGGTTAAAAGGGAGGAGGAAAGGAGAAGGGAAAGTAGGAGGAGAACTTGAGGGAACAGAGTAGTCGTGATGAGGGAAGGACAGAGATGAGAGCAAGGAAAGAGGTATCTTGACTGAGGGAGCCATTATGGGGCTAGCAAGAAACCTGGGACTAGAGAAATTCCCAGGAATCCACAAGGATGACTCCAGCTAAGACCCTAAGCAATAGTGGAGAGGGGACTCAAAACTGGCCTTGCTCTATAGTCAGATTGATGACTATCTTAAATGTTACTATAGAACCTTCATCCAGCCACTGAAGGAAGTAGAGGCAGAGATCTACAGCGGAGGACTAAACTTTGCTCCAAAAGTCCAGTAGAAGAGTGGGAGGGGCTCAAACATGACCAAAGTGGTCAAGATCATGATGGGGATACCCACTGAAACAGTTTTCCTGAGCTAATAGGAGCTCACCTACTCCAGCCAGATAGAGAAAAGAACTAGCAGAAGACCAAACTAGGCCCCTTAGTGTGGGTGACAGTTGCACGGCTGGGGCAGACTGTAGGGCCACTGGCAGTAGGACCAGGATTTATCCCTATTGCTTATACTGTTTTGGGGAACCCATTCTCTCAGGAGGGATATCGTGCCCAGTCTAGATATAATAGGGAGGGACTGGGTCCTTCCTCAAAGCAATGTGTTTTAACCCTCTCTGAGTAGTGGATGGTGGTGGGGTGTTGGGGAAAGGTGAAGAGAATGGGAGGAGGGCAGGGAGTGGGAAGTGGAATCGGTATGTAAAAATGAAAAAAGATAGTTATTTTCTTAAAAAAGAAAGGAAAATGTGGTAAATTTACACAATGGAGTAAAACTCAGTAGTTAAAAGAAAACAATGAAATCTTGAAATTTGCTGGCAAGTGGATGGAACTAGAAAAAACATCCTGAGTGAGGTAACCCAGATCCAGAAAGATGAACACTGTATATACTCACTCATAAGTGAATATTCGGTATAAAACAAAGAATAACCAGCCTATAGTCAGAACCCCAGAGAAGCTAGGTAACAAGGAGCACCCTAGGAAATTCATAGATATCCCTGGGAAGGGGGCATAGACAAGAACTCCTGAGAAAATTGGCATCATGTGGGGGAAGGGAGGGCAGAAAGGGAAGGAAAGGGGAGAAAAGAAGGGGAAGGAAAACTTGAGGGAATAGGATGGTCAAGACGGGGAAACAACAGAGGGAGACCAAGTAATAAGGTTTCTCGATCGATGGAGCCATTATGGGGTTAACAAGAAGCCTGGCACCAGAGAAGTTCCCAGGAATCGACAAGGATGGGTCCAGCTGAGATCCTAAGCAACAGTGGAGAGGGCGCCTGAACTGGACTTGCCCTGTAATCAGATGCATGACCACCTTAATTGTCATCATAGAAACTTCATTAAAAATCTCCATTTAATAGTGCACGACGTGGTGTATCACCTCATAATCACAGTATTGGAAAGTGGAGACCAGAGAATTCCTGGGGTTCACAGGCCAGCTAGCCTAGAGTTCCTGATAAATTCCAGGTCAGTTAGAGAACCTATGTTAACAGATATGATTCGTGACTTCTGAAGAGCATTGCCTGAGACTGTTCTGTATTATTTACATGCCTGTGCACACACATGGTCTTGTATTTACTCACACACTGGAAAGATGACATATGCTCTTTGTATTTGAAAGACAGATGTTAGATTACCTGTGGGACTAGCTTAAAGCAGCAAATGTAACCTAGTAACTGACCCCAAAACCTAAGGACATTAAGGAAGACTCCATAGGAAATTTATTAAGGTAAAGTTGTCAGTTTTGCTGAGGCAATTACTCTTTACTAAGAGAGATCAGAAGATTGACAAATATTGACATAAACCCTACAATGTCAGTGAAGGGATACTAGGGTTTCACTACCCAGGTGTCTACTTGGTAGAACCTGACACGTGGTCCTAGGGAAAATACAAATCTGGACAGTGATTCTTTTCCTCACCTAGAAAATGCCGAGGGTGGGAACATGCTTAGACCCAAAAACAAGGTAAGAAGGCAGAATACTATTTCTTAGATTTATGTTAAATGTATTCTTGTTTGACAAAGAAGACATGCCTGACCTTCTTCATTCTAAATGGACCACTCAGAAGGTAGGGAAGGACTCAGTCAGAAGGACAATCCCATAAGCAGATTATGAAACTGTGCATCATAGTAGAAGAGGTGAAATCCTAAGAGGTCAGCCAGAAGGTGACGCTCTGTATCAGCCAGGATTTGGAAGCTTGTCATTAAAGTCAGATGACTTATTCACTTCCAGAAAGATCATCTTTCCTGCCTATATCCACACCATTCCAGGCTTCTTTGTCTGTGGAAAAAGTGACCACCTAGTAAATAGAGTAGCAGACTAGAAAATTCCAGCGAAATAGAACAAAAGAAAACAAGGTTATTCAAAAGTTGCCTTGAGAAGAATTTAGTCATACTTGAGAAGGCAATGTTAGCTAAGGTAAAAGTAACTCAAAAGCTTCCAGTATCCTCAAACTATAAGAAGATCCCAGAGAGTCATCTCTAACACAACTGTTAATTAAAGAAAAATAAAGTTATATCTGTATGACAGTAATCAGCCAGAACATTGTTTGTGAACAGGCAATCATATTTGAAAAAGACGGGAAGGCCCTCTTCAAGGAGGTGTGAACTTGGGTGCACTTTTGACAGTGATGGGGTAAGATGTACATCACAAGGCTGTCACAAATTGTCACAGATCTTATATGTCTACTACTTAGAAAAACTGTTTCTTTTTTATGCTCTGGGTTTGCTGTATGATGTGTGATATCTTCTGAAAGTTCTTAATAAATGACTACTGACCCATATAGAGCACCGAGAACAGAACAAGAAACCCTTCCCCCCAAGTCTGGCCAGCGAGTGGATTGAAGGGCCTCACAATATCATGGGTTACAGGCAACTGCTGCACTGAAAGCTGAGTATGGGTGGGTGATGTCTCAAAAAGTGCATCCCTGAGTTTGCTGTACAACTTGCAGGCTGCCCTTCTGATGGGTTTCTTCTCTCTCAGTGTCTTAACCATGGTGGCACCATTCCATCCAGAAAAGATAGGGGAACGCTTGCTGAGTGCAAGTCTCCTTCCTCTGCTTCCTTCCTGCAGATCATTGTGACCAAGGATTTCAGCTCCCGCTGCCATACACTCCTCCTGCCTCACAGCCCCTCTCGGTGGGTGTTTCATCACAGCCATAGGAAGAATTCTTTCTTACCCAAAGTTATTTATGCTGGTTACTTGATCACAGCAATAAAATAGTCAACAGAGAACTTGTTGCTAAGAAGCTAGGTTGTGGTTTGGACTGAACATGTCTCACTTAGAAATACACTTGGCATGATGGAAGAATAGGACCAAAAGCAATTTCAGTAAGAGAGGTTTGCTTTTCTTATACTTTACAACACTGTTCATCAGTAAAGCTAGTCACGGCAAGAATCTGGAGACAGGAGCTGATGCTGAAGCCATGGATGATTGTCGTTTACTGGCTTGTTTCTCATGGCTTGCTTAGCTTAGTTTGTAGGTCCAGGGTGGCACCGCCCACAATAGCCTAGGCCTTCACAAGTCAACCACTAATTAAGAAAATGCTGAACAGACTTGCCTACTGCTCACTATTATGGGGGGCATTTTCTCAACTGAGGGTTCCTCTTCTCAGATGAAATTTACTTGTGTCAAGTTGACACAGCACATTATCAAGCATCAAATTATAAATATAGTTTTCAAAGTTTAGTAAATTTCTCTTTGGTGTTCCTTTAGACCTACTTGGTGATACATTTTGGTCTGGTACTCAACAGTGCAAATGCCACATATTTACTAGGTACTTTCTCCAGACATATTCTTGTTCCAGGAGCCTGCTGAGGACAGAAGAGAAGTAATCTGATTAAACGCATGGTGACACATGAATGTTTATATGCCATCTAAAGTTCTCATATGTGGTTGGATTCATTGGTTATTTATTTTGGGGGATAAAATTTCAGGTAGCACAATAAAATGAAAGATGAAAAGAACAACCAAAATACAGTCTCCATGGACAGTTTCTGATGGAGGTTTTGTAACACACAGATCGACTTCATCATAAAAATCTCATTGAAAACAATTTTGTATCTGTAATGAAATTTGCTTATTATTATTATTTTTAAAATATTTCTAAGTCTGTAAGAAAGTTAAATAAAAAAGAAAATTCTGAGAAGAATAATTCTCCTGCAAAGATTATTTAGTTCCTCAGATAGCGATGAATAAGCTAAGGGCTGTCTAGAACAGAGGCCAGGAAGTCTTGTCAGATGTTGGGGCCTATGCTACAAGACACAGCAGGCTTTGAAGAGAGGACACACTCCATTTTTTTTCCAAGACTTTCCAAGTTTGCAAAACAATAATCGGACTGTTTATTTATGGGTGATGAATGATTTTCCGGGCTGCTCAATCCTAAATTCTGGGAATTTTCTAAAGAGAGATTTGTCCCTGCAACTCTGAGCAGACTCAGGGAGGAAAACAGCAATGTAGAAATAAAAGACGAGTCAGCCACTTCTGAAAACTCCCAGCACTGCTGGGAACTATGGCATTTTGTTAATAAATGGTGTTTACTTAGTTAGGGCAAAGTGTTATTAAAGTAATTTCCAAACACAACAGTTTTCTCCAATTTCCCTAATCCCTTCACAGTTATTAGAGCCTGTAGGCAGTGATGGCCTGAAAGACAGGAATCTGAATTCTAATATCAGGTCTGTAAGCAAACCCTCGCTTGACTTCAGGCCTTTTGTTTCCTCAAAGAGGCTCTCTTTCTTCTTCGTGTTTGCAATGTGGAAGTTAATCCGGTACTCTATATGGACCTCTTCCTGCAGCCCTGGTAGCTTCCCATAGCTGAACTCCTCTTTGCCACAGGAGAGAACCACAGGAGAGAGCCACGGGGGAGAGCCACGGGGGAGAGCCATGGGTGAAACCCACAGGAGAGAGCCACGGGGGAGAGCCACGAGGGAGACCCACAGGAGTGAGCTATGGGAGAGAGCCACGGGAGAGAGACACAGGAAACAGCCACTGGGAGAGAGCCACAGTAAACCCTGCAGCCCGCCTAGTGCTTCCAGTGCTTGCCTTCAACATCTTAGTTCATACCATCCGCTGTGCAAGGACGTCTCTGAACACCCTACTTGATGTTTTCCTACTCCTATCATCTTGATATTTTCAAACAGGGCAACAACTTAACTTAGAAGTGATCCAGAATTCCTGGTGTTTGCTGCTGTTTGCTCATTGTTCCCCTTTCTAGCAAGTCTGACAGCCTGCTCAGCACTCTCTGGCAGGCCTTTTGTATGGGCTCCTGGATGCTGTAGGGCAATAGGACTCTGCTCCTTCTCTGGGAAAAGGACCATCTCTGAGCTCTGGCACATTGACTCTTTGATCTTAATTTCAGCAATTCCATTATCTTCTTCATTCTGGAAACTTACTGCCCTGGGTTAATTTTCTTCTTTAATAGGTAGAGCCTATAAATCAACTTTGTAATCAAATAAATTGAGTGTTCTTTCATAATCTACCTGAAGTTATCTTTCCACATTTATTACCCCAAAGTATCCACTTTTTCTTCTTAAAGCAGTCTGACTTTCCTTTGATCCATTTAGATTCCAGGCACACGAACACATTAGTCGAGCTGCAGTCCTGGTAATGGATGAGTTCACTCAGCACAGACACCTGTTGAGAAGGCTGAAGGCAGTAAACTGTGTTCTCAGGTCAAGCAAGCAGAAGACATCAAAGAAATAGATAAGAAGCCTTTTTAGAAAAAAAATAAGCTTAGTAGGAACAAAAAAGCAAAATAAATAGTGTTAGGAGAGGGGAGAGGAGAGAGAAAGAGGGAGAGAGGGATGGAGGGAGGGAGGGAGGGCGGGCAAGAGAGAGAGAGCTTACTCATGTGGGAAGTGGTGTGACTGCACAGAAGCCCAACAGTGTGAAGATACGAGCACTGACTGAGAAGCAGTTACAAAGAACAGATGGGAGGGGTTGAGACTTCTATGCTAGATAAGTCCCTGCTGTGGTTACTGGGTAAATAAATGCATGGACCTTTACAAGGCACTGGGAAGAGAGGAAAATACTCAAAGCAAATTGTCAGATGAACCAAAATATTTTAAGAATGTTTGTGGAAGGAAACAGCAGAACAGAGTGGGGGGATGGTGGAAGGAGGAGAGGGAGAGGAGAGAGAGAGAAAGAGAGCTAGAGAGACATGGAGACAGAGAGAAACAAAGAAACCCCCCTCCCCCCCACACACACACATGCAGGACCACAGCTGAGACAGCTAGGAGCAGAGGCCTGGAAGAGAGGGATCTTAACTGTCGTGAGTTCTGTTAGACAAAGTGCGTCCTCTCTGTCCTTAGTCAAGGAAGATGGCTATGTGGGAAAAAAGAAAAGAAGAAAATCACTTGCAATGGAAGTCTGAAGAACTAAATACAGTCTGCTCCCTAGAACTAAAGTTAAATACGACATGCAGCTATATGTACATATATACACATGTAACATATATAGTATATATAAACATATATCATAATATATAAATATATTATAATTGTAATATTTGTCAATTATTGTATATGTTTTATATATATATATATATACACACGTATATATTTATCTCTAATCCCAGAGCTCCTAGAACAAAATGGCCAATGAGGACAGAAGAATCATTCAGAAGCCCATGGGACAGCCAGTCTGATATACATAGAGTATCAGAAACACAAAGAGACTCTGCCTCAGAAACAAGGTGGAGGGCAAAATCCAAATCCCCAAACTCGTCCTCTGCCCTTCACATACTACTACATACTTACACTCATACACATGTAGGAATACAGCAACATACAAAACTCACAAGCTCACAAAAATACACACACACACACACACGAAGTAAAGATATTTTTTCAAAAAGTGAGTCCTCTCAAAACTCTTTGTCTCAATAGAAATTAATAGCCCCTGGCTCCTTAGTTACATGTTCTCTATGTGACTTTCATTTTGCCGAGTCTACCCCTGTGTAACGTCACTACACTTCCTCAAGTCCCCTCTGCATACTGTCATATTGCACAGATTTTTATTATTCACGAGGAAAAAATGTAAAAGGAGTATTTATCCTCAGGTTAACAAGTGTAGTGAAGATTAACAAGTGTGGTTTTCTTGTTCTGCTAAGACGCTAACTTCCTAGATGATGACGTACTTTTAAAGGAGCTCTCTTCCCATGGAAGTACATTGCACACTCACGGAGGCTGATAGAAGAAGGAGCATTGTTCAGACATAGATGACCTCCCAGATCACGTAACTACTGAAGCTTGGGCAAGGAAAGTGCTGTGTTAAATTAAGTAATACTCTATGACAAATACCAAGAGGGTAACATTTGGTTTGACCAGACTGTATTTGGAACCTGACAGGATGATTAGTTCCAACACAATGATTCAAATCACAGACTACTAAATTACAGACTGGAGAGTTTATGGGTCCTGGCCTTTTATCACAAGAAACAGGAGGCCCAGTCAAATTGCCAATCAACTCCTTAAATGCCATCTCTGATTTGTAAAACAGTGTTCCATGTCATGAAAGAGCTACAGGTTAAGTAGTCACTCTGTTTACCCAAACAGCAATCACGTGCTAGTTAACCTGACAAGTGATGGTAACGGGTCAGGACACCATCACACATATCTCCATTTGTAGTCCCCTCCTTCCCCCAGAACAGCTTTGTGTCAGGTTGTGGGGATGATCCTATGATTAGCTAATTGATGAGGACTCACACAACCTGGCGCAGGGAGGCTCTGTGGTGTTTCTTCTTTTCTTGGAATACATTAGCCCTCCCCATTTCTATTCTTAGTTGGGATCAATAGAGATTGAGTGCCATCAGTGTGGACCAGAGTTCAGGTACCCACTGAGATTTTTAGATTTTCCTGTTTTTAAATCATAGAACATAGAATTGTACCGAGGATGTGTGGCTACTGACAGAAATGGAGACCTTTTATGAAGGCAGACAATGGCATGCTGAATCATGGGTGGAGGATAGAGAGCTGTGGTAGGTCATAGACTCAATAGCTCCTGGCCCCCAACATCTGTATCATTATGGCTTCTTTACACTGGCACATACCTTTGGCTGCATTCAAGTGAGGTTTTTTCTCACTGGTCCCCCTCATGTAGTCCCAGTGGGAAGGTTTCCAGTCCAGTCAACTGCTTTCTTCCATGTGTTAACCTTCATGTATCCTCCGTCCCCTACTCTGCTAACACCTGAGACCACTCCTGAAGTCAACATGGTACAAGAGCAAATAACCCCATCCATGGTTCCATCCCTAGGAGACTAGAAAGTCAAACCAATCTCAGAAAGATGCAGAGGCATATTTCCTGGTGATGAAAACAGTTACACTTTAATCCATGAATGATCTCATGTTAAAGAGTGCAGAAGCCGTCTGAGTTACAGATGGAGCTGCGTAAGATAGAAATGGGGCCCGAGTACCATGTGGTAACGTCAAAGTGAGAAGAGAATACCAGTGCTTGGTGTCTTAGCCTCTCACTAAGTGTGCGCACATAAAAGCAAGGGCTGAAAATTGCTGTCTTTTAGGAAGTCATAGAATATTCAGGATTGTAGAACAAAATAAAATCTTGGGTGATATTGAAACACTTGGAATTTAGCCAGGCTTCTATCATTTAAACTTCAGGAAATACGATTCAAACAACAACAACAACAAAAAGGATCTTTTCTTTTGGAAACAAGTCATCATTGTGTTTTGTAAACGTGGATTATACAGAATTGTTTTAAATAAAAAAAATTAGTCATTTCAGATTTTATAGAATCAGTGAGAAGGATTTCAGGTGAAATATCCCTTAGGAACGTAAGTCACCCTCACCAAGGCATGACAGAGGGCTTCCTGCTGGCCCTGGAGCACTAGGTCAGGGCAGTGGTGAGAACCTGATTGTGGTGCTGCATCGCTTCTGCACTCAGCAGATCATGCTTCTGGTAGAGCTCTGGGCCGACTGCAGCTCTGCTCTGTACCAGGGAAGACACACCGAGGACAAATACAAACCTGGCAGAGCTCTGGGCTGACTGCAGCTCTGCTCTGTACCAGGGAAGACACAGCCAGGACAAA
Organism: Myodes glareolus; assembly: GCF_982192425.1. Taxonomy (NCBI): domain Eukaryota; kingdom Metazoa; phylum Chordata; class Mammalia; order Rodentia; family Cricetidae; genus Myodes; species Myodes glareolus. The sequence goes on from NC_142045.1 coordinate 57,896,397, forward strand.
CACAAACCTGGTAGAGCTCTGGGCTGACTGCAGTTCAGCTCTGTACCAGGGAAGACACAGGCAGGACAAATACAAACCTGGTAGAGCTCTGGGCTGACTGCAGCTCAGCTCCGTACCAGGAAAGACCCAGCCAGGACAAACACAAGTGAGCAGAACTAGTGTGGAAGGAAAACCCCAAGCTCTACTTACTTTGCTTGCTTAACAGTTCCCAAGAGTGTGGGAAGTTATTTCTATTTTTAAGAGTTCAGGTTTTTTAATTGAATAAAAACCAGGGCCAAACCACTTTATAAGTAAAAAATCCTAAGATTTAAAGTTAGTGGAAAGAATGTAAGGCATCTAATCAAAGCCCTAATACCAGTCATGAGAAACCCTCATTTGGTTGTTGGTCAAGGACATCCAAGAGACTTCCAAAGCATATAGCTGATCACTGTTGGCCTTGGTATCCCCACAAAGTTGACGATAAATCCCTGTTGCTGAAGATACAATGCACTTCAGAAACAGATCTCAGAGACCCCTGAGCTAGAACTGACCTGAACGTTTGTTTCCTTGCTGATGACTAGATTTCAAGGGTAACAGAAGGCACCATGTCAGCTTCTAAAAAAGGGAAGCAACCAATAGTCTTACCCAGCCGTGAGTCCTGTCAACCACATCAATGGCTAGAATGGTACAGAAGCCCTAAGTGTGCACAAGTGGCATGCTTACCTTGTCATGAATCAGCAGCTCTCTAGTTGGACCTCAGACCTGACCAAGAAGAGCCAAGTCATGCCTGGTACTGGAAACCTACTTGATAACTTAGTGCTAATGAGGTCATAGATCTTGGAAGAGAATTCGCAATTACTACTCTATTAAACTAGCATAACTCCACACAGTTGTACACTGTGCAGGTTTTACACATGAGCTTCTTTCATGTTAACAATACACAGTTAAGATTCATCTGTCTTTTGTATCTTTTTAAAAATTTTAATGATTTTTAATGAGATCTACATTTTTCTCTGCTCCCCTCCCTACCTTTCCCCTCTACTTCAACCCTCTCCCAAGGTCCCCATGCTCCCAATTTACTCAGGAGATCTTGTCTTTTTCTACTTCCCATGTAGATTAGATCTATGTATGTCTCTCTTGCGGTCCTCATTATTGTCTAGATTTTCTGGGATTGTGATTTGTATACTGGTTTTCTTTGCTTTGTGTTTAAAAACCACTTATGAGTGAGTACATATGTAATTGTCTTTCTGAGTCTGGGTTACCTCACTCAATATGATGTTTTCTAGATCCATCCATTTGCCTGCAAATTTCAAGGCTTGTTATTTTTTTCTGCTATGTAGTACTCCACTGTGTAAATGTACCACATTTCCCTTATCCATTCTTCAGTTGAGGGGCATTTAGGCTGTTTCAGGTTCTGGCTATGACAAATAATGCTGCTATGAACATAGTTGAGCACATGTCCTTGTGGCACAATTGATCATCCTTTGAATATACACCTAAAAGTGATATTACTGGGTCTTGAGGAAGGTTGTTTCCTAATTTTCTGAGAAATTGCCACACTGACATCCAAAGGGGCTGTACCAACTTGCCCTCCCATGAGCAATGCAGGAGTGTTCTTTATCCCACACCATCTTATTACTTAATAATATTTCTTTATAGAAACTAAGAACAATTTGCATATCCACTCACCAACTGACAGGTATTTTTGGTTGTCTCCAGTTTAGTGTGATTTCTAATAGAACTGTATTAACACTTAAATATGAGACATGCCTTCAGGAATTTCTTTAAGTTGTTATTGAAATAGATGCCTATCAGTTCACACATCTCTACTCAATTCTTCTTGAGATAAACACTTCTTTTTAATACACTATACAAAACACAAACCGGGGTAATAAGAGCACAAAATAAAGGAATACAATTTTTTTGTATACTTTTTTCTTTAAAAAAAAAGTCAAATTATCCTTATTTGTAGTATGCACTATACATAAAAGATCTCAAAGAGTCTACCAGGTGACTTGCAGAAATGATTGACAAGTTCAGCAAAGTTGCAGGATACAAGACCAACTTTTAAAATCCTTAGTCTTTTATGCACCACCAACAAACACACTAAATAAAAAGAGACCATGGGAAAGCTCTAATTAATAGCAGCCTTGGAGGAAAAAAAAAATCTTAGATTAAACCTTGGGCCAAAAGCCTCAATGTGAAACTTAAATGCTTTACACTGGATAATAGAAAATGGATAGTAGAAGCATAGACAATGCCTTACAAGATGTAGCTGTAGGGCAGGCCTGTTTTGAGTAGGACTCCTTTGCCCAGGATTTAGGGCTTACAACTGACAAGCTAGACACCATAAAAATAAGTGTTCTGTAAAACTAAGGAAAGTCAACTGAGTAAGAGGAAGCCCACAGGATGGGAGAGAGTGAAAGAACAGAGTCAGGAAAGCAAGCAAGCCCAGTAAAAAACGGAATATGGATATGAACACAGGATTTATCAAACAAGAAATGAAAATGGCCAGGAAGTATACCAAAGAGTGTTCCTTCTTTAATGTTTATGGAAATGCAGATCAAAACAGCTCTGAGATTTCTTCTTACCCCAGTCAGAATGTTTAAGATTAGCAAAGCAATGGACAGCAAACACTGAGGAGGATATGGGTAAACAGAACCCTTATTCCCTGTTGACAGGATTGCAAACTTGTAGAGCCATTCAGGGAATCAGTATGGAGACTTCTCAAAGAGGGACAAAAGATCTATCATATAAACCAGCTATACAACCCTTGGCATCTGACGGGAGAATCCAACAACCTCTCTCACAGGGGCTCACCCAGCCATGTACATTGATACTTTATGCTCAGTAACTAGGAATGGAAAAAACTAAATGTCCTTCAGTCGAATGAATGGAAAAGAAAATGTGGTGCATATACACAATGAAATACTTTTCATATAAGAAAATGAAATTTGTAGGCAAATGGATGGTACTAGAAAATATTGTATTGAGTGTGGCAATCAGATCCAGAAAGACAAATACCACGGATTCTCTTTCATTCGTGTTTCCTAGCTCCACATGTTTGGATGTGAGTGCATAGCCTGTAGTAACTGTAGAAAGCAGGAGAGCAAGAATGGACTGTGTGGAACTCTACAGAGAAGAATGGAGGATAGGGGATCAGAAGAGTGATGTGGGAAAATGGAGGAGGCTTCCAGCTGGAGCTGGGTTAGTGAGTTCATTGCAGAAGGTGATGGGGGACTGGAGGGATATTAACACTAAGGATGCTTGCGTAAGACATAGGGCAGTATCATTTTATATTTACCAAAAGTTTTATAGAATGCATGAAAGTTTATTTGTCAACTACACGGGTATATATATCACCAGCATTATAGATATGTGATTTAAATGAAGTTACATAACTTGGCAAGATAATACTTCCCCCAAGAACTACTGACTAATAAAACATGTCAGTACCACACATGAGAAACTTATTTTTAAGTTGGAGAAAAGAGCCCAAAAGATTCCTAAAGCAATAAAATCTGTTGTCCCCCAAGAAATTGAAGGTAAGTCCTCATTTCTAAAAACACCATACATTTGGGATACAAGATTTTGAGCTGAAACCAACTAGAAAGCATCCTTCCTGACAGCTCATTTCCATAGTCCAGAGAGATGGCATGCAAACCAGTAAGGTGGAATGGTTACCAGTAGTCCCACCCAGAAGTGATGGTTCTGAACCACAGTGACTTAAGGCAAGATATCCCTAAAGGTACAAGGGCAGAACTTATACTTTGGGGGTGACCAACAAGTATCTAACTGGGCTCAAGGTTCACAAATCAGGAAGAAAATCATGCTTGGTTCTGTAAACCTCTCCATGACACTTGAATTTTGAGAACCTACTACTGCCTTTTCCCTAAACAACTTAAATTTATAATTGCATTCTAAACGCTTACCCTTGTACTCACAGTAAGCACAGATTCACCTCTCGTCAATGAAACCTCCTTTTGTACCAGCAGGAGACTATCACATAAACTCACATCCTTATTAAAATACAGAGAACAACTGTCATGGGCCCAGTCCCAACTGGTACGTCAACTGCAGACTTTGCGCACCTAAGCTTCAAGGACCATCTTGGAAAAGGGAGCAGGGCATTTGCTGAGGTACCTTCCAACTGCTGCAGAGAAGCTCCACACGTGGAATCTCCTCAACACATGTACCTACACAAGAGCTAGACGATTCCAGCAGCAGTTTACACCGCAGTGTAAGTGAGGGAAATCCCATAGGGCCCTATCCCAGCTGAAGAGGTCCATGCAATTAACAGGCCAGAGAAAGAATTAGTCTTTCCTAGAGATGAGTTCTTATTCAGGATTGCTCTGAGTCTCTGGTGGCCCTTTGAACCCTTTACCCCTTCTTCCTACTCAGAATGTCATTAGAATATTTAAAGACACAGTATGTTTTTCTTGGTAAAGTACTCATTTTTGCTGTGTTAATTTCTGTTGATCTATTTATTGCAAGGATCTGATCATTGTTATGATTATGCTGACCTTCCCTGTCAGTACCTTATAATTTTAAGAGACAAGCTCCATCTACTCCCAGCTTCGCTGTCCACTGAGGCAAGCTCCCCAAGGCCACTTTCTCTCTCTGTGTCTGCTGCCCTTCTAAAGAGGCAGTTTTTTGTCTCTTTCTCCCTTCCTTCTTCTCTCTCTTCTTTCTCACCCCCAGTACCTTTATTTATCCCCCCATACGGCCTTTACCCTCCTATACCATCCTAATACCCACTAAATAAAGTCCCCAAACCTAAACTCTCTCTGCATGCATATTTGTCTGTCCCTTACCCGCCCCCATCTCTCCTCTGCCCTCCTAATCTCTGTCTCTCTCCCTTTCTCTCTCCCTTTCTCTGACAGGTTCCACTGTGGGTGGGGGACTACTGTGGATAGGAAACAGAATGTGCCATGCTGACGGAGACTGAGCATGAAGTTTTATTAAAGAAGGACATTGGGGTGAGAGAAAGAGAGAGAGAGAGAGAGAGAGAGAGAGAGAGAGAGAGAGAGAGAGAGAAAAGAGAGTAGCAATTAGTTTGCCTTGGTGGGAGGGAGAGATGGGGAGTGGGCAGAGCTTCTCTCTCTCTCTCTCTCTCTCTCTCTCTTTCTCCTTTTTTTAGAATGTTTGTTTTGAGACAAGGTTTTTGGTGAAGTTTTGGAGTCTGTCCTGAAACTAGGTCTTGTAGACCAGGCTGGCCTCAAACTCACAGAGATCCACCTGCCGCTGCTTTTCAAATGCTCATAGCTTGTCTCTTAAAGAGACTAGGTACTGACAGGGAAGGCCACCAAAATTAGACAACTATCTTCTATTGTCTTCCTTAGTATCCTTCTTCTTTGACTTAAAATTCTCATTGTAGAGGTCTTTTGTTTCCAGAGTTGTTTATTCTTACTTTAAAAAAAAAAAAACTTACCATGAATGAGCATGGTTTTCTGGTTTCATTTTCAACTGGTTTGTTATTTGCATATACAAAAGCTACTGGTTTTGTGTGTTGATTCCTCTGCACGGAAAATAAAATAATTGATTAAATTAAGATATGGCCTGCACAATGGGAGAAAATCTTTGCAACTATATAAAAGTGTCAGAGGATCAATATCTAGAATATATAAAGAACTCAAAAAAGTAAACCCTAAAGATTTAGACAGTTTAATAACCTAGTGGACTAATAAAACGAGCAACCAGTTCTCAAAGTAGGAAGCAGAAATTGTCAATAAACATTTGAAAAGGTGTTCGACGTCCTTAACTATTAAAGAAATGCAAAATCCAGGTACACTGGGATTCCAACTCAGGTCCATCAGCATGACAGTCAAGACAAGTAGCAGACACACTGGTCTGGGTATGAGTAGAAGAGATGCTGATGTTGCCCCCACCCCCAGTGTGATCCTCCTAGTGAGAATGAAAGTTAGTCATTGTGGAAACAAGTACAGGTTCTTCAGGAAGCTGAAGAGAGTATTTCCATATAGAGCTATTAGATTCATAGGTGTGTGCTTGGAGAACTCATGATCAACACCCCACAGAACTACACCCACATAAATTTTATTGCAGTTTTTCTCATGACAGCCAAATTCAGGAATCAGTCCAGCTGTCCATAAACAAAAAGATGAACTTTTAAAGCATGATATACACGCACAATGAGGTTTTATCCAGTTCTCTCTACCCCTCCAAAAAGAACATAAACAAACAAACATACAAAAAGCAACATGCTATTTGCTGGAAAATGGCCAGTACTAGAAAGAGAGACTGCTGAGAGAGAACCGTGAGGGTGCATGGGAGGGGTCAGAGGGGAAATGGCATGAAAATAACCATATGGTTATTGTATTTAATTTAAAAGATTAAAAATTTATTATATGTGAATAAATGAATATACTAATGGCAGGAAACACATGTCTTTTACTTGAAAAGCACTAACGGAGCTCATGCCATGTGACCTGACTGAGATAATCGACACAGAATAACATCCCATTTTCTCTGTTTTATTCACCTTCTCAGGGAGCCAAGAGCATGGGCAAGCTTTCCCTGAAGTTCCAGGCTTTCTGACTGTCTGTGATGCGCCCCCTTTCTCTACCCTGAGGCTGTTTGTCTCCTTGCAGCTGGTTGCTGACCTCCACTGCTGAACTCTCTGCTTTCTGCCTCCTTCTCCGTTGTTCTCCTTCTTACAAAATGCCATGATTTCTAGCTTACCTACTTTGTTGCTTCCTCTCAAACGCTAATGAAATAGTTCTCCTGTTTAAAAAAGCAGAAAACTTGAACTTGGACATGGGCATGGGCATAGCAGAATGCAAGGGTGATGTGTGCGCCATTAGTATCACTGCTCTGTCACCAGGACAGGAGACTGTTAGGGCTACTCTGCTGTGCTGGGCATTCGGTTAGATTCTCCACAGGAAGAGAGCCAATGGGATCAACATAAGAAAGAATGATTATGTGAACTTTAAATTAGTACAATAGCAGAATCACACCTGAACGCTAAGGTCAGTGACCACTTGGTCCTTGAGACAGGGTGGCAGCAGCTGGTGTTCCTCAATGATTGTCTCATACTGGGGAAGGGAAACTGGCAAACAGAAGCAACCCAGTTCACAGTGCTAGGTCTTGGAAGTGCTAATCTGTTGCTGGAAACCCTGAAGGTTTCTTGAGAGCTTCTGCTCCCTAATCCATGATGAAAGCCTAGAAATGCTGTTTCTGACCTCAGGGAAAGAATCAGCAGCAGCAAGAGGGCAAATTATCTTGGTGGCAAGAGGAATCTTCCTTTGTCTTTCTTCTGGACTTCCAGCTGCTGCAATCAGTGTGGGTCCTCCCATGTCAATCCAGGCTATCAGGATGTCTTCAGATGCGGCTCCCTGCTCAGGTGATTCTGATGGATGACAAATTGGCACTGAAACCAATTAAAATGAACCACCAGGGAATAAGAAAGGATGATCCACTTCCAGTAGAAAATCCCGTTTAGCTTTTACTTCCCTTGATCACGTAATATGAACTTCGTTATCTATCAAACTACTTTTTCCTATTTTATTTGTTTTTTCAAAGATAAATAATGGCCAGGACATGGGGTGGTGTGGGAGGAATTGGGCACTGAGTATGATAGAATATGTTATATACATATATGAACTTCTCAAAGAATAGATACATTATATTTAAAATAACTGAGAGCTTAGGTTTTGAAAAGTAAGACATTTTCTTTCGGTGTCTGGTTCTGAGTCTGGGTCTTCTCTCCCTCTCTCTTCTTCTCTCTCTCCTGTTCTAGCCCTTGGGACCAACAGTTACCAAGTAACCTAAGATATAAAGTGTGTCATTGTGAGTTGGAAATAAGAATTATGTAATTATGTGAGGAGTTCCACACCCTACACACTGATGTAAGTAAAGCAAAAAGTTGAATTGACAAATACAAATAAAATCATTCACATACCAAGCCTTAATTTAAAGGAGAGAGGATGTAGGTCACTTGGCATTTTTATCTCTACATACAATCCTCCTTTATAAAAATGTTGGGGTGATAGTTTCCTTGTGAGACCATACATCTTGACAATACAGTTTTGTAGATGGAGAGGTGAAGACCACAGGGATTTTCTTTTCCTTAGTCAAGAGCTGATGAAAATTGCTCTATCAGGGAAGAAGATGGAACTCTTGACTCTCTGTCTACAGGACGCTACAGTCGGAGAGCACAGACTGAGCAGCCCAGTTAGTGAACCAGTTCTGGCTGATGTGATAGCAGAGCATTAATTTGCCTCCTATTGTGGCCTTTAAATTAATGTTTAGGGAACTCAGTGCAAGCGACTGCCTTTTCACACTGTCTGTTCCTTCTCTGATTAAACTGTGCTCTCCTGTAACAGTGAACAAGGAGCGTTCACTTATCTGTCCATGCACTGTTGACTGATAAAGCCCTTAGTGAAGCAATTGTGGGTAAGAAAGTGAGTAGGGAAACTTATTTCCCGCCCTACCCCAGATCGCCTGCATCAGTCTCCCTTTCCCTGGCACCATCTTTGGTGAATCACATGGATCTTTCCTGCCACACTTCTCTGCCCCACTCATTACTTTATCCTAGCCCCTACCTCCAGCATGCATTTCCTGGAGTCCACGAGCCACTGGAGCCATGGAAGCAGGGAGGCAAACTGTAAGGAGCCTCCAGGATGTCGCCTTGGATAGTGCCAGCAGTCCTACAGCCTGGAGGTATACAAATCCTTTGATGCTGCCACACAGGCCAGTGTGCTTGGAGCCTTGTTTGCATTTTAGAGACTTGGTTCCCTGACCTGTCCTGTGGCCTTGGGCCCTAGCAGAATGGCATCAACCAATCAGCATTCGAGCCTCTCACCCTAGAAAAGCGGCTGTCTTTGGGTTTTTCGCTCTCTCTCTAAGCTCTCTCTAATCTTTCTCTCGTCCCTGCGCTCTCTCTTCCTCTCTCCCTTGCTCTCCCTTTCTCTGTCTTTTCTCTCTCTTTCCTTCCCCCAATTTTCCTCAACCGATTGCTCCGAATAAAGACGTGATAGGGAAGGAATCTCGTTTTCGTGGCCGTTCATTCCTGCTGGTCAGGAAGCGCGCCACAGCAAACTGCACATCTTCACCTATTATTCTTCTCCTTCAAACCCAATACACAGTCTCACCCCCAGCTCTTTAGAAATCCACGAGCTAAGTCCTCTCTCTGTCCCCATCTCCAGAAGATCATGAAGTGGTTCTACTCCAATTTTTCTCCCCTCTCATCTTGTTTTCCCAGGCCCCAACTATAGTAGGCTTTCTCTATGTACCTACCAACTAAGCCTGATCCAGAAGCAGGGGGCCAGCAAATCACGTGGACTAGCTTTAAATCTTTACTTTCTCTGTATTGAATCCCTTAGTCTCATCCCTAGTTCTGCAGCAAGCAACAGGTTTCAGTGTCATCCACCTCCCCTCTCTTCCCATTCCCAGGGATAAGCAGATCATGGTGACACTGTTAATCCCAAAGATTTAAAGAGGGCAGAGCATTCATCCAAATCATCCCAGCCAAATTAACGACAGCTAGCGATCAATTAAAGTAAACCATTTTTATTCATATACATGGGCTGTCTCTCTCTAAAAGCAGAATTCAATAGATCAGCATTGTATATGAGGAAGACAAGGTTTTTGCAGCTCAAGGATGAGGGGAGTAAAAAATGGAGATTTCCATAGAAAAATGGGGAAGGTTACAGGAACAGAAACGTAAGAAGTTGGTTGTAACTACCTTCTGAAACAAAGATATAGTTGCAAGACGGTCATAACAAGGTGGTCAGAAGAACAAGTAACCATAATGAGGTAGTTATAGGTAGTCACAATAACATTTTGAAACAGAGGTATAGTCACTTTTTCCTGGGACAGGCAATACAGAATCTTTTGCACTTAAGGTTACAGGTGAGGCATAGCCCAGTTATGAAGACAAAGAAGGTTAATCATAGACAGGAATAGGTCTAGTTTGTTTTTACTATAAGGTAACTTTTAAGGTAAAAGTTTATTTATAAAGTAACTGAAATGAAGGCAAACTGGTCCATAAGAATATCCTGCCTTCCTTCCTCCTGTAGAATCCTTCACTTCTCCAGCCCACACCCAATCCTAAGTACCAGCTCTTAATATCTAGAAATGTATTTCACATTCAACTCCCAGTATCTACACCTATCAGGATCTTAGAAGAGTTTCCTACTAGGCAACACCCAGCCAACTAACTCTCAAAGGAAATAGAGAAGGCAATAGAAACCAAGGAATAAAACATCTACCCCAAAAGGACCACCTGATATTAACACCTAGAATTACAATCTTCCCAACCCCAAATGCTTAAATGACAGTGTAAAATTTAAGAACTAACAACCAGTACAATATGCCTCTACCAGGTCCCAGCAACAAACCACACTGGGTCCAAACTATTCCAAGATAACTGAGGCACAACAAAAAGACTTTAAAATAGCCTTTAGAAATATGATAGAGGTCATTAATTAAGTAAATTCTTTAAAGAAATCTATGAAAACATAAACAGTGGAAGGAAATGAGTAAACCTACTCAAAACTTGAATGTGAGAAAAGAATCAATAAGGAAACCCCAACCTAAGGGATATCAGAAAATGAAAATTTTAGCAATTCAAACAGGAATGTCAGAAGCAAGCCTCACAAACAGAATACAAGAGATGGAAGAGAGAATCTCACTCACTGAAGACACAATAGAAAAAATGAATATCTTAGTCAAGGAAAATGTTAAATCTAAAAAAATTCTGGTTCAAAACATTCAAAAAATGGGACATTTTGAAAAGACCAAACCTAAGAACCATAGGAATAAAAAAAAGGATATGACATCCAGGTCAGAGGCATAAGAAATGTTTTCAACAAAATCATAAAAGAAAATTTCCTAAAGAAAGAGTTATCTATCAAGGTCCAAGAAGTAAACAGAAAACCAAAGATATTGGAAACAAAATCAATTTCCCATGATTACTTAATGATAATTAAAACACTGAATATGCAGAACAAAGTAAGAATATTAAAGCTGCAAGGGAAAACAACCAAGTATCATATAAAGACAAAACTTTTAAAATGATACCTTCCCAGAAAAGACTCTAAAAGCCAGGAGGGTCTGAACAGATGTCCCACAGATGCTACAGAGAACACAGATGTTAACACAGTCTATACACAGCAAAACTTTTGATCACAGTAAAGGAAATAAGATATCCCATGATAAAATCAAATTTATGCTATATCTATCTACAAATCCAGCCTTACATAAGGAGCTAGAATAAAAACTTCAACCTAAACCCCCCCAAAAACAAAAACGAATAATCCCAAATCAGTAAATCAGAAGAAGAGAAACACTTCTCATACACACACAATATATCATCACCACTATTACTACAACAATAAAGCAGCAAGAGTCAACAAACACTGCTCATTGATATCTTTCAACACCATTGGTATCCAATCATCAATAAAAATAAACAGACTAACAGAATGGATCTAAAAACAGAATCCATCTTTCTACTGTGTACAACAAAACACTTTACAATCAATGCTAGACATCACCTCAGGGTAAAAGGATGGAAAAAGATATTCCAAGTAAATGGACCTCAGAATAAAGCTGGAAGGCATTTTAATATTTGACATAATGAGTTTCAAACGAAAACTAATTAGAAGAGATTTGGATGGACACTACATACTTATCAAAGGAAAAAAAGAAGACATTGTAATTATTAACATTTATGCCCAAACAAAAAAAAACCAAAGTTTGTAAAAGAAATACTATTACAATTTAAATCACATATTGAGTCTTACTGACTGAGAGTTGGAGACATCAATATCCCATTCTTGCCAATAGAGAGATCATGCCGAGAAAAACAAAACAGAGAATATTGTAGTTCACTGACATTATAAATCAAATTGACCAAACAGATATTTACAAAACATTTCACTTTAACAAAAACAAATGTATATTCTTCTCAGAACTTTATGGACTTTCCCCAAAATTTACTCGGATGATGTGGGAGGTCCTTCTGTCTATGTATTGCTTTTATTGGTTAATGAATAAGGAAACTGCCTTGACCTCTTGATAGGGCAGAACTAAGGAAGCATGGCAAACTATACTGAATGCTGAGAAAAAGGAGCCAGAGTTAAAGAGAAGCAGTGGAGCTACCAGAGACAGATGCTGAGAATTTTACCGAGTAAGCAACAGACTCATGACAATATACAGATTAATAGAAATGGGTTAAATTAATATGTAAGAATTATGTTAAATTAATAATTAATAATGTAAGAATATGTTAAATTAATATGTAAGTCTATAAGAAACTTGAGCTAATGGGCCAAGCAATGATTTAATAAATATAGTTTCTGTGTGATTATTTTGGTTCTAAGATAGCCAGGTGCCCAGGAACCAACAAGCAACAGTCCCTCCAAAAAATTGGTGCCCAACATGGGGCATGAACCCATGACCCTGAGATTAAGAGTCTCATACTTTATTGACTGAGCTAGCCAGGCAGTTGGGAACCTAGAAGCAACTTCTCTCCAACAGATTGGCTCACTAATATGGTAGACTAAAATCCACTTAAAACCCTGAGAAAGCTTAATTCTAGACATAAAAATACAGTTTAACATAGCTTCTTGCTGTTTGCTGGCAGCATGCCATAGCTCCTTTAAAAGAGGTTTTTCTGATTCAGCACTAGCAGGAATAAGCCATGCCATTTTGAAATGCTGGCTTTCTGGGCCTTGCTGCCAGCATGACCTCTGGCTCTAGGGAAATGGAACATTTGCATGGGGTTTGTGAGTAGAGTGTTGCAGCTTGCTTAATGGTGACATGAGAATAGGGCTGTGTGCATTACTCTCAGAGGTGCATGTGGCTCCATCATGCTAGATTGGCCAGGCAAGCAGGAAGTACCGGATATAGCATAATAATTGTACAGCTTAAATTTTAGACTGGGTAGGCAAGTAGAAGGTACCATATATACTATAGTATGGCACAGCTCAAGTTTTAAGAAGTGCTTAGCATTTTAAAAAGTGCTCCTGGACAGTAAAGAATTACAGATGTGCATTGAAGACAAATCCAGATGAGTCATAGTGTTGGATAAACGTATGTAGGCTTGGAAGAGAAAACAAAAAGAGTATACAGAGTCATAAAATAATGTTAATGTTTTAAAAAATGGTAAAGTCTTTAAAGAGACAGAGTACAGATAGTCATAGATTAAAAGGAGTAAAGAAAAATAAGCCACATAAAAATGAGAAATTCACAGTGAGTTTGGATTGTGTATATTATTGTGTTATCTTAGAATTTTTGACTGTGAATGAGCTAAGTACAGAGAGACATTTTATTGTATGGGCTGCTAAGCTAAAACAGCATGTATATTATAAAGGTATCATGACTTCCAAATTTGGGTCTAAGGATATGTTCCTTTGGAAAAGAGGTTCTTCTCTTGGTTCCACGGAGGATGAGAACCTATGGATTGCTTCCAGACTGGTGTGGTTTGATGAAACAAGACTCCCCGAAGGTGGCTGTGAATAGCCTCCACCAAATACTTTGCCAAATATACAGCAGGAAGCAGCTTGGAGAAACTACACCCATATTCCCAAATATTGTTTATAAATGTTTGTTTACTTTTAAAGAAGGATATACTATAGAGATTTGCATTGGTATGGATCTTGGTTTATTGATACAAATTTAAATCAGTTTTGTTATATGAATATTTCTACTCTTGATCAAAGTATTGTGATTGTGTAGCTCATTTAAAAATGTAGTGCATGGGGGCTGGAGAGATGGCTCAGAGGTTAAGAGCACTGACTGCTCCTCCAGAGGTCCTGAGTTCAATTCCCAGCAACCACACAGTGACTCACAACCATCTATAATGAGATCTGGTGCCCTCCTCTGGCATACAGGCAGACATGGAAGGAATGTTGTATACATAATAAATAAATCTTTAAAAAGATGACATCTATGTCTGGAGGTTATAGAGCATCTGTCTCTGGCCAACAAGGCGCATCAGCAGGTCGGTGACTATGTCTGCCAATTCTCAAATGGCAGGTAATTCTCATCCTCTTTGGGACCCACCCTAAGCATGAATACAAGAGGAGAAATTTGAAAACCTAGTTCACACTCTCCAAGGGGACACAAAGCCAAGTTGTTACAGAGGCCAAGCTGGGGTTCATCACAGGTGAGACTTCTTGCAGTCTGCCTGCAAACAGGACTATGGTTTGAGAGACCCACACTCCAGCCCTTGATGGGGAACATCACACATGTGGTTTGGCTGGTTCTCTCTCTCTCTCTCTCTCTCTCTCTCTCTCTCTCTCTCTCTCTCTCTCTTTCTCTCTCTTTCTCTCTCTCTTTCTCTCTGTCTCCATGGCAAAGTGGAGCATTCAAGAGTCAAAAGCAGCTGTGATGCTTGACAAGATTTTGCTTCTGTGAAAGTCACATTAGAAACCACAATAAACCAGTACATGATTAAAAAAAAATGTAGTGCATGATTAAAAATAAGTTGATAGATAATCATCTATAATAGTTAAGTTTGTGGTCATATTAGTTAGATTCCCTAGATGTACAGAGATGTATTTCAGTTATATAGCTACTCTTCAAATCTTCAGAGAACTTCAGAATATGACATTTAAAAAGTTTTAAGAACTTAAGACTTTTCGTGACAGTGAGACGTCTGCTCCTGGCAGCACCAGTTAGTCCAAGAGGAAGATGGGCATCGAAGAGCCTCCTCATGGAGTTTGGTAGCCTTTTGAGCAAGAAACTGTTCTTGCCTAGACTGCTTAACTGGATATGGATCACAGAGAAATGACTACTGAACTTGCCTAAAGGTGAGATGATCTTTCAGAGTTCCTGCTTCATAAAAGAGTTGCTAGACATTCTGCAGGACACAGAAAAAAGTGACTGACAAACTGCCAATATAGGCAGAACTATCTTTGAAATTTTGTCTTCATGGAAAAGTCTTCTGGATACTATTAACCTGTAGGTTAAAGATGGATGCTCCAACAGTACAGAACAACTTTGGGTGACTCTTCAGGTAGCGAGATGGCTCTGTCAATTCTAGAGTTCTGGAAGTTGCTTACAATGTATTTCCTGTTTACTTAGGTAATATTATAACCTTTTGGAGTCTTTGATGGAGTTGAAGAATTTATAGTTATAGTTTTCCTTAATTATGATAAAAGGTAAAGTAGATTTAAATATTATAACTCTATTTCTTGCGTGATACCTGTTTTGTTATATGTAGTTTTACTATGTTAAAGTTAAAGCCTTCCTTTTTATTTAAACAGACAAGGGGAAATGATGTGTGAGGGCCTTCTGTCTATGTGTTGCTTTTATTGGTTAATGAATAAAGAAACTGCCTTGGCCTGTTGAGAGCGCAGAACTTAGATAGGTGGGGAAAACTATACTGAATGCTGGGAGGAAGGAGACAGAGTCAAAAAGAAGCCATGGAGCCACCAGAGACAGATGTTGGGAATTTTACCCAGTAAGCCACAGACTGATGGCGGTATACAGATTAATGGGTTAAATTAATATGTAAGAGTTAGCCAGTAAGAAGCTACAGCTAATATGCTAACAGTGATTTAAGTAATACAGTTTCTGTGTGATTATTTTGGATCTCAGCTAGCTGGGTGCCTGGGAACCAAGAAATTATTTCCCTCCAACATGCTTTGGATAAGCAAATATAAACCAATATAAAAAAATAGAAATGACACACTGCATCCTATCTGATCACCACAGATAAAACTGCATATCAATAACAGAAACATTAGAAAGAATAGAAACTCATAAAAACCAAATAACTCAACACTGGATGAAAAAATTAGGTCACAACAGAAGTAAAGAAAAAAATAAAGACTTTCTAGAATCAAATAAAAATGAATATGCAACATACCCAAACTTATAAAACACAAAAAAGAGATTCTAAGAGGCCAGTTCATACCAATAATGCATACATAAAACAAACAAACAAACAAAATCCCCACAGAAATTTCATCTTAGAATCTTAATAGCACACTGAAGAACTCTAGAACAAAAAGGAGTAATAACACCCAAGAGTAGTAGATGATAAGAAATTACAAGTTGCAACATTGTACAGTAATTACTCAGCTATCTTTTCATGAGGTGACTCATCAGAGTCAAGAGTACTGGTAGATGTTAAAACCAAGATGCAGGGCATATTGGAATTATTGCCTTGTGATAAAGTGGTTGTTCCTTGCTGTAATTTTTTTTTTTTGCTGTAGCTATTCCCCTTCTCTTACAAATTTGGGAATTAATTCCCACATTTCAGAGGTGTTTGATCATTTACAAATACTATCTTTCCTATTCTTTGGGGGTTTACTGATTACATTGCCCTAGCTACATGTGAAAACAGTTGCCTGCTGCAGGTCTCTACTCCTCTCTACATAAGCACAGGGATCTTTCACCCTGCAATTACCTTTATTGACAGGCAATTAGTCAGTGCTTAGGGTCCAGGCTAAAGCATTTCATTTAAGACATTCCTAGATATCCAGGGACATAGAATTACTACATACCCAAAGCTGCTAATTCACAGCTGCTCACATAAATAGAAAAAATAAACATGCTTTGGTTTTACTTCACTTATAAAAAGAAAATGTATGACCTAAAACTAATCTTGCTTTAAAAGATCCCTAACTATTCTCCTTACATTCACCTTCATTTACTGATGACTGTAGTTCAGGAAATTACTGAATTACTGCTGATGTCTTACTCTCAGGAAAAATAATTAACCACATATCCACATCCAGAGAAAGACAAACTTTCACTGGTGTCTCTGACAATCAACAAGCTTAAGAGGTTGCTAACATTTAAAAAAAAGTGCTAATGGACCAAAGACCATAAACTTCCCTTGTCTGTTTATGTGGGTTGCCTGGTTACCTATGCATGCAAGATCTTGTGGGTCTATATAGGTTGGTAGAAAGAAAGAGAATGAACAGAAGCAGGAACAGAATTAGGAACAAAAGTATCCCATAAATTAACACAGATAGGAAAATCAAGAAGAAGAAGAAGAAAGAAAGAATATAGCAGAGAATTAGAATTGAAATTAGGATTGAGACAAAGAATTAGAGTTAAGAAATTACCGACAGGACAGAAGAATTAGAATAGCAAACAAGGAAGAGAGAATAGTAAAGAGACACGAGTGGAAAGAATGTGTTGTAAGTAGAATTCTTAACCCTCAGATTTGAGTTCCTTTTGCTTATCATGGTATCTTTCTTTTGTACCCTGAGGGAAAGTTTTAGAGGCTGAACCTTTAAGGCTTCCAATAACAAATAATCAAACTCAGGACAGAAGTCAATGAAACAGAAACAGAAAAAATGGAAATTTTTCTCAATAGGTACCATTTAACAATATTAAATCAAGATCAGATAAATAATTAAAATAGTACTATCGTCCCTAGAGAAATAGAAGCAGTTATTTAAAGTCTCTAAACCATGGCTTCTGGTCATATCATGGACTGCAAGCATCCACTTGGTCTCCTGCCTTTGGAGACACACTAAGGCCTTTGGTGGAAGTATAGGTCACAGATATCAACACAGCCTTCTCCCAAAGCTTGGGCCACAGACGCCATCATAGCCTTAAGCAACAGCTCAAGCCAAGGACATCAGCATGGCCTCCAGGGTAACATGGCCATGGATGCCAATATGGACCCTGGTGGCATCCAGGCCCATGGACATCAATATGATCGCAGACAGCAGGCAGAGCGTAGACATCAACATGGCCAAGGTGACAACACAGTCCATAGATATCAATACGACTTCAGGTTGAGGCACAGGCCACAGAAATCCCTATGGCCTTAAGTGGTAACATGGGTCATGGACATCAACACATCCCCCTGTGCCTGACACATTCCTACTCATACCCCACTACTGGCTACAGCAGCACCACTAACCCAAGCATGACCCTGGCAGCAGCCGTGAGCTTTGCTCCCACTGACTGTAGGGAGCAAGGAAGTGACTTTTGCAGTGGTATTGATGGCTACAGACTTACAGTTGGAAAAAAGGGACATAGTAGGCTTTTGTAACAACCCTTAACCCCACCCCGTGTCTCAAAAGTAAGAGCCTAAAAAAAGAGAAAGACATTATAAAGAACTTAAAAATTGTGATAAGCAATATATATTGCATATATATATATATATATGTTGTTATATATACAACACACACACACACACATAGTGATAAGCTCTCCACAACTGATGAGTTTGGTGAGGGTGCAAGTGGAGAAGGACTCAGTTGTCTTTAAAGGGATGACCATTGGGAGTTTGACCTTGCTCCAGTGAGTATATGGAAACAAAAATGAGACTTTTTTGTGGGAAAGAGGTCACAAGGGTGGAAAGGGAGACATAGGAGGACTGGGAAGTGAGCATGATTGGGGTGTATGATGTGAAATTTCCAAATAATTAGTAAAAATGTTGAAGAAACAAAAAGCCCAGCATTAAATTGTTCTAGCAAAGAATTCTATCAGATTCCCAAAGAAGAGCTAATGCCAATACTCTTTAATTATTCCACAAAATAGAAACAGAAGGAATATTGCCCAATTAATTCTTTGAAGTAACAGTCACCCTGATATTCAACCATATTAAGACTCAACAATAAAAGAGAATTGCAGACTAATTTCCCTCATGAACATAGATACAAAATTTCTCAATAAAATACTTACAAACTTAATCTAAAATCACAGCAAAAGAATCATTCACCATGATCTTGTAGGCTTCATCACAGACGTGCAGGGGTAGTTCAACATAAGTAAATCAATGAATGTATTATATCATGTAAACAAACTAAAAGAAAAAAGAAAAATCCATGGCCATCTCACTAAAAACCAAACTGGAATAAACTTGAATAAAAATAAACTATAAATAATACTTAAATTGCTTCAACATTGAAACCCCCAAAGATATCATAGTGGAAGAAGTAGTAAGCGGCTAAGTAATTCCTCCTTTATATTTGGGAATGGAGGATCTTCTGACCAAGAACTTATTTATCCATAGCCTGAGTAAACCATGGTTAACCCCATTTACACTTAAATATGCACTTCACACAAGAAAGCAACCTAGGCGGCACTGTCTTAAAAATTCTCAGGACCCCCCTGCACATCTTTTAATTTCTATCAGTTTTAGGGTGAGTAGGAGAGGCTGAGGTGAGAAATGAAATAAATTTCCCTGTGTCTTGGCTGTGGGATGCACCCTAGGAGAGCAGCACACCATTATGTTTAATGGCTCAAGGATATTTCTAGAACAATGTAGGAGGATTGCCTTGTTGGAGATTAATGACATAAGGGGTCATTTTGAAGAACTATTGGTTAATGGGATCATTATTGAATCATATCCCACATGCTTCTCCTATTGAGTTAGTGAAAGAGAAATCTGGGAAAAGATGATAGTATGAATTATAATACTGCCAATTGCCAAACTAAGAATGGTCTACAGGATTCTCAGAAACAGAACCTAGATTTCACCATATTCGGTTTATGAAAGGGTTTTCAGCAGTTGAAGCTGACAGTGACTGAGAAAAGAGGTTTAGGTTTTTTGTGACTACAAATTCCGGTCCATCAAGATGATGCCTCTGTCCCTCACGAAGTCCTCTGTTGGGCTTAAACAGACAGTGTGGTGTCTGGCAGGAGCTAGACACAGAGCTGTAAAGGATAACCAAGCTTAAATAATATACAGGGTAGGACACTCAGGTTGGGTTTGTGTCTTAATAAAGATATACATCAGAGATGCCTTATAGAAAAAAAAGGCTACGTGAAGCCCTGACAAAAAAAGATATGTTAACTCAAATAAGAGAAAGAAAGGAACCTTCAATATTTTGAAGGTAAGTTTACAGCTTCTGAGAAATATGAGTAACAATCCCTGTCTTTAAGCAAAAAAAAAAAAAGTTGATATGAATTAGTGTTGAGATCAATTAGGATGAGATCCCTGAAACTGATCTCAAATGATGAACACTCAGGTATTGTAAGTAGAGACCGCCAAAGTCAGCTTGTGTGATTAAACTTAATTTGCTCGCAACAACAACTTGCTTATAATTCCCCCAACACTGGCTTCCTTGCCTTTTCTGCCACAATAGGTCATGAACTGTGTTTCTGTCTGGCCCAGTGTACATGTTGACACCCCATGGCCCAGTGGATGATATAAGAGGCTGCTGTCTTTGCGAGAGAAGTGAGATGAGTTAAGGACCCTCATGTAAAGCCTAGAACTTGCTTCATTCGGTGCTTCATTGTAACATGAAGTCTGGCTTGTTGGGGTTTCTGTCCTGCCCAGCACCCCACAGCCAACAAGTTCCAAAGAAAATCACACTGAGGACTCCATAAGATTATAAACTGATTGGCCCATTAGCTCTGGCTTCTTGTTAACTAATTCTTACATCTTACAGTAACCCATAATTCTTGTCTGTGTTAGCCCTGTGGCTCAGTACCTTTTCCAGCGGTCCGCTCACGTTACTTCTTCCGTGATCTGGGCAGGAATGGCAGAGGGAGCTTCCTGCTTCCCAGAATATTCCTGTTAGCATCACCCCACCACTACTTCCTGTCTGGTTGACCCACCTATACTTTCTGCCTGGCCAATCAGCGTTTTATTAAAATACATGATTGACAGAATACAAATAATTCTCCCACACCACTTCATCTTGTAGGAGGGAAGAAGCTGTAAATATTCAGGCAGAAAAGGACCTTTGTCAGGACCCTAATATGCTGGGATTTTCATCTTGAAGTTTTAATCTTCAAAACTGTAAGTATTTATGTTGCTATTGAGTTCCCCACTGCACTGTACTTTGTTATAGCGGTCTGAGCTGTCAGGCTACTTGCTCTCCGTTCCAGAATCCTCAAACTGTGTGTGTGTGTGTGTGTGTGTGTGTGTGTGTGTGTGTGTGTTGGTGCCATTTCTGGACAGGCAGGTCTGAACTGTGTAAGAAAATTAACTGAGCTACCCAGAGTGAGCAAGCACAGTAAGCAGTGTTCCTCGTGGCCTTGGACATGGCCTACAAATCTTGTCTTGAATTACCGCTCTGATTTTCCTCTGTGATGTACTGGAACTTGGCAATTACGAAATGTAATATTTTCCCTTCCCAAATTGTGCTTGATTAGCGTTTTTATCACAACAACAAAAAAGTATCTGCTACACAGTCTATCTCAGAGCATGGAATTCACAGCCGCAGAAGTCTAGGGGGAGGGTTGTTCATAACACATTCATCATCAATATACAAAAGCTATGAATGCATGCATGCTGTTCCGTGTTGTATACAGAACAGGATCCAAACCCAGGGAGTGGTGATGTTCACTTTTAGACTGGGTCTTCTCATACCAGTTAAGAGAACAAGGACCATTTTCCACAGACCTGTTCGCAGACCAAACTGATGAACAGAGCGCTCCATTCAGACTCCCTCCCAGACTCTGTCAACTAAAATTTGTTATCATACTTTTTCAAATAATTTTGCTGTTGAATGTGCCTTCCTGAAGATCATGAATACATATTTATTTGCACTTCTCTCATCCTCAAACCAAGAGTATGGGAATAAGAGAAATCTGTGACTTTGTATTCTGTACTTTGTCTACTGTTCATCTGTGCACTCTGAGAAGAAAAGGAAAATAAATGGTTAAACCTACATTGTGTGGGTTCTGTAGGTTCTTGAATAATCTGTTAATCAAAAATTGGTGCAATATCCCTTTGCAATTTGTTAGGGAGCAGAGTTTCTGACCTCCCTCAGCATCCCACCAAGAGCCTGATTTTCAAACAAGAACTCCAGGGTCTTGTTGTATACAGATTACAATCTAAATATCATGGCTCATACCTTGAGTATACACTCAAGGATATGACTTTTGGAAGGAAAAGGAAGTAGTATTTTCTCCAGGAGATCTTAGCCAATAAAACCCGGTGCTTGCTTTTTTGGAGCTTTCTATGTCAAATAACCCCAAGAGGAGTTCAGTCACACAGCAATATCTGGACATATATTCAATTTTATAAGTTACCCCCTTGTTTAATGAGATGCCAAGTCCTTCAGCTGAAAACTATCAAAAGCCCTCAGTCCAACTATTAGTTGGATTTATTTTTCACACATCATGGTGTTTCTTGGATATCTTGTTCGGTGGTGTCAGGAAAACCTTCCTAAACTGTTGAGTCTGTGATTGACATTTTTTTTAATTGAAATGGATTCTTTGCTCATACAATGTATCTTGATTACAGTTTCAACTTCCTCTACTCTTCCCAGTTCCTCCCCACATTCCCTGCCCTCTGGATCCACCCCCTTTCTCTTTCTCTCTCATTAGAAAAGAACAGGCTTCTAAGAGATAACAACCAAACATGATAAAATAAAATACAGTAAAATAAAACAAAAAATATCACAAGTCTGGACCAGGCAAAGTAACAGAAGGAAAACAGCCCCAAGTGCAGACATAAGAATCAGAGAGTCACACTTTGACACACTCTGGAGCTCCATGAAAGTACTAAGCTTAAAGCTATAGTATATACACAGAGGACTTGGTGTAGACCTGCCCATGTCCAGTGCTTCTACTTCAGTCTCTATGCAAGTTCATATGAATTGGGCTCAGCTGATTCAGGGGTCATGTCTCCTGATGTCCTTCATTCTTATACTCTTTCTGCTCCTCTTCTGAGGAGAGGGATTTGATGAAGACATCCAATTTCTAGTTGCGTATTCCAAAAATTATCTTTGTGTGAATACCTGGCTGTGGTCTCTGCATCTGTCCCCATATGCTGCAGGAGGAAGCTTCCCAGAGTAAGGCACTGATCTGTGAGTATAGAAGAATATCCTTAGGAGTCATTTTATTGATACATTTTTTTTGGACCATTAATGTTTGGTTCTACCGAAGGTCTCTGGCTATCTAGTTTCTCTTTGTTAGTTACTAAAGTAGTATTTTGGAGTGGGTCTTGTGTCAAACTGGATATTGGTTTGTTACCTCCACAAACTCTGTGCTACCATTGCCCTAGCACATCTTATAGTCAGTACAAATTGTAAATCAAAGCTTTTGTGGCTGGGTTAGTGCTTACATTTCTCTTTTGATAGTCTGAGGTGCTGAGGGAGGTCAGAAACTCTGCTCTCTAACAAATTTCAAAGCTAAATCTTTTTGTATTGAGTTGGCCTGGTTAATTATTGATCGACCATGCCCCTTCATTTTGGGCCTTAAGCAGAATGTGATTGGCTGAGATTCTTCATCAGTGTCCAAACTGGATAAACAGGACACAAGGAAAAAGCCTGGCAAACTTTGCTAAGACAGGGTAAGATGGTTCTGAAATTTTTCCTACCTCTGAAAATGATCTTCCAGGTATGCGAGGCCTTAGCCAAAGTTGGTTGCTTCAACATTGCAAATGAGACTTTGGGTGATTGCTCAGATAGTCAATTGTCTCTATTATATACTGCACACTTTGGAAACTGTTTAATTGTACTTCCTGCCTACTTAAGTAATATCTCCCTTCTCAGGCTTTAGTTACCATCTTCTTATGATTTAGTCAAGACATTTCCAATGCAAGGCTAGGAATCTTTAGAATAGAATGTTTATTAAACATTTCTCATGTGTTCTTTGCTTAATATTTTTATGCTGGTTGTAATCATAATTTTATACTTGATATCTGTTCCTATTGTATTTTTTGTATTGGGTTTGGAACTCTCTTAGTTAGACAAAATAGGGA
Source organism: Myodes glareolus (assembly GCF_982192425.1). NCBI lineage: Eukaryota > Metazoa > Chordata > Mammalia > Rodentia > Cricetidae > Myodes > Myodes glareolus. Next base: position 57,919,975 of record NC_142045.1, read on the forward strand.
GGTGATAGGGACCATGTCAGCCAATGATCTTTAAGAGTTGGACCAGGTTAGGGTGTGACCTTTTGGATACCCAGAGAAAAATATTGGGTTGCCCAAGGTTCACTTTCTTTCTCTCTGTCTCTCTCTGTCTCTCTCTGTCTCTCTCTCTCTTTCTCTCTCTCTCTCTCTCTCTCTCTCTCTCTCTCTCTCTCTCTCTCTCTCTCTCTCTCCTTTCTTGTTCCTGCACTACACAGCTGAGCTTGGATTTCCAGGTCCTGTTTTGAAAGTTTGCTCCTTATAATAAAGAAAAATATAATTTGTTTGTCTTGGAGTTAGTCTGGTATTTTTTGACCCGCATTATTTCAACATTGCTCTTGATTTGAGTGAAATTGCTTTGAGTTTCTTTCTATTTAAGTTGATGCTGGTCATGGGCTTACTGTGAACTGCCTTTACTACATTTAGGCATGTCCCGTCCCTTGCATCCTAATATCTCCAGGGTTTTTAATCATGAAGACATGTTTGTTTTCATCAAAGGTCTTTTTTTTTTTTGCATGTAATGAGATAGTCATGCATTTTTTTTATTTCAACTGTTTATATGATGGATTACATTCATGGATTTTCTTGTGTTGAACTATCCCTGCATGTCTGTGATGAAGCCTACTGGATCATGGTGGAAGATCTTTTTGATGTGATTTTGGATTCAGTTTGCAAGTATTTTATTAAGAAATATTTTATCTATGTTATGAAGAAAATTGGTCCATAATTCACTTTCTTTGTTGGGTCTTTATGTGGTTTGAGTATCAGTGTAACTGTGACCTAATAGAAAGAATTGGGCAACGTGCCTTCTATTTTGAATAACTGAGGAGTATTGACATTAATTCATCATTGAAAACCTGGTAGAATTCTATAATTTGGCTCTGGGTTTTGGGGGGATTTTAATGACTGTTTCTATTTCACTGGGAGTGATAGTCGTGTTTAAATTGATTTTCTAATTTTGAGTTAAAGTTAGTAAGTGATACCTACTGAAACTTCCTTTGTGTTCAAGTATATGGTCAGCTTTGGAGAAAGTTCCACAAGGTTCTGAGTAGAAGGTATATTCTTTGCTGTTTTCATGAAATGTAATGTCATGAAATGTAAATACTTGTCAGGTCCATTTGGCTTATCATGTGTATTAACTCTAGAATTTCTTTTGCATAGTTTCTGTCTGGATGACCTGTCCATTGATGTGAGTGAGGTACTGAATTCTCCCATTATTAGTGTGTGAGGGTCAATATGTGATTTAAGCTATAGAATTCTTTCTTTTACACATTTGGGTGCCCCTGTGTTTGGGGCATAGAAGCTAAGAATTGAAATGCCGTTTTAGTAGATTTTTCTTTGGATGAGTATGTCATGTCCTTCCTCTGTCTCTTTTGATCAGCTTTGATTTGAAGTTTATTTTGTCAGATATTAAAATGGATGCACCAGCTTTCTTCTATGGTCCATTTGCTTGAAATATATTTTCTAACCCTTTATCCTGAGGTTATATCTATTATTGTTATTGAGGTGTGTTTCTTGGATGCAGCAGAAGAATGAATCCTTTTTTTTGCATCCATCCTATTGTCTGTGTCTTTTTATTGAGGAATTGAGTGAGACCTCTGATATCGAGAGATATCAATTACCAATGATTGTAGATCCTATTATTTTCTTGCTTGGTGGTGGTGGTGGTAGTGGATGTGGTGGTAATCGGTGTGTGTGTGTGTGTATGTGTGTGTGTGTATGTGTGTGTGTGTGTGCTTCCCTTCTTTTGATTTTGCTGATCTGAGATTACTTATTCTGTGGTTTCATAGGGCTAGTTAACCTCATTAGATTTGACTTTTCTTTCTTGTACCGTCTGTAAGGTTCAATTCACAGACACTGTTTAAATTTTAAATTTGACTTCGTAATAGAATATCTTTTTTTCTGTCCATCCATGATGATAAGTTTTGCTGAGCATAATAGCCTGGGCTGTCATCTGTGGTCTCTTAGAGTCTGCCCTTCTGTCCAGGCCCTTCAGTCCAGGCCCTTCTGGCTTTTAGACTCCATTAAGAAATCAAGTGTAATTCTAGTAGGTCTGTGTTTATAAGTTACTTGCCTCTTTTTCTCTAGAATCTTTTGATATTCTTAACTTATTATGATTATTTCTTTATTTTGTCCAAAGGAACTTAATTTTGCTTCCATCTATTTGGTGTTCTGTATATATCTTATTTCTTGATAGGCATCTCATGTTTAGGTTAAGAAAATTTTCTACTATAATCTTGTTAAAATTATTTTCTGAGTCTTTGAACTGCAATTATTCTCCCTCCTCTATTTCTATTATTATTAGGTTTGGTAATTTTCTAGTGTCCCAGATTTCCTGGATGTTTTGTGTCAAGAGATTTTTAAAGTTAACATTTTCTTTGATTGATGTCTTCCATCTCTGGTGTTATGTTGGTAGAACTATCCTCTTTAGTTCTTGCTATAATTCCTGAATTTTTCATTTCTAAAATTCTCTCAGTTTAGATTTTCTTTTCTTTTATCCTAATTTCATTTTTAGGTCTTGAATGGGTTTATTTCCTTCCACTTTTTGTGTTTTCCTGAATTTCTTTAAGGGATTTATTGATTCCCTCCATAAAGACCTCGATCATCTTCACACGGGTGATTTTACAGTTATTTCCTTGTGCTTCAGCTATGTTGGAATATTCAGAGCCCACTGTGGTTGGATAGCTGGGCTCTAGTGAAGACATATTGCCCTGGCTTTTTAAAATTGTGTTTTTGTACTGGTGTGTAGATGGATAGGCATCTGGGATTGAATCAGACCTAGGTGCTGATTTTTAGATTTGTCTTCTTCAGGTGTTACTTCCTTCCTTGGCTTCTGTTACCTCTCTGGGTTTTCAGACAGTGTGATTGTGTGATGGAAATTTTATTTGGACTTGAAAGTTGTGGCCATTTGGGGTTCCTTGGACTGGGGAGAGACAGTACAGAGAGGTAACCCCAGAAATCCTGCTATAGCACTGAGGATGGATCTGGAGGGTTTCCTTGGCAGGAGTGGTCTGTGAGTTAGTAGGCATGCCTGCTGGAGTTGGAGGTTAGGATAGAGCAACAAGTAGGGAAAAGGAAGTTGGGGGGAAGGTCTATGGGATCTACAAGAAATGTGGGCAGAGGAGAAAGGATGGCTGCAGCTGGTATGCTGTTGCAGAAATAAGGATGAGACTGAGAGATTGGATGTAGAGGAAAGGAGGAAGTAGTGAAGGTTCTAAGTTAGCCTACCTGTTTCCCTGGCCGACTCAGCTAGTGTTTTACTAGGAAATGCCTGCTGATATGGGAGGCTGGGATACTGGAATTACCTGGGAGAAAGAAGGTTGCAGGAGAAGATTCTGGTGTTCCATTGGGAATGGGATCTGAGAAGCAAGGGAGACTGCAGAGGATCCTCTGCTACAGAGTTGGGGATGAGACAGGGACGGGTTAGAACTGGAAATGCAGGGGAGGTGAAGATCTGTTGTCAGCTTATCTGTTTCCCTAGCAGTCATGATGAATGATAGATTTTAAGAAGGAAAGCCTTGCTGTCAACTAGGTAATGTCAGAAAAACAAGATAATTCTGTAAGTGGGTACCTTAATTGATCATACTCATAGAAGTAAAAGGAAAAAAGATTCTCTAATTGGAAATCACACACATACACACAGAGAGAGAATGACTAACACACACACACACACACACACACACACACACACACACAGACAGAGACAGAAACAGAATGAGACAGATAGAGACCCAGACACACATTCACAGGGAGAGAGAGAAAGCAAAATAAATAGATACACTTAGAGAGAATAAAAAAGACAAACAGATAAGAGAGAGAGAGAGAGAGAGAGAGAGAGAGAGAGAGAGAGAGAGAAAGAGAGAGAGAGAGAGAGAGAGAGAGAGAGAGAGAACAGAAATTTGCTATAAAGTTAAACATTTAGTGGGATTATTTTGGTTTGGTTTGGTGTTTTTGTCTTGAAAATGCTCATGCCTTATCTATGTCCAAGGTTGTAATTCTAGGAATCAGTGTTTACAAAGTTACTCCTATTCAGCCAAAAAAGCACATGATCCAGATTTTGGTATTATATGACCTTTAGCAACATAGTCTTCCTAACAAGAATCTTAATTTTGGTTGAAAAAAAGAGAAATATAAAAGTAAAAAGAAAGTAATGATTTCCAAGAATTCATTGAGCTTAATACAGAACAAGTGGGCAAACAAAATCAAAGAAAACATAGTGACACGTTTTACTACAGGAGTTAGCTGCTGAAATAGGAAGTATTTTACCACACTGGATCTAAACTCACCCATAAAGAGAAGTGCCACCAGGACTTGGTATTGAGGAGAAGGCAAGGAAACTGAAGGGACTGATATTCTAAAGCCCACTCACTCCCATGTGCAGGCAATTAGGAAAGGAGAACGGGTCTGACAACAGAGGTAAGGGTGCAGGTCCCTAGTGTGACTAGAGCAGAGTCTCAGAACCCACAGCTTAAAGGAAGATTAGTGTTCTGACACAACAGAGCAGAATATTGATAAACAAACTCTGTCAAATGTACCTTTGTTAAAATTTTTGTCTGTGGACAGTATTTCAATGAAGAAATTTCTATATTTCAATTCAAGAAATATAGGATCTATATCAAGTTAAGAGAAAAATATTGACGAAGAATAGGGAAATTAAATGGAAAGGTTTCCTTTAATCTTTTGTCTCAGTCAGGAAGTACCACATTAGAAGAGGACCATTAAGGAACCCAATTCATTATCATGTGGAGCAAAAAGAGGAATTTTGGAGTTATAAGAAGCACTCCGTATTTTAATAATTTTAGCAAGATAAAGTATGGCAGCTATTGGTAATGGAAAAGCCTCTGTTTATCAAGAAACTGGATAACCAAGTGTCAGCAAAGTTTTGTCCATTGTTTTCCTAAAAGGGATAGACACAGAAGTAAAGGCAAAAAGATCAGACCCTTGCTGTTTCACTTGTGGTTCTGAAGAAGAGCATCGAATGAAAGCCTGCCCAGTGCCTCCAAATGCAGTGCAGACATGTGAAGAAAGAAAATAGGACACTGTTGCCTGTGGTGAGAACGCAGTCAGGACTCTATGGCACTGCCACACAAAGGGAGCAGAATGGTTTGAAAGAGTCAAGCTGGAAATTACTGATGAGAAATTTCAAGACACAGGGAGAATAACGAATAAGAGACTTTAAGTTGTACCAGTTAGAATATTTACTGTGTTGACTTAAAGGGGCTGAAACAATCATGGTTTGTGCTTCATGGTGTAGAAGATGATACTGGGGTAGGCATCTGGCATTGCTGATGGGTCCTCTGAAACATTATGAGTTCCTCTTGGGTACCTTCAACCCCAGGCCATCAAGGACAATAGGGATGGTTGGAAAACAATGGATGTCACCAGAAAGATAGTAAACCACCAGCTAAAGGGCAAACAGAGGAATCGACGATATCATCAGAAGACAGGTCCACAAACAAGAGAGCAAATCAAGGGAGAAGATGCTTTCCTAATGTCTTTGTGTTTATTTGGGGACCTTGAGACCATAATAGACTCAATCATTCATCTGGAAAAGAGACTTCACTTTATATTTCCTTGGGATTTAAATCCTTTCTATTTGTATAGGATATTATACCATTTGGGTTTCTATTTAAACCATGTATGGGCTTACATTCTATAGGAGACCAGAACTTCTGATAATATTGATCTCTTTTCAAGCTGCTCCTCTAGATTTCTCTGATCAATATAATAATGTAACTAATTAGTACTTGATATAGTTTGGATTCTGTTCTTGGTGATAGGGTACTACCTACAACGCTTTCACTGTTCTAACATTATAATTTGCTTGCTTATCAGATATTCGTGTGTCAAATTAGATTTATCTATGGCATCTCAAATTAAAACCACTGTGATATCCTGTTATTAAAAAAATTTAAAAAGGAAGAAACACAGGCTGCAACTGCACAGAGAGGACCAAGAGGTGAATGACAACCCACCCAGTGGAACACCCCGTTATCTGACTTCTCCATGCCAGGTCAAAACCATGTGCCCCTCCCCCACCTACGTCAACTTCCTCGCCAACCAGAAGGCAAGCTTCCTGCAGGGAGGCTACTCCAACAACCCCATCCCATCAATTGGACCCTGTAAGCTACAAGTCCCACTCCGCTCCCAAACCCTTCTATCCCCCAAGAACCAAGAGGAACTCTGAAACACAGGCTGCCACTACACAGAAAGGACCTAAATAGAGTGGATCAAGACAACAAACCAAGAGAGCAGACCAAGAGAGTGAACCAAGAGAGCAGGTCAGGAGAGACCTCAAAGGCTCCCTGAGACACAGTGACAGTACAGAGCAGAACAAGAATAGTTCCCAAACACCACATAACAACTGCAAGAATTAGAACAAGAGGCAAACACACTGATGAGACTAACTGGAGGAAGAGATGGGTAAGTGCCAATGCCCTTTCAGCAACCTACAAAGCAACATGCTAACGCCAGAACCCAGTGGTAATACAACAGCAAGACTTGATCATCCTAATCCAGAAGAAGTAGAAGAAAATAATTTTAAACATAACTTAATGAAGATGATGGAGGCCTTTAAAGAGGAATGAAAAATTTCCTTAAAGAAATAGAGAAAAAGACAAACAAAAAATTGGAAGAAATTAATAAATCTCTTAAAGAAACACAAGAAAACCAAGAAATAACAATCAGCCATGTGAAGCAAACAGTTCAAACAGTTTAAGACTTGAAAACTAAAATAAAGACAATAAAGAAAACACAGACCCAAGGAATTTATAAATAGAAAATCTGGGTAAACAATCAGGAACTACAGATGCAAGCATAACCAACAGAATACAAAAGACAGAAAAGAGAATCTCAGATGTTAAAGATACTATAGAGGAAATTGATTCATTGGTCAAAGAAAACATTAAATCCAACAAATTTTTGATACAAAGCATCCAGAAAATCTAGGAAACCATGAAAAGAACAAACATAAGAATGATAAGGAGAAAAGGAGAAGAACTCCAGCTCAAAGGCACAGAAAATATATTCAACAAAATTATTGAAGAAAACTTTCCCAATCTAAGGAAGGTTATTTCTAGGAAGGTACAAGAAGCTTACAGAATACCCAAATTATTGGACCAAATATAGAAAGTCCCCTTGCCATATAAAAATCAAAATGCAAAGCATGCAGAATAAAGAAAGAATATTAAGAACTATAAAGGAAAAAGACCAAGTAACATATAAAGGCAGGTCTATCAGAATTACACCTGACTTCTCATGAAAACCATGAAAGTCATGGTCCTGGACAGATTGCTGCAGACACTAAGAGTCTACAGATGCCTGCCCGGATTACTATACCCAGAAAAGTTTTCAATTGCCATCAATGGAGAAAAAAATAGTCCCTGACAAAACCAGATTTAAACAATAGTTATTCACAAATTGACCTCCACAGAAAGTACTAGAAGGAAAACTCCAAACCAAGGAAACTAACTGTATGCACAAAATCACAGGTGACTGATAACCTCATACCAGCAAACCCCCACATAAAGGAAACAGAGACACTACCACTGAAAAATAACAGGAATTAGCTGGTCATTAATATCAATATCAATAGACTCAATATACCTATAAAAAAACACAAGCTAAGAGAATGGATACAAAAGCAAGATTCACCCTTCTGATGTATACAAGAAATACACCTCAAACTCAAAGACAGATATTACCTCAGAGTAACCAATAGGGAAAAGATTTTCCAATCCAATAGACTTAAGACAAGCAGATGTAGCTATCCAAATATCTAACAAACTGGACTTCAAAAAAAAAAAATCAATCAGCAGAGGTGTAGAAGAACACCTCATATTCATCACAGGAACAATCCATCGAGATGCTCTCAATCCTGAACATCAATACTCCAAATACAAGAGCAACAACATATATAAAAGAAACATTACTAAAGCTTAAATCACACATCAAACCTCACACACTAATAGTAGGAGACTTCAACACCTCACTTTCCACAATGGACAGGTCAAGTAGACAGAAAATTAACAGAGAAGTAAGAGAACTATCAGATGTTATGGCTCAAATGGACTTAAGAGACATCTATAGAACATTCCAACCAAACACAAAAGAACACACTTTCTGCTCAACACCTCTTGGAACGTTCTCTAAAATTGACCACATACTCAATAACAAAGCAAATCTAAACAGGTACCAAAATGTTGGAATAGCTCCCTGTATCTTATTGGAGCACCATGGTTTAAAGTTAGAATTTAACAACAACACTAATTTCAGAAAGTCTGCAAATTCATGGAAATTGAACAGTGTTCAATTGAACCACCCCTGATTCAAGGAAGGAACAAAGAAAGAAATAAAAGACTTCTTAGAATTCAATGAAAATGAAGGCACAGTGTACCCAAACGTAAGGGTGCAAAGCAGTGCAAAGAGAAAAGTTCATAGCACCAAGTACCTACATAGAAAAAGTGGAGAAATCTCATACTAGCAACTTAACAGCACAGCTTAAGAACAAAAAGAGACTTACTTAGGAGGAATAGATGACAGGAATAATCAAATTGATGGGTGAAATAAATAAAATAGAAACAAAGAAAACAATACAAAGAATATATGAAACAAAGATCTGGTACTCTGAGAAAACCAATAAGATCGACAAATCCTTATAGAAACTATCAAGCTAACAATAAAATTTCAATAGAGAGGCTATCAAAATTAACAAAATCAGAAATGAAAAGTGGGACATTACAACAGACAATGAGGAAATCCAAAGAAACATTAGGCCATACTACCAAAACCCATATTCCACAAAGTTGGAAAATGTAAAAGAAATGGACAATTTTCTAGATAGGTGCGGCATGCAAAAATTAAATTGAGATCAGATGTACAATTTAATTAGATCTATAACCTGCAAGGAAATAGAAAGCAGTCATCAAAAGCCTCTCAGTTGAGGGTTGGATGGTTTCAGTGCAGAATTCTACTAGAATATCAAAGAAGACCTAATGCCAATACTCATCAACTGTGATTCATATAATAGAAATGGAAGGAACATTGCCAAATTCTATTTGTGAGGCTACAGTTACCCTGATACTTAAACCTCACAAAGATTCAGCACATGAAAGAGAATTACAGACCAAACACCCTCACGAACATGGATGCAAAAATACTCAACAAAATTCTGGCAAACTGATTTCAAGAACGCACCAAAAAATTATCCACCATGATCAAGTGGACTGCATTCCAGAGATACAGGGATAGATTGTACCACCCGATTCTGCGTCACTCTCTCGGTATGGTCTGCGCCTCCGTATTGATCAACAGTTTGGACAAAGGCCTGGAGATTGAAATAAAAGACACACACAAGAGACCTGGGTCATTCGTCAAAACATAGCCGAATGCCACTTTATTCAGCTTATTCCAAAGCTAATATACCTTGGCCCCAGTAAAGATTTTCCCTCCCAGCCAGGGGGGCGAGGGGAACTGGGAACTCCTTCCCAGGCAGGGGGTTGGGGGCAGAGAGCAGCAGCAGCAGTGGAGAGAGAACCTGGCTCCCTGTAGAAACTCTCCTAGGCAGGGGGGAAATTACCATACCAAAGATAAAACAAAGCCCTACAGCTAAATCAGCAGGCTATAGCAGAGTGAGCACAGAAATTAGCAGGAAGCCTAGGTGACTAACCAAAACAGTCCTTGTGACTTGCACCCCAGGGAGCAGGGGGAAAACCCAGGGCCCTACAGATGGTTCAGCATCTGAAAATCTATCAATGTAATCCATCATATAAATAAAATAAAATAAAATAACCCATATGATTATCCCATTAGATGCTGAAAAAGCATTCGACAAAATTCAATGCCCCTTCATGCTAAAGATCAGAAATGCATGGAACAAATCTAAACATGATAAAAGTCATATCCAGCAAGTCAACATCAAATTAAGTGAAGAGAAATTCAGAGCAATTCCACTAAAATCAGGAACTATATAAGGCTGCACACTTTCTCCATTTCTATTCAACATAGTTCTTGAAGTTCTGACTAGAGCAATAAGGTGACAAAAGGAGATCAAGGGGATACAAATCAGAAAGGAAGAAGTCAAACTTTTGCTATATGCAGATGATATTACAGTATACATAAGTGACCCAAAAACTCTACCAGGGAATTCCTAGAACTGATAAATACTTTCAGCAATGTGGCAACATTCAAGATGAACTCAAAAAAAAAAGAACCCAGTAATTGTTCTATATACAAATGATAATGAAACTGAGAAAAAAATCAGAGAAACATCACCCTTCACAATAACCACAAATAACATAAATTATCTCTGGGTAATATTAACCCACAAGGTGAAATACCTGTTTGACAAGAAACTTAAGTCTTTGAAGAAAGAAATTGAAGAAGATACCAGAAAATGGAAAGATCTCCAATGCTTCTGGATAGATGAGAGCAACATATTCAACAGGTCAATCCTACCAAAACTACTTATAGATGCACTGCAATCTCCATCAAAATCACAACACAATTCTTCACAGACCTTAAAAGAACAATAATCAACTTTATATGGAAAAACAAAAAACTCAGGATAGCCAAAACAATCCTGTATAATATAGGAACTTCTGGACAAATCACAATCCTTCATATCAAGCTCTTTTATAGAGCTATATTAATGAAAAGAGCTTGGCATTGGTATAAAAACAGACAAGTTGACCAATGGAATATAATCAAAGACCTGGATATTAATCCATAAACCTATAAACACCTGACTTTTGACAAAGAACCTAAAACTATATAATAAAAAAAGAAAGCATCCTCAACAGATCATGCTGCCATAACTAAATGTTAACATGTAGAAGAGCAAAAATAGATCCATATCTATCGCCATGCACACAACTCAAGTCCAAATGGATTAAAGACCTCAATATAAATCTGACCACACTAAACCTGAGAGAAGAGAAAGTAAGAAGTAGTCTTCAATGCATGGGCACAGGAGACCACTTCCAAATATATCACCAGTAGCACAGACACAGAGCAACAATAATGAGACCGCCTGAGACTGAGAAACTTCTGTAAAGGAAAGGACACAGTCAATAAAACAAAAAGGCAGTCTACTGAGTGGAAGAATATCTTTACCAACCTCACATCAGACAGAGGACTGATATCTAAACTATATAAAGAACTCAAGAAATTCGACATCAAATGCCAAATAATCCAATTACAAAATGGGGGTACCAATCTAAACAGAGAATTCTCAACAGAAGAATCTCAAATAGCCAAAAGACACTTAAGGAAATGTTCAATATCCTTAGCCATCAAAGAAATGCAAATCAAAATGACTCTGAGATACTATCTTATATACTAGTCAAAATGGCTAAGATCAAAAACACCAATGACAACTTTTACTGAATAAGATGTGGAGTAAGGAGAACAATCCTCCATTGCTGGTGAAAATGCAAATTTGTACATCTACTCTGGAAATCAGTATGGCAGTTTCTCAGAAAATTGAGAATCAGCCTACTTAAAGACGCAGCAATACCACTCTTAGTCATATACCCAAAGGATGCCCAATAATACTTCAAGGACATTTATTCATAACAGCATTATTTGTAATAGCCAAAGCCTGGAAACAACCTAAATACCCCTGAACCAAAGAATGAATAAAGAAAATGTGGTACATGTACATAATGGAATACTACTCAGCAGTAAAAAATGACACCTTGAAATTTGCATGCAAATGGATAGAACTAGAATAAAACATCCTGAGTGAGGTAACCCAGACTCCGAAAGATGAACATGGTATGTATTCATTCATAAGTGCATACTAGCGGTAATACTAAGGATAATGAGCCTGTAGTTTACAACCTAAGAGAAGCTAAGTAAAAAGTTAAAACCTGAGAGAAACATTATATATTCCCCTTGGAAGGGGAAATAGATAAGATCTCCTGACATAATTGAGAGCATGGGGGTGGGTAGAGAATGGGAACTTGAAGGGGAGAAGGAGAGGTGTAGGGGAGGGACAAGGAGAACTTGAGGTAACCGTATAGTCGAGATGGGAGAAGAAAAGAGATGGTGAGCAACAAAAGAGATATTTTGATTGAGGAAGCCATTATGGAGCTAGCAAGAAACCTAGCACCAGAGAAATTCCCAGGAATCCACAAGAATGACCCCAGCTAAGACCCTAAGCAAGAGGAGAGGGTTCCTGAACTGGCCTTCTCTGTAGTCAGATTGATGACTATCTTAAATGTCACCATAGAACTTTCATTCAGCAACTGATGGAAACAGAGGCAGAGACCCACACTGGAGCACTGTACTGAGCTCCCAAATTCCAGTACAAGAGTGGGAGGCGTGAGAATATGAGCAAAGAGGTCAAGTTCATGATGGGTACACCCACTGAAACAGTTTATCTGAGCTAATGGGAGCTCACCAACTCCAGTCAAGCAGGGAAAAAAACAGCATAGGATCAAATTAGACCCTCTGAACGGGGTGGGTGACAGCTGTATGTCTGGGACTGACTGCGGGGCCAGTAGCAGTGGGACCAGGATTTGTCCCTACTTCTTGTACTGGATTTTTGGGAACCCATTCTTTTTGGATGGATACCTTGCTCAGCCTAGATATAGTTGGGAGGGCCTTGGTCCTTCCTCAAAGCAAAGTGCCTTACCCTCTCTGAGGAGTAGAAGGGGTGGAGTGGGGGTGAATGTTAAGGAAATGAGAGGACGGAAGGGACAGGAAACTGGTATTTGTATGTAAATTAAAAAATATAGGCTTTTTCTTTTAAAAAATTAAATTAAATTAAAATGGGGGGTGTCAGAACACATTCCAAGAAGGGAGCTGAGTACTCGAGGAGATTAGTGAATGCTTGTGAAGAAAGTCCATGAAAGTAACACAGGAGTCTTGGGACCTCACCTCTCCAAAAACCTGGGCTGTGTATTAACATTTCTCTTCACTGTGTGAATATGTGTTGCTATGATTGGTTTAATAAACAAGTTGACTGGTTGATGGCTGAATGTGATAGGAGGGAACACCAAATGGATAATGATGGGATGAGGATGAGCAGAGTCAGAGAAGTCGCCAGATATAGAACAAGTTGCCACAAACCTCAGGGCAGCACACAGATTAACAGAAATGGGTCAAGTTGTAGGAGTTAATTAGTAACAAGCCTGAGCTATCAGTCAAGCATTTACAAGTAATATAAGCCTCTGCCTGATAATTTGAGACCTGGTAGGTGGGTGAGAAGCATCTGATTACAAACCTAGAATTGTCTTTGGAATGTGTTTTTATGACCCTGTCGGGTGTGGTGGATAGGGTGAAATTGCTTCAGATTATTTATTACTGACTATTAATGCTATTATTTGTTTATATGTCTATATGGAATAATATACTTTGTTATGGGTTGCTTGTTCTTATGATTAAACCCCTGATTCATGTGTTTAGTATTCTGTATAAAGTTGGCTATTGCATTAGATGTCCACCTCATTTTTAGGTCCTGCTTTCCCAGATTCACACCACCAACTAGAGGAGCAAGAGATTAATGGACAAATTAGAGGCAGTATGTGGTACTTCCTGCAAAAGTTATTTCTTCCATTAGAACCTGAAGAACTGCTTATACATTCATTTTATATTCAAAGTTCTGCATATTAATTCATGCATATTTATGTTCATGGCCATCAGACGTAAATGCCTACATAAGACTCCATATACACACAATCTCAGGAAGAAATATGAAAACTTCCCAATGGTGATGCTTCAACAGGATAATTGAAAAGAAATAAGAAATCTTCTATCTTGGATGAGAAATCTGATGATGGTAGAAGTCAGAAAAATTGCCAAGTCAGACATCTCTAAAAATTAAATTAATACAAATTGGTTCACTTATAAGATAATTCAAAGAGGGTCACTATCAATCCTCAACTCAAGTGTAATGATTTTTAAAATTGTAATCTTGCCCCAGTTGTTCCAGAAGAAACCTGTGGACCCAACAGAATCGATGTTTTCTTCTTCCAAAACTGAAAAAGATTTCAGATTCTTCTTTGAAAGCAGAAATCAGGCCTCCCAACCATGATAGCCTGACATCAGGCTAGTTGGCTCCCAACACATCTTTCCTGGATATATAGGTTATTAACTTAGGAACAATTTTAAGAAGATCTGAAGTTGAGTCACTCCATATGTAAATAGATTACATTCTCTTTCATGCTCCAAACAGAGAATATATTTTATATAGGATCGATTGTTTCTATCTCTCTCAAGTGAAACAGAAAATATAAAAGAAAAAAATTGCTTTTTTTTCCATGAATTCCCAGTGCCACGTTTGATCACTCAAATATGAGTCTAAATATTAAGGATAAAAATTGTGCCTATGACATGGTCTATAAATTGCAGCCAACTTTTTATGTTCAACACTAGAGACACAAGATGACTTTTACAACGGGAAAGCAATGTACTGAAGTTTCTTAAAGATGAAGTTATGTAGTCATGTGTCAGGAAATAAAGACTTTGCTGAGGTACTGCTGTATGTCCCAGGATTACATCCCTATTTTCTTATAAATTAATAAGCTATAAGCAGTAACCAAGTTAAATCAAAATAGTGAAGTGGAGAATACAAAGAAGCGGGATTGGTGAGGACGATATTGGAGCGTTAATGCTGGAACCTGACTGGTGTGCAGGACAGCAATGTTCAGGGATCAGAGACACTTAAGACAAAGGCACTGCAGTTTAAAAAAAAAAGTTGGTGTTTTCTAATAAAAGGCAGAGGGCCTGAAATACAATGAATTGAGAAGAGACTAAAACACAAAGAGTCTACACGACAGAGGTTAGCATCAACTTGGCTTCTAATGTCAGAACCTGGGAGCTGTCTAATGACAGGTAACTGTTATGTATCTTAGTTTGTGACAGAAAAATTTACAAATGGAAACACCACCTGAGGAGTTCCAATCATATTGCCTACTGTGTGGTTTCATCCTGACTTCTTCATTGTGCTTTAGCAAACAATCAGAGCCAGTGTAAGGTAAAGAAAAATAACAGCAATGGGAACATAGTCTGATTGCACCAGTCTGTTGTTCCAGTTCTCTAGAGCAGGAAGAAGACGCTCACAAGTATGAGGCCATCACAAGTTCTTACCTTATAGTGAGAGCATCTAACACAATAAAACCAAAAAAAAAAGAGAAAAATACAACTGTGACCTAAGCAAATATTCTTGAAACAAGTGAAAAGTAAAATATTTTAAAAGCATTTTCCTGCATGTAGAATTCAGGAGGGAGTGGGGTCACCCAATGAAAGGGTTCTACAAACCAGAATGCTCTGATCAAATATTGTTTTTAATGTCTGGATGAAAAGCAGAGTGGCTGGAAGTATCAGAGGAAAGACACATTTCTCAGAGGACAGTGGAAATGGGGTAAAAAGTGTAAATGGGAGTGAAATCATGAATATTGCAAAGCAGAGACTAAAGTGTACGCCTGTGCCCTGACATAGAGATGTAAATGCAGCATAAATGTGAAAGGAAAACTGTTGAATGAAAATTGGAAATGGCTTGAAGGCATAGTGGGAATCCTCAGTGTTTTCATCTTAGGGACTTTACATGAGTTGTCCCATGCATTGGTTCCATGTTTAACATGGATTATCTGATGCATTGGTTCCATGTTTAACACGGGTTATCTCATGAATTGGTTCCATCTTTAACATGAGTTATCTCATGTGTTGGTTACATCTTTAGCAGGAATTATCTCATGTGTTGGTCCCATCTTTAACATGGGTTATCTCATTTGTTGGTTACATCTTTAACATGAGTTGTTTCATGCATCAGTTCCATCTCTAACATGTGTTATCTTATGTGTTGGTTACATCTTTAACATGAGTTATCTCATGCATTGGTTCCATCTCTAACATGGGTTATCTCATGCGTTGGTTCCATATTTTCTTTCTCAAACATTTTGTTAGTTGGGCCTTGGTCTTCCCTAACTGATGTGTGAATTCTTATGTTTCATGTTTCTCCTATCTCATTTAAAATGATATTATTCTTTAAAACATTCTTTAAGTACATCTAAATAATAAATGTTGCTTTCTGGGGTGTTGTGAATAAATAAGAAATGGAACAAATGTCTATACAGGATATGTAGCAATGCCTAGTGCTGTGAGTTATTCCTGTGGGCTTGATGACTTTTCTCTTGTCAAAGTTAAAAATGTGAGTGGATTAATGTTGAAACTGCATGTAGTGGGAAATGGACACAGAGTTCTAACTTTTTGGTCTATGATGTTCAAACCTTAGAAAAAATTTTAAATCATAAATGTGATAGAATTTTAAATGAATATACTGAATATGGCATTATTTATTCATTCAGGAACTACAAAGAGTTTTCTTTTTAGCCTACCTCTTTTCAAGTGACACTTTAAGCTGGACCTGCAGTGTGGAAGTCCTTTTACTCATGGATATACTCTTAACTAATTAGAAAAAAAAAACATTTGAGAAGCAAGCTTAATATCATCCAAAGAAAAGGTGATTTAATACAGGGCTGTAGATGTTGTTCAGTGGTTAAGAATAACAGCTTTTCTAACATGTTTGGTTTCCAGAACTCTTCAAGTCGCTTACAACCATATCTATAACTATAGTTACAGAGGGTCTGACACCCTCTTCTGGCTTATGAGGGCACCAGGCATGTACATGGTACAGAGACATAGAGAAGGCAAGCTATCCATACCCATAACATAAAATAAATAGCTATGTTGTATCCAAATATGTTGATGATGTTCTAAACAACTGTCAAGAAAAACTGTATGCATGTATACTAATTTAGAAACCATGTCAAGACATAGTATTAGTAATTTGTGTTTCTCTATGATACCCTATGCCTTTTGGGGAGTTCTTTTTCCTCTGTTGGTTTGTCTTGTCCAGCTTTGATGCAATAATTTTTATTATATCTTACTATATTTTAATTTGTTATATTTTTAAAATGAAGGAAGGAAGGAAGGAATACCTAGCCACTAGGATGAAGGTTAACAACTGAACTGTCATGTATCAGTTTTCTTCAAAGGAGTAACACTGAGTCTATCAACCACTCCAGGGCAGGCTTCATGTTCAGGAGAAGGCCAACATATAATGAACTCCAGGGGTTTTGTTGGCAGTGGTGGTAGTTGTGTGTTTGTTTGTTTGTTTGCTCATGTTTATTTGATTAATATTTGGTAATTTTTAAAATTTTTTTTGGTGGTATTTTGTTCTGTTTTCTTTGTTTTGGGGGTTTGTTATTGCATTGGATTTTTGTATCCTGAGGAATCACTTAATGTTGGGAGGGTAGGAAAAGGGAAAGGGAAATGGATCTGGGTGAGGACAAATTATCAAATTATATTTACATTTTAAAATTGTTTTAAATAATAAAAATATAGTTGAACAGATGTTAAAAACATCAACCAGGACAATGACTATCTTCTGAAGACAGGAATTCCTCAAGATTGTTGGAAAATGAATCTACTGTTATAGGATGTAGCATGAATAGTAAATCCCAGAGTCAGATACTGGGGTTCAACCCTAAAACCAGAAAAGCAAAGCAGTCAAGCCACTAGAGAAGTCTTACCCTACGAAGGCTGCCAATCATCAGCTAAGCTGACTAAGCAGACAGAGCCTCTCTTTCCTCTCATTTTATATTCCTTCTAGTGGTGGGATTAAAGGCATATGACTCCCTAGTACTGGAATTAAAGGCACAAATCCCCATCAAGATTTGTTTCTGCATTAGTACTGTGTAGCCCAGGGTGGCCTTGAACTCATGGAAATTTATTTGCCTCTCACTCCCAAATCCTGGGATTAAAATTGTGTGCCACCACTGCCCGACGTTTAGTGGCTTAACTTTGCCCTCCTCATCTTTAGGCAAGCTTTATTTGTTAAAGTATAAATAAAATATCACTATAATAGGATAAATCATTAGGAGTTAGTGTAAAACTATGTTCATTTAGTAGAATAATAGCAATGAGATCTTTCCTAACCCAGTGACCAATCTAGGCTTAGGACCTTGGCCTAACAATTATTCTAGGTACAAGTTTTATCTTGTGTGGAGGCCCGAAAATGTGAGTCTATTTTTTTTTTTTTGTGAGCCTATTTTCACATTAACCAAAGGTCAAAGAATTGGAACTTTTCTCTATTCCTTCAATGTTATTATGTTTCTACCTCAACAAAGTCTACAGATCCAAGTTCCAGTTCCCCTAAGGAGATAATTTTGGATTCCACCAAAGGAGTGGCTTGCCTACAGAATGTTTTGGCCTAGGGTATGAGCATGACTTGTTTGGCTCTAGCAACAGAATGTTTAACTATGGATGTAGCACACAACTTTCAATTGATCTGTTTCTTTCCTTGTATCATGTTAATGCAGTTTTTTGTCTTACTCCTTCCTTTTGGGGTCAGGGATATTCAAAGTAATTGGAAATTAAACGTGGGTGGATTTCTGTGCTCCCTGGAATTCCCTCCCAATACTCTTCTATGTTTCTCCATTTTATTATTTTCATTCATGTTTTCATATTGTTTACTACATTTCTAAATCCCCACGCCTCTACCTTGGCCAGAGGTATTTTTTTTTTTTGAGGTTGATTTCTGACAATCTTGTGAATTAGATTTAAATCTAATAAAAAAAATGACTGGTGTCTTTCATGATGTTCAAGCTACTATTATGCCACTGGGAATGTCTTGCTGTGTCAGTCATGAATATGATTCCCAGAACTAGCAACTGGTTAAGAGTGATTAGTTACCATTGTACCTTAGTAGAATACACAACTCGCTTTAACACTTTGAAAGTTACCCATGGAAATGTAGCTTCCAGGTCAGTACTAAATTGATTTCCTTGTGTTATGTTGGGTGGTGTCTTCAGAAATAGTATCTTATTGTTGAATCTAGTAGGTAACCAAGAGCGTTGGTAATCACCTGGAGTGTCTCGGGGAATATAGGACCTTTCTGGATAACAACTTCAAGGTAAGCAACCCATTTATTGCACTAAGATTTATATTAGATGGGTGTCTGGTTTCTAGAAGGGGTATTAGCCTGCAGTTATAGAAAAAAATGTCTTTATAAGTATATGTTTATACAATTTAGAAATATTCTACAGTGGTATGTAGGTTTCTTGTGACCTTTTCTTTGGAAGATTGCTAATGTTACTTATACCTCCCTATGTGTCACCCTTCATTTTGTCTTCCTATCCCTCAACATAATTTAATACTTCCTGTTCCATTACTTCCCTTTAAGCCTTTACATGACTGTATTCTATCCCCTTTTTAAGTTTC